>NC_054830.1:37485000-38085000 GCF_018345385.1 Vulpes lagopus | reverse complement strand
ACGCCTCCCTGCGCTGGCTCTTGGGAGCTGCTCTCCTAGGATTCTAGAATGAAGTTTTTCTTTTTATCTCCTCCAGTGATTCTTCAATCTCTACAGTTCAGATTTATTGAGGACAATATTACAGTTTCGTTTGTTTGTTTCCTTCTCCAAAGGAAGTCATACTCACTGTAGAAGAGAGAAAGTAAAACAAAACAAAAACAAAAAGCATAAAGAAATGAGGTGGGGGGGGATATCATCCATCAATCTGAAAACCACCATAGTTAACAGGCATATTTTTCTGTTTACCTTTACCTTTATCATTACTGTTTTACACAGCTGTTAAAACATCTTGGGAGGCCTGGGTGGCTCAGTGGTTAAGCGTCTGCCTTCAGCCCAGGACATGGTCCCAGAGTCCTGGGATGGAGTCCCATAGCGGGCTCCCCGCGGTGGGGCCTGCTTCTCCCTCTGCCTGTGTCTCTGCCTCTCTCTGTGTGTCTCTCATGAATAAATAGATAAAATCTTTTTTAAAAAATAAAACTTCTTAAAAAAATAAAACTTCCTGATGTTGATCTATGACTGGTATGTTTTATAATTAACCAGTCCCCTCTTGTTGGACCCTTAAGATCTTTTTATGTTTTCCCCATTAAAAATAACACACAGGACTCAGCCATAAATCCCCCAGCTCACCTTCTTTTTAAGCCTTCTGTGGCAGTTGTGCGCTTTTTTTTTTTTTTTTTTTTACGATTTTATTTATTCATTTGAGAGAGAGAGAATGAGGGAGCCTGAGCAAGGGAAGGAGCAGAGGGAGAGGGACAAGCGGACTCTGCACTGAGCACAGAGCCCTACACAGGGCTTGATCCCACGACCTCGAGATCAGACCCGAGTGGAAACCAAGAGTCACACGCTCAACTGCCTGAGCACTTCTATTAAGAAATCTTCCCAAAGTTCATCACAGCCCTAAGAGCAAGTTCACTGTATCTGTTCTCAGCTGCGCCCTCTTGCTGTGCCCTGAGGCAGGTTTACTTGGCTCTGGGTAAGTGTCTTGTCCCTGGAGTAGATGGTCATAGCTTTTGCTGCTTACCAGTCCTGCAAGTATTAGCTCTGCCTTTTTTGGGGGCAGGGGTGGGGATAGGACTCCTATTGTTCTACCTGGATCAGAAATGGGCCTGTGAGTCGTCCTGGCCCATCCTAGTATCCCACCCAGACAGTGGTGCTGATTGGTCCAAGGAGTAGTGGTAGAAACTAGGGAGGACCAGAGTCCTTCCTGGAGATAAGCTGTAGATTCTGTGAGGTAAAGGATGACAAGATGGGAAGGGGGGAGGCTATGTCAGTGGGGAGCTGCATGTCATTTGCCCACAGCACGGAGGAAACCTTTGGAAATGGAAGCCTGAGAGAATGAATCAAGCAGAGACAGCCAGTAAGGATAAAAGAAGGGGCTTGGGCTTGGGGACAGGGAGCACCAGCTCTAACTCTGAGGTCCTGCCTTAAGTTTTGAGGACTACTCTCAGACCTTCCCAGCTACCTAAGCCAATGCCTTCTCCTTTTTTTGCCTCCACCAACCAGTTTAAGTTACAATTGGGCTCCTTACTCAGATCCATCCCTCTAAATGGCCTCCCTAAACGTTGTTCAAGAGACTGTCACATCTCCCAGTAGTGTTCAAGCTCAGGCGTCCTTGGCGACAGCTGCCAATTGCTCTTTCTGGACTTCCCCAGGGGAAAAGAAGGGGGAACCTGTGCAAATAAACCCAGGAACCCCAGAATTCCCCTGAATAACCCAAATGCCACGGTCAACAATGTCTCATGGTGACATGACCCTTAAGTCACTGTGAAGGTAAATGCTCCAGCCAAAGATAAGATGGGCCCAGGAAATGTGAGCTTGACTTCTCCTCATCTCCATTTTTAAAGTGTGAGTTTCTCAACCCTTTGCTTTTAGACTGCTGTTAACCTTTCTTGTCATTGGATAACAAGAAAATAAAGGGCTATTTTTGGGGCATGATGCATAGGAAAATTCTCTGTAACTGTTTTTCTAATCCTCTCCATTCAAAATGAGGCAGGGTGGCTCTGAAAGGTTACCCAGGGTGTGAGAAACCAGCTCTGCACAGGCCAGGCTGACATCAAGAAATGTCTCACATGTGTGAAAAACTTCTGGGAAGTCATTTTTGTTTTTGTTTTACCAAGTGGATCCATGAAGCAAAAGCTCATTTAAACAGAAATCCCCTCAGCAGGACCTGTCTTCTGTCAAAGAAGGAACCTCCTCAGACATACTCTGCATCAGAATCCCTGCAGGTGCTGGAATAAAATTTTCTGCCACATGCAGGGAGAGGCTCTCTGGGTGACTCTAAAACTGGTTGTTGGGGCTCCTGGGTAGCCCAGTGGTTGAACATCTGCCTTCGTCTCAGGTTGTGATCCCAGGGTCCTGGGATCTAGTCCTGCATTGGGGCCTGCCTCTCCCTCTGCCTATGTCTCTGCCTCTGTGTGTGTATGTCTCATGAATAAATAAATAAATTCTTTTTAAAAATAATAATAATAAAAAAAAACAGGTTGTCCAGTCTGCATACCATCCATGTGATGGGATTCGAAGACCTCCAGAGGGTGCCCTTCTTCGGATCAGACCCCCATTTACTGGCCAATGGCAGGGAGTCCCAAGTTAATTCTTACACTGCCTCCAAAGGCCCAACCTGTAGAGCTCTTGAGTGAACTCTTAGTTTCTTTTTAAAATGCAAATGTTCCAGAGCTGGAAAAGCACATTTTGAGTGTTGTGAAATCCTGAGATTAAATCCAAACTACCTTTGAGTCCCACCCATGATGTTTTTTGTACCTCATGTCAGTGCATTCTTACAGGGTTGTTAGGATGAAATTATCCCCACTCGGCAGAGGAGGAAACTAATACTCAACGAGGATAAATGACTTGCCTAGAGTCTCAGAGCTTAGTGGGTAACCTTGCTCTAATCTGAGTATGGGAACACCTGACTCCAAAGCCCGTTTCTTTCCAGATTGACAGCTGCTCCCTACAGTAAGGAGCATGGAACGGGTAACTTTTGCTGTATGGGACTGGAGGAAAGCTCTGAATAGAGATGCTGCCTAGGGTGGGCAAGCCTGGGAGGGTGCCAGGGGGAGGTGACCAGGAAAACTGGGTGGGTCTTGAGTCACACTGAGTGAAGGGCAGATGGTGGAGAGTTAGAGCCAGGCCCCCTGCCTTCAGTCCTTGGCCCAGAGCCGGAGACACCACTGTGGATTGGCCAAAGCCAGAAGACTGGCTATTGTATCCAGAGCCGTAACAGCAATGGTACCAGTGGGTGCCCAGTGATTGCCCACCGCTATTGACAACAGAATAGCAGTGTTTTACCATTTTACTGCCCTTCCTCCATTGGCACTCACACTAGACTCCCTTTGTCTTTTCTCTTAATCAAAGAGAGGTCCTGTTCATTAAACCCTCTGCCTGAGGCACCCTGATAGCTGGAATATTGCTCTCTTGGCTTCCATTGGCAATGACCCAAGAATGGCATATTTCTGGTTGAGTAGATAGAAAGACCTGTTTCTATTTTAGTATGGCCATGCTACCCTCTATTGGGTTTCCCAAAGGGTCTCTACCAGTCCATCTAGAGGGCTCAGAGTTCCAGGATCCTTTCCATTGGTACATCTGCCATTTCTGTTTCTTGCTCCCTGTTGAGCTGTCAAACTGGCAGGTAGGATGAGTGAGGAAGGACAGCCTCCTAACTTGATGAAAGGGGGACACTTTTATTCAGTGCTTCCAATGGCAGCATGTTAAGAATCATCCAGGGGGAGCTTCTACATAAACAGAAGTCTAGGCCCCTCCCCCAAGGATTCCTAGTCCTTCATCTGGTGGGGAGTCTGGGTAACTGCAGCATTTAAAAAGCTCCCCAGGTGATTCTAATGTGCAGCGGGAGTTGAGACTCACTACCCTAATTAATGAAATCTAAACTGCATAAGACCAAAAACATTGGACTCAGTGGCCTCAAACTTCCAAGTTTGGGTTTTGTGCTGCTACTGCTCAGTAGCCAGGCAACCCACCACCTTCCCCAGCACCACTCTGAGTAGAGACTGCTGAGTACAGGGGGTGGGTGTACCCTAAAGCTTATCACCAAAGGTACCCTCAAAATAATTTCTATCACCTATTTTTCTATGTAACAGGTACAGGTCCATAGAGTACATGCCCATAACATAACACTTACCAACTCACAAGAAGTGAGTCAACTAATCAAAACAGAGTATACTCAATGCATGCATCTCACCTCATGCTGTTAATCAAAGGTCCAAAATGGAAATAAGTTGAGAGATACTCAGGACCTGAGTCTCTAGAACACAAATTTCTCTGCCATGCCTATAACCATCCCACAGCAATGCTCTGGAATGGGATAGGTGTCCAGGGTGCTATGTGAGGTGTGGTAAATAGTAGCAGGAATGGCCCACGCCTTTTTCCTGCCATCCTATATTCCTGCCCTTCTGCGGGTCCATTCCCCCACTGGCTCTGGACTTGGCCCAGTCACCTGCTTTGGCCAAGGGGGCAATAACTAATCTGACATAAGTAACACTTGTGCATTACGTCTTGCTCTCTCTTCCTGTTCTTTGGAACATTGAAACCACCATGTGAAGAAACCCAAGACAATCTACCGAAGGATGGAAGGCCACATAGTACCTCCCCTCCTTCAGCAGAGAGTCCCTAGGCCACCTGGCCTGCCAGTCAGCAGTCCTGTGAGTAAGGCTATCCTAGACCAACCAACCCCAGTTCAAGTACTTGCTAACCTCTAAAGTCAGCCAAGACAGCCTAGACCAGAAGAGCCACCCAACTGACCCACAGAACTGTGAGAAATAACACGTTTTGTTGTGTTGAGCTGCTAAGTTTTGGGGATGGTTATATGCAGCAAAAGCTAACTGATAGCTAGGAGTCTGCTAATAGACTAGACAAAGGCATAAATTGAGACCGCTTACTTCTTAGTAAGTAAGACCCTTAGTTCCAACCTAGTTTCTTGGCGGACTAGTGCTGACCAAAGAGCCATGAGTCAAAGTGCTGTGTCCCAATTCTAGTTCATACCCCTTGAGGAAATGTGGAGGTGCTCCTGTGCCCTTTACACTTTCTGTTGTCTGGTGACATGGCAGCAACTCGATGACCCTCCTGGGATCGGAGATGAAAGCCAGGCATTTAAAGACATGAAAGCCCTTCCAGCCTGCACTGCCTCCCTCAGAACTGATTGGTGAGAGAAAATTACCTCTCATTTAAGCCAATGTGCTTTGGGGTCTTTTTGTTACAGCACCTTAGCCTACCCTAACTAATATACCCTCTGACTAGCTATGAAACTTTGAAGCAACTTGTAAACATTCCTCTGCTTCATGCACCTGGAGGAACAGAGCTAATTATAATTCTTTCATAGTGTTGTTGCCGAGATGAAATAAGAGCATGCTTAATAAAAGTGTAAAGCACTTAATACTGCCTTACATAGTGGCCTCTTCCATTGAATGACAGCTGTCATGACCTCCCCAGCACTGGTTTTGTTTTTCAAATGTTTATAGATGCTTAGCTAAACCAGTTTTTCAGTTTTACCTCTGGAGAGTGGCTGGAAGATCAATATGGTTGGTGGATGAGATTTTCTTTGACTAATTCTCTTATTTTGTTTGGTATCCATTGCCATGCAATGGCATGAAATAGGCCATGCCTATTTCTAGCTCTGGTAAATCCAAGGGTCTGATTATCTATTGCTATGTATAACTCATCACTCTAAAACTTAGTGGCTTTAAGAGTATCAGTTATTTTATTATTATCTCATGTTTCTGGGGTTGCCTGGACATTCAAACTGGCTCTCTCGTGGAGTAGTAGTCAAACTAGCTGGGCCTGGTGTCATCCCTTGACTCCCCATCTCACGTGTGAGAGGTGGATTCTGGCCAATTGCTAAGAACTAAATGGGACTGCGGATCATATTACCTACATGTGGGCTCTCCCTGTAGCTTAGCCTCCTTCACAACACAGATGCTTTGTTCTTGGACCGCTTCATAACACGGAGCAGGTGTACCCAACAATGAGGCAGGATCTCTCCTTCTTTTAGTGACTTAGCCTCAGAGGTCACATGAGGCTTACATTTGTCATAGAGGCCTTCTAGGTTCAAAGGAGGAAACAGACACCATTTCTCAAGAGGATGTCAGAGAGTTTGCAGACAATACTTTCAAACTGCCATGTCTGCCCAAGAAGCTGATGAAGGAAGGCCACACGGCATAGAGAAGATAGAGTGAGAGAGAATACAAAACAGTCTCTAATAGATTAGATTCTGAGTCCAGCTACCTGTGTATAGGTCCTAGCTTTCCTGATTTCTGGTTGGGTGACCTTGGTCAAGTCATCTCACTAACCTGCTTTTCAATGAACTCTTCTTAAAAGTTGAGATTATAATAGTGTTAGTATCATCCTCGTAAAGTTGGGTTGTGAGGCTTGAGTATAGCACACATGCCTGACTTGTAATATGAGTTCATTGAATATTAGCTACTTGGATGAGATTGCTCTTTTCAGCAACCAGAAATGCATTCTCTAGTGGACTTCTGGCTCATCCCCAATCAACCAAGAAGAAAACTCCACTCTTCAGACCTCAGTTAAAGCAGTTCCCATCCCAGGGCTGGTATTCCAGGGTTCTAATAAATATAGCTGTGTATTGTTTTAAGTCATTGATACTGTAAGGATAGAATAAAATCACACAGACTTTTGAAATCTCAGGGCCACCTCTGCAACCATCTTCCTATTTCCCAAGACCACATTTTCTCTTAACTCAACCTTTCCTTTTTGCCTCAACCCATTTTTCCCAAATGGTCATAGACTGTGGCATGGGGCATGATGACTAAACTCTCCATGAACCAGAAATACAGCTCACTCATAAATGTTTCACCAGGGGAAGGGGAGCAATTGGAAGCCTTTTCAAATCATTCTGGAGCCAAACATTCATTCCCAGCTGCAGTAAACAGCAACCAAAAACTGGCTGCCTCTCCCAAGGAAAGCCACAACTTGCTACGTCTTGTTTTATTAATTTTTAATTAGACCGCCAACCCATGAATGTGTTCTCCCAGTAAATAAAACTGAAACTGTACAAATAAGACTAATATCTCTTTGGCCACTCCTTGTAACAAATACCTCTGGACCCATAACACCCCTGAGGTAACTACCAACATTTTTGTCTCTATCTTTTCTATGCCTTTATTTACACACATTTAGAATCATTTAAAATATGTAGATTCTTGTGAGTATGTATTAGTTATTTATTGCTATGTACCAAATTACTGCAGACTTAGTAGTTGAGACAACAAACATTATGTCCCAGTTTCCAGGCCAAGAATATGGGGAGGAGCTCAGCTGATTACCTGAGGCCTGGGGTCTCCTACCAAGTGACAGTTAGGCTGGGCTCATCTGAAGGCAGGACTTGGGTGTGGGACCTACGTCCAAGCCCAGCAATATGGTTGTTGGCAGGCTCCGTCCCCTTGTTATCGGCTCCTCTCCCCCACCACACACACAGCTACCTCATGACATGGGGTCCAAATTCTCTAGGGCCAGAAATCCAAGAGAAAAAGAGAGAGGGCACCCCAGATAGAAACCACAGCCTTTTGTAACCTAATTTCCAAAATGGCATCCCATCATTTTTCCCATATCCTGTTAAGCAAATCCCCTAGCATTTACGGTCCCCAGCAAGAGTTCAAATGGAAGCCTGCATACCATACATTCAAATATTTAAAAGTTATAAATCAAGCTAATAACTTGTTAAATAACCAAGGTTCTATTTTCCAACCTTGAAATTTATTTCCATCACACCAAAAGATTTTTCCAGACTGCTTAGAATTCTGCACCAAAACATGGCAGTATCAGCAGAGCAGGCCCAGGCCCACGGCCCTCTCCCCTTTCTTCCTGTCTGAAGCACAAACAGATTCTTTTGTGGCTAGAGGTACACATCGTGGCCAGCATGAAGTTGAGGAAGAGGCCTACCTGGGCTCTGGATATGGATGGACTCCAGGGTCCAAAATACCCAGAGTATGATCCCCAGGGCTCCATGTAGGCGCCACTCCTCACTCTGCAGAATCCTCCCTCCTCTGACCAGAAACACAGCCAGTGGAGGGGGCTCTAAAGCAGTGCCCCCCAGCACAGTCCTGGAACAAGTGCCAGTCCAAAAGCCGACTGTTTCCCCTCTGCAAGAAGGTGTGAGAAAAATTGAGAGTAAACACGAGAAACTGGCATAGCAGTTTGACTTGCTGTGACATCCAAGTGTTTGCGGGCATCGAAATTTGAATTTCATATAATTGTCACATATCACAAATGTTCTTTTTAAAAATTTTTGCTCCCGAGCTATTTAAAAATGTCAAAGTCATTCTTAGCTTGCAGACAATAGAATAACAGGGGCCAGCTAGATTTGACCTAGAGCCCATGGTTTGCCTCACTCTGGTCTAGATGATAGTGTGGCAGGCTCCTGGAGCCATGTCCTTGAAGGCAAGAGGACATGGAGCCTGGTGGAGGTGTGAAAGGCCTGGCTTTGCGCCGGAATGCAGACTGTCCATCTGTGATAGGAAAAAGGACTAGAAACAATTAGGATTTCAGTCACTGAAATATTTTGGTTGAAATCCTCTTTTGAACCTTTAAAGCCATTTGCTTTCAGAAATGCACATACATTCTCCAAGCTGAAATGATTTCCATAAAATAGGTACATATTTACCTCCGAGACCATGAGACAGAAAATATATACTCAATATGTTCCTCTTCTCTATCTCTCAGCTTCAGTGATTAAATGATCCAATTAAATAATGAAATATTTATTATTGCTTCTTAATTTTTAAAAGAGAAATGCATTTTTTGCCACCATGGATTTTACTCTTTTTTTGGACCTTTTTCTCGCCCTGCTCCCACAATAAATCTGAGGACCATCTTCTTGGGGAAAAGAAAGCATGAGTATGTTCTCCAAACTGTTTCAGGCAATTCACCGAAGCAATGCGATGCTCAGACAGCCAAGGTTGGCCTCAAACCCCTAGTTAAGGAATCTTGATTTACAAGCTGACCAAGGCTCTCAGGGTTGTATTTTTCTTTCAACATTGCCCTTGAGTTTTTTGGAAGAAAAGAGCTACGTGCATGCAAAATGATTATTATAATTACCCACAGTGTTATGCTGATTCCAAACAGCCTACCATGGATTCTATTCAGAAGACTAGAGAAAAGGGCGGAGAAGCTTCTAGGAAGAAGGGAGAGGGTGGGTGTCACTAAACTCCATGTCTTTTAGAGCCATTCTACTGGGGATCCACCCCATTCCTAGTCCTCTCTCTGACCGGGCTAATCTTCTTCCCTCTCTTGAAAAGGAGAAGTTTATAATGCTTTGTGGAAATACATCACTTCTTTGATTATATATGCTTTGATGGTTACACCATGAACAGAAACTTTCCCCAGTAGTAGATTTTATCCTTTCTACCTCCAAGAAAGCTTTGCTTCCATTTGCCCAGCAATATCAGTATCTGGTGCCCCAAAGGTAATTCTCCTAAATCTACTGCATAGCGCTTATAAAATGTGCAGAATGAATATCAAGACCTAAGTCAGAAGAACAAATATAAGAGGTGTTGCCTTGAACAGACATAAAAAGTGAAGGAAAAGTCATATTCTAAAAACTTCTCATTTTCTTTTAAGTATTTACATTAGCAGGCAAGACACTTTGTCAATTCTAATCCTTTCATAAAACGTAAGTTGGAATATTTCTTAATGGAATGTCACCACAGGAGGCCAGCTAAGGTCTTGGCTGGAAGACTTTCCTGGAATATTTTGTTTCCCTTGGAATTTACAGTACTGTCTGGTTGAATCTAATTTGACATTCTAACAATTGGAGCATTGTATTAGGCACAGTGAAGCAGAAAATTTACCCTATCCTACTCCCCATTCATCCTTCCTTTGCCCTTGTGAAAACTGCCCGCTGTTTTATTCCACTGAATCAAAGTGTTTGGGAGAAGACAAATGTCACATCTAATACAGTCAACAGTTCCATAAAATGTGGGTTTTTAATACCTAGAATAAATCTTTCATTTATTCAACAAATAGTTTTATTTAGTGGTAGCTCTAGGGTTTAAAATATGCATTGGTGACTCAGTACAGTCTACCTTCAAATAACATCACACCACTTCACATATAGCATAAGAAACTCACAACAGTATCCCTGTTCCCCCCCCCCAACCTTTGTGTTCTTGTTGTCAGATGTTAGTTTACACATGTTATAACATCCATGATATGTTGCTGTTATTTTTACTTTAAATGGTCATTTACTTTAGATGTAAAGAAGTTAGAATTTTTTTTTTAATTTTTTTTTTTTTTTTTTATGATAGTCACAGAGAGAGAGAGAGAGAGAGAGGCAGAGACACAGGCAGAGGGAGAAGCAGGCTCCATGCACCGGGAGCCGGATGTGGGATTCGATCCCGGGTCTCCAGGATCGCGCCCTGGGCCAAAGGCAGGCGCCAAACCGCTGCGCCACCCAGGGATCCCCAAGAAGTTAGAAATTATTTAGAAGTTAGAAATTTATTTCATGGTACTGATCATTTCAAGTGTTCTTCATTTCTTCGTATGGATTTCGATTTTCATTTGTTACCAATTTCCTGCTCCTAAAGAACTTCCATTTTTGTGACGTCCTGCTGGTGATGAATTTGATTAGTTTTTGTTAGCCTGACAGTGAGTTTATTTCCCCAGTTCTGAAGGACATTTTCACTGGACATAGATCTCTAGGTAGAGAGAATTTTTTCTTTCAGTACTTAAAAATGCCATCCCACTGTTTTTTGGCTCACGTGTTATTGGGGTTATTTTTCCTTTTTTTTTTTTTTTTTTTTTTTTTAATTTTTATTTATTTATGATAGTCACAGAGAGAGAGAGAGAGAGGCAGAGACACAGGCGGAGGGAGAAGCAGGCTCCATGCACCGGGAGCCTGATGTGGGATTCGATCCCGGGTCTCCAAGATCGCGCCCTGGGCCAAAGGCAGGCGCTAAACCGCTGCGCCACCCAGGGATCCCTATTTTTCCTTTTTTAATGAGAAGTCAGCCACAATTTCTATGATTCTTCTGTATGTAATATGTCTTTTGGCTTTGACTACTTCTAATATTTTATTTTCGTCACTGGTTTCCAGCAAATTTCTTATGACATGTCTTAGTGTAGATTTATTTTCATTCATCTCACCTCAGGTTTGTTGAACTTCCTGGATTTCTGGGCTTATATTTTTCATCTAATTTGTGAAGATTTTGGCAATATTTCATAAAAATATATTTTTTTCTGCCCATCATTTACTCTTCTCTTCTTCAAGAACTTGAAGATATATGTTGTACTTGATATTATCTCACAGGTCATTAGAGCTCTATTCAGTTACCCTTTTTTCAGCTTTTTTTAATATATATATATATATATATATATATGTATGTATATATATATATATATGCTTTAATTGGATTATTTTGAGTCCCTGATACTTTCTTCTGTGCTGTCTCACCTTCTATTAATGCTATCCAGTGAATTTTTCATGGTGAATACTGTGTTTTTCAGTTTTTAGATTTCAGTTTGATTGATTTTTGTAGTTTCCATTTATCTTTGAGGCTCACAATCTATTCTCATAAAGTTTATATTTTCCTTTAATATCCTTGGCTACTTTTGTAATAGTAGCTTAAAAAGCCTTGTTCCCTAATTCTATCACCTGTGTCTTTTCTGGAATTATTGACTGGTTTTTCTTCCTTCACATTTTTCTATTTCTTCATGTGTCTAATATACTATCACGTGCTAGGCATTCTGGATGACGAATTGTTGAACATCTGGATTTTGTTGTCTTCCTTTAAATAATGTTGTGTTTTGTCTGGAAAGCAGTTAATTTCCTTACAGATCAGCTTGGTCCTTTGAAGTTTTTAAAAATATTTGTTAGGTTAGGTCTAGTATATTCTTAACCTCAGGATGATAGTAATCCTTCCCCTAATGTACAGTCTTTGTTGTGTCACCTGAGTGCCCAGAATCATCAAAATGATCTCTCCAATTACACATACAACAATAACTCTCAGTTCTGTTTAGGCTCCAGAATCTCAATTAAGCTCATAGCTCCACAGTATTTATTTTTTGCCTATTTTTGTGGATTCTTGTCCTGCGCACATGCCACTTGGCATGTCAAAGATTCTGAGAGATTCTTATGTGGATATCTGAAGCTCCTCTGTATGACTTCCATTTCTCTAGAACTCTGACCTATAAATTACAGCCATGCTATCAGCCTTAATTCCAATATTATCACACCTGCTCAGTGAAATTGCAATTCTCTGCTTGTTTTCCCTCCCTGTGCCATGGTCTGGAAAGAGCTTCAAAGTAAAAGCAAAAAACAAAAACAAAAAACAAAACCCCCGGGCAATCAAAGAATTCAACTCATGTATTTGAAAGCCAGGTTATGATGTAAGCAAATCTCCAAACATGTTGTGTCACACACATTGGACACATTATTTAAACATATTTATTAATAAGCAGGCATAAAATGGTTTGTATAAAATGTTTTTTGCAAGCTGCATGAGTGGTGGATCTCTGCCCTTTAACCCCAGCTATCATGGAAGGTTCACATGAGGTAGGTGGTATGCTAACATAGATACAGCATCAGGAAATCAAATCTCTAGGATCATCCTAAGAGTATGAGCTCCACACTTCATTAGATTTTACACTCTTTCCATACAAGAACAGAGGACTGTCTCTGCGAGGCTCTGGCTAAGACACATATTTTGAATACCACTGATTTACCCAATGAGAACCCATTTATAGCATCTAATGTGTTCATTTAAAACCCTTTATTTTGCCAGTGAAAACACATTTCTGATGTTTGTTTTGTTAATGATCAAAGACTCTTCACTTAAGGATTGTCATTGCTTCTGGAATTGGGCCTTCATGATTCAAAGCAAGTGCCTCTGGTATATATACTTCTCGCTTGGGTAGCCGTCTTCACCTAGAGTGTAGTTTATGCTAACACGTGCAAGATATCATGCTGTCTGTGCTAAAGTGTTTAAACTTCCTGTAATCTTGTCCATAACAAAGAGGTGGCATCAGAAAAATCTAAAATCTGTGCCATTCTAGGATCATAAACTAGGAACCAAAGGGGAACAGAAGAGTCTGTGAAATCTCTCACAAAATAATCTGGCTTTCAGGACTACTTTTCCCTTTGTAACCTGATTTTTTTTCTTTAATTTTTTTTTTTTTGTAACCTGATTTTTGATGTTAGGCCAACATTACCTCAGTCTTTGTCCATCTGTCTTTAGCTGATGACCATAAAGGTCTCAGGGCTATATGCTGGGGGAGTGGGAAAGGTTTTCACATCCTTTAGGTCAGAACAGTTTACAGTCGCCAGCCCCAAATGGAAAAGCTTCAAAGACTTCATGGCCACGCTTCAGCTACCACAAGATAAGTGCCCTGAAGACAAAAAGCAAGGTTCTGATATGTCAGAGGGTCAGTGGAATCTCATTGACTGAAGGCTTAGATCTACCCCCCATACATCTCAAGATGTATGTCAAGGATAAGGAGGTGTTAACTAGAAGGAAGGTAATATTTAGACAAACCATCACATGCAAAGGTTTGTGGCAGGTCATACATTTGATAAAGCTGAGAAATGCAAGGAAGCCTTCATTTATCAAGGACATCAGTCTGGAAACCTCATGACACTGTGGAAGGATACTTCCTTGTCAGTAAATATGGTGAAGTGAACACTGAACTGATCCTCCAGGTTACAGGGGTCCCTCCCAGCTCAGTTACTTGGTAGTTGCATCCTCTAATGGAAAAATGGTAGAATAAAAAGGCCATGGAATTATCTGGTGCTACATTTCCCAAAAGATGTTCTGAGCACTGTCATTGAAGTGGTCCAATGGTATGAAATATTTGGGAAACACCAGTTCAATGAGTTTATTGTTGAATTTCTTAGACACATGAATAAGGTAAAATGTATTCATACCAATGGTAATGCTGGAAAATGCCTAAACAACAAGCTATCTGAGAAAAAATGTAGCCCTGATTTTGAGCATAATCCAATGTCTGGAGTATAAATACTCCCACCATGACTAATTTGAAGCTACCAGTATGACATCACTAAATACACAGTTGGTTCAGAGAAGTCCTGCAAACTTCACCACCAGCCCCAGCACACTTGTGGTGGTACTTTCAGAGATGGAGGGAATGAAGCTTTGCCTAAAACTTCATGGCCATGGCACCCTTCTTGTGGGACATCTAAAGGGAGGAATACTTCATAGATAACACTTTAGGAAATCCTAGTTTGGTTATCCTATAAATGGGGAAACTAAGAAGCTGAGTATCTTACCCAAGGACTGAGAGCCAAATACAGAGTAAGCTCTTCTGAGCTTCTGTCCTGTGGCAGAAATTCTAATGTTCCTCCCTTGTTTAAGTGTCCTGGATTTGCAACTGCATTTCCTTGCCGTGAACCATGTTACTCTGCTAAATGCTTCTAACTCACTGTGAGATGTGTAACATTATTGTCCCCATGTTACAAAGGAGAAAAGTCAAGTACAGAGATGACTCCACAAAATGAAGTGAAGGCATGGTTTGTGAGGAGATACCCTGCTCTCCATAAAGGACTGTGGTGCCATATTGTCCCATACCTTGGCCAGATATGGTAGCCTAAGAATAAGGCTTGTAATCTTCCTTTCTCAGCAAGAAGAGTGTCAGCATGTGTCTGCCCCCTTTCTCGCTCTGATTCTTAAGCCAGAATATCTCTCCAGGCCAGCTTTGGGCAGTATACATACCAGCAGCCCAATCACCCCACCACCATTTACTAGGGTGATGTTATAGACTGAATGTTTGTATGTTGAAGCCATAACCCTCAGTGTGATGGTGTTTGGAAATGAGTCTTTGAAAAGTAATTAGATATAGATGTGGTCATGGATGGGGCCCTCACCATGGAATTAGTGTCCTTATAAGAAAAGTCATCAGAGAGCTCACTGCTCTCTCTGTGCACGCATAAAGATGAGGTCAGGTGAGCACATGGCAAAATGGTAGCTGCCTACCAGTTAAGAGAAGAGGCATCAGAATGAATGTACCTTGCCAGCACCTTTCTCTTGTGCTTCCTGGTCTCCAGAAGTGTGAGAAATACACTTTTGTGGCTTAGGTCACCCAGTCTATGGTATTCTGTTTTAGCAGCCCGAGCAGACTTAGCATCAGCTTGTGAAATATTGAGTTTGAGGGCTGGAGAAAATTAGATCAATGGTCATAGCATTCATGACCATACTTCTAGACATCTACACAGTAGTGGTAGTCATAATAGCTTTCTACTTAAAGTCTTTTACATCTATGATGCCATTTGACCCTTAAAGGACTCCATGAATGTTTCCTGTTTCAGAGAAGTCTGACTTTGTGCAGGGTCACATAGCTCCAAGGTCAGCAGCACTGAATCATCTTCTGCCCCTGTGTCCTTCCCAGTACATCAAGCTGATTTATCCTTAACTATTTAGAGTATAGTTAAGCTATCAGTTCTCCCATAATCCAAATGTGAATGGCGTTTGAGAGGCCTTCAAGATTAAAAAAAAAAAAAAAAAGTATGCATATCTCCAAATGCGAGTTTAAACAAAAAGAATAACATTCACTAACATGTCACAGTTGCAAGAACTCAGAATGAAGGCCAACCTGGTAATTAACACAGTGAACCTATATGTAGTGCTTCCCAGATGTTGGACACTGTTGAAGAGTTTGACATGTATTAACGCATTTAACTCTCCCAGTAATAACCCTAAAACATAGCTGTGATGGTGATGATGCCATTTTACATATTAGCAAATGAAAATAGAGGAAAAGCTTAGCTCTGACTCACAGTGTCTGTAACTGTAGATGATTGGGGAAGGGTGTGTGTGTGTGTGTGTGTGTGTGTGTGTGTGTGCATGCGTGCAGAGGTGGAGGTGTGAAGGGGGTGATTCCCAGTTACAGTACACTAGGTTCTGCTTCCTGCTTTCCCTCAGTATCAGAGCTATCTTGCCTCTTAGCTGTACATTTATACCAGCGATTTCTTCTTGAAACCCCCTCCATTCCTCACTCTTTGAACTTAAGGCATTGAGAAATTCTGTTAAAATGCAAATCTTACCCTGGAGGGGAAACACATTAAGATACTATTTTCCGTTTTAACTTTTTCTGTGAATTCGTTTTCTTGGTTGGTTTTTGATGCATCGAGAGAGCCCACCCAGAGTGCCCAACCAAGGGATTTTCATGTCTGTGGTTATTAGGGGGGTATGAGAAGATCAAGAGAGAAGACTGCCCTGAGAAAGCCTAATGGTAACTGACAGAGTTTAGCGAGCATCACCACCATGCTAGGCCCAGGACTCTGTTCTCTGAAACGTCAGCAGCCTGGCTCACAAGGTAAATATCATTCACCCACGTTACAGACAAGAAAACAGAGGCTGAGGGAGGTCAAGTGATCACTTAAGGAATACACTAGCAAATGCTGAGGAGGGATAGCCCAGCACTGGCACTGGAACACTGAGGCCTCTGGTCAACTGGAAAACCCCAGAAAAGTGCTGAACATTCAGGGTGTATCTGAGTGTGAAGCAAGAGGGAAGGAAGCCGGTTATTGTGAGAAGGGGACATTCAAAGAAGTCTAGACAAAGAAGGACAGGAAGGGAAAGGGCTCTGGCCACCCTTTCCTTCCTGCTCCCTGTCCACACTCCATTCTGCAGTGGCCTTGTGGCAGCAATGGGCATCCACCCCTCTTCTGGTAAGTTCTATATCTGCTCTGGAGAACTTACTTCTGCAGCGAAGCCCCCAGTGCTCAATGGAGGTCAGTCCCTGCCAGGAGGCCAGAGCCAGTTTTTGATCCTGCCTCCCACAGTTGTCCTGGTCTAGGCCTATTTCTGTTTCCTGTATCATTAGGCCCTCTTCCCCACGCAGACACCTGAGCATGCAGACAGGTGTGTAGGGAGGAGGCGATCTCTCAGAACCCCCAGCAGGCTTGGGTCCTGGCTCTCTACCCTCTCTGGGGACCATCTCTCCAGCCTCCTCTCTGGGGTGGATCCTGGGATCCCTCTTTTGATTGCCTTCCTTCTCAAAGCAAAGGCAGGATGGAGGTTCCAAAACTTCCAGCTTACCGACTCTGAGCAGATGGCTCAGTGCTCTTAATTTCTACACGTAAAAAATGGGGATGGTGATAATGCTTGCCTGGATCAGGGGGTTGTGAGGATTAAATGCGTCAATCCACAGAGTGCCTAGCCCGGGCCTGGCACCTGGTAAGTGCTGGTCAACGTCCTCTGCTCCCGGTGGTGGTGTTATCATCTACAACAGAGGAGTTATTCCAGTCGCATTAATTCTGGGCTGTGCTCCATATATTAACATATCTGTTGCTTTTCTTCACACACATGTGCACACACACACATGCACACACACACGCCCACATTGTGGCTAGGGGTGCAGCTGCACAGGCAGAGCCAGTAGATGGAAGCTCCATTCCCCTCTGAGCTGTGCCCAAGTCACTGGGCGGTCTTGGGGGAGCAGCCCCCTGCCTTCAGCCCTGGTGCAGCCATGCAGAGTAGGACACTCTGCAGTGAGCTGTCAGGCATCACGAGCTGGAGGGCTCAGGCACATCCAGGTGGCACCGTGCTTGGAAAACCCCGTAAGGTCACCCTGAAATCCAGATGTGTGGCTTCTCCCAGGACTTGCAGTTACTGCACACACACACTCACACACACACACACAGGTGCTTTGGAAAGTGTTCGTGACCCCCTGGCCTCAGGAGGCACTGGACTTTGCAAACCTCTGAACCTGCAAATTCTCAAGTCTCTTCCAGCTGCAAAATTCAGCTCAGGTCGGTCTTACAGGGCGGAGGAGGATCCCCGCGGCAGAGGGTTAAGTGGCTACTTTGAAAGGACAAAGCAAGAGATGACGATAAGATAAGGAGCTCTGTTTTCACCAGACACTCCTCGGAAAGAACAGGCTTTTGTTGTGATCCAGAGGATAAGAGCCTGAGCCGCGCATTCATCAGGCCTCCCCTCCGCCCCTGAGGCTCGGCGGGGCTCGGGCCGCGGGGATGTGTCTGCGGCTGCTGCCACCTGCTGGCGCCCAGAGCCTCTGCAGCCCGCTTGCGGGGTGCGCGCAGACCAGTCCTCCAGGCCCGGAATTCCAGGTCTTGGTCCCAAGGATGCGGTGGCCTTCACCTTTGCACAAGGATGCAGTGGCCTTCACCTTTGCAATTGCCGGTGTCTTTTTGAGCACTTACCATGGGTCAAGCATTATGCTTAGAACTCCCTTGGGTTGCCTCATATTAATCCATTCACTACAGGGGGAGCCCACGCAGGCAGGAACTTTTGTCTCTTTTTTTCATGAAGTATCCACAGCGTGTGACCCAGAGGAAGAACTCGGTGACTATGGACTGTATGAGAACAACTGTACAGATAGGTTGTGTTATTACTCTGGTTTTATGGAAGGGGAAGTTGTCACTTGGTAACATTTGTGGGTCAAGCGGTGGAGCAAAGCCAGAAAGGTTCTTGCCATAGGAAGAGTTTGTCTTTTACCTGGGTGATTTTGAAGGCCGCAGAGCCAGGCAGCAGTAGGAATGAACATCTCGGGCAGCTGGGGTCCTCTGGAGCTCAGAAAAGTTGGGGCTGCAAACCATCAAGGACCCAAGACAAATCAAAATGTTGCAGTGGGTCCCTAGTAGCTTTGAGGAGTGCAAAGGGGTCTTAGGGCAAGAGCTCCCCCTGCCCACCGCCCAGATGTTTTGTGCTTTTTTTTTAAAAAAAAGCAGTTTTAGCTTTACAGAACAATTAATTAGAAAGTACAGAGACTTCCCACCCAAATCCCCTCTACCCAGTTAGAATTAACAACTCCCATTATTAACATTTTGTATTAGTGTGGTACACTGGTTATGTATGATTGAGAGGCCGATGGTGATAAATTATTATTAGCTGAAGTCCATAGTTTATATGAGGGTTTATTCGCGGTTTCTGACATTCTGAGAGCTCTAACCAATGTATAATGGCATGTTTCCATGTTTACTCTATCATCCAGGAAAGTTTCACTGCCCTAAAAATCTCCAGTGCTCCTCCCTCCCCTACCTCAATCTGACTCCCTGAACCCCTTAACAACCACTAATCTTTTTACTGTCTCTGTAAATTTTGCCTTCTCCAGAGTATTACATCGTTAGGAACTTAGAATATGTAGCTTTTTTCAAATTGACTTTTTCAGCTAGGATTTTGTATTTAAGATTCATCTGTGTCTTTTCAAGACATGATCACTCTATTTATTACTGCATAATATTCCCTTGAATGCACGTACCATAGTTTTTCTACCCATTCATAGATCAATGGACATTTTTGGTGCTTCCAAGTTTTGGCAATTACAACTAAAGCTGCCGTAAACATCAGTGTGCATGTTTTGTGTGAACATAAGTTTCCAGCAAATTGGGTAAATACTAAGGAGTGCAATTGCTGACTCATATGGCAAGTTTTGTAAGAAATTGCCAAACTGTCTTTCAAAGCAGCTGTCCCTATTTTGTCCTTTTGAGCACTGCTCTTAGTGACAGGCATGCTGGCCTGCACTTTCCCGTCTCTGGGGCTGGCAAGACTGAGAAGAGACAAGCCGACGTCTCCTCCCTTCCTGTCTGCATCCACCTCTCTTGCTGAGCCAAACCCACTTCCTCTGCGAAAGGTGAAGAAAACAGGATTTTTTTTTTCATCCTACAGAGAGGGACACATTTCAGACAAGGTGTGATACTGTAGCAAGACTGATCACTTGAAATCCCCAAGCTATTCTCTTGGGCTAGGGGCAGGTGGAGTGGGCTTACCTGTCTGGAAGGTCATCCTGTGGCTTTTGGTTCAAAATTCTTGGCTTGAGCATGACCACGTGAACTAGAGAAAACAGTTGCTGTTTTGATGTGTAGAGCTTTTGGGGCTTGTGTTCATGAAACCCTCATGAAACTGGTGCTTTTGGAATCAGAACACCTAGCTCCTGCTCACTTTCCACTCTTTCTAAAATGTTGGCAAGTTAGATAGCAGCTTAATTCACATCATATCAAAACTTAAGGTAATTGGAATGTTCTGGAAATAATGGAGCTATATGCAACTAGGCATTTATTTCACTTTTCCTCTCTCTTTTCTTTTTTAAAGACTTTATTTATTTGGGAGAGTGTGTGAGAGAGAGAGCACAAGCAGGAAGGAGGGTGAGAGGGAGAAGCAGGCTCCCCACTGAGCAGGGAACCCGATGCAAGGCTCCATCACAGGACCCTGGGATCATGACCTGAGCCAAAGGCAGACACTTAACCAACTGAACCACCCAGGTGTCCAATTACTCTCTCTTTTTAAAAAAGTCACGAAAAAATAGATATGGCCCTTCAAAGTTACTTTAAAAACAAAATTTTAAGGTCAGGCTAAGGTCAAACTGCAACTAAAGGAAAGAGAAGGTGCCCTTTTAAATCACATTTTTGACATTATTCCCCAGAATTCAAAATTCCACGTTCGGTTACTTCTGTGCAACTGCCTCTCCTTTCTCTGCCCAAACAAAACCAACCAACAATAATAACAAAACACTTAATGTTCCACCAATAACTTGCAGCAAGTTATGTAATCATGGATTCACTTTTTAAGGCTCAACCTCTTTGGTGACTGCCTAGGAAAACTCAAAGGATCTCATCTGAGCTGCCTCAATCTGTAAAGAGGTGGTGGGGGTGGGGGGAGCTTTAGTTCTACTGGTAGGAGGAGGATTTATTTATGTGTCTCGATTTACAAGCCTAAGCACTGCAAATGTAAACTCTCTGAAGGAAAATTTCCTAATTACTTAACTGAATCCAGAAGCATCTGCTTTGATTTATGGCAAGTCCGGTTGGGTCTTAATCTGGCATTTTAAAGCATGTTGAGGAAACTTAACAACTAGTACCTTTTCTGCTCCAACCAAGCATTTCTCAAAAGGTAGGGATAGGGTGAGGTCCAGAATAAACAATGTTAACAAATTCTCCAGATGATTCTTATAAAGAATGAAGTCTGAGACTCACTGCTCAAGACAATACTTCTTCCTTTTATTTTTTTTTAATCCCTTTTCAGCTTTACCTACAAAATAACACATTCTGGAGAAGTTTCTTCTTTCTGATACGTTTGATTGTCTCACTGGAAACACTTTGACTTTTTTAATTTCTTAAAATTCTACTTTCTAAGTGAATTTACAGTAAAATTGGCTTTTTGTGTGAATTTTAACAGATGTGTAAATTCATGTAACTAGCACACCACAATCAGAACACAAAACAGTTCCATTAGTCTAGAAAACTCCCTCATGTTATCCTTTTGTAGGCACACCCCTCCCCCAACCCCAGTGCCTGGCAACCACTGATCTGTTATCCATCACCAAAGGTTTTTTTTTTTTTTTCCAGGAAGTTATATAAATGGAATCATACAGTATATAATCTTTGGATACTGGCTTCTTTCACTCGGCATAATGCCTTTGAGATTCGTCCAAGTTGTTGCTTGTATCCATAGTCCATTTCTTTTTTATTGCTGAGCAGAATTCCATTGTATAAATGTAACCCAGTGTGTTTGTTCCCCCATTGGAGAGCATTTGGGTGTTTCCAGTTTGGGGCAATCATGAGTAGAGCTTCTATAAACATTTGTGTGCAGGTTTTTGTATAAAAGTAAGTTTTCATGTATCTAGGGTAATATCTAGGAGCATCAAGGGCTCAAGTAGTAGGCATATCTTTTACTTTATGAGAAACTACCATGCTGTTTGCTAGAATGGCTGTACCAGCAAGTGTGAAAGTTCTAGATGCTTTATATTCTTGCCAACACTGGAGGTTGTCAGTATTTTAAAAAAATTTCAACCTAATAGGTATGTGGTGGTATCTCACCATGCTTTTGTTTTGCAACTCCCTAATGGTTAAGAATGTTGAACATTATGTGCTTTTTTGCCATCCACATTTCCTCTGTTCGAGTCTTCTGCTCATTTAAAATACTGGATTGTTTGTTCTCTTAGGGTTGAGTTTTGCGAGTTCTTACTATATTTGGGATACAAGTCTTTGGTTGAATATGTGATATGTAAATATTTTCTCCTACTTTGTAGCTTGTCTTTTCAGTATTTGAACAGTCTTTCCTGAAACAAATGGTTAATTCTGATGAAGCCCAATTTATCAAATTTTTTTGTGATGCATCATGAAGATTTTTCCCTATGTTTTCTTCTAAAAGTTCTGTAATTTTCTATTTTACACTTTATTTTTTTAAATTTTTAAAAATTTATTTATGATAGTCACACAGAGAGAGAGAGAGAGGCAGAGACATAGGCAGAAGGAGAAGCAGGCTCCATGCACCGGGAGCCCGACGTGGGATTCGATTCTGGGTCTCCAGGATCGCGCCCCGGGCCAAAGGCAGGCACTAAACCGCTGCGCCACCCAGGGATCCCTATTTTACACTTTAATATGTGATTTCGTTTGAGTTAATTTTGGTATAAGATATGAGATTTATACTGGGGTTCATTTTCTTGTATATGAAATCCAAATATTTCAACATCATTTTTAAAGAAAAGAATCTTCTCTATCGAATTCTTTCTGCACTTTCAGCAAAAACTCAGTTAGTAAATTGAGTGTAGGGAAACTTCCAGAGTGATGGAAATGAAAATTTTTTTATTGGGTGTATGTTATGTGAGTCTACACCTTTGTCAGAATCTTTAATTTGTACACTTCAGGTCTATGCATCTTACAGTATATGAATTACACTTCAATTAAAATGGTATGAGTTGGCTATAGAATCAAGTCTATTTCCAGAGTCTCTTCTGTTCCATTGATCTACATTTTTTGCCAATAGCATACTATCTTGATCCCAATTACTGAGCTTTATAGAAGACTAAAAATTGAAAAGTGTGTTTCCTCCAACTCTGTTCTCCTTTTTCAAAATCATTTTAGCTATTTTTGTTTCTTTGCCTTTCCTTATCCATTTAGAATCAACTTGTATCTGCCTACAAAAAAATCCTTTTGAGATTTTGATTGGAATTGTGTTAAATCTGTAAATAAATTTGGGGAGAATTGACATCTTCACAGTGTTATCTTCCAGTCTAGAAGATGGTGGGTCTTTCCATTTTTTTGAGATCCTCTTTGATTTTTTTCATCAACATTTTGTAGTTTTCAGCACACGGATCATCTTTGCACATTTTATTGGATTTATATCTGAGTATTTCCATTTTTTAAAGATATTTTAAGTGACATCTAAAAATATTTGATTTCAATTTCCTTTTTGCTATTATATAGAAATAGAATATTTTTTTTAACTTTTATCCTACAACATTGCTAAACTTACTTAGATTCAAAGGTGTGTGTGTGTGTGTCTTGAAATTTTTCATGTAGAGAATTATTTCATCTGTGGATAGAGGCAGTTTATTTCTTCTTTTCCAAATTTTTATTTTCCTATTTATTTATTTCATTGCACTGGCTAGGAATTCCAGTATGGTGTCAAATAGGAATGAGATAGAGGAAGTCTGACTTGTTCCCATTCTTAGGAGGAAAGTATTCAATCTTTCATCAATAAATGTAATGTTCTTTGTAGATTTTTCAATGATATTCCTTATTGGGTGCAAAAGTCCCTTCTTTTCATAGTATGCTGAGAGTTTTTAATCATGAACGGATACTGAATATTGTGAAATGCTTTAATGTATTAATTGATATGATCCTGCACTTTTTCTTTTTTTGACATTTAATAATACATTGACTGATTTTCAAATATTGAACTCACCTGGCATAACTCAAGATAAAATCCATTATGGTGTGAGAGCATACTTTAGATATATGTATTCTGTTTTTATGAACATATCTTTTTGTATAGTATTTTTAGTAGTTGCTGTGGAGCTTGCAACATATATAACTTTTCACTTTTAAATATTTTAGTATTTCAAGCGGAATATAGAAACCTTACCAGTAGGTAGGTCTTTTGCTATAGTTATTTTGTGCACATCTACTTACAGTGAAAACCTCATCAGACAATGTTATAATTTTTGCTTTCCACTATCAATCATACCTTAAGAAACTCATAGGAGAAATGTAGTCTGTTATATTTACTCAGAAATGTACTATTTAAATTTTTCTTTCCTTATTCTTGATGTTCCAAGTTTCCTTCAGATATCATTTCCCTCTGCCTGAAGAACTTGTTTGGAAATTCCTTTAGAGCAGGTCTGCTGGCAATGAATTCTCTTAGTTTTCATTCACCTGAGAATGTCCTTATTTCAACTCATTTGCAAGGCTATTTTCACCAGAATAGAATTCTGGCTAGACATTTGTTTTCCTTCTGCACATTAAGTATATCGTTATACTTTCTCTTGAGTAATCTGTGGTCACTTCAAGTGTTATTCTCCTATAGATAGTGTGTCCATTGTTCTCTGGTTGCTTTCAAGATTTTTTTCTTTTTCTTTAGTTTTCAGGAGTTTTATTATTATTTGCGGAGGCATGGATTTCTTTAGCTTTGTATTATTCGAAATTAGCTGAGCTTCTTGACTCTGCATGTTCCTACCTTTTACCAAATTCAGGATGTCTTCAAGTCGTTATTCTTCAAATATGTTTTCTGTGCTCTATTCTTTCCCTCTTCTCAGACTATCATGATAGGAATGTCAGGCCTTCTCGTATTGTCCACAGGTACCTCAGGGTCTGTTTAGTTTTTAATCTTTCTTTTTTCTCCTGTTTAGCTTGTATACTTTCTATAAATTTACCTTTATATTTACTGACTCCTCTGTTATATCTTTTCTGCTGATAAACCCATTCAGTGAGTTTGTCTTGATTATTGTATTTTCCGGTAAAATTTTTGTTTGGTTCTTTATATATTCTTTTTTCTTTCTGAGACTTTCTACTTTTCCATTTATTTCAAGAGTGTCCAGGATTCCTTGTTGGAGCATTTCTTTCATAGCTGCTTTAAAGCATTTTTTTTTCCTTAAAGACTTTATTTGAGACACACGTGCACACACACACACACACAAACACACACGTCAAGTGTGTGAAGGGGGGAAGGGGGGAGGGAGAGAGAGAAAGAGAGAATCTCAAGCAGACTCTGCTGAATACAGAGCTTGACATGGAGCTGGATCCCACCACCCTGAGGTCATGACCTGGGCCAAAATCAAGAGTCAGACACTTAACCAACTGAGCCACCCAGGTGGCCAAACCCTTTTTTCAAATAATTCTAACTTCTGTGTTATCTCAGCTTTGGCATCTTTTCCCATGTGAGTTGAGATCACCCTGATTCTTTGCATGTTGAGTAATTTTGCTTTGCATCCTGGACATTTTAAATATCATATTATGAGACTCTGAATCTGACTTAAATCCTATGGAGAGTGTTGATGTTTTTGCCTTAGCAGTTAATCAACCCAGTTGGGTTCAGGCCTCAATTTCCAACCAGTTTTTTGTGGGTTGTGGTTTCAAGGTCAGTTCAGTTTTCAAATCCTTTGCAGTGCTATTTAGATCTGTTCCAGATGTTCAGCACCCAGGGCCCAGCCTGGGACTTGGGCGTATGCTATTCTGTAGCTCAGTTCTCAAGTCTCTGTGTGTCGCTTAGGGTCACATCCAAGAAAGAGTAGCTCAGAGTTTAGCCCATGATTTTAGTCCATGAGCAACTTTCTCCTCTCTTGGCTGCCTTTGACACTTTTTAGCTTCCTGAACTCCTCTTTATCTCATTTGGACAGAAAAGTAGAGTTTTCTGTCCAAATGAGCAAATTTACCCCACTCCTACATACACGTCCCATAGTTATGCTCACGTCTAGAGCTAAGTTTTAGGACAGAAAGCAACAGGAGTTTGCCTTACTCTCTGGGGACCACAGGTCATCTTACTGGAGAGGAAGTTCCCTTCCTCAGAGTCTTAGCTTCCTGTGGGCCTCCACTGCTGCCCCTGACACCACCACTATTGGTCCCTACACCAAATAGAGCACCAAGACTGTTCATGGGCTGAGGTACAGGTACCAGAGAGTGGAAAGAAGACAAGAAAGAATGAAAAAAGGAAAACAAGGTATTTCCTCTCCCTCTCTCAGTACCAGGAAGCCTCTCTTCCTGTCCACAAGCTAGAACTAGATGGCTTCTCCATGATTTCTCTCTGTTCACCTCCAAGTTTGAGACTACACTGAGTTCAGGCCCGTGGACACCAGAGAGGGAAAAAGTAAACTCTGGTTTGATGGTGCTTCAAATTCTGGTCTTCTTTTCTAGCCTCCTTGCCACTCCTTAGTTTTTAGAGCCCTCGCATGACTGTCTGATCCAAGTTCTCCAGGTTGTATAGCTGCATTCCCTGAGAGAGCATATAAACTATGTTTTCTTTTTAAACTTTATTTATTTATTCATGACAGACACAGAGAGAGAGAGGCAGAGACACAGGCAGAGGGAGACTCCATGCAGGGAGCCCGACGTGGGACTCGATCCTGGGTCTCCAGGATCAGGCCCTGGGCTGAAGGCAGGCACTCAAACGCTGAGCCACCCAGGCCTCCCTGAACTATGTTTTCTTATGTTCTGTGTTCTTGATGTGCTGGCAACTAGGGTCTTGCTCACGTGGTAGAGTGAGTACCCTCCTGGGATTAGCTCATCCCCAGAGATTGTAACAAACTCATCAGGGAGCATGCTTTTCATATGCAAGTTAACCAGTCCAAAACCCATACTCCAAGCACCCCTTTTATTGAAGTTTTACACTCTGGGCTACCAGAGCCAGCTCCACCTGCTGGGTACCAGACAATATAGGACAGCCCTTACACTCAGCTTCCTGAGATTATTCAAACTAGCCCATGCCACTTACCTGCCTCTCCTGTTCCTTCCCACAGAAACTACAGTGAAGACTCTTGCCGAGATTCCCCTGCTGCCTCTGCCTGCTGACCATCCCAGGTGTTTCACTGTGTGGGCCCCATGGAACGGCATGCCTTCCTCCTGGCACCTGTGAGTAACATCTACCAGGTCAATGACAATCATCTCCTAATCTTTTAGGCTCACTATAACTAAATAATAATGGAACCTATGTTTAAAAACAGAGAGGTTAAAGTGTGCTTATTTTGTCTCACTTGGAACCATATATATTACATATATGATATACATTTGTCAGCCACAAATTTTTTCAGTTTTAATCAGAGAAATTGGCTTTCCCAAAATGTGGAATTTTTATGCCTTGAGTAAGTGAAAAGTTTTGTTTATTTGTTTATGTTTGTCTTTACTTTCTCATTTTTTTAAAGATTTTTTTAAAAGTTTGTGTGTTTGTTTTTGGTTTTTTTTTTTTAAGTTTTTTTTTTTTAATTTTTTATTATTTATTTATGATAGTCACACAGAGAGAGAGAGAGAGGCAGAGACACAGGCAGAGGGAGAAGCAGGCTCCATGCACCGGGAGCCCAACGTGGGATTCGATCCCGGGTCTCCAGGATCGCGCCCTGGGCCAAAGACCGGCACCAAATCGCTGCGCCACCCAGGGATCCCTGTTTTTGTTTATGTAATCTCTATACCCACCATGGGGCTCAGACCCATGATCCCAAGATCAAGAGTGACATGATCTTTCTGACTGAGCCAGCTGGGCACCCCTGTACTTTCTCATTTTTTATATAACAAGTCTGTTTTAGCGTCTTAGGGGGTCATGCTTCTCTGTGTAGTATCCGTTCCCCTTCCAACCTTGAATTTCCTAAAGCAACCACACCTGAGCCACTGCCAGGCTGTATGGCTGGGGTGGGAATCACCACTGCCCCTATCCCCCACCTCCACCCCCCACCTCCAGGGCTCACAGGTGGCGTACTCTAATGCCCTGACCACAGCTGTCGATTCAGGAATGAAGTCAAACCCGAGACTTTGTGTGGAACTATTGAGAAAGAGCATCTCTGTTTCTGCTGGTGTTACTTAGTGAGTGGAATGTAAATTGGAAGTTGCCTCTTCCCACTCTTTTTGAGGAGCTTACCAAGTGGTAAAACAACCAAGAGGAAAGCAGAGCTGCACAATCGTGGTAAATAGATTTTTGATAATATTGACACAGGCCCACCCCTGCTTAAGATCTTTCTCTTCCTGTGGCACTTCAGTGACACAGACTGGTGATTCCTGTTTTGCCTGATCCAGTAGATATTTGTTTTCTGTCACTTGCAGCCCCAAGTGTCCAAACTAATGCACAAATGAGCCCTTTGTCTCTTACAGTTTATTGTGGCCAGAATCTTGAGTTGATTATCTTTAATCAGCAACACATGGAAATTTTTACTGGAGTCATTTGTTGAAATCCACTGGAGGGAATTATAACTTGCTGGGTGAATATTATCTGTCCATACCCTCTTGTTGTTTTTGTCAACGAGACTTGGTCTGTGTTGCTGAGAGTGCTACTCGATTTGAGTTTTCCCCAGAAGCGGACCCTGGGTTGAGGGTTTGAAAGCCAATGACTTATGTCAAAGGTGATCTGGGATCCCTGGGTGGCGCAGCAGTTTGGCGCCTGCCTTTGGCCCAGGGCGCGATCCTGGAGACCTGGGATCGAATCCCACGTCGGGCTCCTGGTGCATGGAGCCTGCTTCTCCCTCTGCCTGTGTCTCTGCCTCTCTCTCTCTCTCTCTCTCTCTCTCTCTCTCTCTGTGACTATCATAAATTAAAAACAACAAAAACAAAAAAATTAAAAAAAAAAAAGGTGATCCTAGGAGTTTCAGTAAGGGATTGAGGAAATAAAAGTGGAAAGAGAAGAATGTTTTACTGAGAAGTCCCTTTCAGAGTGCCCCTGGGGCTCATCCTGCCTGGGAATTCTGGGGGACAGTGTTAAATCAGCTCCAGAAATACCTGCTCAGGGGCCTTTGTCTCCCAAATCACATATGTCATTGGCTGAAGAGTATTTCCTGGGCTTTGATTCCCCCAGCACATCTGGCCTGCCCTGATCCATAGCTGAGAGCAAGCTTTTAGGTGGTGAGTTGTAGGTACCTGTAATAGAATGTGATAGGCACGTGCTGGGGAGGACCCCAAGAGTTCAAAGGGACATGGGAGGGGCACAGCTGGCATCTGCCCCCAGAAGTGTAAGTGTTCTTATTTTCAATTCCTATGCTTCTAGCTTAGCCTCTTTTCATAGTAGGAAGGTGGATTGATTACATGTGTATTGATTTGTAAGTAATGACTCTTCGCAAACACAGTAGCTTTTAAACTTTCTATGTTTGGGATGGTGAGATTGAAGTCAAAAGTGTGAGGTTCTGTAGGCTATTTCAATCAATCATTCATTCATTCCTACAACAGATGCTTTGGGGGAACAGAAATCCATAACAAAAGTCTCTGTCCTTGCAAAGCTCAGGAGCTGATGTCAGGCAGAAAGAAATATAGTCGCTCTTCGAATAAAATCATACTTGCTTTGATAAAGGTAGATAAAAACTGCTATTAGAGAATGGAATAGGGACACAAAAAAGGTGGTACTTGGGTCTTTAAAGATGAGGAAGGGATGGAGGAAGGGCATTTATTCTCCTTGCTTTTACCTTGGGGGTAGCAAGCCACCCCAGACTTGTGGCATAAAATAGCACCCATTTTATTAGGCTCGTGCTTTTGTGGGTCAGGAGTTTGAAAGGGAGTGTGGAGGAGTCAGCGTAATGTCTGGAGCCTGGCGAGGAAGACTGGAAAGCTGGAGGCAACACAACGGCTGGGGTGTGGGACCATCTGAAAGCTCCTGGCAGTTGATGTAGATGTTTGCAGAGACTACAGAGTGGTTGCCAACTGGTACTACATTTGGCCTCTCCGCGGGGCTGCGTGGGTATCCTCATAGCGTGGTGGCCAGATCCAAAAGCAAGTGCCCCAAGACAACCTGTCAGAAACTGTGCTGCCTTTGAGGGCCTCGCTTCAGAAGTCACATAGCATCGCCTCCACTGTGATCACAAGCCTGCCCGAACTCAGTGGGAGGAATCTTAAACCCATCTCTCAGGTGGGGGAGTCTCAGAGTCCTATTACACAACGAGCGGCATTTGAGAAGAGAGACACTGGTGCATCTGCTTTGCAAAAATACTGTCTACCACAGTATTGAAGGGATAAGATCATTTTGTCTATCTGCTATTTAGTGATGTCTAGCCTGGGCTGCATTATTTTCTGAGAAGTACCCTTTTAAATTACTTAAATTGCCTCAGTTAGAGGCACGTGGGTGGCTCAGTGGTTGAGCATCTGCCTTTGGCTCAGGTCGTGATCCCGAGGTCCTGGGATGGAGTCCTGCATCCGGCTCCCCACTGGGAGCCTGCTTCTCTCTCTAGGTCTCTGCCTCCCTCTGTGTGTCTCTCATGGATAAATAAAATCTTTAAAAAAAATTGCCTCAGTCAGATCATCTCATAAAGATGCAAGAGAAGGATTTATTATTTGATGCATTTGTCACCCCACTTTGCCCACAAAGACTACTTCTCTGGTCCACACTTTGAGAATCGATGCTGTAGAGTCTGGACAGAGTGGGGAAGAGGGCAACAGAATTAGCAGACCACGGTCTTTTTAGAGGTCAGGCAAGGGCAAAGACTGTAAATATCCTTAGCTTAATATTGAAGTTGGTTATAAGCTTAGACACCCATATACCCACTAAGTTCATTTCTTTTCTTATTGGATCTAACTCTCAGAAATATTTATAAAAAAAAACTTGAATTTATTTAGCATGTGGCATCATAATCCCCCAGAATAACAATCAAATTTATGTTATTTTTTGAACAATTGTGCGCTGAGTGTCGGGGCTGGTCGAGACTATCTCTTCTGTCCGTTACTTGGACTTTTCTTTTAAAGCTGAAATGTAATTGTTTCCATTTTTGAAAGCCATATTTAAAAAACTCTTCACAAGAAACACCTTGTTTACAGTAGACAGCACATGGGGACATTTCGACACTTAGCTGAAGGAAGTAGCTAGGAGGCAGTCTTGTACTGTGGTCTGACAGCTTGTGGCTTGAATCCCAAACGTGCCACTTACTGTTCTGTGATTTGGGGCAAGTTACTCAAACTTCTTGGAGTCTTGGTTTCTTCATCTGTAAGAGGGGGGTCGTGGTTCCTACTTTTTAGTATTGCCATGCAGAGGAAGTAAGACAGTGAAAGGGCCCAGTGCCTGGACATAATCCAGTGACTATTGGAGGGTTCTAAGAAGCGTAGCTATTGCTCACTCGGTTCTCTGGAGTTGGAGAGCAGGGCCGTATGCACATCATCAGCCTTCATATTTGTCCCTTGGTTCCTGCCTGCTGGGGCTGAGAAAAGGCGGAGTGAGCTGGAGCCGAGGCCTTCTGGTTACCAGTGTGTGTGCCTCTGTGCGCGTGGGTGTGGGTGTGGCTGCTAGAGCCCTGGCCGTGTGCAGCTTCCTTTATCACCCATTTCCTCCCCCTTACCTTGGCTCCTCTGCTTCCATCTCATGAGACCACAGGCTTCACAGACATTTCTTGGTTATTTCTCGGGGACACGTGTGCAATGAACAGGAGGCCCAGCCTTGCAGCGGAAAGGCAGCTCCAGTCGAAAGCTAACTTGGCCAGGCCCCCCAGCCGTCTGAGCGGCCTTGCTCTCCTGTCCTCACAGTTTAATTTAGAGGCAGCCTGCGGTGTGGCTCCCTGGCCCCCACGGACTTGTCAGGAAGGGCAGAGCCGGAATCTGGCCTGCCAGCAATTAAAGGCCCGGTCCTCCACCCTCAACCCCACCGTGTCGCGTCGTCGGGACACCAGGTTCACTTAGCGCCACTGGAAATGGCAAGAAAATTAACGTCTTGCTTGCTTTTCTTCCCTTTTCTTTAATTTTTAACTTAGGAAGCCAGGAAGTCACCATGAAATCACTGGAAATGTCAACCAAAGAACTGCCCGTTTCTTCTGGCCCCTGTGTGTGTCTGTGTGTGCTCGCGTTCGTGTTTTATCTTAATTATTATATCGATGACATCCCACCTTTCAAATTAAATCCCTTTCCTCATTATCTGGGTTTGCCGTTATTATTGTGCGAGTTGAAATGGATTTCATGACAACTCTGAAAAACCGGGGTTGGCTAAATTTAGCTTTAATTAGGCATCATCGTAGCCCCGTGATTATTCCCTCATTTCATTCGGATTCTAACTGGAATGCTGAGCGAGGGTTTGGCATGGCTTTTGTGCAATTTTCACAGAATTATCCCCCACATTTCTTGCGATCATGGTAATTGTTTTGTGCCACAAATGGTTTTTGCAGATAGAGCTTTAATCCCCTTTTATAACCCAGAGTTTATTAGGGATAGTCAAGCCATGTTCTGCAGCTGGCAGCTTCTGGGAGGAAAACCCCAAACAAAATATCAGGGCATCTCTGTCTAATCCTGACCCCAACCACCCCCCCTGTAGTACTCCCAGTGGGAACTGGTCACCGGCTACTCCGGGTCAGGTATGCCCGTCACCTCTGAATAGAGAGGGATTGCCACAAATAGTGCGCCAAGTAGAATTTTTCAGACCTTGGCTGATGCCTCCCTTGCCTGGAGACAGTCGAGTGTCCTGGTTAAGAGGTAGGTTCTGAAGCCAAGAATGTCAAGTTCAAACGTCAGCTTGAGTTTTCACCAGCCCTTAGACTTGGGGGAATTTACCTCTTTGAATCTTGGCTTCCTCATGTGTAGAACAGAAATGAGGTACTACTGCTGCCTCACAGCATCGTTGTGAGTACTCAGGGAGCTAACGTCCACAGAGCATTTAGAACAGAGCCCGGCGCCAGATAGGACACGTAACCGCTTGTTGCTACTGCTGCTTCTGTTTCTACAGGCCTCTTGGAAAACAGCACCCGGGGGTTACGTTAGCAAGTAGCAGTAAGGCAGGCACAGGCGGGGGGGATTAGGGGTCACGATTTCATTCCCTGGCAGAGGAACCCATGGGACCTAGCTAGAATTTAATCTGTACTGGCCATCTATTGATTCTGACTGCCAGACATACTTCGCCTCTCCTAGATTTTCCTCTAGGGTACTGTCTGGGTCAGGATCTCCTTGGCAAAGTAGAAACCATTCCAGGTATTTCAACTAGTGAATTGCATTGTGGGAACTAGTGATGCAGTTGGTGGGAGGGCTGGAGGGCCAAGGGGATGGCAAGCCTGCCGGGTGGTTAGCCTCCGCACCATCTCTCTCCCACACACACACATAGGGAGACCAAGGGAGGAGGCACAGTCCGGGGCCAGTTTAGGCCTGTGGTGGGCCTGCCCAGCTGGAGCTGACCCTGAAACGAGGGGCTCCAAGGGGAAACAGCCGTTGTAGCAGAGGGAAAGGTGGATAAATACCTTGGCTTCTGTCTCTCTCTAGCCTCCAATCTAATGTCAGTGTCTCCAATTAGCAGAATCCACCTGAGAGCCAGAGGCAAAGCCATCAAGCTGATAGAGTTCTGTGTGATGCTGAGCAGAGATCTGACAGCAATTAGGCAAACATCGGGCCCAGAATGATCTCTTTGCCCACCACCATTCACAGGGTTCTGGTGCCTCTTGGCTTTTGGCTGCAAGGGCGCTCCTATGTGACCTACGCTTGGCCAATCAGGATTTTCCCCTCTTCTAGCTACAGTGCCCCAGGTGGGTTCAATGACAGTAAGCCCTGGAACTTCTGTGAAAGAGGAAGCTGCTTTCTGACAGGGCTCCCAGCCATACGGAGCGGAGCGGAGCGTAAACATAGAGTTGCTAATGGCCATGTTGCTGCCCTAGAGAAAAGAATGGCTTAGAATAAAGCCAGCACAAGAGAAAACAGAATGAGAATGCAAAGATTGCCAGCAACTACGTCTGAATACGTGGATCTAGCCATTGCGGTGCCTGGACCTCTCAGCTGTGTGAACCATAATTTCTATGCTTCCCTTTTTAAATTTTTTTTTTTTTTTTTTTGGTAAGTCATTTTCTGCCACTTTCAGCCAAATGTGTTCTAACTCATACACAATAGACCTGAGACAGATCTGGGGTACTAAGAGACGACTGCAGTAGAAGCTTGAGAACACTCAGAGGGATGTCTGTCTATGGGGTCAGTCATGGGGTTGGACATTTTTGTATAAGTCAGAAATCCAGAGATCAGAAGAAAGCCCCTCCTCGGGGTCAGATGCCCTACTTCTCATGCAGGATCTAGCTATAATAAACTTCTTACAAATCCCTCAGCTGTGTTTTTTCTCTCCCTTATCTCCAGCTGTCACACTTGCTATTCCTTCAACATTGGGAACTCGGTCTTACTTTCATCCTTAAAAATTATTTTCTGATGAAGCCTTCTTCTATGTCAGATACTGTGATAATGAGCTTATGTATATGGGAACTTATACAAATAAAGATCTAGATATGAATATATATGTATATTCATATGCATATATATATACATATACATCTCTTATTTTTTTTAAGATTTTACTTATTTATTTTAGAGAGAAAGTGTGAGTGGGTGGAGGGGCAGAGGGAGAGAGAAATATCTCAAGCAGATGCTGCACTGAACACAGAGCCCGACATGGGGCTCAATGCAGGGCTCAATCTCATGACCCTGAGATCATGACCTGAGCTGAAACCAAAAGTCCAGTACTTAACCATCTGCATCACCCAGGCACCATACACCTGCTATTTAATATTTTTTTTTAATTTTTTTATTTATTCATGAGAGACACAGAAAGAGGAAGAGACATAGGCAGAGGGAGAAGCAGGCTTGATACAGGGAAGCCTAAGGTAGGACTTGATCCCGGGACCGTGGGATCATGACCTGAGCCAAACGCAGACACTGAGCCACCCAGGTGCCTCTCCTATTTAACCTTTACCCTTTCAGACATCAACTTATGAGGTAAGAATTATTATTATTCCTCTTCGCATTCTCAAAACATGGAAATTGAGGCTGAGATGAGTTGATGACTGTCTAGGACTTGAACCTGGGCCATCAGATCCCATATCCCACCCTTCTAACCTTGAAGCCTCCCTCTTCTCGGAGTATCCTTATCTATCCATCTGGTCTCAGCTCACATCTACACTTCACTTAGGTTTAGTTCCATCGCCCTGCTCTTCCTGAGCCCCTGTTCTTCCTCCTCATAGCTGTCCACAGTATTAAGCACCAGACCATGGGCCCTGACAAGTGTACCTTGCATCTGCCTTGGGCACTGTACTATCCTCAATGTCTAGCACATCACAGACTTTCAGTAACCATTTTTATAACTAAAGGAAAAATGAATGTCGAAGCACGGGTGTTCATTTGAAGGGATCCTGCTTTTCATTCAGACTTTATCTGAAATTAAGAAGTGACCATTCTCACATAAGGATCAAGGAGTCAGGCCATGCAGGAGCCACGGACTGCTGTAGGAAGGAATCAGATACAGTTTGATCCAGTACCAGAGTCTGTGGGATGGAGAGTCCAGGCCTGATGGCCAGATCAGGAGAGACTGTGAGGCAAGGGTAGTCTTGCCATGCTCCCAAATCATACCATGTCTCTCTGCCCTGCTTACCCCACAATAAAGATTCTCTCTTCATTTGCCTTCTGTAGCTGGCTGTAAGCTTTTAAGAGCAGGAATTCTGTCTTTTGGCTCTGTTTTCTGGCCCTCAGCCTGGGGCCTGGCACCCTGTGGGCCCATCCTGAGTGCTGCTTGGTTAATTGCTGATGGAATATTCACTCCCAAGTGAATCTTTATCACTGTCCTGGGCTGAGGTATGATGGACAAGGCCCATGCTAAATCCTGAGTGGTTGTCTGCTCTATGTAGCCTTACTGGAAGTGCCAGCTGTTCAAGGGACTAGTGCTTTAACGTTTTACAAATTCCTCATGCTGCCTTATTATTTCTGGTAATGTTATCTGCTGGCAGACACTGCTCTTCATTACTCAGAGTATGTGATGATTGGTTTAAATGTATTCCTGTAGGTATTGTAGCACATTCACTCATTTATTCATGTAGTTATCATTCAGCAAATATTTACTGAACGTGTAAATGCCTCAAGTACAAGGAGATACATGGTAGGTTCATGGCTGTCGATGGTGGTAGAAGGCAGTGGATAAAACAAACATGAATCTTGCTCTCAAAGAGCTGAGTTGAAAATACAGTAGCTACTATTTCTTGGGCACCTACTTTGTGCCATGTATGTGCTAAATATCTTCCATATATTGTTGGTTTTATTCTTCACCATCACCATAAAATGTAGGTAATCAATGAAACACCTGAGGATCTCTATGTTAAAGCTACTTGCTCAACATGACATAGCTGGTAAGAAGCAGAATGGGATTCCTTTCCCCATCTCTGAGAAACCAAACCTCTCATTCTTCCCTCTATCCTCTACTATTTCCAGAATAAGGGTGAGATAGAAGGTGGGCTATGACCTTTGGGGTTCAAAGTGCCATAGAAGATCAGGGTGGCCACTTTCAGCCATGGGACTGCTGACTACTTCTGGGTGTCTGTAATGCCTGTCTCCTAATCTGGATGGAAACTGAAAATTCATTGGAATCTCAGGTACTTGTGAACCCCAACATGAAATCCTAGGTTTTTGGAATCAACTTTCCATTTCTATAAGATGGTCCGTGTGTGGCACACACAGCCTTTGGGGTTTTTCCATTTTGCCTTGCTTGGCTCCAAGCATTTGTGTAGCTGTGCTCCATATGGAATGGGGTTCTGGAAGCAGGCAAGGTTAATCTTTTTTGCTTGTTTGTTTCAAAGTGAAAAACTGTAACTTTTTAAGACTTCAAATGTATGCTGTCTAAGGTAGAGACTATCTTGAGGGCAAAGTCCCCCTGGTTCTAGAAGGTCCCCTCTGGCGGGCAGTGCTAGTCAAGACTATGGAGCCCAAGCATAATCTGGGAAGTCGCCCAAAGGCAAACTATACAGCCTGTCCATGTTCTTTTGAGTCCTATAAAGTGAAAGTACATCAGAGCTGTGTGAGAGAATTCCTTTCTTCCTAAAGTTAGAAAAAACTTATCTGAGCTATTTATATGTTCCTTATAAAGATGGTGAGTGTTGGCCAAGACAAGGTTTCTTCACATCAGTTTAGAAGAAAATATAGGTTGGGCTTAGCTGAGAGGTACCCACTGGATAATGGTTTCACACACAGAGTGAACAGCCCTAGCTGGAGAACCTAGACCAGTCCACTTCAATGTCCAATCCTGGCCATTTGTGTAGGACCACAGTGTGTGTTGGGTAGGGTAGGTGGTGAGTTGTGGTGGGCTTCCTTTCAAACAAGTGGATCTGCCACTGTCGATCATGCTGGGAATTTAACAGGCACCCTGGGAACTATAGTAGGCTTGAGCATCTTTTTCTCCCCTTTAAGTGAGACCTTGACTCCTCAACGGGTGGCTTTAGTTGATCCCTGACCTGTGGGGGTCTCCTAGGAAGCCATTAAAATTCCAGAGAATGAATTCAGGACCACGGGCTCTGCAAGTAACAAATCTTGGAGCAGATGTGAGTTATCCTCTGTGGGGCATTTCTGTGATTTCCAAGTCTTTAGTAAATTCTCATTAGTAAAGAAAAAGTAGAAGTGTTGGCATCATCCAGGTTTTACACTCTTTCATTTACTAGCTGTGTACTTGTCCGCTTACTTCACCTCTCTAAGCCTGTGATTCTTTATTTGTAAAGTGGGTAACAGTCATCCCTAACTCCTAGTATTATTGCACACTAGCTGAAAATGTTAGAAGAACATCAGAATCTCACTGTGCTTTTGGTGTCTCTATTACTAATTTCCCAGAGGCAGGTTGGCTGTAAACTAAAGACAATTATCATTAGACATTCAAAGCAACATACTTATACTTTTCATAAAAAAAAAAAAAAAAAACCTTCCCCAGAGAAATTCCAATTAGATGTTGACAGGATATTTTCATTTTTTCTTTCTTTCTTTCTTTTTTTTTTTAGTGAGAATTTTGAAAAGCATTAATGCTTCTTAATGAGATCATCATGACAAAGGTGTTGTAAAGAAATGGGGGGAAAATGAACCTATAACGATAACATCACTTTGGTTAAACTTATTTATTATTAAGCATATTTAAAAAGAAAAATGGATAGTAATTGAATTCAATTTATAACACTTTAATGGAATCATTTTCATTAAATGGGAAAGAATGCATATTTTGAAACATACTGTTCATATTTGTCTGTGAGGGAAAACTCTTGCTTCAGGAGCCAGAGAAAGCTGAACAGCATTTCCCCTCAACAAAAAAGGCATTGTCCTGGAAATCTGATCTTCCTTTTCCCACCAGGTTCAATTGTTCAACTTCTCTGCTAATTGTTTCTACTGGCAGTTTTCAAAGGAATCAACAGGAAGAGTTCTGCAAAGTGAAATTGGGCATTCGCTTATAAAATCTGGTGTGAAGTCATTCTGGTGCACTATTGGGAGACCAACAGAACAGCTCGTAACTTCATGAGCCATTAACGAAGCTTAGATTCTAAACACACAGGCAATATTTCTTGACTAAGTATAATGTTACAGGTTATTTTCTGGTGCTTTTGGTTATGTGCCTAAACTCTTTTTTGTTTTTTGAAAAAAATATGTTATGCTTTCTACATTTCTCCATCACTTCAGTAATGCTCTAAGAAACATTTAAGACATATGAATTCATATCTTGAAGAAAGAAAAGTGAATAAAATTGTATTTTAGTTTAATTTTTTTCTTTGGGGTTTTTAAAAAATTCAGTTTATTTAACCTAAAAAATAAAAATTCACTTATTTCTTATTTCAATAAAAGTTCACTTATTTCTCCCTTCTCCTCACCTCTGGAAATCACCAATCTGTTCTCTATATCCATGAACTCAGTTATAATATATAAATTATATATATATATATATATATATATATATATATATATATATATTTTAGACTCACGTATAAGAGAGGTCATACAGTATTTGTTTTTCTCTGAGTTATTTTACTTGGCATAATGCTTTTTAGTCCATCCATGTTATTGCAAATGGCAAGATTTCATTCTTTTCACTGGCTGAATAACACTCCATTGTATACATATATACCACATCTTCTTTATCCACTCACTCATTGCTGGACACTGAGGTTGTTTCCATATCTTGGCTCTTGCAAATAATGCCCCAGTGAATATATATCCTTTTGAATTAATATTTTCATTAATTAATTCAGATAAATAGCCAGAAGTGGAATTGCTGGATCATACGATAGTTCCATTTTTAATTTTTTCAGGAACCTCCATACTGTTTTCCATAGGGGCAGCACCCACTGACATTCCAACCAATAATGCCAAAGGGGTCCCTTTTCTCTGCATCCTTGCTAACACTTGTTATTTCTTGTCTTTCTGATGACAGCCATTCTAACAGGTATAAGCTCATTTTGGTTTAGATGTGCATCTCTCTGAGGATTAGTCATCTTTCCTGAGGAGGATGTTCATCTTTTCATGTACCTGTTTGCCATCTGTATGTCTTCTTTGGGAAAATGTCTATTCAGACCTGCCCAACTTTTAATCATATTTTTTTAATGTTTTGCTATTAGGTTGTATGCTTTTTTAATTTATATTTTGGGTATTAGCACATTATCAGATACATGATTTGCAAATATTTTCTCTCATTCAGTAGGTTGCCTTTTCATTTCGTTGATGGTTTCCTTAGCTGTGCAAAAGCTTTTAAGTTTGATGTAGCCCTCCCTTGTTAATCTTATGGTTGTTGGCTTGCTTTTGGCGTAAGCTTCAAAAAAATCATCACCAAGACCTGTGTCAAGGAGCATATCACTTAGGAGTTTTATGGTTTCAGGCCTTATGTTCAAGTCTTTAGTCCACTTTGAGTTAATGTTTGTATATGATGTAATATATTGGTCCAGTTTCATTCTTTTGCATATGGCTGTCTAATTTTCCTAGCACTATTTATTGAAAAGACTATTCTTTACTAAGTGTATATTCCTGCTTCTTTTGTCATAAATTAATTAACCATATATTAATGGATTTATTTCTGGGCTCTATATTCATTTCATTTTTCTGTATTTCTAATTTTATGCCAATACCCTAGTTTTAATTACCATATCTTTGTAATATAGTTTGAAACCAGGAACATGGTCTCTCCAGCTTTGTTCTTCTCTCTCAAAATTGCTTTGGCTATTCAGGGTCTTTTATGATTGCTTACAAATATTAGAATTTTTTGTTCTATTTCTGTGAAAAATGCCATAGGAATTTTGATAGAAATTTCACTGAATCTATATATTGCTTTAGATAGTATGGATAATTTAACAATATTAATTCTTCCAATTCATGATCATAGAATACCTTTCAATTTATTCATCTTCTTCAGTTTCTTTCATTAATGTCTTATAGTTCTCCATATATGTCTTTTACCTCCTTAGTTAAATTTGTTCCTAAGTAATTAAATGTGAGACCTGAAACCATAAAATCCTAAAAGAGAACACAGGCAGCAACCTCTTTGACATCGGCCAGAGCAATTTCTTTCTAGATAGGTCTCCTGAGGCAAGGGAAACAAAATGAAAAATAAACTACTGGGACTACATCAAAGTAAAAAGTTTCTGCACAGTGAAGGAAACCATCAACAAAACTGCAAGGCAATCTACAGAATAGAAGAAGTTATGTGCAAATGATGTATCTGATAAAGGGTTAGTGTCCAAAACATAAAGAACTTAAAAAACTCAACATACCTAAAATGAATAATCCAATTAAAAATGGGTAGAAGATATGAATAGATATTTTTCCAAAGAAGACATCCAGATGGCCCATATCACATGAAAAGATGCTCAACATCACTTATCATTAGGGAAATGCAAATCAAAACTATAATGAGATATCATACATCAGTCAGAATGGCTAAAATCAACAACATAAGAAACAACAGGTATTCACAAGGATGTGGAGAAAGGGGAGCCCTCTTGCACTGTTGGTGGGAATGAAAACCGGTGCTATCACTCTGGAAGACAGTATGGACGTTTCTCAAAAAATTTAAAAAACAGCTACCCTATGATCCAGCAATCGTACTACTAACTATTTACCCAAAGAATACAAAAATACTAATTCAAAGGTATAATGCACCCAGTTGTTTACAGCAGCATTATCCACAACAGCCAAATTATGAGAACAGCCAAATTATGAAACAGCATATGACTTCCATATATATAGGTATTATATATATATATAAAATATATATATTATATATATATAATGGAATATTACTCAACCATAAAAAAGAATGAAATCTTGCCATTTGCAATGACATGTATAGAACTAGTGAGTGTTATGCTAAGTGAAGTAAGCCAGGGAAAGACAAATATCATATTATTTCACTCATATCTGGAATTTAAAAAACAAAACAAATGAGTGAAGGGGGAAAAGAAAGAGAAAGGCAAACCAAGAAACAGATTCTTAACTGTAGAGAATAAACTGATGGTTACCAGAGGGGGCGGGGATGAAATAGGTGAAGAGGATTAAGGAGTGCACTTGCTGTGATGAGCACCAGGTGTTCAGCTTTACTGAATTCATGTATGAGTTCTAGTAGGTTTTTCAGTGGAATCTTTAGGGTTTCCTATATAATATGATATCATCTGCAAATAGTGACAGTTTTACTTCTTCCTTACTAATTTGGATGACTTTTGTTTCTATTTCTTGCCTAATTGCTCTAGCTCAGGCTTCTAATGTTATGTTGAATAAAAGTGGCGAGAGTGGATATCCTTGTCTTGTTCTTGATTTTAAAGGATAAGTTTTCAGCTTTTCATGGTTTTTTATTTAAAATATTTTATTTATTTATTTGAGAGGGAGAGAGAGAAGATGAGTGGAGGGAGGGGCAGAGGGAGAAGCAGACTCCCCATAGAATAGGGAGCCTGATGCAGGACTCGATCCTAGGATCCTGGGATCATGACGTGAGCTGAAAGCAGATGCTTAACGGACTGGGCCACCCAGATGCTCCAACTTTTCATTGTTGAGTGTGATATTATTTGTGGGCTTTTTGTAAATGGCTTTTATTATGTTGGGGTATGTTCTCTGTATACCAAATTTGTTAAGATTTTTTAAATTATAAATGGATGTTGAATTTTGTCAAATGTTTTCTCATCTATTGAGATGATCAGATCATTTTTAGTTTTCAGTACGTTAATGTGTTATATCACATTGACAGATTTATGGATGTTGAACCATTCTTACATCCCTGAAGTAAATTCCACTTAATCATAGTGTATGATCCTTTTAATGTATTATTGGATTTGACTTGCTACTATTTGTTGAAGATGTTTATATCTATGTTCATCAAAGATACTGGGCTATAATTTTCTTTTCTTGTGGCATCCCTGTCTGGTTGTGTTATCAGGATAATGCTGTCCTCATAAAATGAGTTTGGAAGCATACCTTCCTTCCTGTTTTTTTAAGAGTTTGAGAGGGGTTGTATTAATTCTTTTTTGAATGTTTGGTAGAATTCACCAGTGAAGTGTCTAGTCCTGGACTTTAGTTTGCTGGGATGTTTTGGATCACTGATTCAATCTCCTTACTGGTAATCCATCTGTTCAGATTTTCTATTTCATTATGATTCAGTTTGGGGGTTATATGTTTCTAGTAATTCATACATTTCCTTGTTGCCCAGTTTGTTAGCATATGCTTGCTCACAGTAGTCTCTAGTGATCCTTTGTATTTCTATGGTATCAACTGTAACATCTCCTCTTTTATTTCTGATTTTATTTATTTGAGTCCACTCCCTTTTTTTTCTTGGTCAATCTACCTAAAGGTTTGTCAGTTTTATCTCTTCAGAGAGCCAGCTCTTCGTTTTGTTGGTCTTTTCTATTGTCTTTTTAGTCCCTATTTCATTTATTTCTGCTCCAGTCTTTATTTCTTTTCCTCTACTAACTTTTGGCTTCATTTATTCTTCATCTTTTAGTTCCTTGAGATGTAAAGTTAAGTTGTTTATTTGAAACTTTCCTTGTTTCTTTCTCTCTCTCTCTCTCACTCTCTTTTTTTTTTAGTAGGCTCCACACCCAGTGTGGAGCCCAACCCAAGGCTTGAACTCATGACCCTGAGCAGATATGAAGAGTTGGATGCTTAACTGACTAAGCTGCCCAGGTGCCCCAAGACTTTTCTTGTTTCTTAAGTTAAACATCTATTGCTATGAACTTCCCTCTTAAAACTGCTTTTGCTGCATCCTATAAATGTTGGGATGTTACATTTCCATTTTCAGTTATCTCAAGGTATTTTTATTTTTTTTTTAATTTCTTGTTTGACCTATTGGTTCTTCAACATGCTGCTTAATTTCTTAAGTCCCTATACTTTTAATTATTTCTAAATCACAAACAATATGTAAGCAATTTGGAGCCTGGATTCTGGACTCAAACTGCTAAGGTTGAAATCCCAGATCTACCACTTACTAACACAGTGACCACCTCACTTAAAGTTCTTGGAACCTCAACTCACTTTTAAATTGATCTTTAAAATGGGAATAAGAAAACTTATATCATGGCTTAAAGTGAGGACTTGGTGAAATAACATGTAAAGTGCCTAGCACAATTCACAAAAATCATTGGTATTATTTTCTTTCTTTTTATTATTGTACTTGGAAATGACAGAAACCTAGCTCAAATTAGTTTCAAAAACAATAATGATAGCATATACTGGGGACATACTATGGGCTACTCAATAGGATAAGCATTTCATCTTAATTTTTTTATTTAATTAAAATAACTTTTCAAAACTGCATTAGTGGGAAATCTACATTCGATCTCAGTCCAGGTAAGGCTGGATCCAGTAGTTCAAATGAGGACCTCAGATATCTGTCTTTCTCTATGTTTTAGTTCTCTCCTCTCTGTTGACTTTGGTCTCAACCTGATTCTCTCCATGAGAGAGCCAGATCTACTAGCAGTTCCAGGTGTTCATTCATTAAGCTCCTCTAGCCCACTGTGTCCAGCAACAGTTTTTGTTTGAATAGATTTGGGTCAGTGCCCTTCCCTAACAAATAACCATGATAAACCTTTTGATTAGTTTGAGCTGGGTCAGTTTGTAATCTTCCCACTTTAGTTTCTGAAAAGCAGGGAGATCATCCCAGGCAACAGTAGTCAAAACTCAATGGACAACACCCTCAGATGTGGTAGGAGACAGAAAAAAAGAACCCCAAACTGAAAGGTAGCAGAATTGGTGTGAAATCAACAATGGTGCAACAGGAAGGAAGGGGGATTCTGAAATGTCCTGCATGCTGCAAATCCACCAAATGGCCAAACACAAGAGGGGGTTGCATCCTGAGTGAGAACTGCTGTGAGTAGATTTGAGAGCAAAGAATAAAACTAGGGAGCTGAGAAAGAGAGAAGCACTTGTACACTGCAAATTACATCTCTATAAATGGAATGGCCTGCAAGCAGCGTCATCTCTGGATCGATTGAAGCACCCAGATTGTGTACTTCAATACATCCCCAGGGTTCCTTAGAGAAATGGCCGATTCTAGATCTGGGGCAGGGAGGGTGCAGGGTGAGCTTGAGATAGCTTGTTTTTCAGAAAGCAAGGAAACTAAGATTAATGGATTTGCGTCAAAATGACATAGAAGGTGGTCGGTCTGAAGGAGCTCCCAGTGCCAAAGTTGGGAAAATTTGGACATCAAAAAGAATAGTGATGATAGATAAAATGTATTTGATGTATAAAATTCATGACTTCATAAAGATACTCAAAAAAGAGAATACCAGAGAAACATCATATAAGATGGCCATTAAAGAGCTCCTTACTTTTTAATTTGTAATTAAAGGAAAAATGAAATATTTACTCTGCCTTTCCCGTAGGAACTATATAACAGAATAACCAGCTAGCTCATTTGACAAAGAGCTCTACTTTACAAAGGAATGCCATTTAATAAATACAGAAGGAATGATAAAAGTGGAAAGCATAATTTTGTAAAACCTAAAACCTAATGGAAGTATGCATTTAAGCAATGTTTGTATGTTAGGTGAGTGTTTGATGGAGGTCAAGACATTGCATAGGGCCAGAGCAACACTATGGCAATTACTTTCTGATCACATATCCATTATTTATTGCCAAGTAACAAACCACTCAGAAAGTCTAGTGGCTAAAAATAATAATTGTCTATGATTCTTCATGATTCTGGGGGGTCAGCTTTGCTGGTCTCTATGCTCAGCTGGAGGCTCACCTGGAGTGGATGGATGTCAGAGGGGCCTCACTCATGTGTCAGGCAGTCCACAGGGGTGGCTGGATGGCTGAGGCCCTTCTCTACAGAGTTTCTCAAGATGACCTACACTGGCTTTACTCACGTGTCTGCAACCTCAGCTGGAATAGCTGGTGCGCTCTCCCCATGGTGTCTCATGTTCCATCCAGTAAGCTAGTCTAAGCATCTTTACATGATGGTCTCTGGGTTTCAGCAGCAGAGTGGTAAAACTCATGGTGCATATCTTCCAAGCGTCTGTTTGCATCGTATTTACTAGTATCCAATTCAAAGTCACATAGCCATGCTGACTCAAAAAGTGGGGAAATGGAATCAATCTCTAACTAGTGATCGAGCATCACTTTCTGGAGTGCAGGAAGTTCCATATCTGTACTGTCCACATGATAGCCACTAGCCATGTGTAGCTCTCAAGCAGTTGAAATGTGGCTAGGGCAACTGAAGACGTTAATTTTCAATTTTAATTCATTTAAGCATAAATTTAAATAGCCACATCTCCACATTGGAGAGTGCAGTTCTTTTTTTTTTTTAAGATTTTATTTATTTATTCATGAGAGACAGAGATAGAGAGAGGCAGAGACACAGGCAGAGGGAGAAGCAGGCTCCCTGCAGGGAGCCTGATGCAGGACTTGATCCCAGGACCGTGGGATCATGACCTGAGCCGAAGGCAGACGCCCAGCCACTGAGCCACCCAGGCAACCCAGAGAGTGCAGTTCTTGATACAGAATCACCTATGGAATATTTTAACCAAAAATGCTTATCATGAACCCATCAGTACTTTAGATCTAACCTCAAGTTTGTAAAAAATAGAAGGGTAGAGGAATCAGCTACATGGTACAACAAGGAAGCAACCAGATAAATCTAGAAGGTGAGACATTCCACAGGAAAACTGGCTCTGTGTCTTCAACAAGCCAGTGTCATAAAAAAAGAGGATTGAAACAGATTGGAGAGACATAAGGAATATAAAAGCCAGATAATGCTTCTTGATAGGATTCCTGCATAGGACCAAACAGTTGTAAGAATTTTTTCAGCTTAAGTGGGGAAATTTGAATATGACTGAGCTCTTAAATGACATAAGAAAATACACTGAAATGGAAAGGTAAATGTCACTCACTAAACAAAAGTTTAACTTTTAGAACAGTATGTAGAGTATAATCTCATGTATTGCAAAGAAAAATACACACAAATAGCATGCATGTATAAATGTATACACACACACACACACACACACACACACACACACACAAACCCACACATAGCCAGAAGCACAAGCGCTAAGGTATAAGAAATGGTAAGTAATTCTGGGTGGTGTGGAAAGTGAAGTTTTGCTTACTTGTTTGCTTGACTTTACTAATATTTTGTAAATGTAAAATGTGCTGCTTCCAGAATAATAAAGGGGTTATTTTTTTAAAAGGTGATGACACGGGACAACTGGGTGGCTCAGTGGTTGAGCATCTGCCTTCAGCTCAGGTGGTGATTGTAGGGTCCTGGGATGGAGTCCTGCATTGGGCTCCTTGCAGGGAGCCTGCTTCTCCCTCTGTCTTTGTCTCTGCCTCTCTGTGTGTTTCTCATGAATAAATAAATAAAATCTTTAAAAAAAAATGAAGACACCACTAAGTGCCTACGAGGTACCAAGACAAGCAGCCATTATACAGTGTGTGTGTGTGTGTGTGTGTGTGTGTGTGTGTATGTGTGTGTGTGTGTTGGGGAAATGCTTCATCATGATAAGGTTGCAAATATTTCCTGCAGACACGGGAAGACTATAGGGCCCTGCAGCTGCTGGAAATGGCTTAGCTAATCTCGAGGATCTGGTAAATGGATCACTTCCTCCTGGCGCCACAGAAGTGTCAGCCGTCAAGTTAGATTAGACATTCAGCGTATCCCATTGACTAGCATGTTCTAGAGTGTTCTAGCATGAATCATTCATGTAGGCTTCTAATTACATTACTTGGTTTTCCCTCAGAAATAATAGCCCCAGGGACTGAATGCCGTGTAACAGAGAAAGTGAATAAATTGGTGTAGGTCCTGCCAGGTGTCAAACAAATAGGAATATACCACAGGAAAAGTGTCCCATCCATAATTAATGACAACATTTTAAGGTTTTCCCAGAAATTGATAATACAGTGCTTTCTTTTAATGTGATGTTCCCTTTAGTAATGTGTACATATTTTAAAGTAGGTTTAATATTAGATCTACATTAAACTTTTCTTATTGGAAATGTAATTGCTGAATAGAAAAATATTATATTGATAAGCATCTTAGTGTCCTCCTTCATGCATTTAGACACCGTGGGTGTTCAATGTAAAAGTTTCAAGAGCAGAATGTTTTTCACAGAAAGCGTATTCAGAACCACTAAGTAAAAAGTGAATTGATGCCTGCTGATTTTTTTTTACAACTTTTTACATAACTGCCAAATTGTCACTGCCATAATAAAAATGTAAGTTGACACTAGTTTGTTTTGGAATTACATGTCTATCTTTTAAAACAAACATGTATTATCATTTCTGAGTTACAGGCCCATTTGGGGAGCTAAGTCTTTCTAGCAGTCAACTGAATCATTAAATAGCAAGGCAAGAGCTTTTACTATTCCCCCAAATCTGCAATTGAACATTTGCGATGGAACAAATGGATACATTTCTCTTTGGGACCCATTAAGGAGAAAGGAGAATTTTAATAACTCTTATAGTCTAGCAAACAGCAGTTGTTCAAGTGTTGAGTTCTATCAAATAAAATTAAGCGAAATCAAATTCTTTTCCCATTTGTATACTTTATGTCTTTGTTGAAATTACATATTCTGAGATACAATAGGCTATCACACCTGTCCCCTAAATTTCCAAAGCATTAAGTCATTGCTCTACTGTCTAACTCCTCTTACTGCCATCTGCATTTATCCCTTAAATTTGGGAGTAAACACAAGCTTTAACAAGTTCACAGAATCATCTCCTTTTCTACAGAGTGTCCTACTGCCAGCATTGCTATCAAGTCTGTGACAATATTGCTATTTCATTATGGTGAATTTGCAAATGATACACAATATGATGCTTTGGTTAGAGATAAAGAATGGTAATGATTTTGTGGCATTTTGCCCTTTACCTTTCTATTTCCATAGAATCCTCTCAAATTGCTTGTCCGGGGATCTATCCACAAAGTTTATTGAGCATGGTTGTTTCCATAGTATTTCATCTAAATGAGGAGAATGAAGGACATCATGGGAGGAGAAATGCAAAGCCGTCAGAGCTGGAAAGTGTTAAGTTGCACATAATCATTTTTTATATGTATCGAGTGCTTGAAGTATGCTAAGCATCGTGCTAGGTGTTGGGAATACGTGGGTGAACAATATAGACTCTTGTGGGGGATCCCTGGGTGGCTCTGTGGTTTAGCCCCTGCCTTCAGCCCAGGGCGTGATCCTGGAGTCCCCGGATGGAGACCCATGTTGGGCTCCCTGCATGGAGCCTGCTTCTCCCTCTGCCTGTGTCTCCACCTCTCTCTCTCTCTCTCTCTCTCTCTCTCTCTCTCTCTCTCTCTCTTTGTCTCTCATGAATAAATAAATAAAATCTTAAAAAATATATATAAGCTCTTGTGTACTATACACCCTACTGAGAGTAGCAGATATTAAAAATGTAATTAATCAATTAATTAACTGTAATCATGAGAAGTGGTATGGAGGAGAAAAACATAGGGCACTGACTTTTAGAGTGAAGGGATTAGAGCCTGGGTAAGGGGAAATCACTTAGAAAAAGCCTAACTAAATGCCATTCAAAAGGAAAGAAGGAGGAGGAGGACTTAGTAAGTAAAGAAGAGAAAAAGTATTAGACAAGGGGAAATAGCATGTGCAAAGACCCTGCAGTAGAAGGGATGTGACAAATGTGTTAACAAACACAATTCAACTGGGTAAATTTGAAGATCTAATTGGCTTTATTAAATGACTTGTGAGTTGGATGGCATCCCATCTAGGGTGCAGAGAGACCCTCAGAGGAGTTGTATAAAATGGAATGTTTTAATAGGCAGGAGGGTGAGACAAGGAAGGTATTAGCAAAAGAAAAAAAAAAGGATTTCAGGCAAGTTTACCTCCCCTAAGGGGAAGGGCAGGGAGTCTCATTAGGTGTATTACCTCATTTTCCTTTGTCAGGGATGGAGAAGGACCCATGTGATACATTACTGCATTGGTTCTGACCAGAAGTTTCCTGACTAACTGGTTAATACTACATTTATGGAAGAGGTTGAAACTACAATTGGGTTAGGTACTAAGCCCCTGTTTGGTGATTCAGCCTACCATAAATGAGTCAATTTGGGGTCTGTGGTGTGTGTGGTTTGTTGTTGTTTTTAGCAGATTTAAGAATTGAAAGAAGGCAAATAGGACTGACATACAGAGAACAAAGGGAGAATGGCATGGTATGGCCAGAAAGGGGCAGAGGCCAGGGAGATAATACAGATCACACAAAAGTCATCAAGTAGATTTGATTACCTGGGTTAAAGTGGGGTAAAAAGGAAAACTTGTGCCAAATAATTTGGCTTTAATATAAAAAGCAACAGTGCACCACTTGAGCAAGTAACACCATTGTGTTACTGGTGTTGGAACAGTAGTACACGGCCAAGGTGGCATCATTGTGGAACCAGACAGGGCTTCCAGCTCAGGGGAGGCACAGAATTCTGCCCAAGGGGCTCAGGAGGAAAAAAGGAAGAGTGGAGCTGAGATATAGCAGAGGGATAAGAACCCATAGCTGTGAGGAGAGAGTAGATGAGAAGAGTGAGAGAAAGATGAAAATAAGGCTAAGAATACGAACCTCATGCCAATAGCATTGACTAACTGCTACCTGATGGCAGAGTGTGAGCACACGTTCCAGCTCCTTGGGGCCTGTTGTGCCCTGTTCCCCAGAGGTCCGCAGTGGGGTTGAGCCCCAGTCACCCACTTTTCTGCTTGATAACACATCTTTTATTGGCTTCCTTTCCTTCTCCATCTCACTTCCAGGGTCCCCTTCTTCCTAGAAACATGTCCCAGATAAACCATTTGACCTTACATTACTGGTTTAGGAAAAAAAAATACTTAAGGCAGTGTGAGTGGAGAGAAGAAGAAACACAAACACGCGTGCATGTGCACACACACACACATACACATTTTCAGTTTCAAAACTCGGCAGAGTGGAAAGCTCAGGCTATAGCTCTGGATGTCATTTCTATGCACGTGATAGCTGAATTCCACAAGAGGCTGAGTTTCTTTCTTTTTTTTTTTTTTAGGATTTTATTTATTTATTCATGAGAGACAGAGAGAGAGAGGCAGAGACACATGCAGAGGGAGAAGCAGACTCCCTGCGAGGAAGCCTGATATGGGACTCGATCCCAAGACCCCGAGATCACGCCCTGCGCCGAAGGCATATGCTCAACCACTGAGCCACCCAGGCACCCCGAGGCTGACATTCTTCAAAAGAAACAGGAGTCTCAGACTGTTGGGGGGTATGGGAAAGAAGCTTACGGTGCCAGAGAGGGTGTAGTTATAAACTAAGAGTGACAAAGAAGTTTGGCTTTGTAGCCTTTAACACAGAAAGCTTTAAGAATAGCTGCTCAAAAATTTGGAAGAGAATTTACACCTTCGAGAAGATTGTGTAAGTACAGTGCACGTGGTATATGAAAATCTTCTGGGCTTGTGTGTAGTTTTTCTTGTCATTAGTTTATGGAGTAACAAACTCCTCTTACTTCAGTAAGAGGTCATGCAATTTTCTTAACACAACAGGTTTAAAAAAAAAAGTCTTCAACTAGTGTGTGCTTTATGAGATTCTTTTGACTATATTTCTATGTGTTATTTCCAAAGTTTTTTTCCCCCAAAGTATTGGCTTGGAAATTAAGCCAATAAGAAAAACGTTACATGTAATACCGCCTTATACTCATCTAGCCCATTGTTATTCCAAATATTTCACAACTATTTGCATCACTTTAATCACTTACCAAATATTAGTTAGGAAATGCATTATTATCCTCATTGTCTGGCAGAGGAAATTGACACAGAAGAAATGTGACTCACCTAGTTACTAGTTACTTTCACAATTAATGATGAATATGAGACAACAAACCCAGAACACTTCACTTCTGGCATTTCTGTAGTTTGAATTTAATTAGAAATTAATATAATTTAATAGGTTTTTTCTGTGGTTGGGTATTTGATGATGAATTATGAAGGAAATGTTCCTGGAGCAAACATTTTGAAATGAAAGGGCATATTAACATGGGCATATTAACTGAATGAAAGGGCATGGGTGCTATTTAGATAATGTAGTCTAATATGTCTATATTATAAATTTGTCTTTTCTTACATTTCACATGGTCCAATAACAGGAAAAGTTCCCACAGGATAAAGGACCTAACTAACCACAGGATCAGAGTTCAGTGGGAGACAGCATTCTAAACAATTTGGTCTAATGGAGTTCATGCTTATTTTTAAAGACCTTGTTGTAACTGAATTCATGTGACTTCACTCCTTGGTGAGTTATAGATAGAGACTATACCAGGTGGAGTTACAGCACAAAAAGAGAGATCGAGTAAGATAATCCTGAAAGCTGGGACTCCCCAAGCAGGGGTGAGTGGGTCCCTTTTTGGGGTAGGGTGACTATAAAGAAAGGGGAGTTTTATCATCGCACATGGAGGTGGGCATAAGGTGGCGTGCGCTTACATAGGAAACATTCCTGTACATGCATCATATGTTATGTTAATGGGGTTTGTGCTCCCCCTTGGGCAGAGATTTTAACATTACAATGAGGTGGAAGTAACTGCCTAACACTCCATGGTCCATCTGCACAGGTTGAAATCAGTGGTCAAGCTCAAACTGGTCTAGGCTGGCTGGAGCTCATCCTGTGATTTCCTTCTGAAAGATAAGGTTAAGGATGCCTGGGTGGTGCAGTGGGTTAAGCTTTGGACTCTGGTTTTTGCTTAGGTCATGTTCTCACAGTCATGGGATCAAGCCCCATGTTAGGCTCCATGCTCAGTGGGAAGTCTGGTTAAGATTCTCTCTCTTGGGGATCCCTGGGTGGCTCAGCAGTTTAGCACCTGCCTTCTGCCCAGGGTGTAATCCTGGAGTCAGGGGATCAAGTCCCACAACAAGCTCCCTGCCTGGAGCCTGCATGTGTCTCTGCCTCTCTCTCTCTCTCTCTCTCTCTCATCAATAAATAAATAAAATCTTTAAAAAACATTCTCTCTCCCTCTGCCCCTCCCCCTGCTTGCGTGCATGCTCTGTCTCTCAAATAAATAGATAAATCTTTATGAATGAATGAATGAATGAATGAATGATAAGGTTAACATTCCTTGAAAAAGGATGGGAGGGGGTCAGTGGGAGTCTTGCTGGTGACATTATTAGACCTAACTTCCTCAGTCTGAAAACTGGAATCATTTCCAGGGTTGTTGTTGTTGTTGTTTTCTATTTCTCATGTTTTTGTTAGACAGAAGCAGCATTTTCACTTGGGCTTTTGAGCCACCGGACATGATCTTGGGCAAGGAATTTTCACTCTGTCAGCCTGTTTTCCCACTTGGGAAATGAGAACCAGAAGAGGCTCTCCCATAAAGAGGAAACCCATAAAGGTTTCTGATAAGGTTCAGAGAAGACCATGCAAGCAAGGGAAGTACTCAGTCTATAGTTGACACTCGATGAATGTTAGCTCTTATCATCATTAGTGACCATCCAAGTCACTGCCTCAAACCGAGAGGTTAGGGAATCCAAAGCTTGGTCTCTGATTCTACTTGGTTGACATTCCTTCTAAATCCCTTCTTCATTTCAGGCAGCTTCTGGTTGTCTGAAGTCTAAGGGAGATGAGTGGCCTCAAGATGCACTTGAAGCCATGACATGTGTCTGAGGGGCTTCTACGCGTGCAATCCATCTGACTTTGTCTACAAGAACGCTTATAGCAAAGGAACCTAAAGGAAAAGTCTTCGTGTTTCTCCTTGCTTTACCGAAGACGGTAATTACAGTTGATGAGGAGCACCCAAGGAGGCGCTCAGCAAGGGTTACAGCTCATTTAAAAACGAGTAAGAGCTCAAATTCAAACATTAATGGGGTGATTTGTGACTTGGTATTCTTTCAAACATGTAACCACTTTTCTCTTTTGAAATTCAAGGCTGGGCGCTTTATTCCCTTAGGCCTTCATTTAGAAATGAGTGGCTCATTAATTATCTTCTTGACTGCAGGATAGATGTTTCATTTCATTTTCACATTGGATGAGTCAACGAAAAGGGGTCTCGTTGCTAAAAATCATGGAGCAGGATTTCTTTTTTCTCTTCTGTTAGGAATAGCTCAGACCTACCTACCCTGCAAAGAAGCATACTCATTCTCCCCAGTTGCATGTAGCGTGTTTGTTAGTTCTCATAACTTTGGAACCCTGAGACGTTTGGATATAATTTCATCCGAAATCTCATCTACATCCTTTGCCATAACAGCATGCCAGGGTAATCAGACAGTGGAGACCCATCAAATAAAATGGTTTATGAAAAGTATTGATTCCCATCTTTTTTTCCACACAGATATTTACAATTGGAAACAACTTTCCAAATAAAAGGAATATGAAATCTGTCTTTTATTCTTGGGTATCAGGGGAAAGCAGTTTGTAAATATTCTCTGGATGAACAAAGTTTCAGGCCCATTTGCTTGATGTGCGTATTATACAGACCTGAGTTTTCTCTCTTTTTACTTCATTTCCAAACTTTGAAAGCTGATTCATAGGGTTATTTTTTAAAGCATAGCTAATTAACAAGATGACCTCTACAAATGCTGCAAAATACAGGAAAGAAGTCCAACCTCTCCTCTGCTTCTTACAGCCAACATCAGTTTTTCTGACTTCCAGCATCCTTGTTTAAATGAGGAAATGACGCATTCTCTATGTTGGAGGCATGATTGTTTACCATTTATTTCACTTCTCCCTAAAATGCTTTTGCTCCCTTTTGTATAATCACTATGGGTTTTTAAAGGTCTTTTCTAAACAGAATTGGCGTACTTTTTCTCCTCACTTTAACAAAAACTGTGTCTTCAGCTGTCTTTTGCTTTCTTTTCTTTCCTTTCAATAGAACCAGTTAAACATTAGCAGCCAAAGGAGAATAATTTATTTATAGGATGTACACCTTTGAATGAATTACCCCCAAATCCCACACAATTATAAAACAGAAGCACTTAAATGAGTTCAATACAATAAAACAGAGTGAACCAATCAAAAAGAATATCCAGACAATGAGTCTCGATTGACTGTTTAAAGAGTGGACCAGGAAACCCATTTCTAAATGGCTTTTGAATATTCAATTAGACAAATAAATGGTGGTCCAGGGAAGCTTCCCATTACAGAGGTGGGTAATTTTTTCAGTGGATGATAGATTTGAGGATTTTTTTGCATTTGTAAGGAAGCACTCCTTAAATAAACACAAAATCCCCCCAGTGATGACCAAAGAACTTTGAAACAGATGGAATCTGATTGGGTGTGACCTGGAAACTTGGAGTAAATTGAGGACTAATGGAATAAACAAAGAATAGGAATGAAAATAGCAAGACACACCCAAGTCCCAACTGTTGTGCCCTAAATTTTCACTCTCCCCGTTGGAGGTCTCACTTAAATCTCTGGACAATCTGCAAATATTGGGCAAAATTTGCTGGTATGGGACCAGGTCCCTCTGTAGGGCTTCAGAGAAGAAAGGAAGAGGTAGCATAGAAGGCTAGAAGACTAGGATACTCTTCTGGGATTTATTTTTTTAACTTTTTTTCAAAGATTTTATTTATTTATTCGTGAGAGACACAGAGAGAGATTCAGAGACACAGGCAGAGGGAGAAGCAGGCTCCCTGCAGTGAGCCTGATGCAGGATTCGATCCCAGGACTTGGGATCACACCCTGAGCCAAAGGCAGATGCTTAACCACTGAGCAACACCACCCACCAAAGCCTAGCCACTCTCCAGGCTGGGTCTTCACCTCCCACTTGTGAGATGGAAATATTAGCACCCATCTTGTAGAGAGGTACAGGTAAAGCACTTTACACACCCAGCACTCAACATATTACCTCTGACCAAGTCATTTTAGGCACTCGACCAGCACAAAGCCTGCGAGTGACTTGGATTTACAGGGTTAGGCAAAAGGAAGTTTGCTAATGTGCAAATTCAAGAAATCTTCTTTGGTAATCCCCGGAAGATGGTAGTGATACGACAGAGTGGATGAAACCAGTGAGATCAATCAAATAGCTTTGCTATATTGTAATAATTCACCTAAAGGTTTTACATTTAAAAAACAGAATCTATAGATCAGTGGGAATTTTTCTTCCCTCCTGCCCCAAGCAACCAACTAGACCAAGTATTTTGTTTGTTATTTTCATTATAAAGGGCCTCAGTTCAACCTCTGTTGAATGTTTGCATGCACACTAGAGGAAATATCTTACTACTCTGGAAGTTCTGTGTCATGTCATTTTCAGTCATTGAGCGCTGCATTAGGACTGGTTTTTGGTTTCCCAGCCCCTGCCAGAATGACGATGCTATCACCTAAAAGTGGCCCCTCAAGTGAGGGTTTGCAGGTTTTTTCTAAAGCATTCTATATTTATCTATATAAATATAAGATGCCCAGTTTAATTTGAATTTCAAACCAAGGGAGGTTTGGGTGGCTCAGTGGTTGAGCATCTGCCTTTGGCTCAGGATGCAATCCCAGGGTCCTGGGATTGAGTACCACATTGGGCTCCCTGCAAGAGGCCTGCTTCTCCCTCTGCCTATGTATGTCTGCCTCTCTCCCTCTGTATTTCTCATGAATAAATAAATAAAATCTTAATAAACAAATACATTTCAGATCAAAAAATAAATAACTTTTTAAGAATAAGTATATCCTAAATGCTTTGTGGCCCACACTTACACTGAAGAATTATGGGTTGTTGATATAAATTTCAAATTTAAGGGCACCTGGGTGGCTCAGTCAGTTGGGCTTCTGACTTTTGATTTTAGCTCAGATCATGATGGCAGGGTTATGGGATAGAGCCCTACATTAGGCTCCACGCTCTGCAGGGAGTCTGCTTCTCTCCCTCCCCCTCTGCCCCTCCCCCTTCTTCTGGTCCTTGAGCGAGCATACACACATACTCACCCTCTCTCTCTCAAACAAATAAATAAATCTGATAAAATAAAATTCAATTTTTTAAAAGATTTTTATTTATTTATTCATGAGAGACACACATAGAGAGAGAGGCAGAGACATAGGCAGAGGGAGAAGCAGGCTCCATGCAAGGAGCCCGACCTGGGACTCGATCCCGGGTCTCCAGGATCACACCCTAGACCAAAGGCGGTGCTAAACCACTGAGCCACCCAGGCTGCCCAATAAAATTCAAATTTAACTGAGTGACCTGGATTTAGTCTGACATTCCTACCTCATGACCTGGGCATGACCTCAAGGGCACTTCTGCATCCTCAGGAAATTTTATTCCTACCACAGGCCCAAGTTGAAGGAAAAGGAGAGGCCCCATATATTCCTGGGATGAGGACAGAACATGGCTGTCTCAAGGCATGGAATAGGGTTAGTCCTGTGGGACTCTAAATCCTACCTCCTCTAAAGGGACCACCGAAACAGGACTGTCTCCTGTTAAGTCTGAGGACTTATTGCGACTTAGTACCAATCACAGATCTGGTGAGAAGAAGCTAACTATCTACATGTTAATGTATCATATACTTAAATGTTTAAAATTGATAAACCCCAAATAGTCAAACACAACCTCTTCTTTGATGAGGTCAATGTGTGGCCACATGAAAGGAAAACTTTCTTTCCAGGTAATAACTTGAGGTGGGTTTACTTTATCCCAAACTCCGCAAGCAAATAAAGCGGATTTTTGAGTTGGGTAAGTGTGTTCTCTTTTCCTTTCCTTTTTTTCCTGCTTTTTCTTTCTGCTCTAGTCTCTAATTTTAATTCTTTATTATTTTTAGGATAAGAAGTTATAAGTACCATGTAGCTCATGAAAGTGTTGTTCTAATCATTTTTCAGGTAAATCCTATCAAAATCCTTGACAAAATAATAGTTGTTATTTTTGTTATGATTTGTACCTGATATATTTTGATTTGGCTTCCATATAATTTGAACATTCAGTTGCAAATTGAGGCTGTAATGTTATAAACAATGCCATTTCAAAGATGAATTATTAAATGTTATATAGAAAAATGTTTTGAGTGAATTATCAGTTTATTCCATTTGCCAAATATCAATTTAGGATCATAAACATGATTATGCAAAGGAAAGAATTTCAAGAACTCCTCTCAGTGATTCTGATTATCTTACAACAAAGCCACCACCACAGCACATTTGTAAAGAAAATTACAAAAATTATTGGTCATTAAATAGGAATAATTTCATTTTTTTATGAAATTTTAGTATAATGATGCCATTTTATGTCAAAGATGCCATGTGATAGTATTCCTCTAACATTATGCTGGAGTAATTGAATGGGTATATGATCCCATTTCAGAGCTATTTCAAGTTCTAGATGTTTTATTTTTTTTTAATTTTTATTTATTTATGATAGTCACACACACACACAGAGAGAGAGAGGCAGAGACATAGGCAGAGGGAGAAGCAGGCTCCATGCACCAGGAGCCCAACATGGGATTCGATCCTGGGTCTCCAGGATCGCGTCCTGGGCCAAAGGCAGGCGCCAAACTGCTGCGCCACCCAGGGATCCCTCTAGATGTTTTAAATAAAAATAAATAGATAGTTAATATTATACTATGTAGGGAGGTATGGTATAATGTAATCTCAAGGGCACTTTAGATAGTATTCTTTCTCCTGACAAGTTTGCAAGATAGTTATTAATGTTTTGTTTTATTCTTAAAGAAACTGAGGTTCAGAGAGGTTGACTACATTGTCCAAGAGCCCGGTGCTAGTAAGAGGCAGAGCTAAGATTTGAATCCTGGTCTGGTTGCCACTAAACTCATGTACTTTCCCTATATCATTCTGTTGGTGGAAGGAGCACTGGACCAAATGATTGGTGGTATAAGATTTATAAACTTCCCCCTTTCAAAAAAAGAATAGAGGCAACATAATATAAAAGTAAGACAAATTAAAAATGAAAACAGAATAGGGGTGCCTGTGTGGCTCAGTAGGTTGGGCGCCCAACTCTTGGTTTTGGCTCCAATCCTGATCTCAGGGCCATGAGATCCAGCCCCATGTTGGTGTGGTATCTGCTTGTCCATCTCTCCAACTGCACCCCGCTCATGCACATGCTCTCTCTCTCTCTCATGTTCTCTGTCTCTGTCAAATAAAGAAAGAAAAAAAATTTTAAAAATGAAAACAGAACAAGTGATAGGTTAGGAAAACTGGTGTTTCATAAGAGTGAGAAATTACTTTAGGTGAGTCCTATATTTAGCTATGAGTGTACTAGTAGCCTGGTAAAGAGGAAGTCAAAGTACTTAGTTGTTTTTATCTTAAAAAGTCAATGAATGAGTTCATTTGCAAAGACAACCTTTTTCCTTTTATGATCTGATGGTGGAATTTGTAACCTGAGTTCTTTATTAAGAAATACTAGGTAATCGAACAGATATTGCCTTAATCTTTGATTTTGTAGAAATCCAATTAGTTTCATGGAATCCTTGAAGCTGAACTGCATTTGAGGATGTAAATTATCACCAGTTTTTAATTTGTTTTTTACTTATTTTTAAAAGACACATTTATTCAGTGTCATGATCAAACTATGACATTTAGCAATCAGCAGCATAGGTGCAAAAAAAAAAAATCTACATTAAAGCTCTTTGTCAGAATGCTTTACCCTTTCCACAGAACAGAAACTAAAATAACCTATTATGCAATTAATCACAAATCCAGTCCTCAAGTTTTTTGCCCATGCACATGAGTGTTGTCTAAAACATGTCTTCTTTGTAGTAGTGAAGGCCTGCCCCAAGGCTGAGTTCACAAATCTTTTAACCTGTAGCTTCCCTGTCTCTGGCTCTCCTCTTCCTGCTGAGTTTTGTTTCCTGGCAGTAATTAAAACCTTCTGCCACTGTCATAGCCAAGTTGGTTTCATGGTTTGGCAAAGTACTAACCTCCACCACTATAGGGGCCAGAGCTTCTGCTCCAAAATTTGAAAATTGATTATTGTAATTGCTAGAATCATTATAGCTCCTGCCACCTCCATAGCTGCTCCCATCATTACCAAATCCCCATGACAGCCATCCCCACTGCTACTGTATCCACTGCCACCTTGACTGTCACCAAAGCCACTTCACCCACTGAAGCGTCCTCCATGACCAAAGTCATCATTGCCATCAAAACCACCTCCATGGCCACCACCAAAGTTCCCAGAACCACTCTGACCTCTGGCTGGATGAAGCCCCTAGCCATCTCTTGCTTAGATAGAGCTTTCCTTACTTCACAGTTGGGGCCATTCACAGTAAGGTGTTTTTGAATGACAAACTCATCTACCGTCACAGTCATGAAATAGTACAAAAACAAAGCTTCTCTTCTTGCCACCGCCTTGGTCAGTCATGATGTCAGTCACGTCCATTTTCCGATCCTGTTCAAAACAATCTCTTAGATAATGTTCCTCAGTGTCTTCTTTCATGTCACCAACAACAATCTTGTTCCCAGTTAAGTGGACACCAAGGCTTTGAGAATCTTCTCCTGTGACAGACCTCTTTGGTTCTACAACTCTATCATCACCTTGTGTGGCCTTACAGTTGATGGCCGCACCTACCTCCTCCACTGTGGCAGGTGTGACAGGCCCAACGCCTCTAGGGCACAGTCCATGAGTGCTCCAAATGGCTCCTCAGATTCTCATAGTTTGTTTCAAAGCTCAAACCTCCGCATCTCTTCAGGCTCTTTGGAGACTCTGACTTAGACATGCCAGCAGTGGGCGGAGGGACTGTGATGAGGCTTCTTGGCAGTGTCCACTGGCAGAATGACTAAATTATCAATTTAAAAGATAGTTTTTCATATATATGTATATATATACATATATATATATATATACATACACACACATATATATGATCGACATGGATATTATGTAAGCTCTTTTTATATGCTGAGGAATTAATATTAAATTCTGATGCATTAAAGACATTCTGGCAGGGGCACCTGGTTGGCTCAGCGATTGAGAATCTGCTTTCAGCTCAGGGCATGATTCCAGGGTCCTGGGATCGAGTCCTGCATCGGCTCCTTGCCGGAAGCCTGTTTCTCCCTCTGCCTATGTCTCTGCCTCTCTCTGTGTGTCTTTCATGAATAAATAAATAAAATCTTTTTTTTTTTTAAGTCATTTGGGCAAAGGCCAATAGTACGATGGAGATAGTGCCATTTAGTGATCTAATACTGGGGTTGGCACATTTTTCCTCTAAAGGTCCAGATAGTAAATATTTTAGGCTTTGTGAGCTATGCAGTCTCTCTTAAACTACACAACTGTGCTGTTGTAGAGAGAAAGCAGCCATAGACAGTACATGAATGAGTGTGGGTATGTTCTGGTAAAACTTTATTAACAAAAACAGGTGGCGGGCCAGATTTGGCTTATGGGCCTTTGTTTGCCGATCCTCATTCTCACATAACACAAGCCTGAGCTTTAAGATTATGTCCCATTAGCATTCTGTCTCACACTACATGTCCAAATGAGCCTTGTGTAGCAAGTAATTCAAGGAGGGATTATATAATACGTATGCATATTCTTTATTATTGCCTCATTAAAGTTTGATTCTGTGACCAGAGAGCAGGAATCAGAGTTTATGTTGTGAAGATGTGGAGTTATAGCACACAGCTGGTTGGGCTGTACCCTCCCAATAGGCTTTCAGCCATGGGAGCTAAGAGACATGGAAATCCAGCTAATGCCCTACTGCATCCACCCAGTGGAAGGGGTATCTTTTTCTAATTCTTCCATCTAGAGGAGGAGTCTTTTTCTAATTTGTCTGTCGGGAGAGATGTCTTTTTCTAATTCCTATAATGGCATATGGAGTGTGTACTAACAGGCCCTGTGAAACCTTAGAACCTAATGCATATCCTTCCCATTTCTGTGGGCTGCCACTTAAAAAGCAGTCTTTGCATGGTTCTTTAATAAGAATTAATTTGAAGCCATAGGTTTTGGCGCCATAATCCAGGAATAAGACACATCAGGCCTGAAAAATATTAAGGGTAGCTGTTAACAATTGACTTGCAACTAGAACATTGTGAGATTGTGTTTACTCTCTCTGATTTTGGTTTTAATAAACTGTCATGGACTTTTTAAAATCCTGGTCCTCTGGAACAGCTAGGGAAATTATGTAGTTTACATAATGGGCCATTACTCTCAAGGGGATCAAATGCTGACTTTGTATAACAGACGGTGTGAAGAGTCTCAGATCGTCTATACTTGTTTTCCGATGAGATCCACCATTAAGCTGTGGAATAATTGTACTTAAAATTTGCTCCTTCTTCATATGACATCAATGAAACCTGTGTTGCAATTTGTTAAGAAAAATCCTGGCATCGATTTGTTTTGTTTACTTAATGGGGTTAGCTTTATTATTTTATTAGTAAAAAATCCACATCGAAATTAAAACAATACTGAAACATATAGGAAAAACTGAAGTCCTCCATGCTTTCTGGCCTTTGTACAATGCTGACAAAGAAGTGTACCAAGTCAGGGTTATAAAAAATATATCCTTCTACATTTTCTTCTAGTGTAATTCTATCTTATTTTTGTATTTAAATCTGCAGTGGGAACAGATTCTGTTTTGGGGTATGCTGTGAGGTAGGGATTTGACTTTTCCGTTCAAATGAGTAGCCAGTTTTCACCCATTGATTGACTACTTCATCATACATTAGTATGCAGGAGAAGAGCTTTATGTGTACTTCCATTGTGTCATACAGATTATAAAAAATGTATTCATCTCAAGGGTGGAGCTTTTTTTTTTTCCTAAGGGTGGAGCTTTAATTCAATAAGTTTTACTGCTTCATCAAGAACATTCATAAATGAAACTGGTGTTATGTGTCTTTTTTTAACTGAAAGTGCCTAATGGTGGTGAATACATGCCCACAGCTTGATTTATGTCAATGTACCAGCAGTGTACCCACCATTGTCTTTGTATCATCAGTGCAAATGTCAACACAGTGTAAAGGAGAAAAAGTAGATAGTGTTTTAGTATTATTATCAAAATAATTTTGACCTTGCAGACCTTCCCAAAAGGATCTCAAGGACCACTGCAATGGTCTACAAGTTCCATCAGAATAAGAATTCTGTCCATCTTGCTAGTCATTGCATCCACAGTGCAACTGTGCCTGGCAACTAACAGGAGAATTAGTATTTATTGAATGAGTACTTATTACCACCTTTACCAATTAGCTTTTATTGTAATAATTATATTTAACAACCAGTGTCAGTGGCATTATAACAGTAAACATTTTCTACTCCTGCATGTACTGGTTGCCTGAGGTTCTGTTGATCTTAGCTGGGCAACTAACTCTTCTTCTCATCTTTGGTCTGTGTGTCTGCTGGACTGGCTCTGTGTTTTAATATTTCTCATCTTCCGTGGGCCAGTGAGCTACTTAGGGCCTATTGCTGAGACACAGAGTAAAACCTGAAATGCATCAGGCCTCTGAAACCTTGGAAGAGGCACACTATCACTTCTTCCTGTATATTTTTGCCTAGACAAGTCACATGGCCAAGCCCAGAGCCAAGGGACAAGGAGCTATGTGTTGGCCACAGTAAAGTGCTAGCAAAAATGTGGGTGCAGAGAGATAGGGATGAAGAACTGAAACCAAACTAATAATAAGGAGACCAACTCATCCCAATTTGCCTGGGATTTTCCTGGATTTACCACTAAAAGTCCCACATCCCAAGAACCCCCATGGTCCCTGAAAAACTGGGACAACTGGCTACCCTAACTATTCCCTAGTATATTTCAAGCTGTAACAGGTTGAAATTCGTATGATATGGGAGCTGATCCCATTTAAAAACTTTCCCTTTTCTCAAGCTCTGTAACTTTAGATGAGAATATTTAATAGAAAACACCTGGTTATAATGGTGGGAGATAAATATTTCATAATCATTTTAACCCTACACTAAAGAAGGCATACTCTGTATATATAGAACCATCAGGTCACACATTAATATAGCACATTTTATTCAAACACATTTTTAAACCATATACTAAGAAAATTCAATTTTAAATGTATACATACTATATCATTTATATGTGATAAACTATGGTAGCAATTTCTTATATTTTGCAAATATCTTTTAACATTTTCTTCAATTCAGTTCATTTTTATATCCTTAATCATAAAACTATAAAAACAAGATGATATTGTTACTGGCACCATGTAATTATGTAACAGCTCATTGGGCAAGAAAGAGCGCATTTAAAGGAGTGATGTAAGCAAAGGATATTTTGGGGGGTATTAATGACCTTGGGTATAGAAACTAAGAGACTGAAACAAATTTATGGGGTTACATTGCATCTTTAGCAGTTAACACACAAGAGGGAAATAATAAATCAGCTGAATCGTTGTAAGAAAATTGAATATTGTGTAGAGAGATTAACAGAACTACACAGGAATTGAGAGACATATATGCCTGTTGCTGGGAATGGTAATGAGAATATCGGAAATGAATGGTTCTGCATCGTCCTTGAAATATCATTACCTGTTATTCATAAAGGCTCGTTCGCATTTGTATTTTTCCTTAATGTAATACATGTGTTTGCATCCTTGTTTGGTGAAATTGCTTGAAATATGTCAGAAATGTTCTCTAATTCCAGTTGAAAATAACAATGTTCCAGAAGCTCAAAAGAGACTTTAAAAGATCACTGGTGCTTAAAAATGTGCCCTTTTAAAAATATAGTATTGGAAACCAATGAATCCACTCTTGCACTCAAATGAAGATGAATATTTATTAAAAGGATTGACTACCACTACAAAAAAGACATCGATGGAAATGTATCAAAAATGAAATAACAATTAAATATACATTATATGTTGGGAGTATTTTCATTCACTATCGTTCTTAGCACAAGCGAATAAATATTTAATACAGAAGAATAAAGCCTTATTCTCTAGTGCAGCAAAGATCTCAGTGTAATGAAGTCAGCTGCCAATGTCCCATTTATTTGGAGCAACTTGAATTCAGCAAAATCTGAGGTCAGCAAAAGCATGTGGATGGTTATAACATTTATCATTGCCACAGCCCTAGAAAGTTGCTAGAACCATCCTGATTTGACAGATGAAGAAACAGGCTCAGGACGTTTAGTAGTTAAGCAATCACATAGCTTGTAGGTATCAGTGTTGGAATTGACACCATAATCTCGTAGATCCAAATCCATTGTTCTTGCATCTCTATCTCCCGGGGCTCCTGACGGTCACAAAAATGTACCTCTCTTAGGAGGCTTTTCCTAAAGACTTCTCAGTACATCCCTTGCTTTTTTTTGTCTGTTCGGTATTTACTTGATGAGAAACTCCTCCCCATTCCATGTAGTTCTGCTGGGGCTGGGAACACCAGTGCCTGCCTTCACAAACATACATGTACCCATAATCCTGTTCTTCCTCATGCAGAGTTGTGCTATCACTGGACTAGGCCACTCTTAGTACTTGTATTTTTCCATGAATTCATCCTTTCTGTGAATTTTCCAAACTGGGATAAGGCAGCTTAATCAACCAGTCTCCCTGTCCCTCTATCTCTGTCTCCCTTCTCTCTGTTTCTGTCTTTTCCTTTCAATAAACTATAAGCAAGTAGTCCTTGTAATATCAGCTATCATTTTTCCACTCCACCCCTCAAACTCCCAACACAGCCACTAGAGAGAGCATGTTTGCATCAAGAGAATCAGCGCAACACACAGAGAAGCAAAGCAAAGATGAGAGGGGATTGGAGGAAGAGAGAGAGAATCCAGAGGGCCATGTGAGCCATGAATCCAGCCATGCTGTACTTTCAGTTTACATGAGCCAATAAATCTTCTCCTTACCTAAGCTAGTTTAAGTTGGGTTTCTATAATTTTCAACTAAAAGGCTCTTGACAACTGCACCTCTCTTTTCTGTGGTCCTATAGCACGCAGAGCTTGTCTTTATTGTATATATATTCGTATGTGCACTCTCCTCTCCACTAAATTGAGAAGTCATCTAGGGTAGACATTGTGCCTCATTTATTTTGTATTTCCAGCCCCTTCCATAGTGTCTAAACAAAGTGCTCATTCATTACTAGAATCTAGTCAAACAAATTAACAAGAAACAGATATTTTAGTATATGTGCTACTGAAGTGAGCACAACAAGAAACAGATAAACACTACAATGAAATATGGTCAATGATGTGTTCAGGTACATCTTAGAAGAGTTCTGAAAATGCTCAACCTCACTGGTATCCAAGAAATACAACTTAAAACCATAGAAATATCATTTCACAGCCTAATGGTAAAATAAATAGGTAAAATGCTTAATTCTAACAATAATAAGTATTGGTGAAGATGTAGGGTAATAAACCCATAGGTTCTTTGTGTTGAGTGCAATTTGGTAAAACTATTTGGAAAGCAATTGGGCTAAACTTAGTGAAATTCAAAGTGTGCATATCATTTAATTCTGTGATTCCACTTCTTTAAAAAAGCTCTTTTGCATGTGAGTAAGGAAATGTGAACAAGGATTCTCACTGTAGCCTTGTTGGAAAAATGGGAAAGTGCCTAAAATTCCACATGCAGAAAAATAATTTGTAGCCATGCCTATAATGGAATACTCCAGAGCAGTTAAAATGAATGGAATGGATCTATATGTATCAACCTGGATCCACTTCAGAAATATAATGATGCGTGTAAATCAAATTGCAAGAGGATATGTGGAAGATGATCTCATTTGCCTGGATATTTAAAAAACTCAAATTGGATTCATATACTATTCCCTCTAATTTTGTTTAAAATATCCCTTAATAAAGTTTAAAAAATACTTTATATTGCTTACTGTTATACAGATTGTAGTAAAAGATAAAGACAGATGCATTTCTAAGAAAGGAATATGAAAGAAGCTTCCATTGACTCTATAATGTTTTATTTCTTTGGAAAAAATCATTTGAAGAAAATACAGCAAAATATTAAGAGTTATCAGGACTAGGAGACAGGTAGATACTTGCCTATGTGTTAGGAAAAAACTTGAAGAATGACAATTAGAAAAATCAAATATTAAAAATTCAAAAAATATTTTAAAAATCATTAATCACTGTTCAATTAATTAATGGGTTATTGAGGGATAGCTCACCCCACAGCCTGTCTGCTACCAGGGAGGAAATGGCTTTCTGTCTGCAAACACAATGACTCCTGCAGAGAGAGAGGAAGATATGACAGTCCTTCAATCTTTTACAACACATAGCAACCTCAGGTTGTGTTGTAGCAATTTAATATAACAGAAAAGGTCATCTGAATTTCTGCACTGCAGATTTTGTGAAAGCCACCAGAGCTTAATTTTTATTTATTTTTTACCTGTCACCATTACACCTGCAAAATCCTATTCACTGGAACTAGGATTCTGTAACAGCCACCTCCTGGGAAACTCTGATAATCTGTTGACCTGAAAGGTCCAAGTATCTGCAAGTAGCAGGTTAGCCAGTTTTTACAAAAGTCTTTCTGAGGGCAGAGTACAACTTACCCTTTTCCAAGGTAGGAAAGTTAATTTGCCATTTATAGATATACATACTTACGGTCAAAACACTTCCCATTTTGCGAGCAATTGATTTAATTGTAATAACTTGTACAACCCAATGGTCTGGAGCTGGGCCAGTCACCAATGTTCCCTAACAATGTGCTTATGCTCTGGGAGGCTGAGACCCTGTGCTGCGTGGTTGGTGTAGAAGAGAGGAAAGTCCCCATGCTGCTAGATGTTCAGAATATCAGGAGAACGGGAGCAGAAGCACATATTTCAGAGTCAAAGAAAAGCCAACAGAGTGGCTGCCGTTGGAATAATTTGAGACTAATCGCACCTTCCTTTCTCCTCAAGCAGTAGAGGAGGGGTGCTGCATTTAGGTTATTTGTCTGGACACTCTGCCCCACCAATCCATATAACAGGACACACCACAGAGGAGCTTATGATAGAGCAATACAAAGACTGTGACTCCCCTCTCAGCCTACAAAGGTTGTGCAGGGGACTACTACTGAGCACTTGAGGGTGGTTTTTCTTGTCCTTTCTGTGAAGGGGAGAGGCAGACAAAGGGAACCTTAATCCCTCAGGAGGAGCAGCAGTGGAAGCCATGGTATGGCAGAGGTACAATGGGCAGGTGAGTTCACAGCAGAACAGCACAGTGTTCGCTCTTGGGTTGACCATTGATGGTAGTCCAGCAAGAGGGACCTTGCGTTCCTTAGTCACATGATCTGAGGCCTATCTTCAGAAAATGAGCAAAGACAGGAATACACTGCAGAGAGCAGGAGTGCGAGGGAAGGAAGGGCTGTCAATGCCAAACACATTTCATAGAAGGAGATACTCTGAATCTAGCTTCCCCATGGTGGAGTGTGAATGGGGGACATGGCCTGAACTTCCATCTACACTAATTAGCTGGCCTCCAAGAACCCCAACTTCCTGTATCTGGTTCGGTTCATCACTAAGTTAACAGAAGGATGGGAATAGTGGACCTTGATTTGTACTCTATCTGCACATTTTCCTTCTGCTCCAGTGGTTTCACATACATCTGTACCACCCTGTATTACCCCTGAGTGACACCTACATATCTGGAAGAGCACATAGGTACTTTATGGGGCATAGTAGCCAGGATGACCCTTTTAAAATATATATGTCTCCATGTCACCTTCTGCTCAACATCCTGCTGTGGCATCTCATCTCGTTTGGAACAAAACCCATAGTTTAAAGACTTCAGGTCTAGATCCTGAGCCCTTGCACTAGAATGTCATGCACACTTTTGCAGCCTATCAGTGGAACATAAAGGCATGGCACATCAACGCTTTCCTGCTTCATGAATATAAAGATGGTGTAAGTAAAAAAAAATACAATATAAATGCAGATGTATTTTTAAGACCTTTTCTGTCCAAGAGATGTTGTATTGCACATTATGAGATATTTTAGTAGAATAACTAAAAATGATTATAGTACCAGGTAAAATGTTAAATGTATAGACTATTCCTTCACTATATGAGTGGGTTCCAAAGCCACCTGCCCTCTTGTGAATGTTACCATATGACTGTCACTTGACACTAAGTGAATTTACTGAGTTTTCTCTCTCTCTCTCTCTCTCTCTCTCTCTCTCACACACACACACACACACACACACACACACACACACACACTCATATATGCACACACTATCCTAGCTCTTAGAACTCAGGCACTACCCTAGAGTAACACTTACTATGGCACTTTGTAAATTAAATACCAAACACTAAAAGAGTGAATTATCTATTGAAAAAGTGGTTATAAAAAAAAAGAAAAAGAAAAAGTGGTTATGCCTACTCTTGAAAAAAAAATGTTCAAGAGGTGGGGAGCATATGGCAAGTGTATAAATTTTATATTAGAACATGCAAGCAGACAAAAAGCAGGTGGCTTTGAGAGTCTGCAGCTTGGCTCAAGTGAGATTTTTGTATGGAGGGCCCTCCTAATTCTAGTACCACCATGTCATCTTCCTCTGCTGACTCAGACCATCCTTATGTCAGTATGTAAAGGAAGTAGGCAGGTGTTGTGATTCTCAGCATCCAGTTGTGGAAATGAGACCTCCAAAGAGTTAGTCACACTGGGAGAAAAGCCTTTTTCCCAGTTCCAATTGCAGCCAGGAAACCTGCCTCAGTGACAATGATCACACCATGGATAGTAAATGCCAAAGGATGGAAACAAGCAGGGGTCAATCTAGGGGGAAATTGTTGGACAAACTAGTAGCTATACTACAAAATGTTATGCAGCTGTTTTGGATCGAAGCAATAGTTAGGTCTGAGGTCACTCAGAAAAGCAAGTTAGAGAAAAAGAAATATATGTAGGTATAATCCCATTTCTTTTTATTTTAAAAGGAAGGAACAGGGGCACCCGGGTGACTCCAATGGTTGGGCATCTGACTCTGATTTTGGCTCAGGTTGTGATCTCAGAGTCTTGAGATGGAACCCTGAGTTGGACTCCACACTCAGCAGGAAGTCTGCTTGAGATTCTCTTTCTCCTTCTTCCCCTCCCCCAACTCACACAGGCTCTCTAAACAAACAAATAAATAAAATCTTTTAAAAAAGAAAAAGAAGGGCAGCCCCGGTGGCTCAGCGGTTTAGGGCCACCTTCGGCCCAGGGTAGGATCCTGGGGACCCAGGATCGGGTCCCATGTCGGGCTCCCTGCATGGAGCCTGCTTCTCCCTCTGCCTGTGTCTTTGCTTCTCTCTCTCTCTCTGTCTCTCATGAAAAAATAAATAAAATCTTAAAAAAAAGAAAGGAACACACTACACTGTATTTGGGTAGAATTATTGGTAGGTGTTTATAGGGGATTGCTGAAAAAATATGGACAGATATATACCAGATGATTACTGTCAGTATTTGAAGAGAGCTAGACCGTGGGCCTGGACAAAGGAGATGAAGTGGTATATAATTGGTCTTTTTTGCTGTGTAACTGCATTTCTTTCAAAAAGCAACATTTTTGGAACTTAAAAATTCCGACAAAGGATGTTGAAAACAACCAAAGGAAAGTATCTGTCTTCTAGATCTGTTCAAGGTAAGGTGATCTTCTCGGGGTCTTCTAGGTTGAAAGGGTCAGTGTTAGGACTGTCACTCATGTTTCTGACCCCAAGACTGCACCATTTCCTCAAAGCCACAGCAAGCTCTCGTGTATCAAGTGCATATAAAACTTTGTACCCTTCAAACTAGTGTTGGTTTGAATATGCGGAGTGAAGAACCAAATAATGCCACATAAGAAAATGGCCCAAATGATTGTTATTATTGTTCAGTGTTTAATGCAAATTTAAGCATGCGAGTCAGGTATCACAATAGCTGTCGAAGAAATGTAATGCCAACAGTATTTGGCAATAAAATAATAATCACTGTGTGTATCTCTGATGAAATGAGATTTAATCCATTTGAGCTCCTAATTGTCTGCCACACTACATTAAAGATGGATACAACTATTGTCTTCACTGCTCAGAAATATGAAATTCAAAGCAATATGCACAATGTCTTGAAATAAGCTAGCTTAATGAACCAGCAAATTAGACCTTTCTATCTCTTTATTTAACATCCAGTTCCATGAATTTATCAGAGTTCATTACAAAGGTGCAAAATTTAAAGAAATGCTGCTAGATTCATTTATGATTAGAACTAATGACTTTGAAAAAGACTTCTCATATTTTTAGAAAGAGCCATTATTTATTATTGAATTTATATGGCTTCGGGTAATAAACGTTCAATCTTATCTCCCTTCCTTCTGTTATTTATAGTTTGAATTTTGTAATACAGCTACCAAAAAACTCTCATGTAAAGAAGTAAACTTTTACCCCCAAACGCAGCAATGACGTTCAGGAAAGCAATAGCAAAGCTTTCCTTTTGACCTGTGGCAGGTTTTCAATGGGTGGAAGAAGGGGGACTTTGCCCCTAGGATACACCTGGCAATGTCTGGAGGCATTTTTGGTTGTCACAACTGGGGAAGGATGTTACTTGCATCTAGTAGATGGAGACCACGGATGCTGCTGAACATCCTCCAATGCACAAGACAGGTCCTTCAACAAAGAATTATCCAGCCCATGATGTCAGCTGTCCTAGGCCTGAGAAACTCTGAACTTTGTGAATGTGTCTCATTCAAAGAATGCTCCATTTCATTCCACATTTTCTTAAATGAGATCACTTTTCATCTTGTCACATAGATTCAGAGCAAGACCAACTAAAAAGTGTGGATCTGGATCAAACTATTTTTTCCCCTAATAGTTATAGTAATAATGGCTTTAGTGTCTGTAATAAAGACAACACTGCTGAATGCTAGAATGGAACCCTTAAATACAGAATAGAGAATTACTTTGACTTGTCCAAACATTTATATATTTTCAAGGAGATAGCTTTCCCATTTTAAACCAAAAGCATCTGACTATCTAATAGATTTTAAGATGTGAGCATTTGAGTTCAGAATGCTTAAAAGAAACCTGCTTGGGATTCTAACTTAGATGAAGAAGGGTCTATTTCCAGAGTTAAGAATGATGGCAGACAATGGGAAGAACACACATTCTTATTTACTGTAGTTTGATTTTACCTAGAACACTGTTTATGATCAATTCAAGGTCACGGTTCCACGCTTTTGAAAGAGGTAGGTTTAATTTCAATATTACTGAATTTCTCTTTTAAAGTTCTGGTCTTAGCTTTTAACTTTAATTGGTCTCTTTGTCATGCATTGGGAATCCAGTTAATTTGATAGAATTTAACTGAGTACTTTTAGTATCCCTATGATAACAATGATCAATGTTTTTAGAGAGCCTTATGTATTTCAAGGTAAATATAATTATTATAAAGTGGCCCAATGAAGAAGAATAAAGAAATTAAAATTTTTCTCATCCAAAAGAGAGTAATAATTGAGAATCCAAAAATAAAAAGATTAGAATCCCAATTTGTTAAACTTCTTGAGAACTAGGGTGTTTTGAAGGAAACTAGTTTCAATATCTAGCATATGTTGGTATTCTTTGATCTCACTGAGTGAATATAATTGAGGCAGCCTTAATTTAAGTATTGCATAACACAGCATTTCTCATAGCAAGAGAAATGGTTTACTGGTTATGTGCTTATTGTCATGTAATTACAGAAAAATGGTACTTGCACATCAAATGCATGATTTCACTATTACTATTCTCAAAACTAATGAAGTAGATCTTAGCATTAGATTAGATGTCTCTATTTAGAGACAAATATTAAGTAAATAATGATACAAGTGGTACACAGGAAGGGCAAAAATTGTGACTAGTACACAAATGAATGAAATCCTGAAGCAGTCTTTCAAAGTCATCATCCTGAATAGTTTCATTGTATAGCATTTTGGGTGACCACAGTAATAGGGATAGAGGTATAATGACCTCAGCTTATGTCAATACATTGGGTTTTACAACTAATAGCAATTAATGTTTATTGGGCCCTTGTGATAGTGCTCGGTAACATTTATATAGTGCTTACTACATGCCAGGGTGTCATAAGAATGTTACTTATTTGGGTATTTTTGGCTTTTTATTTTTTAAACTCATTTAATTGACAAAACAACCCCACCTAATCAGTCACAGTTAGTACATGATGAAGCTGGGATATGCAACAAAGTATCTGCCTCCAGAGTCTGTGCTCTTAAAAACTAAGCAATATTTGGTCTCTTGTGATAAAAACAAATGGCATACACTGTATTAAAGGCTTTCACGTATCATCTCATTTAACTCTCATGGTACTCTTCTGCTGAGCCTCAGTATCTCCTTGATTATATGAGGTTGATTGGGTGAGTCAATTCATTTCTCACTAAGTTCTATAGAGGGACAAACTCCAATTACTCAAGACTCTAAGTCAGTGAAAACCAAAATGGGAAGGACACAAGAACAGCCATAGAGAGGTAAAAAGGAAAAAACATTATGATTAACATTTATTCCCTATATCACCCTTTTTTATAAAAAGATTTTATTTATATATTTGAGAGAGGGAGAGAGAGCACACACACAGGCACACAAAGGCAGAGGGAGAGGGAGAAGGAAAAGTAGACTCCTCCCTGAGCAGGGAGTTCAACATGGGGCTCGATCCCAGGACCCTGAGATTATGTCCTGAGTCAAAGGCAGATGCTTAATCAACTGAGGCCACCCAGGTGCCCTTTGATCACCCTTTTTAAAGTTCATTCTTTCTTAGGGTTATAATGTATTTAGATACCCAAACAATAGTATGTGATGTTACTTACTAATGAATATTTAGATTATATTATATCATATTATATTAGGAGTGTTCGAGCAGAAATTTTATACCAATAGATACATATTTTATAGTAATTCCAGATTTTCTACTTGTCTAGGCCATTCCTTTGACATACACAAGTCAACTTGGACTTACATTGTTTTCTTACAGCCTATATATATGGACAACCTCATTTGCTATGTACGTTTAACTCCATTTATACAGGACGTTGTCAGTAATTGCTGGGGAGTATCTTCGACATAAAAGAATATGTCATCTTAAGGATTCATCCACAAGATGAAACCAAAAACAAAACAGCTAGTCAATTCAGAGAAAAGATAACATTGCTTAAAGGAATCCAAGAGGTGGGGCAGCCCTGGTGGCTCAGTGGTTTAGCGCCGCCTTCAGCCCAGGGTGTGATCCTGGAGACCCGGAATTGAGTCCCGCGTTGGGCTCCCTGCATGGAGCCTGTTTCTCTCTCTGCCTGTGTCTCTGTCCTTCTCTCTGTGTGTGTCTCTCATGAATAAGTAAATAAAATCTTAAAAAAAAAAAAAAGGAATCCAAGAGGTTAGCTGAGTGAGCCATTTGGGTATCCAATTAACAGATATTCATACAGCGGTTTGCCAGCCACAGCAGGTGCTGTCCCCTTATGGCTGGCTCCCTCCTCAGGTTGCTGACAGTCTAGCCCAGTGGTTAGGAGCACAAATCCTTAGCTGCAGGACCTAGAGTAGGTTATTTAGACCCTCTGTGTTCAAGTTTTCTCATCTGTGCAGTGAAAAACACTCCCTACCTCAAAGGGCAATGGTGAAGGAGTAAATAAATTCATAAATATCAAGTGTTTAGCACAGTGGCACCCAAAAAGCACTGAATTTTCATTACTGTGTGTAATCATTTATCTTATGTGTCAATTTGGCTAGGCCATGGTGCCCAGATATTTGGTCAAACATTATTTCACATGTTTCTGAGAAGGTATTTTTTTAAATGAGATGAACACTGACAAATCGGTAGAGCTTGAGTAAAGCAGATTATCAACAATGTGGATGGGTCTCATTCAATCAGTTGAAGGCCTTGGCAGAAGACTGACCTCCCCTAAGGAGGTGGGAACTGCACCACAGACTGCCTTTGGACTGAAACTGCAATTCTTGCCTGAATCTCCAGATTGCCGGCCTACCCTGCAGATATTGTGTTATATACATCTATATGTATATATAGATAGGTATACATTCTGTTGGCTCTGTTTCTCTTGGGACCCTGACTGATACACTATGGGATAATAGTAGCTAGTTTTAGGGGATTTTTATTTTTTTTTAATTTTTTATTTATTTATGATAGTCACAGAGAGAGAGAGAGGCAGAGACACAGGCGGAGGGAGAAGCAGGCTCCATGCACCGGGAGCCCGATGTGGGATTCGATCCCGGGTCTCCAGGATCGCGCCCTGGGCCAAAGGCAGGCGCCAAACCGCTGCGCCACCCAGGGATCTAGGGGATTTTTAAAGGATTTTATTTATTTATTTATTTCAGAAAGGGAGAATGGATGGCGGGGAGGGGCAGAGAGAGAGGAAGAAGCCTACCCCCGCTGAGCAGGGAGCCCAATGCGGGACTTGATCCCAAGACCCTGGGATCAAGTCCTGAGCTGAAGGTAAATGCTTAACCCACTGATCCACCCAGGTCCCCATAACTAGTATTTATCATAGGGCTTAGTAAGCCCTTCATACCTACTATTTAACACTTCAGATATGATCTCACTTGTTCTTCATAAAAGCCCTATTACTCCCATTTTACAAAAAAGCAAACTAAGCCTAAGAAAGGCAGCAGACTTGGCCAACATCCATCCAGCTAGTATGTGACAGAGCCAAGTCTCTCCTCCAAACTCCCCCTCCTCCAGTAAATGCTGGCATTGTTTAATTTAGGGTCAAAAAGTTAAGACTTCCAGTTCTGGGTAGAGTGATCTGTCTTTAGCTTACCCACAATGCTGGGGTGACACAGAGATATTGATGTAGCTGTTTTAAAACCCATTTCAAACTATTGAGAGATGTTAGATGCCAAAAAATACATGCCTAATGAATTTTGCTCACCTTTGATTGTAATTCTTGACTGAGTTGAACTGCTGAAGTGCTTTCGTGAAGCTGTTCACAATATTGCAGACAGAAGCCAACTAGACAGGAAAGAGGGTGGAGCCCACCGAGTCCCCTTACTGTGTGGGTTGTCTGGCAGAGACCAGCAAGTGTAACATCTTAAGTGAAATTAGCCAAGTTTCCAAGAAGACCAACTACGGTTTTGAGGGGAACAAATGTCTTTTGAGTTAGATGGGAGGTTCAACTGTTTGAGAACAGACTTTCAACCCCACTCCACCCCTATCCAGTGAGCACATTAGGGAATTGGCAAATCCAATCAGGCCTCTTCCAGTAAATAACTCTGATCCTTGAAGGAAGCTTATCTGAGGATTCACCACCTGCATTTAAACCAGTCTAGAATCATCAGGCAAAACCAAATTAGCTTGCATTCAGAAACAATTTCCTTTTATGTACAAAGCTGTTCTAAAAAAAAAAAGAAGAAAGAAAGAAAAAAAGCCCTACAGGGTTCAAAAGAGCTGTAAGGAAATATTTTTACAATCTGTTCCTCTGGGTAACAGATTGAATTTAGCCTCAGCTGGTGATTTTTGTCTCCTTAATTATGGGCAATAACAGCACTTTAAATTGATATGGTGCTTTTAACTTTGCAAAAGATGGTCAAGTTCATTTATCAACTGATCCACTTTGTTGTATTGTGCTATAATTTTCAACAGATAGTCCAAGACAGCAGGTTAGTGCATTATACAGAAAGGCATTCTAAGAAAAGTGGTCAATATATCTTTTTTTTTTTCTAAACAGGATTGAGGTGATGATGACATGATTTAAAGAAGAGTATCTGATACAATTTATTTAGTCCCCAGAGACAAAATATCTACATGTAGGTAAACGAATAGAGGACATTTGATAATATAAAATTTTTTTAAAAAAATTTCACTTGCATGTGTTAGAATAAAAATACAAACCAAAGCCAACTAGGAATGACTGGGCAATGAACTTTGCTCTGTGTTTCTCTCTGTGAGTCTAGGCATTGAGAATTTACTGTGCTCTAAGGGTTCTGAGAAATACTGGAACAAGATTAAGAGCAGGGGCTTAGAACTGACTTTTGAAAGATACATGCTGTGCTTGGCTATAGAAGCATCTTTATCTGGTAATAAAAAAAATAATTCAGACACTTACCATAATAAGGAAGTGATAGTTATGTTGGCAGACCCTTCAACTGTAAAACTTGCTAAATGGTGTTTAAAACAGCAGGAGAGCCTTTGTCTATACATCTTGTATTTCTGTTTTGAATTGTATGAGATAAGATTATATGGCATATTTTTAAATCACGTGACAAAGGAAGGCAAAACTCTTAAAATATATGAGGCTCTAAACTTATATTTTAATATTTCACTATATAAAGAGACAAATTTGTAAAATCAAATTAATGGAGACATGCTTACACAATTTCAGAAGGTAAATCAAAGAACTAAGGCTATAGGATGTGGAATTTCCATCCAGGAATAAGACATGAAGATAAATTAGTCAATAAGAGGTATGTGGATACCCAAAATATGTACTGAATTCTATTATTTCATGTTTGAAAAGAGGAAAGCCCCACAAAAAAAATGAAAAGAGGAAAGAATTATCAAATAACTATAAATGTCATGTTACTACATCAGAATCGAGGATTTTTACAGCAAAATTGCAAAAAAAAAAAATCTGTGATTAGTCACAGTTCACACTTCATTTGGTCTCTATCCATTGTATTCCATAATGCTAGCCATTTCTCTTCCAAATTTGGTGCTGCACAGATCCAAGCACCAAATTGGAGGTTTGTTGCCTTTTAATATGCTCAACAAAATTACTGTGGTCATTACCTATTACCCCAAGAATGAGGTCTGTGTGTCTTCCTTTCTGTAACTTCCATGAGCTCTCTATCTGTAATGGCAGAAGAAAAGCAGAAACCCAGGGCTTGCAGTATTGTATTACACCAGGGGCAACATTCACATTTTAGTCCAAGTGAATGTCTAGCACTATTGATATAGACTACCATGTGAGTGAGGCTTTTGGAATGATGTAAATGCCCTCAAGTTAGGTTAAGCTCTAGAAATTGACAAAAGTAGGTAAGGTTATATCAAGAACATACAACATTTCTCTGCTGTTTTGTGTTCTCCCTTCACCTTTATGAGGGTCAGACACTTCCATCTCATCTTCCTGGCTTTGCTTAGCCCTACAGTTCAGGCACCAGATTGGAAAATCCAAATGACCCAACATGGGCCAGGTACCTACACCTTGGCCCAAACAGCCAAAGCCACAGAAGTGGTTTCATGTAGTTAGCAAGAGACAGAATCTGAGAAAAGTTGATGGATTAGACAGGCAAGTTGGTTTTTGAGCTTTCTGTGGTTACATAGACAATGCTGGATTTTTGTCAGAAGAGTCTATGATCTCTAAGAATATTCCCATTATGCAGAAGTCATTCACCCTAAGATAATTATTCTTCCATGATAGTAAACTACTTCTCTTAATGAGTAGATTTTATTATTTATTTTAAAATATTTGTTTCCCCTCCCTGTGAATGAATTATGGTTTCTGCCCCCATTGAAGTCAGGCTTGGCCATGTGACTTGCCTTAGGCAGTGAAATGTTAGCGAAAATGGTGGCTGTCAGTTGTGAGCGAAAGCTCTAAGAACCACCATGCACTTTCCCAACTCCTCCATTCCTTCTGCTATGATAGAAGCAACAGTTTAGAAAGTCTTCCCTATAGCTTAGATCAGAGTGAGCCAGAACCAGAGGTGATAATCTCTGCCTTTTGATGGACATGCTTATCCATTAATATGTAATGCAATTATCAAGATGATTTCATTTAGATATTTCATTCTATTATTTTTCTCTTTTCCCTTCTGCCTTTTGTTCCTCTGTCTCGCCTTTCCTGTCTTCTTTCTGGTTATAATATAGAAACTCTTGCTTCTGTTATATTCCTACGAAGTGTTGATGATTTTGTTTAGTAGGCAATTAACTTGGACAGACTCAAACGGTGAACTCTGTGCTGCCAAGGAAGGTAGCAGCTCAAATCTCAGTGTACTTCTCTTAGCCTTCCTCCAAGCTGCTTTAAGTCTGTCACACACATTGTTCAGGGGTCAGAGACCTGGAACAAAATTTATGCACAGAATTGGTGGCCCTTCTGTTCTGGCTCACTCATTTCTGGGATTTCCTCCTCACTTTCCAGCAGCAGTGAATGGCTCAGAATCTATGGTTTTTCAGACCAGGAAAACAACAGGTTTTCTAGTAAATTTTAGCCCACCCATGCTGTGACTCCAGGCTGACCTCACACTGAAATGGGAAACTCATGTGATCATCATCAGCTCTGGTGACGATGACTCTTCCAAGTTTTGACTCCTTCCAAAATCTGCCTGCTTTTGCTCACTCTCCAGAGCTGTTGGGTAGTTTTTGTTCTTCTTGTTGTTTTGCTTTGTTTTTATTGTATTTTGTTCAGAGTTCAGAGTCCTTATTTTCAGGAAGAGCAGTCTATTTGGAACTTGCTCTGCCATACTGGAAGTAGAACTCTCCAAAGCCAGTCTGAGGTGGGTGTATAATGAGAAGAGAAATCAGTCTGTATGATTGAAAGTCTTTGAGATTTGAGGGTGTATATGTTCCTACAGCTTAATTTGCCCTAAACTGAGTAATTAGCCAGCTAGGACAACCTGGGGTATTATTACTATTTGACTATTTTACACCTGTACTTGTAAAATCCATTCAAAGGCAAATGAATTTCCCCAAATCATTCTGATTTTATGAATTTTGCTTTGCTACTGACACTGTTAGCATCCTCTAAGTGGTACTCTTTCCTCCTTAATTTCCACACAATCATGAAGAATAAACCTCCTGAGAAAACATTCTCTTTCCATGTCTCCATATCTCATCCTTCTCACTGAAATCACAAGGTTTGGATACCAGGATTCACGACCTAAACTGAATGCATGTCTACCATACTGAGTCACTAACAGAATTGAGCCTGGTAAAAATATGAAATATTTCATTTAAAATTTTCATAAGAGAAAATTAGGCAAAGGTGGGCAGCCAGGGTGGCTCAACGGTTTAGCACTGCCTTCAGCGTATGATCCTGGAGTCCCGGGATCGAGTCCCACGTCGGGCTCCCTGCATGGAGCCTGCTTCTCCCTCTGCCTGTGTCTCTGCCTCTGTGTGTCTGTGTGTGTCTCTCATGAATAAATAAATAAAATCTTTAAAAAAAATTAGGCAAAGGAAAGCATTTTTTCTTGGGATTGCCATTTCAATGTTTACTTCCCCTAAAACTGATTCAGTAGAAAGTAGATATTTCTTCCTGTAATACAGCAAAGCCGATCTTTGATACAGTTGTTGTATGTTATATATGGTATTGCCTTTAATAGGAATGCAAGATTATGGATATTCAAGCTTCAAAATTCATAGTTATCTCTCTTAGTTGATTAAAATCATGAAAATATATATATACACACAAGCTTGATTACAACCACATACATTTCCTAAGATAGTTACTTGGCAGTTTAGGATCTAACTGGTAATAATTTCTTCACAAAAGTCTATCAGAGAGTTGTAGATTAGAAAATTATTTTGGGGTGTCTGGATGGATGGCTCAGTCAGTTAAGTTGGCCAACTCTTGATTTCAGCTCCGGTCATGATCTTGCAGTCCTGGGATGGAGCCCCGCATCGGGCTCCCTGTTCACCAAGGAGTCTGCTTCTCATTCTCCCTCTGCCCCTCCCTCTGCTTGCTCACTCTGTCTCTCTCTAAAATAAATAAATAAAACCTTAAAAAAAAAAAAAGAAAGGATGTCTTTTGTAAGTGCATCACAGTCTTTGAGTATTGTTGATTTCCACTTAAATTAGGAGTAAAGTCTAGGAGGTTGACCCCAGGGGATGTCCTATAGGCATCCTCCTAACTTGCTTTTTCTTATTTGAACACACATCTGTAACTCCTTGTAAAGAGTCTGAACCTATGTTTATATAACTAAGCTCATTATGTTTATTTTTGTCCTTTACATGTTTTCATCAGATTCAGCAGACTCTTTATTCAACAGATATTTTGTTTCAACAAATATTTATTCAATGGCCACTTTGTGCCAAGCACTGAGGATACAGGAGTGAACAAGACAAAATTTCAACCTTTCATGGTGCTTCCATTCTCCGGGACAGAGAGAGGACAAGCTAACATATAAGTAGTATCATTTCACATCATAAAAGATGCTGTGAGGAAACATAAATCGGGACAAGGAGCTAAAATCCACTGGAATTCTCTTTTGCTCTATAATTTCTTTACCTTTGCATCATCACTAATCACAGTGACTGTTCTGACTTGTAAGTAAGCCCTGCACGCAAGATCAATGGTTTGTCCACATTTCACTTCTACGTAGGCCAAACCCAACCCACGCCAAAGACGCTGCTCTCAACAAGGACACCAATAACCTCCTCATTTCTAAATTCATTGAACACTTCTCACTCTTTTTCTGAGTTGAGTCCTCTGCAGCAGCTGACATCATTTCCCACTTCCTTGAAGAGCTCTCCTGAGCTGAGGACATCTCTGGCCACATTTTCTCAGCTTCCTCTAGAGTTTCCTCTTGCTCTGGCTGTCCGGTCATTCTAGTCTCACATTGTGGAGTCTAAGAGGGCTGGGCCCTCGACCTTCTTTTCTTCTTCTCTGACATGTTCTCCTTCACATATTTCATGCACCCCCACACCTTCTTCCTTACCCACCACCAGCAGTCCAAAAATGTGTGTCTCGGGCTGAGCTATTACTCCCAAACTCCAGACTTGTGTCACCAACAGCCTTAAAACACATCTACTTGGATGTGTCTCAGGTTTGTCAACTTCACTATGTTCAAAACTGAATTCACCATCTCTATTTCCTCCCCACCATGCCTCACCTCCAGCTTTCTCCTTCCTAGCCATTCCCCATCTCAGGAAATGGCACCAGAGTCTAATCCTCAGCTGCTCAACCCAGACACCTGGGTGTCATCTCTCTCCCTCACCCTCCACATCCACTTTGTTACAAAGTACAATCAACTTGACTGCTCTGGTATTGGTCAAATCCATCCCCATGACTTCATGCCCACTCCCACTCCCTTAGACCAGGCTGCAGTGTGGTCTACACATTCTCAGATCTATGCTTTCAAATCCTCCCTTCACACTGTAGCCTGGATGAGCTATAGCTCTAACCTGATTGTGGCTGCCCCAGGCTTGCAGCCCTTTAGAACTTCTTTTTCTTTTATTTTTTTAAAAAGATTTTATTTATTTATTCATGAGAGACACACAGAGAGAGAGGCCGAGAGATAGGCAGAGGGAGAATCAGGCTCCTTGCAGGGAGCCCAATGCAGGACTCGATCCAGGACCCCAGGATCACGCTCTGAGCTGAAGACAAACACTCAACCACTGAGCCACCCAGGCATCCCTACCTTTAGAACTTCTTTTCAGGAAAAAGACTATATTTCACATAAACCTCTCCAACTTCATAGATTCTTTTAACTTTCTCCTTTCTGAAGGGGCTCAGTTCTGCTGGCTGGGGCCCACGTCGAAGTGGTGGGCCTGCATAGCCTTCCAGTCTCACATACCAACCTCCACTTCCAGAATTGCACAAAATGCCACACAATGTGGCATAAGGTCTGGCTTCCCAGCTAGTGCCAGGTGATGCAACCAGAAAGATGGAGAACTTAACTCCCAAAGGATAGTATTTGAATAAAGGAAAGTAGAAGATGGAAGAGAGCGGGACAGAGAAATTTCCCCTTCTTGATACTTTTGTGGACTATGATAAGAAGGGGTTTCTTCTTGCAACATTTCAAGCAAAGTCCCTGTCCCAAGTAGATTCACTTGCTAAGTTAGTTACCTGCTGTTTGATTTTGGCTTGTTGTAACATGGTGGCCACGAAGGCCTTGTACTACAGTTCCCTCACACTGCTTTGCTTCTGCATTTGCCTTACTTCCCTTTCTAACTTACCCTCACTGCCCAGCTTTGCATCTCCCATATTGTCACTGCTTTAACTCTTATCTCAGGGTCCACTTTCTATAGGCCCTGTGCTTAGACAGACCAAACTTCCTGGCTACTGCTTATCTCCCTGATTCTAGAGTCTGCCTTCCCCTCTCTTTGGACATTGGCTCAGCTCCCACACTCAGCAGCATGATGAACAATGCCATGTTCTCTCCTTCCTCCTGCAGGCCTCTGTAGGGTGCTCTCGTATTCCCCCGAGCGAAGTCTTATGTCTCATTTGAGAGGCATTCATTGACACCACTGTTGCACCAACTGACTTAGGCACCATGTTTCAATGCTCCCATGGTACAGGCACTGTTTTTTTTCACCTGTGAAGTCCTCCCCACCTGGCCTGGTGATTGCTGTTTGGCTGGTCTGTCTTTCCTACTAGACAGGAACTTTTTTACTCGTGTACTTCCAGCACCTGGCACAACAGCTGATGCATAAGGGCCCAATAAATATTTAATGAATGACTGAATGGATGAATACATGTGTTCAAAAAAGGATACATTTTATGTAAAAGGGTACACCAGCAATAAAATTGATCTAGTGTTAGACTATTTTTTGAGAAAGATTTAGTACTTTTTATTTTCTAAAAAAGTGAAACATATTCCATTCTTGTTTTGCAGTGGTGATGGTGTGTATATGTGTCATCGTGAACCTTCATAGTTTTAAATACTGTATAGTTCAATGGTTAGGTTTAGTACTAGGTATAAGTCTGGCTCCAGAGCTACACTGCCCACGTTGAAATCCCAGCTCTCTCACTGACCTGTTTTGGGGAAATTGCATGTGTGTGTGTGTGTGTGTGTGTGTGTGTCCTTGACATACACCTGGACAAGGATTTCCTTATCTGAAAATGAGGTTAATAAAGATCTCACCTCACATGATTGTTTAGAAGCATAAATAAGTAAAATAGCCAAAGAGTTTGGTACAAAGGTTGACACAGTGATGAGTAAACATTGGATATCATTACTATTATCATTTGAAGAAGGCACTATTAGTATCACCACCTAAATTATTCTGCAGTCCATTAGGTAAAATGTTTCTGGTTGCAAGGTACTTGAAAAGCCCATTGTAGATGACTTCCACAATAGGCAATATATTATCTAATGTCATTGGAAAGAGAGGAACCATCAAGGTACTATCAAATACCCAGCTCTCTCTTTCTCTCTGCTCCATTTTCTCATGATGACTGAAATGTAATTCTGGAGTAACATGTGATTGCGACATGCCTTCAGTTGAAATCGGACCTACATGCTTCTTTGTCCTCGACCGTCTAATGGGAGAGGGAAAAATCACACCATTCACATGAAATGTAAATCTTTCCTTCATTCTGATTGGACCAGCCTTAGTTATGTGACTAATCAGAAACACAGAAGTGGGCAGAGAGGAAGGGATGGCCTGTGATTGGCTCAGACTGCTTAGGGTGTGGTCCTAGAGTTTAGTCTTGGGTTACATTCTCTGGAGGGGTGAGACATGCGGAATGGTGAGACTCTGGATTCTGTTGGCCAGAATCTGGATTCTGTTAAGAAGAAAGAAAGGGGTGAATGGAGGCCGACTGATCAATCAGCAGGGTTGACTATGTGTGCTATTGCTGTCAGAAAATAGAGAGATGCCTCTATTAATCAAAAGGATGAATTCTAATACGTCTCTCTATATAGATATAGATAGATACAGACATAGATATAGATATAGATATATACAGATTTGGATAATACTGAGAGTTTACTTTGTACCAGACATTATGTTAAGTCCTTTACATCACTGTTCCCTTCAATCTTCACAATCTCATCCTTCATTAGTAAGGCAATACTTATCGAGCACATACCACATTTTGGGCACTGCCCAGTCACTAGGAAGTTAGTAGTGATCAAAAGAGACCAAGACCTCTTTCTCCCACGTGCACTCCATTCTATAAATAGGAAACTGCAGCCCAGAGGGACTGAATGTGTTGCACTCTACCACAAGCTTGAACGTACGGAGGTGGGATTTGAACAGGGGGAGTCTAACTTCAACGCCAAAAGTGAATTGTGACAGGACAATGTTTGACTCGAAGTTGAAGCAATATAAATGTGAAGTAAGATGTTAACTGAAATTCAATCACAGCACCCAGCCAATCCCAGACTCCCTTCTTTCCAGCCTCTGCTTTTCCAGGGAGGGCTGTCTGTGGCTGAGAAGGGGCATTGCTCCAGGCTCACATGGCATGACCTGTAGCAGAGTCACCACCAGAGGGGTGACCCCAGGACCATGAAGGGAAGACAGCAGGCTAGGAAAGGTGTAACAAACAGAAACGATGAGCACTGAGGCCCCAGCAGAGCTCTGCATAGATTTTAAACTCCCCATAGGAATTCACCCTTCTTCCCCAATCTCCACTCTGCTCTGTAGTAACTTCATTTAATGTCATCCGGAGCTTTGCTTCTGGGATGCCATTGTAGCAAGCCCACTTGCAAACAGAGGGCTTTGTGGTATCTAGTAGGTTGAGACTGCTGGGCTTGTCAGTGGGAGCCTAAAGCTAATGGAGGAATGAGATACACTTGAAGATCTTAGTCCCTCTCCTGTTATATTGACCCATCACCTCAAATTTAAGTGAAAATTTAATATCCAACTTTGACTAAGGTTACTTTGAATTCAAGTTTAATCAAACAGAATCAAACCTATATAACTAGTCACAAATTGTTACTGAATCATATGAACTTGACTGAATTCAAACGTCTCATTTCCCTAGAACTAGTTGGTCAAGTTCAACATTGTTATGTTGGTTTTTTAAAGCAATCTTGCAGAGGTTTTCAGGCACCCACTGTGTGTCAGGCGCTGTACTAGGTGCTGGTGAATAACAATAACAAGGTTTGTTCCCCGGAAGCAGATGATGAGACAAATGTCTGTGAAAATGATTTCTAAAGGCAGTGTGCCCAGGAGACCCATGTAAAGCAGAGGGAGGGAGGGAGGGAGGACAGACAGAGCAAGCCAAGGAAGACTGCAAGCCAGGTGGTGCTCTCAGGCAAAAGCCCAGCCTCTGCCCATTCCTGTAGGGAGCTTTGGGAGACTAATTACACGTCTGAGTTGTCTCCGACGACTGGCACATAACTAGCACTCACTGGCTACAGGCCACCCCTCTGAATGGAAACACCCAGGCATTTCTGGCTCCCTGCACAGACAGAATGAAGCCTGTGAGCAGTCTTGCCCCTGGGTCTTCTGTTAGCAGCAAAGGTATAAGGCAGCTACAGGAGGAGAGTGCAGGAACCAAAAGAAGGATGGGGGTGCAGCTGCGCAGGGCCCAGCCTTCCCTGCTACTTGCTTCTTACAAAGTTTATCATCTACTGGGTTGGCAGGAGGGACCAGTCGCAATAAAACAGATAACAATGTCATTATCAAATATGATAAGTGCACATGGGCAATGAACAGAGTGTGATTTTTAGAGACTAACAGGTAAGCATCTAGTTGGAGTGGTCGCCGGAGGTGGACATTCTCAACCCACAGGCACCCTTTACCCTTTGCTCTTCTCTCCCCCCCACCCCAGGGCTGTCCATGGAGCAGCCATCTTACCACCCTGGGGGGACATGCATGAGGACCAAAGTTCTAAGAATGGTGGGGCGGAAGGGTGGAACAATCCCTTGTCTCGGATGGCATCATGGAGCCAGTGTGCCATCCTGGAGAGTCACCTCCAGACTTCTTTTTTGTGAAGAAAACAAAACTCCCGTTTGTTGAAGCCAGAGGACATTGGACGTTTCTGTTACATGCCACTGATTGCATTTATTTTTAAAAGACTTATTTATTTTAGAGAGAGAGCGTGCATGGGTGGAGGGTGGGGGAGCAGAGAGAGAGAGGCGGGCAAGCAGACTCCAAGCCAAGTGGAAAGCCTGCTGCGGGGCTCGATCCCCAGGACCCTGAGATCACCACCTGAGCTGAAATTAGGGGTCGGATGTGTGACTGACTGAGCTGCCCAGGTGCCCCAGCCGAATTTAATCTTCAGTAGCTCCCAAGCTTTGGAGGAGGGGTTGAAGTTCTAGAAGAGAAGATCAATTTCACAGGAAGGAAGCAGCAGAGGGTACATACAGAAGTAGGTCAGAGAGTTTCTCACATTAGCTTCTCTACAGAGATTCAGGGTTATTATGACACTTTAATACAGTAGCGCTCAACAGACTGAGTACAAGAACATGGTTTATTATCATTGTGGGAATCTTCACCTGCAGTAATGGGTTCATTTAACCCGGGCCCTCAACATCAGCACTAATGACATTTGGGGCCAGATCATTTCTTTCTCTAGAGGATGCCCTATGTATTGTAGGATTTTTACCAACATCCTCGGCCTCTGCCCACTGGTGGCTGAATAGCACCCTCTCCCCCTAGTTGTTACAAACAAAAAAATGTCTCCAGAGGTAACTGAATGTCCCTTGGGAGTCAAAATCACACCCAATTAAGCCACTGGTGTAACCTGTGGCCTTTTTCTTTCAAAATGCTATTTAGGGGATCCCTGGGTGGCACAGCGGTTTGGCGCCTGCCTTTGGCCCGGGGCGCGATCCTGGAGACCCGGGATCGAGTCCCACGTTGGGCTCCCGGTGCATGGAGCCTGCTTCTCCCTCTGCCTGTGTCTCTGCCTCTCTCTCTGTGTGTGACTATCATAAATAAATAAAAAATTTTTTAAAAATGCTATTTAAAACCTCTAAGTTTTATCTATAAACTTTACAGTTAATGATAAATTATTTTTAGGGTCGCTTCGTGGCACAGTTGGTTAAGCATCTGCCTCCTGCTCAGATCATGATCCCAGGGTCCTGGGATGGAGCCCCACAGGGAGCCTGCTTCCCCTTCTCCCTCTCCCTCTGCTCCTCCCCCCAACTTGTGCTCTCACTCTCTCTCATAAATACATTTCTTTTTAAAAAATGGTAAACTATATTTAAACTACAAGAGGACTGTGAAGAAAACAAACTTGTTTTGTTCCTATAGGCCTACCTTCTTTTAAGTGCACATTGAAAACAGAATCTGTTTTTATTAAAAAAAAAAAAAAAAGAATAGTAATACAAATCACCGAAGAAACTCACTTTAACTATACCTTAGGTAAGTCATTCTTCACCATGTATCTCAGTTTCCAAATCAACATATGGAGGAACTTACCTAAATAGCTCAGAAGTTTTTTTTTCCTTTAAAATTAAAATTATTCTGTGATTCACTGAAAAGTTTTTTGTTATTTCCCTGGACCTGAAATGATGATTCAGTTTACAAAAATGTGATTTACATGCAAATTTGGGGAAAACAGGTCTATAGAATGAGGCATACTGTTTTTTCCTTCCAAAAGTCTTGCTGAGGAATATAGGAATATAATTATTTTAAGGAAAGAAAATAGTCATTGATACATATATACAAACACATATGTATACGTGTATATATATTTCAAAATTCTACAAAGCAATTGTGCTATCATTAATTCAAGGTCAGATTTTGACATTGCCATCTTCTGAACACATTCATTAGGAGGTTCTTTGCATTCTTTTACAACTGACATGGCCACAGTCAAAAAAAGAATAGGCCAAGGAAAGGTCAGTAAATGCTGAGGTGAGTCAATTTGCATAAGGGAGAGAAGGAGGGGGCTGTTTCCATGGCTTCTAATAGAAGCAGAGAGAGAAATGTGAAAAATGAAAACTAGTTTGCTGTGGCAAACAAAATGAACTGGTCTATAAATATTTCATCATTTTAGCCCCATAAAGTCTCATTGTTTGGTGGTAATCTTTATTATGACTAATCATGGGTTGCTTTTGTGTTTGTTTCTGGCTTGTTCTGCTGATCTCTGTGCCATACATCTCTGAAATAGCACCCACTAATTTCTTTTTTAATTTACCTCACTCTGGTATAGAGAGAATATATGTAGTCATCAAGTAGGAAGTTAGAGACATAACTATCCAATTTAAACGAATAAAGTACATTTTTAGAGTCAAAAGCGTATTGTATGTAAAAATGAAAACCCAAAGATAAAGTCCTCAGTCATGTTTTCTTTTTGGAATAGAATGATTTTTTTTAAATATCCTAAGAGGTTAGGAAGGTCAACTATACATAGGAGCAGTTATGTTTTTCTTGTGTCTTGGGAGGGTGTACACGGCTCTTCAGGAGCTGAGATGTGTACATAGTAACCCTCTGCTCAGAAGCAGGGCACTCATCTCTTGCCTTTGCCTGTCCATGCCCCCCTCTCTTCCTTTGTTAACAGCACCTTCATTTTCTTTAGGAAAACCAGCTCCTCTCACCCTAAGTACAAGTGGTCTGATGGGGCTACCCTCATATGTGTACCAGCATCACCCACCCACCCCCAAATCACAAGCCTTTAAGGCAGCACATTCCAACTTTGTGGTTACAGTGATTGGTTCAGAGATGAGGGCCTAACTCAGAATGGTCCAGTGAGACTCAGTCCTGGGATTTCTGCTGGAAATGTTGGGGCAGGAGGTAGATGTAGAATTCCACTTTTGGTAAATGAGAAACAGCAAGAATATCATCCTGGAAGTGCTGGGGTAGTTCATTCAAGAAAGCAGGAAGAGGAGGAGACTGACCCAACCCAAAACACGATTGAAGACCAGCCTGAAAAAAAAAAAAAAAAAAAAAGACCAGCCTGGACTCAACGCCTGCGCCTCTGTTTCCAGGGTACATCAATTCTTTCTTTGCCTAGACCAGTTTGCATTGGATTTCATTATCTGGAATTGGAAGATTCCTGAGGAATTCAAAAAGTCAAGTTCTGCAGAACCTGGAGAGGACTAAGGGCTCAGAGATTCGTGTGGAATGGGGTTAGAAGAAGAAGCCACATTTATTTACCATCTGTGCATAGTCGGCAAAACTACAAAACACGACTTAGGAAATGGTTAACAAACAAAAAATTCAGGATTTGTATTTGGGGAAACCTAGAAAGGGCTTTGGGAGCAGTGGCCATGTCCAAATCCTGTAGCTAGCTGTTGGCCACACAGACACTTAACTTATTCTTTTTTTTTTTTATGTGCATATGTATTTTATATCTTATGTATGGGTTATGTATTTCTTATTTTCTTAGGGTTAGGAAACATGCACAAAATCACAGGGCTTATAAATGGGGCAGTATTAGTACTTATCTCATGGGTCTGGAAGGATTAAATGAGGCAAAGCATGTAAGGCTTTGACATCATGCCTGGCACGTGGCAAGTGCTCAGTAGATGTTAGATGTTGTGCTAATAATAACTGTTTTGGGATGTTGGGAGGATTACGGAAGATAATACATATTGAACACTTTGCACTGTTTCTGACATCTTGGAAGTGCTTATTTTCATGTTTGCTATTATCGTTTTTACCAGAACTGGTTAATATGTTTTTCTGGCCAACATATCTTCTGTAGAAGCAGGTCATCCATGGTGTTTGTGGCTCCAGCATTTCTCTCCTACTATTCAGGCTATAGCAGACATTTTATACAAAAACGATATGGGGAGAGATACTGGTACATCCTTTGTATTCTTTTCCAGCCTTACGAGTGAAGGTTCTTTACAGCAGTGTAGAAAAATTTCAATTTGTACCTGTACTGTACCATATAGTAATCATGAGTTACATATGTCTGTTTAAATTTAATTTTAATTGGAAAGTTTATTCCTCAGTTATAGTAGCCACATTCAAATGCTCAAATGCATTTCAAGGCATTTGAGACTAGTTGTATTGCTGTGGACTGCAAGGACACGGAATATTTTCATCATTGTGGAAAGTTCTTTTGGCCCACAGTGTGCTGTTCTGGGAGTGATTGAAACCAAAGCTGGAAAAGCATAAAACCCTCCATTTGTGAAGCTCAGAGAAAATGCACTTTTAGGGGAAATTTTCTGGCTGTGTTCCAAAAGGGGTCACAGGTGACCTCTCCCCTTGACGCAGTGACAATAGTCCACTGTCTCCCTACCTGTCTGTACCTCCAGAGAAGGAGTGAGGCACTTAGGATAAGTTTGGGTCATGAAATCCTAATGCCCACCTGTTGCTTTAGAATGAAAAACCTCACTGCCCAAGGACTGGCACTCTGGCCCTCTGGTTCTATATAAGCAGAGAGCTGTAGCGATCCAGAATGAGAGCAAGGGCAGTGGTTCCTGTGGTCTGAATGTGCTGTTCCCCAAGTTCAAGGGAGACCTGCCAGTCACTGGAACTAGACAGGCAGATTCTGAGGCCAGAAGCCCCTGAGCCCAGTGATGGTCAGCTTTGCTGAATTTGTATTCAGAGACTCCCCATTTTTCTTTCTCTCTCTTTTTAAAGCTTTTATTTATTTATTTACAAGAGACACACAGAGAGAGGCAGAAATATAGGCAGAGGAAGAAGCAGGCTCCCTAAAGGGAGCGTGATGTGGGACTTGATCCCAGGACCCCAGGATCACAGCCTGAAAGATAATCAGATGCTCAACCACTGAGCCACCCAGGTGCTCCTCTTTTTCTTTCTTTCTTTCTCTTTCTTTCTTTCCTTTCTTCCTTCCTTTTTTCCTTCTTCCCTTCCTTCCTTTCTTCTTTTCATTCTTTATTTTGGACTAATCTTATACTCACAGACATAGCAAAAACGATACAGGGGGTGCCTGAGTACCCTCCCCACACATCCCCCCAGCAGCCACATGGTACATGACCAGAGCACATTCTCAGGACCAGGACATTGATGTTGGCACGATACCCTTTTCCTTTGATAAGAGCAAATGTCTCACTGGGTCTTTTTACTGCATGAGGCACATTGTCTTTTCTCATAACAACCCTGTACCGCAGGTATTACTATATTTAGCTCTGTGTTCTTGATAAGAGAACTGACGCTCTAAGAGCTTAAGTCTCTTTCCCAAGAGTGGTCAGGCTGTCAGCGGGGGAGCTGGGACCGGTCACCATCAGATCTAACCCCAGAGCTCCATGCACCGGGAGCCCCACATGGGATTTGATCCTGGGGCTCCAGGATCGCGCCCTGGGCCAAAGGCAGGCTCTGAACCGATGTGCCACCCAGACTGTTGTGCCCAAGATTGCGAATCCGAGAAACCACTAAGGAGCCGACACCGATGCAATCACAGGAGGGTTGATTTACAAGCTCAAGCTTGCGTCCAAGTACACCAGATATGATTGGGATAAAAAGACTAGCATGCATGCCTTAGAGGCCAGAGCAGAAAGCCTTTCTGCCTGTTTGCTTTCACATCCTCCATCTGAGTTGATCCCATGTCTGTGTAAATCTGCACATGCCACAGGAGGGGGAAGGGAAAGTAGTTGACTATAAGCTCCAAATTGTGACAACCTGTGGTTCCACCCCAAATTTGCTCAAACTTTCAGTAAATTTATTGTGATACTTAAGAGAGGTAAGTAATAGCATTTCAAATATAGTTATGTTTTAGATGACTTGTACTTTTATACTCTTTGAGTTCAGGAGCTCATCATTTGATATCATGGCTCATTATAATTGGGACAAACATTCAATAATCAAAAAACACCCACCAGAGGCCTAATATTAGGGAAAACCAGAAAAATTATAAATAGGTTTACTCTGAGGAAATGTAATAATACAAAAGAATATGCAGTGATAATAGCTCACGTTTTTCAAATGCTTCTATGTCAGGCACTTTGCTGAGCACTTTAAATATTTAGATATGTCACTTCCATTATTCCTTACTCCACAGCTCCATGATCTGGAAAATGTGTTTATAGCTGGGTTGGAGGTGGATACCCATACCTCAGAGAGGTGCACATATTGTCAAAAAAACATGATCTCATCCTCATCACTAATATAATAGGTACCAAGCAAAGTATGCTGCTCAGTTTGCTTTCTCATTTAATCTCATTTTTAATATTCTCAATCCTTTTGTTCTTGCCTACCTATCATTTCCTACTTATTAGGTAGGGAACTGACAGCTTACAGCTATTGAGCTCTTGTGATGATGCAGTTGATGGATCATAGTTAGTCATTATTTCATTTAGTTCCCATAACAGCCCCCTGAAGATGGAGCCATCATTATCCCCATTTTACAGATGAAGCCAAGTCATGGTGTCACAGCAGGTGAGGGAGCCCTGACTCAGATCCAGACATATCTCACAAGTGATTGAGGGTACACTCCAAATGCTCTCAGGTTTTAGAAAAAAATTTCAATGTGGACCGCAGTCACATGGACAAGAGGTGATGCAGAGCTTTGGCCTTTAGGAGCAAGTAACTAGTAAGACAGAAGAGGGACAGTCCTGTGGGAGTGATAGAAGAAAGAGAGATGCTCACAGCTTGTGTGATGTCAGGAAAGAAATCTACCTGCTTGGGGACCCCTGGATGGCTCAGTGGTTTAGTGCCTGCCTTCGGCCCAGGGCATAATCCTGGAGTCCCGGGATTGAGTCCCACATCGGGCTCCCTGCGTGGAGCCTGCTTCTCCCTATGCCTATGTCTCTACCTTTCTCTCTCGCTCATGAATAAATAAATAAAATTTTAAAAAATTAAAAAAAAAATCTACCAGCTTGGAATTCAAAGGGGAGACTGCAAGGTGCCTGGGTGGCTCAGTCAGCTAAGTATTTGCCTTCTGCTCAGGTCTTGATCCTGGAGTCCTGGGATACAGCCCTGCATTAGGCTCCCTGCTAATGGGTAGCCTGCTTCTCCCTCCCTCCTCTGCTGCTTCCCCTGCTTGTGCTCTCTCTCTGTGTCAAATAAATAAAATCTTTGAAAAAGCCGGGGAGGGGGTGGGGAAGTCTGCAAGATAGGACCTGTGTTCCAATCACAAAGAAATTTGAAGGCTTTCAGAGGGATGAAGATTTAAATGGAGTGAGCTTGTCATTTAGAAAAGCAGTTTAGGGATCCCTGGGTGGCGCAGCAGTTTGGCGCCTGCCTTTGGCCCAGGGCCCGATCCTGAAGACCCAGGATCGAATCCCTCATCGGGCTCCCGGTGCATGGAGCCTGCTTCTCCCTCTGCCTGTGTCTCTGCCTCTCTCTCTCTCTCTCTCTCTCTCTCTGTGTGTGTGTGACTATCATAAATAAATAAAAATTAAACAAAAAAAAAAGAAAAGCAGTTTAGTGCCTTTGTCATGATGAGCCCCATGTGACGTATGGAAGTGTTGAATCACTATATTGTACATCTGAAATTAATATAACATTGTATGTTCACTATACTGGAATTTAAAATAAAAGAAAATCAGATTAAGACTTTGAACATGGTAATGGTGAGACAGTTGCTCTAAAAAGAACCATCTGGTACCAGCCTGTGGTGTAGACTGATTCTCACTGCACTTTTCTCACGGTGCCCACAGACCCGGTTGTGTCTCTCCTGGATAAAATTGCCTGTGCTCTCTCCTCACAGTTCCCCCTGCCCCATCTGCGTATAAAAGCACCAGTAGAGAAAGGCAATAAGGAAGAATTTTATCTGACAGCATTCTTACCAAAACTTGGGTGTTCCCCTAAGGGAAAAAAAAATTTGAAATCCACTATTTTACACAAATGGAATATAGAAGAGATCAACTTGCAGATCAGACTAGCTATTAATTAACTTAAAAATAACTGAATAACTGCAAGCAGCTTGTGCTGGGATGAGATTTGGGGGGTTTCATCAGCTTTAAGGAAGACTATGAGCACCTCAGTCAGGGTGGGGTTCTGAAGCCCCACCTGCTCTACAAGGAAAACACTTTGAAGCACCCCCGTAAACCTATCTTCCGACCTCACTCCCTCTCCTCCACTCCCAGCTATTATGATGGGGGTCTATTAAACAGACAAACACAGGAGGAAGTAGAGGGGAGAATGTGTAATAAGATCATAAAAGCACAATTACTATGGATCATTGGCTAGGGCTTGGAAATACTTTCATTATGGTGAATTGCATCTATCAGTTCAAAGACATTTTAGAAGTAAACAAATGAGTTAGCAGTTTACAGCTTAGGATCCTCCAAGTGAGGGTTTATCCCACCACAAGTTATTTTCCAAAACCCTCCACCCCCAAGCCTATGCTATCCTGTTTGCTAATTCACAGACCAAATGTTGATAATACTTAAATATACATTGAACAAACCCAAACGCTGCCAAACCATGTGAAGGGCAAATGACAGACCAAGGGTGCTTTCACATCGAATGCACAATGTATTGGTGGTCATCTCTCACTGTAGGGACAGTGGAACCGGCAGCTGTAATGGCTCAACATGTAGGGCAGGAAGCTCCACAAAGTAGTTTCCTTTCTTTTTTTTTTGAAAATGTATTTATAACTGTTTTGTAAATGGAGGCCCATACCTCAAAGAGGTGCATGTATAGTCGGAAAACATTTGAATTAGAAAGTAGGAGAACTATGATCTGCCCCCAGCTGTCTCCTAGTTTCTATGAGATAAAGTCTTCTGGATTCTCAGTTTCCTCATCTGTAAAGCAAGTTAGATGAATCAGAATATCTCAGCATTCCTAGTATTTGATTGATGAGTTCATCTAAGACTCATGATATTTGCAAAGCACTTATTCTAAATTTAGTGGGGGCTTTTTGTTAAAGCTAGTATGTGGTCAAGATAGGGGATTTAGATTTGCCTAACATTTTATCCCCAACACATGCAAAAGGTGCTCTATTACCAATTGGTTTGGAAATCCTGGGTTGCACCAAGTTAGGCTGATTTCTTTTTGCAGGACTTCTCAGGGTGTATAATGTGTTGATAGAAATGGGGACTTCTTAAAAGATCTGTTCCTACCTAAAAAAGCAAGCAGCCTTCCTTTGGCAGGATAGTTACCTTATGAGCAGAAGTACCAGTCTTCTCTTTGAACCCTAACAAATGAACCTGAAGAACAGAAATATTGATCACCTGTTTCCTTACAAAAAAAAAAAAAAAAAGATAATAATAGCTCTTCTGAAACTTCCCTGCTGTTAAAATCCCAGGGAGTCCCTCTGGACAAAGCCTCAAACAAAAAAATCTAGAACTGTACCTGCTCTCTGACATTTTGTTCTTGAGTTTGATCTCTGAGTTGAAAGAGAGAGAGGGAGGGAGGGAGGAAGGCTTATAGATAAGTGTGAGGAAAATTCATACCGTAATGATAGTTTCTTGCTTCTGGTTATTGGCTAGCTAAATTTTGTATGGCAATATTTATGTAAACCATATAAATAGGAGCCAAAGCTATAATATTGAAGTATTTGGCATTAGACTGATGGGTTGAAACCCAGCTTTCCCACTTACAAATTGTTACGATTCTGTGCAACACAGTTCATCTCTCTGAATCATACTTTTCTTATCTATAAAATGGGAGTAGTGATGGTAGCTACCCCCATAGAGCAACTGGTATTCTTATACAAGATGTATTTTTTTTTTAAAGATTTTATTTGTTTATTTATTTATTTATTTATTTATGAGAGATAGAGAGAGACAGAGACAGAGACAGAGATACAACACAGGCAGAGGGAGAAGCAGGCTCTATGCAGGGAGCCCGACGTGGGACTTGATCCTAGGTCTCCAGGATCAGGCCCTGGGCTGAAGGCAGCACTAAAGCACTGAGCCACCGGGCTGCCCTCTTATACAAGATGTATTGAAATTTATTTACCATGTGAAAAGCATAGAAATAGCCTTTACATTTAGAAATGGAGGCTCTGTTTGGATCCTGGAGTCCTGGGATCAAGTCCCACGTCAGGCTCCCTGTGTGGAGCCTGCTTCTCCCTCTGCCTATGTCTCTGCCTCTTTTTCTCTGTGTCTCTCATGAATAAACAAATAAAATCTTTATTTTAAAAAAATAAATGGAGGCTCTGTTAACTGGTTTGTGCCTTAAATCCCTATACCCAGAAGCCTTATTATTCCAAGTCATTTCACTCAGTAGAAAAATAAATATGATCCAAATTTAGGGGTGAAAGACAAATTGCTAAGTGAAATTTATTTGTGTGGGATAGCTAATAAATGTTGATCTAAAATAATAAAGTAATTACCTAGCCCTGGTTTTTATCTTAAAACTCTTTACTATGTAAGCTTTCTCTCTTTCTCTGTGGAAAGTTACTAAATATACTACAGATTTGCATAACAATCTCTTCCTTTTAGTGAAGTACATGATATATAAACCTTAGCCTTACGGCCCATCTTCAAAGCTAAAAATGAATATTAAATACATTCAGCATTAAAATGAATAAAACCTAAATCTTTTAGAAACAACTATTCATCCTGACCCTTCAAATTCTTCCAGATGAATTTTATACTAATTGTTTTAAGAAAACTCTTTCTCCTGGATTATATTTCAACTACTTAAAAATAAAATAGGTAAACTTTATTGTACATTATCACTTGAATAGACTAAATAATTTTGGTGCCTCCATAGACAATTGGCTTTCAAATGGAAGCGCAGTGATTTATTTTTAAAAATAAAGAGAAATCATCAGCATTGAAATTATTAAAATAGATGTCTTATTTAGAATTATAAAAGCAGTTCATTTTTCATATGTCACATTTAAAGCCTGGCTATTATTTGTAAAAAAGTATTTCAGACTGATAATATGGGTTTGCTAACAAGAAAAGCCACCATGGAATAATATACAGTGATAAAAGATGGAGTGAAAAAACAAGCATAATATGTATTTTACTTTATTTGTTTGTCTGTTTACTTTAAAGAGAGAGCACATGCACAAGCAAGAGGGGGAGAGGGAGAGGGAGAGAGAATCTTTTTTTTTTTTTTAAGATTTAATTTATTTATTCATGAGAGACAGAGAGAGAGAGAGAGAGAGAGAGAGAGAGAGAGAGAGAGGCAGAGACACAGGCAGAGGGAGAAGCAGGCTCCATGCAGAAGCCTGACATGGGACTCGATCCCATGTCTCCAGGATCAGGCCCCAGGTGGAAGGCGACGCTAAACTGCAGAGCCACTGGGGCTGCCCGGGATAGAGAATCTTAAGCAGACTCCATGCTGAGCACGGATCCTGACTTGGGGCTCTATCTCACAACCCTTAGATCATGACCTGAGCAGAAACCAAGAGTCAGATGGTTAACTGACTACACCACCCTGGCACCCCTATTTTACTTTTTTTTAAAACCCATCTAAATGAAAATCATTTATTAAGACAAATGGGACCAGCTATGAAGTTAACAGGGCCACCTATTATGCTATAATAATCAGAAGTCACATGAAGAAGACACACAAGAAAGTAAGTTCTCAAGCAAGCTGGAATCATTTTTAAAACTAGAGTTTCATATACAAGAATATTGAAAGTTTCCTTGATGTATATGGTTGAAAAAAATATTTCAGATTTTTAGTTCAGCATGGCAGACCAAACAAATGTATTATCCTTCTTCCTCCAGTTCTACCAAAAAACGTTTATTGAGCACCTACTATGTAACAAGCAGTTGAAGTGGAAATACGTATAACAAGGTGAATGTGCTAGGGGTCCAACAAGATACTAGAATTTAAGGTAACTTCCCAAACTTGGAAAGCTGATGAATTAAACTAATAAACCAAGGGTTTTCCTAGCCTATCTTAGGCCCAGGGAAATATTATGGTAACAAATTTTCCCTGAGGAACAATAGAAAAACTCCATATATGTCTATGATATAGACAAATAAAAAGATTTTAAAGGAAACAGGCCAGGGTTTTATACCCAGCCCAGCCTCTTCTCTGTACCCTAGTCCTGTCTGATGGCCTGTCCCCACACCGGGGTATATTTCCTGCATCCCTAGCATTGCTGCTGTTGATATGAGGTGAATCCTGGTGAATCTTGATTTTTTTTTTTCTTCTCCACTCTTTATCTTGACCAACAGTAAACTCCACCTGTTTCACTTAAGTGATTCAATTGACTATTGTCCCTCTTTACTGCCAATGATGTTAGCAGAAGCCCCCTGGACCTGCCATCAAATCCATCCTCATTCACCCTATCCTACCTGCAACTTCTTCTCCACATTCCCAGTAATTTGTTCAGCAAACACTTGTTGAGTACCTACTATGTGTCAGGCACTCTTCCAGATGCTGGAGATAAATTGGTAAACAAAAGACATTTAAAAAATTTCTTGACCTCATAGAGCATATATTCTGGGCTATGTGTAGGCTATGTGTAGGTGAGACACAATGGGACAAAGCAATGAACCTATAAGTAAGTAATAGAGTATACTAGAAGATGGTCAGTGCTATAAGAGAAAACCAAATATGCAAAGTAGAGTAAGGACTCTGGATTGCTGGGGCAGTTGCAAATTTAATTAGAATGGTCAGGAGAAGCCTCTTTGAGAAGGTAAGATTTGAGCAAAAGGGAGTCAGTTGCATTCTTGTCTATTTGGTGGAAGAGCAGTCCTGACAAAGGAAGTTTCAGGTCAAAGTTCCCATGGTGGGAATATGCCTGTGTGTTCCAGGAGGCCAAGATAACTGAGCCAGCAGTAAGACAAGTGGTAGTCACAATGGATGAAGCTGAAGATCTCAAGTTTCTGCAAGGGAAATGGGAAACCACTGCATGGTTTTGAGCAAAAGTACTGAGATATAGATAGATAGATAGATAGATAGATAGATAGATAGATAGATAGATATAACATATTATATATATTTTTATATATAGCTGAGATATATTTAAGATTTATCCATTTATAACTGAGACATCCAGGCACGCCCTGACTTATATTGTAAAAGAGCTTAGGCAGCTGGGGTGATGATAGGATGTAGAAGGCAGGAGTGAAACCAGGGCACCAGGCAGGAGCTGATGGCAGCAATCCAGGCTGGAGATGGTGGTGGCTCAGAACAAGAAATGTGGCCATAAGAGAGGGCAAAGTGGTCAGATTCTAGAAATACTTTGAAGGAAAGGTCAACAAGATTCTAGGTAGATTGGACATGAGGTCATGAGGTCTCTTGGAAGAGACAGTCAAGGATATCTCCAAGGTCATTCTCAGAAGGATGGAGTTGCCTTCAGCAAAAGAGGTTTGGGTGGAGCCAAAAGGAGTTTGGCTCCGGACATGTTGCATCACACTGCAGTGAGTCTTCTTTACAGAAGCTCTTCTCATCATGCCTGGTTCATCTCCCTGGCCATATAAAGATGGAATTCCTCAAAGCAACCCTCCATTGGATCCCTACCACCTCTATTGCCTCATATTTGTACTAGATTTCTCTTTAGCTGATTCTTCCAGCCACTCTGATCTCTCTTCAGCTCCTTGAACACGGATGGTCTTTCCAGTCTCCAACATAAGCTGATTCCCCTGCCTGGAGTACCCAGCCACCCTCCACTCATGCTGTTCCCCCTCTTCATCCCAGTTAAATCCTGTTCAAGCTTCAGAGTTCAGCTTAAGCTTTGCTACTTTAAGGAAATCTTCAGGTCTCTCCCTATGCCATGTCCTAATGCACTACATTTGTTTCCTGTAATTACGTAATTGTATGATTATTTGATTCATGGCCTTCCCACTAGACTGTACGCTCCCAGGGGGCTGGATTCACATCTGTTTTGCTCACCATTATACCTCCAGCGCCTCACACAATATCTGGCATATAGTAAGTATTTAGTAAATGTCTGTTGAATGAATGAATGATGGCTTATTACCCACCTCAAAGAAAATATCAGCTTATACATTTACGCTCTTGCAGAGTCTTTGTATAATTATAGCATAAGGAATACTGAACTAGAAAAAAAAAACACAAAGGAAATAACACATTATCATTTATAATCATCCAGAGTTCAATATGCTCATTCAGGAATCCAAGCCACGGCAGATCCCTTTCCTATAACAGATGTCCTTGCTCACCAGATTTCTGGTTCCCCTCAGATTTATGTTGTCCATCCCTTTGAAGACAGGCTGTCATGTGACTTGCTTTGGCTATTTCAATGTGAGGAAAAGTGATAGGTGTCAATTTGAAGCAGAGGCATTTGAAAGCTGGCCGGCAACCCTCCAGTTCCACCCACCTGTATTACTTTCCAGTGGCTTCCAGAAGAATGTATCACAACTCAGTGGCTTAAAACAACAAAAACCTATTCTGTCACAGTTGGGGAGGCTAACAGTCCAACATCAAGATGTCAACAAGGCCATGCTTCCTTGGAAATATCTAGGGAGGAATCCTTCTTTTGACTCTTCCATATTTGGGGGGCTGGGGGCAATCCGTGGCATTCCTTGCCTTGTAGATGCATCATCACTGCTATCTCTGCCTGTCTTCACATGGCTGTCTTCCTGCGTGTCTCCTCGGTGTCTCTGTGTCAAGATCTCCCTCTCCATTCTCTTATAAGGATACCATTCACTAGATTTGGAGCCCACCCTAGTCCAGGATGGCCTCATCTTAAATTGATTACCTCTGCAAAGACCCTACTTAGAAACAAGGCCACACTGACAGGTACGGAGGGTGGGAGTGTGAACACAGCTTTTGGCAGGGACACAGTGGAACCATTCTATTCATGAAGCACATGTTGAGGTGGAGCCTTCATCAGCCCGGTTCCCTGGGTCATGCAGTGAGACAGGTTTGTGTCTCCCAGTTCACCTCGGTCAGTTCCATGTCCCCTGAGTTAGAGTGGTGGGCTGAATCACCCGCACCGGGCCAAGTGTTTATCCCTACAGCTGTTTGGTGAGTACATTGCACTGATTCATGCAAATTAAATGTGTCTGTGCTGTCTTTTTCTTGTGACCTGTCTCCAGACTGTGTTCCATATGACATATTCCTGTTGATCATTAATTATGCCTATCATTATGCTATGTGCCAAGAGGAATGTGTGGGAAATTAGACACAATGAGCCCAATTATAAGGTTTATATAATCTAATCTGGTGGACAGAACAGAAGAAACTATCAGTGTTGGCTGAAACTATCACAGGACACCAAATAATATCATGCAATAAGAGATCATACTAACAGGACTTCTGGTTTGTTCTAAGTACTATGGTAAGCAATTTACAAGTATTATACTCTTTCAACCCCATGGAGGTGTATCCCATTGGGTTGATGGTTTATAACTATTTTACAGGTGAGGAAACAAGCTTTAAAGTCTCAAGCAGCTTGCCCGATGGTCATTCAGGATTCCAGTGCAGGTTGGTCTGATTCACAAATTTGGGGTCCTATGGACTTTACTGCCCATTTAATTCAGCTCAGCCTTGATAGCCTGCTAGTATATGGTAGTGGACACTCTGAGCTACACCAAGTTCGGTTCTCCTTATGCAATTAACCCTGGGCTGATTGATGGTTCGATCTCAGTTTTAAGTTGGCCTTCCCACCTGATTTTTATGAAGTAATCCACACTCAACCTCCATCTTTCTCTTACTTTTTAATTTTAATTCTCTAAGCTGGCCACAGATACAATGATTTGTTATATCGGGGCCTTCGTTTCTCCTCAGAAAGCATTAAAAACAATTAAAAGAAACAAAACGATCAAAGGAAACGACATGAAACCAAACCAACCCTATTTTTAAGTGTTTCCAACCTTGTTTCAAAACAGCCTTATGAGGATTGTTTTCCCAACAGCCATGTATGAAGCCGTCCACTTTTGAAATCTGATTTTCCTATGTAGACATATCCTGTTTTCTATGCTTGGAGAAGCAGGGAATACCCAAGCTGGCATTCAATCGCAGCAAATATGAAATAGACCATTTAAAAAAAAATTGTAGGAATGTTAAAATCCATGTTGACTGGTTTTTACATTTACCCGGCAGCATTCCCATGCTAGCGTTGGCATAGAAACTGGAAAAGGAAACTTTCCACCAATCTGTCACTTGCTACTGTTTCCACTTACTTTGCTGTAAGTCCAATTTTAACAAATTTCTTTTAAGTTAAAAGAGTTTACTTTTTTTTTTTCCTGTTTCAGGATGTTTCCCCAAACAAAAACATGAGCAAAAAGAAAGATTTTAAAACTCAGTAAAAAATTTGGTTTCCCAAATATTCAGCTGTTTAAAATTCAGATAATTGCCTTGCTTTTTTTTTTTTTCTTTTTCCACATTTAGTCTGAATGCTTTGGCATGGGGAACCCCGCAGTCTGAAAGTAACTTTGTCCCGACTCTCCTCGCTGCATTTATTAAAGAGACCAAAAGAGGCATCTGCTTTTCAACAGTTTGTGGTCCGAAGGCCACCAGGGAAAGCCAGAGAGGTTCTGACGATTCAGGAACAAATTCGGGTTTCCCCAAAACTTCGATGCAAGCAAGGTTGGCAGCGGTCACAGCTAGGTATTCCCGAGATCGTTTTCATTGGAGAGGCACAGGCTGGGATTCTCGGAACCAGGCTTGGGTCGGGGAGGGAGGGCACATCTGCCACTCGTCCTCTCGTGCGTAGCCTAGAACCCAGTAGGCTCTCAAGTCATGCCTCACGTGAATGAATGAAGCACAGAGATGCTGTCTGGCATCTTCCAAGACTGAAGGGTGATCTTCCCGGGGCTGGAGCGTGAAACAAGAGGGAGCTGCCTACCTGGGGCTCAAGGGGCCTCAGCCTGGCACCCCAAGCCAGGCGTCCTCATTTCCCTTTGGCACCATCCTGAAGTGCTCTGGAGCTGGCGCGATGTTCCAGAAGGGAGGAAATAAATGCATGTGAGGAGAATCAGGGAGGAGAGCAGATGTGAGCATAAAGGGAAAGCATTAGAAATGAAAGAAAAGAACTTGGACTCCCACAGCTGGAAGGACAAACCTCACCATGTCGTCAGGGATGTGGGATTAGGGGTGATTTCGCCCGCCCTTTGTTCTTGTTTTCCCCGGTTTATTTGTTTGATGCGTGCCTTTTCTGCTCGGTTATTGGACCACGAGGCCAGACCCCCCCCCGGCCCCCCCACCCGGTGGCCGGTCGGTACCTGGCACGCAGCAGGCGCCCCAATGCACGCGGCCCGAGCCTCCCGTGCCGGCTCCCCGGGGGGCGTCTAGGCGCCTGGCACGTAGTAGGCGCTCCCTAAACATCTGCGCAGCAAATGAGCTGCAAGTTTTCGGCGCCGAGCACGTGGAGCCCTGGCAGGCAGGACGCGGCACGAGCGTGTCTCCCTGCGACCACAAAGCGGCTGCGGCGCGTGCTGGAGGCGGAGGCGAGGGGCGGGCGGCTGCAGACGAGGCGCGGGCCGGGAGCGGGGCGCCCCGCGGGGGGCGCTGCCTGCGTGGCGCCCGGGGCGGGGGCGGGGGCGGGGGCGCGGGGAGCCGCGCGCGGCACGTGCTCGTCCCGGGGCCGCGGGGCCGGGCCGGGCCGGGCCGGGGTGGGCGCGCGTGTGCGTGTGTGCGCGCGTGTGTGTGTGAGTGTGCCCCCCGCGCGTGCTGCCGGGCGGGCGCCGGCGTGAGTCACGGCGGGGCTCGCCTTTATAACGGCCCGGAGGCTCGCGCCAGCCGCCCGCCAGCCGCGCTCCGCGCTCCGCGCCCCAGCGAGCGCGCCCCGGCCCCGCGCCCCCAACCGCCCCGCAACCGCCGCGCCGCGCCGCGCCGTCCCGAGGGCGCCATGAGGGGCCCGCGCTGCGCCCCGCTGCTCCTGCTGCTGCTGCTGCCGCCGCTGCTGCTCACGCCCCCCGCCGGGGACGCCGCCGTCATCACAGGGGTAAGCGGCCCCGGGCGCACCTGTCCGCCGCCGCCGCCGCCGGGGAGCCGCGCCCGCGCTGCGCCCCTGGGGCTCGGGGAGGGCAGCGGCTCGGGGAGCGGCGCGCCCGGGCGGGGACGCCCGCCCCAGGCGCCCTGTGGGGCTCGGGGAGAGGTGCCCGGATCCTGGGCGCACCGTGGAAGAGGCGAGACGGTGACCCGCGTGCCAGCCGCCGTGCCCTGCTCGCGCCCCTAACCCCTGCCAGCTCCCTCCGCGAGCCGGTCTGTGTTCGTGCGAGCGCTGCAAGAAGTTGGCGTGGGCAGTGTCCTCGGGCACTTCTTCCAGACTTCCAGCCTCGAGCCTTGAAATCTGGGGAGGCCCTGCCTGAGCGCGCAGCGGCCAGAGAACCCCCCGCCCCCCCCCCCACACACACCCCAATCCTGAGACTTTAAACCTCTGCTCAAGGACCTTACCCCCCTTGCACCCTCCACGGAAAACCCCTCGAAATAACTTGCTCCGAGGCCCTGTGTGCGCTTGGAAAAGCAATGGTGCTTCCTTTTGGTTTCCACGGCTTTTTGCTTGCTTCTTTTTTTTTTTCTTTCTTTCTTTCTCTTTTTTTTTTTTAGCGTCTTGAGGTTTTCCTCGTAAAAGTTTTTTTTTTTCTTTTTCCATTTGCAATTCCTGATAAAGCACCTCCAGAGCTCGGGCATAATTATGGAGTTAGGTTACAATGTTGATGTTTGTTTCAACTTAGAGAAGTTGTCCTCCTCATTTTCGGAAGTGGGAACTGAGTCAGTCCTCTCCTACTCCCACCAGCAGTCCTCTGTGTGTGGATCTGCAGGACGACTTTAGAGTACAAAATTTAAAACCCTGGTCGACATCCACAGTGCAAAACCGCTTACCGTTGCCCGGCTCCTCGACTGCTTTGCTCTTTTATCTTTTTTTTTTTTTTTAAAGTCTGAAATTTTTTTACACCTCCATTACATTATTTCAATTATCTATGTGCACATTATGGGATTTAAGTAAAACCTCTCTGTTTGAACTGGTAATAGATAATGAAATAGTTAAATGTGAGGGAAGTCGGCCCTTGTCTTGAGAAAATAAAGCTCCGTAGTCTCCAAGTTAGTTAATAGGTCTATAGCATCTTGAAAGCCCTTGTACAATAACAGTATTTGGTTATATCCTATAGGTATAATAAACATTGTGGTACTTATTAAAATAATTACAGATTTTTAAAAAGTGTATTTGAATAGCTTTGTCAGTGTGGTTGGAAAAAAAAAAAGTTTTTACAGGTCTTTCTAATATATGTGTTGGAACATGATTGGGCTTTTCCCCCCTCTTCCCCTGCTGGCTCATTTTAAATTTCTCCTAATCCTCTGAGCCCAGAATTCCTTTGCAATATAAGTATCTTTTTGTTCCATTCACAGGACAACACTATTTGAATAGGTCTGCAATGGGTTAAGGATGAGGGGCGTTAAGAAACAGCAGTCTAATTAAAATTATATAAACCCATGCATTTCTTTGTAAATATTTCCAAGAAGTGAAGCTTTCTGTTACAGAAGTGAAATTTTATCACATTGGATGTTTGTCTGTTAGAGACATTCAGGGTGAACTTACATGGGATGTTTTTGTTGTTTTAACTCAATGTTACAAAAAGAGAGTTTTTTAAAATTTCTCTAAGCAACGTGGCAATAAAGAAATGTAGTTATGTCTTCATGACAGGAACCATCTGGAGCCAAATGAAAAACTTAGTAACTTATCGTCTTCAGGATGTTAAACATCCAAGTGATTGATTGAATTTTTGAAAGATTTTGGCTGGATTTTGATTGTCTTATAAAAAGAGTTAGTGGAGCTTCAGAATTCCAGATCTTGAGCATCTGTTGACAGAAAATACTGCCTGAAACCTCCACCTTAAATATTTACATTTTTTGGTAGTAGGTGTAGTTATTTTGATGTTGATTTATATTCCGCATAGATTTGTTAAAACCGTATTGGAAAAGATCATGTACTGAACCTCTCATTTATGGAATGTAATGGCCACATATACATGATTTCTGGCGTACAGATAAAAATTGGAAAATGGAAATGTTTGGATGTTTTCCTGTGTATGTCCTAAGACCCCAGGGTGAAATTTGTTGCTTTTGTCCATATAGTTTTAAAGAGGCTGAGAAAAAAATTCTAATGAAGGAAATAAGCCAACTCTAAAGTAGGATGGTTAGTAATTTTTAACAAAAAATAGTGAATAAGGGTATGCCCATATATTTATATTTTGAGAACTTGTGGCTGGCCCCAAAACTTTGAAGGAGAAGAACCTTGAAGGAGCATTTCAGTTGTTTCCAATAAATGTAAAAAATTTAAATTTTTGTCTAAACTATAGACTTTTTAGTTTCTTACATATATAGTACAGGGTGTTTTTGCCTTATTGCTAGCAAAACATTATTACACACTACTTAAGCAAAGCTTCCTATTTTTTGTTAGCTCTAGGAAGGAACAATTGTTTTTCAGATCTATTTTCATGCAAATAAATTTAGACTGTGTTATTTATTTCTACTTAGAGTATGAAAATTCCTCCATAGTTGATTCTTTAATTATTTATATTTACAATTTTTATATTGGGAACAGATGCCTTCGGTAATCATTGCCGAAAATTGCATCTGCCATTTGCATTTCTAAATCTGATTAATCTTAAGTGTTCAACTGACTTTGTAATATACACATATGTACACTCTGAGCCAATAATTTCCTTTTTTGCATGTTACCTGAAAAAAAGTAACATAAGACAAAAGTCTTGGTTTGTCCATTCCCAACCTATGAAATTTCTTTCTTTAAAGAGGAAATGTGAAAATCAAGCCAGTGGTGTGAGAAACATCAAGTCTCATGAACCAAAATGCAAATATTTGAAAGGGAAAATGAGCACTTTTAAAATTTACATCAGTGCCTTTATGGGTCTGGAGCATTTCATGCCAGATTTAGAGACCATTTAAATCCCTTCTTAAATTTGGGCCCAATGTATTCTGCAGTTAATAGTCATAAAATCTCATGATTCAATTTATGTAGTTCCTAATGGCCATGTATGGTATAAGTCTAACGCAGACTCGTTTTTCAAATTCAAAGCCAATTCAGCCACAAAACACTAGAAAAATAGAGGTGATTTTCTCTGTGTGTTTATTTAAGATTTTCATAATGTGTAGGCCATTCTTCAGGCCATTTTTTATAAAACTAGGAAAATCTCTTCTCATCAGATTTTATGGTAAATATGTGCAAGCAAATGAAGATTACCGTTCTTTTTTATATGTGTCTGATTATTAAAATCCTAGTGGTTGGTGATTTAAAGAGCATTTTTACTGCTAATTTTAGATCTCCTTAGCTTGAGTCTTCCCCGCCATCTATATTTATCTGTTTGTTTGTTACATTTCAGGCCTGCGACAAGGACCCCCAGTGTGGTGGAGGCATGTGCTGTGCTGTTAGTATCTGGGTTAAGAGCATAAGGATTTGCACACCTATGGGCAAAGTGGGAGACAGCTGCCATCCGCTGACTCGTAAAGTTAGTATATATATTTGGATTTATGGTGGTTCTCTTATGTTGCAGTAACTCAGTAACTGAACTCCCAACAAGGCCTGTCTGACATGAAACCCAGGGTAATGTGCTTGAAATTATAAGTTAGAGAAGATGACAATGGGAAACCCCTCCTCTCCCCCTCCCCTCCTATTTTAAAGAACTGGATCCTCTATCATCCTTACTCTAGTGAATCATTTTTCATGTCATTACTCTCATGACATGAGAAACATTTCATAAAGATAATTTCAAATGCATGAGTTTGCCTAAAAATTATTTAGGACAAAACAATGTATGCTGCTTTGCAGAAATCAGAGTACAGAAGTTCTGGAAAAGCCTTTTGATATCAGACCTACTGATAAGGCAAAAAGTGAATAACTTTGTGTTTTGTTTCTTGCAGAAAATCATCAGTGGTACAGTTATCCTTGTGTCTTTAAAGGTCCTTTATTTTCACTCTGTCTACGCAGTACACTGTTCATAATCCTAGAGGTTAAAGACATTTAAGTTTTCAATATATTCTGTATCCTAAAGACCTAAACAACACTTTTGAACAGTTTTGGTGGTGAGTGGCATGACCGTATATCGGCAGGATTGGATGACACTTTCCAGGTTGTGTTGCAGATGCTCCTGTCTCCAAGAGCCAATCAGTGACGTTACTTCAGGAAGCGGGATGGGGATGGATTAGGGACAGGAGGGAGCAGAAAAATGTGTGGAGCCTGAAGAGTCTTGGCCCTTCTGAATCAAAACTTGAAAGAGTGGGATGTCAGTAAGATCCCCCAGAGAGGCCAGGTAGCAAGCAATACCTTGCTCCCCTAGCGCCATCTCCTGGTTTCACCCAGTAGCAGAGTGAAGTCCTGGGCCAGCAGAGGGCTTGTCCCAGGCCAGGTGGCTGGCTGGAGGCGGAGCTCAGTCTCTCTGCCACTTTTTCTCTAGGCCAACGTTGTATACTCCTGTTTTGAAATAGATAGAAGGCTTTCAAAGCAAACTGGACGTGCCTTCTACCTTTTATTTTTTATTTATTTATTTATTTTTGACCCCACCTGTGGTTTAGGGTTGGAAGCTGCAGTAGAGCCCCTCATCTTCCCTATGCTGGACAATTGCAGATAACAGTTACTATTTTGACTTTCTTAGAGTGAAGGTAATGAAAGAAATTGGCGTATGTTTAGCTCTGTGAGCTGTAATAGGGACTCCACTTGTTTGAGTCTCTCTGAAGACAGAGCTTGTCTCTCCTGTGGTTTCCTTGAGAAATACTTCCTGTTCCGTTTAGACGAGGAAAGGTTGTAAACGGTTAGTTGTCTGTCTCAATGCCAAACTCCCAGGGAGGAGATGACACCAGCCCAGCCACCTTTGGCATTGATGTCAGTTTTGTCATCACACTTATCGAGTGCGAGTCTCAACTTTTGTACATTTGAGCCACTGTCATTGCAAGGTTTGCTCTTAATCTTTTCCTTTAAGAATGTTATTGTTTTTGTCCAGTCTTTCCATACCCTTACACCCCCTGCATACCAGAATCATGCAGCCTGTTTGCTAAAACAAGCAAAGAGCGACACATTCTGTGCAAGTGTTCTTTGTAATTGTAGCAAAGCCCAGTTGCCACTGGTTGAAGGCTCTGATGCACCAGACACTCTGTATGAAATGTTGTATATGCATTTCATATTTAACACAACAAGCCCGTGAAACACATTTGTTTCCAGCACGTTCTGCATACAAACACACTAAGCCTTAGAGGGACTCAGTATCTGGCTGAGGTCACGAGGTGAGAGGTCTCAGAGCAGCACTGGACTTCATTTCTGTCTGATGCTCCATTGGTTGTGCGGTCTTGATCACCATACCCTTGTGCTACCTTGAAAGTGGTTTCTTCTGAGCACTTTGGACTCCAGTTAACCAAAACTGGGTTGTGTAGGATAAGATAATGGTCCTCCAGGGGAATTTGTCACAACCTGTATTTCTGATGAGTTTTCCGAATCCAAGGGATTTTAATAAGAGAACCCAATTCTGTTTCCCTGGGCGCCTGGACAGCTTCCAGTTCAGGTGTAGTGCAAGGTTATTTCTGAGAGTAAACAAAATCATTTTTCTCCCAGAAATCCAGATACATCTCTACACCTTTGCTTTTAATCACAGTTTGAGTAATGAAGTCTTTAATAACAAATTATGCTTTTCATAGTAGAATTAAGTGATAAAAGAGCTAAAGGACTAAAAATAAAATAAAGGTTTTATGTCAGATCTTGACTCTTCCCCCTTTCGGTTGCCCACTTGAAAAGTGTCACTAGAACTCATGCTTTACAGCTTTTCCTACTGGATACTTTTCTGTCTTGAAAATACATTTTCATATGTTATTTCTATTTTTAAAGTAGGTCCTGGAGTTGTTACTTATTCTAGGTGATATTCATTTATCCTGGTAAAAATCTAGTTACTTCCAGATCTTCTCTCCACTATATTCTATTCAAAACAACTAGAGAAGAATATTTTTTGCAAATATATCCTGGTGAATGTAATACACAGTGTTCAACTTCAAATTACAGTTTTAATGGCTCATTAGTATGTGGCAAAAGTATACACGCTGCATAGAAAATTTTCTTTTAATGTGATGTGATCATTCTTTTCTTTTTTCTTCCTTTTTTTTTTTTTTTTGAAGGGATTAACTGGTTGTGGTCACAGAGATTGGTGTTTTAAAAACACAAGACTGTTAATAAGTGGAGATTACACCTGTTTAAATTCTAAACTTTCCGTTCTGGCTCGGCTTAGACATTAGCCACAAATGTCTGTTTATTTTGATAAAGCGAGTAGTATTTGATGAATGAAATTGTGAACTTCAAGTAGGAATTGATAGTCACAGAATTCAGTCTACTATTTTATTTCAGATACATCAACTAATGTGTGGAGTTTACAGTAACTGCTAGGCTATAATTTTATAATTGTACAATTTTTAACTTTATATTTGACAATTGAAAAGTAGAATGAAATATCAGTTCACCTAAGAGGAATAGTATGTTTTCCAAACACACTTTTAGTCATAAGTTTTAACATGTATTCATTTTTAGCAATTTTTAAAGTTAGGGATGAGTTATTGAATCATATGTCTACAAGGAATATTTTGCTTTTTAAAAAAACAACACTATTTTGGGGTGCCAGGGTGGTTCGTTTGGTTAAGTGTCTGCCTTTGGCTCTGGTCACGATCCCAGGGTCCTGGGATGGACTCCCACAGCGGGCGCTCTGCTAAACAGGAAGCCTGCTTCTCCCTCTTCCTCTGCCTGCCACTCTGCCTGCTTGTACTCGCTTGCTCTCTCTCTGTGTTAAATAAATAAATATTTTTAAAAACCCCCACTATTTTAGTATTTTTATTAATACCTAAACTTTTCAGAGTTTAAAAGATTGGCTATCTTCATCCCATTCTGATTACTGCTTGGCTTTGAAAGTTTGTGATTAATACTTTTATTTTTATTACTTACCATTTTATAAATTATTCAATTTAAATGACTGTATCCTCCCCCAAAATTGTTTTTGTTTCACTTTTTATGTTAACATTTTTAGTACCCGTTTTGCCTTTTGTTTTCTGGTAGTTTTTTTTTTTTTTTTAGCTACACTTTAAAATTTGACCAATACATTTTCATTTTCTGAAAAAAAAAATTAAATTAAAACCTGGGGCTTGTCTTTTTTTTAAAAAAAGGAAGATTTAAAAATTATTAGTTTCTGTTTCAGAACTAACCTATGATGAAACATTGTAAATGTACTTTCAGGATAGAGTTTACCTTTAAAAAATATTTTAAAATATATAAAATACATAACATATATTTTATAAAATATATAATATATAAAATATATTTAAAATATAACTACAGAATTTAGTGGAAGATGGGTGGATGAAAGCTTAATACGTTAATTTCCTCATCTTTCCTATCACAGATGTCAGGAGCCACTATCTACATTTTCTCTCTCTGGGCAGCATCATTGGTGTGAATACAAGTTCATTGTCAGACTCAGAGGAGGTAGATATACAGAGTTTCTCAGCCTGGGCACTGTTGACAGGATGGGCCCGATAGCTCTTTGTTGTTGGGACCACTCAATGCATCATAGGATCTTTAGCAACTTCCCTGGCTTCTATCCACTAGATGCCAGTAGTCTCCCTCTCTCAGTTGTGACAACCAAATATGTCTCCAGACTGTGACATTTCCCCTGTGACAGTTGGGGAGATGGACGTTGCACTGCTTGAGCACCACTGGCCTAACACTACACTTACCTAGCCCCACAGGACACAGTGTAAGAGATACAGCAGCATCATTGCATTGTGAGCTCACAACTTCGCTTGCCCTCTCTTCCACACGGGGTACTTATGGTTGCCCCAAATGAGAGCCCGAGTGTGTGTGGGGTAGGGTGTGGGGGGTAGGTCCCCTTGACTCACAGGAGCTACCACCTTTACTTCTTGCAAGTATTTGCCCAGGCTTGCATGCCAACAGCTTCCACAGCCCAGATGAAGTTCCACACAACCCACGAGCCTGACTCCCCTATTCCTTCCTTTCTGTTATTCTTTCCAAGGACACAGTGAGATGGGAGATGAGATCTCATGTTAACCCTCTACCCACAAGGAGATAAATCCTTGCATTGTTTTGGGTTACATAGATGTAGACTTATTCTGAAAGAATTTAAGAGACCTTTTAAGACTTGACCAAATTAAAGTATGTTGACAGTCTTCCTAATTACTAAAGCTGGAAACTTGTGGGAATGGGACAGATACTGTGAGACTTTTAGTTTCTATTTTATGTGCTATTACATTATTTGAAATTTTTTGAACTGTGTAACTTTGACAAAAGTTATAACAAAACTGGCTTCATTAAAAATTACACATTGTTTTAATGAAGTAAAATTGGTGTATAAATTATATAAGTTTCAGGTATACAACCTGAATCAATCACAATCACAACATTGTGCTTTGACGTCTGTCTGAAGTACAAAATGATCCTCATCTATCACTATTCAACTTGACTCTCTTCACCCATTTTGTGTACCCCAAACCAGCTTCCCACAGTAGACCCGTGCTTTTCATGTGACACAACCAGGGTTTCCTCCATCAATCCTTTGTTATATTTCTTTCTTTAGCAAAATTGGCTGTTTTGAGAGAAGTCACAAACAATACTTTGCTTTGTTTCTGTGCTATTTTCCCTTTAAAAGTGCTGCAAATGGATCACATTGGATTGAGTTTATTCTAAAATAAACCCTCAGGTTGGGACTGAATGGTTAGCTCCTGGGCCATATTTATTTGTGCCTCTGAATATGCACCTTCTGTATACTTTTTCATGTACCCGTGACTATAAGACACCTCTTAAGTTTGTCACACAAAATGTGTAGAGCTAGAAGTGAGTAGGCCAGTGGAGGAGTTCCCAAGCATCTACTAAGTGTATAACGTCAAGAAATGATGTTCTTTGTCATTAGCTCACAGATGGAAGGGGAGGAGGAAAACCACTATGTGCAGGTGCAGATAACAGGACCTGGGAAGGCCACCCCTCTGCCTTTGGGCAGCGCACAGTCTTGGGGTTGGGGGCGTTGGAAGGATACCGGCTTTTAACTTGTATTTGCTTAAGTGCCTCCTGTGTACCAGGCTAAGTCCCATGTGTTTACAAATAAGATGTCCTTTCTTCAAAGAGCTTGGCATTGGAGGGAATGGTGGTGTTTGAGAAAAGAGCAAAATCTGGAAGAAAGCGGGACTGCGTTTGATTGTGATATGTTCCCTTTTAGCTGGGTGACTGCAGTTAGCCGCGTAATTTCACCTCAAGAGGAAGCCACTTAGCAAAACAAGGCAAAAATCTGGCACACAGGTTGGGTGTGACATTGACATGCAGTGCCTTATGAAGCCTGGGCATTGCAGGCTGCCACCATTATTGTTCTTTGCTCCTGTTTTCAAGGCACTGGGAGCCCACATGAAGGCCAGAGGGCGGCCATGGTGCCTTGATGCACACAAATCACAAGACTGCAAGCTCCATGAGGGTGCCTATTCAGAGCTTAAACTATCTTACTGGTTATCTGTCTTCCATCATTAAAATTTACACCCCCTGAGGGGCTGAGGCCTTTCCTGTTTTGTTCATCACTCTATCTGTAGCATCTCAACTATGGACTGCTGTGTCAGTGGCACTCAGTATATATTAGCTGAATGGGTGAATAAAAGAAACATGCTTGGTGTTGTCCATGTGTAATGGTTTTACATGTTCATTATAATTACATTTCACTTATCTCAGGCTTCTTTACCTTGGGTGTTGCTGTTGTGTTTGTTTTTCTCAACGTTGGCACCGTTGGCACTTTGGGCCAGAGAGTCTCATTGTTGAGGGGCTGTCCTGTGAATTGGAGGCTGTCCAGCAGCATCCCTGGCCTCTACCCACTACTAACACTCCCTCCCCCAAGTTGTGACAATCAAAAACGTCTCTGGATATTGCCAGATGTCCCCTTGGGGACAGAAGCACCCTCATCTGAGAACCACTTGCCCATGTAGTGACATATGTGACAAAATGAGGCTCTCCAAGTCTCAGGGCTAGAATAGATCATAAAGGTTAGGGATTATAACTTCTCGTACTGTCCACTTGTAATTGTCTGAGCCAGCGCAGCCAGGTCCACGTCCTCTGACAATATTCTCAGTGCCAACAAATGAGCTAGCCATCCATGTGCCCTTTGACACACACAGTGGCAGAACCATTCTGAGCACAAGCCTGCATGGAGCAACGGCCTGCATGGAGCTGTGGCACCTGCGTGTAGGCACTGTCATTACAGCCTTGAAAATAAGGCCCTTGCCAAACAGCAGAGGAACCCGAGGTGGCTCTGCCTCTTCACCACCTTGCCTGTCAATGTCCGCCTGTTGCTTCCCTTTCTTCCTTTTGTATTTATTGATCTCAATCATTTCCCTGGCCCTTCCAGAACCATTTTGGAACTGGAAGGCAGGAAAGAAGAAAGAGGAAGAGAAAAAAAAAGGAAAGAGGAGGTAAGAAGAACATGAGCATGGTACCAACCCAAAGATTATGCCCAGCACAATAAGCCCTGACCATTTCTGGACTACCGTACAGTTGGGTCTGTCCTATTAGTTCAACCCCAAAGTAAAGTTAGAATGGTTCTGTCACTGTCTGCAGAAACATTTTTTTTTAATGTACAGAGAAATCATTTAGAAGGCATCTGGAAGATGCATGTCAGACTTTCTCATTAGGACAGGGATAATTGGCATGGGGTGGCCTTTTTAGGTGGAGTAGAATAGGAAATACACTAGAAAGATAGTGAATAAAGCATCTGAGTTGAGAAACAGGATGCATTTTTCTGCCATGTGGAAACTGTAGAAGGATCTCTGAGGCATGAGTCTCTGAATAGCTTGCCTCTCTCACGTTACTGTGGACCAGTGTAATTTACCATCCCATTTCAGTGACAATCTGTCACCTCCAGGGCTGGGGTTAAACTTTCTCCCTATACTTGCAAAGGGGATTCTCAAGAGGGGCCGGTGGGGGCGGGGGGTGTTGGAGAGAGAATGAATTTTGTTCTTTGCCTCTGGAAAGTATATGTATATACTTTGCGGAACTCCACTGCCCATGAGACAAAGGACCACCATGCCAGGTTGACATGGTTGACCATCCTCAACCCAGCTTCATTGGTGGCATGGGCAAAACTCAGAAATACCACTTGGATGACTCTTGGAATGAAGCCACCCGTTCTCTGCTGGCTCTCCCTAGGTCAGGGTTTAGTTTGTTCTTTTCCATGACTCCAGCTTGACTTCTTAATTTCCCTTTTGTTTTTTCCCTACCCACACTTCCCAGAATTTTGACCCCCCTCTGCCAATCTGTGTGCAAACATGTGAGTTTGTATATTGCTCATTGTCCGTGACTTCATATTTACTCATTATATCAATGTGGTCATCCCCTTAATGTCATGCCCTCCTTAAGGAGCTTCATTAGTAGGATGCTAGAGAAAGAATTGAAATGAAGAAGTAAAAGGCAGTATAGCTTGGTGGTTAAAAGCTTGGTCTCTCTGGTCCAGCTGCCAGCCAAGCTCCAAGTTCTGAGTATGGGACCTTGGGCAAATTACTAATCTCTCTGTGTCTCAATCTCTCACTTGGAAAATGGGCATAATTCAAGCATTTGTCATCTTCACAGAGTGGTTGTAAGGATGAAAAAGGATAATACATAAAACGAGCATATTGCTTGATGAAGAGTTAACAACATTCAATATAACACTAGCTGTTATTATTCAAAAAGAGTTCTGCAGAATAGTTTATTTCTGGTTTTTGTTTTTTAATGTTTCTTGCTCTGACTCAGTTTTCTTCTTTTATCTTAGGTTCCATTTTTTGGGCGGAGAATGCATCACACATGTCCATGTATGCCGGGCTTAGCCTGTTTACGGACTTCATTTAATCGATTTATTTGTTTAGCCCGAAAGTAATCACTTGAGAGCAGAAACTTTAAATGTGAACAGCCACATGATGTCTCTAAAGTCTATTTACTTGTGATTGTGCCAAACAAATAATATGCCAGAAAGAAATGCTGTTGCTTCCTCAACTATCCAAGTAACATTTCTATCTTTGATGTTTAAATGATGTTTTTTTTTTAATTGAAAGAGGATTTTAATTTTGGATACAAATGTAAAGTGCAAGGCATTATGGAACCAGTTCTCATTTCCCTGTTTATGTTTTGGTTTGGCTTGGCTCTTTAGATGCCAAAAACTCACCCATTTTCACAGAAATGAGGAGAGTAAGAATTTGATCTTTTGTTACAGAAACGTTTTTTTCTTAAACTCCCTTTCCCCAGCCCTGCCCATCACACACACACACACACACACACACACACACACACACACACGTACGCACGCAGACACACACCCCCTCAGGTCTCTTCTCTCCTCAAAGAATTTTAAGGCTCTCGCATTATCCTTCACCATTTCCCTCACCAGCCCTCTAGCATTTTAAAGTGGGGAACAGGGTCATTCCATATTCTCTAACTTGCTGGCAGAGTCAGTGTTAAGAATCAAGCTTTTTGCCTGATACTTAAACAGTGAAGGATGTGTAGTTGAACTAGACACTCCAGACTTCTCTAGACAGAGTAGAAGTTGGGGTGCTTCCAAGCTTTCATAGATCTATTCATGCAACATGACTTCAGGTCAGCTGTGTGGCAGGTGTGAGTAAGTCCAGAGGGAAATGGAAAGTCAATTTAGTCCTTATTTCTAGATTTGGGGTTTTTTTTTTTAAGGTTCTCCAATACAACATTACATTTATTTCTCTTTTTATGAAGTTTACTTTTTTTAAGTCTCACAGTTCGAGATGTTTCAGAAAATGTCACTTGAAGAGGGAGTATTGATTTTAATCTGGCATACCACTTGTTACCATTTTAAAATCGGTATGAAGTTGTAATTTAAACTCCCATTTGTAACCAGAAGGTCTCTTATAATGGATTACCTGACATCCTGCCATGTGTACCTATATCAATATTGCTGTGTAAAAATTCTGTATCAGAATAATGACAGTATTGTATATCATTTGATTTATTTTAATATTATATCCTTATTTTTGTCACAGTTGTCAGTTTTTATTACAAGCAGATTTCTATTAGCTCACATTCTGAAATGGGTAACGCCCCCAAAGTTGGTAAAATAGCACTTAACAGTATGTTCTTGTGTTCACTTTACATACAGGAAAGTTCTGTTTGCATGAATTTTAAGGTATTACAAAAAAACAAACAATGTGTAAATCAGTGAGGTTTTGGAACACGAAGGAAAATTGTGATGTGAAAAACTGGTTGTAATCAGGAATGGACTCCTGGGATTTCACTGTATTGATTCAGCAAGTAGTGATAAAGCGTTTCTCACGAGCAGTTAGGCAGGATGCTAGGTGCTAGCCATACGGTGATGCCTGGCCTGGCCCGAGAAACCCACCAAGTATTGTAAATGGAATCAACGTCGCAAATAAACAACTTATGAAATGTGTTTAACTGACTAAACTCAACCATGCCAACCCACTAACTGTTGCCAAAAAAAAAAAAATTGTCCATTTTGTAGGTACTTATTCAGGCAGGGCTCACAGTTGCACATTGTGTTTGACTTTACCCTAGGGGCTAACATGTCCCGTAAATGTATGGGATTTTGCTGTACTAATTACCATACCTGGGCATAGGAGTATTATTTTTGGTTCAATTTAGCTTGTGTGCAAGAAGCATTCCTCAGTGAGTTTGTTGGAAAAAATATTGACTTCAGCAAGTGGAATTACGGGTAAAGAAATACCCTTCTGCAGTTTTGCTAAATGTCGCTTTCATATAATGTTTGAGACATCCTTTTTCATAAGTCGTAAGCAGTTGATGGGGTCAATCATCCATCCTCACCCAAGTTAAAAAACATATAACAAACTATTATAAAATTTTAGTTTTATGTATACCAATTCCACTTTTAAAAAAATCACTACAAGAGGTAAACCATAGTACTTGTTCACTACCATTCAAAGAAACAGATCTTTATTATTTGGTACCTCTCCCCTTGGCTATTACTTTTATTGGGGGGAAGAGATCCTTTTTGGGGAACAGCTCTTTTTAGTGTTAGTTGGCTTTAATTGGCTAGTATTTTTTTGTTAGCTTGTCACCAGAGTTAGCACCTGTCAAATAATTGTTTCAAAAAAAACTTGTGATCATGTTCCGTGGAGATTCTTTAGAATTGTATGCAAAGCACACAAAGTCTTGCCCTATAAAGACTGTGGTACTATTTCTTCCCACCCCCCAGGATCCTCTCTCGCTGAAGTTGGCCAGACTTCATAGGCCAGAATTTCTGCAAGATAAGGCAAAGTGAGAATTTACACACGACAAGTTAAAGTCAGCAATCTACTTTGATGTAAATATTGTGAATGGATTCTATCCATTCTAAGATAGAAATCTTAGGCCAGAACCTACTGGCCAAACTCAAGTGGACCTTTGGATTCCTTTGCAAACATCGACTTTCACAAAAACTATCATTTCCGACTTCAACCTTTTTTTTAAAAAAAGCAACACTTTTTAACTGTGGAAAACTTTGGGCCAAAACCGTTTCCTTACAAACCCTCCTATCTAACCAAAGGCCTGTCCTCCCAGCGTTTCAGTGTTGTTCTGTTGTCGGAGCTCTACAAAGTCAGTCCAGTGAGAGATGACACACGTAAGCCAATTTTCTTCTTCACTGGTTTTAATATCGGAAATCTCATCCAGCCCAGAATTTACTAACTTCCAATTTTTTAGAAGATTAAAGTTGGGGACCATTTTAATTTTAAAAACAGGGCATTTGGGGTATTCAGTGAGAATCACTGTCTAAAAATTCACTGACACCCTTTTCTGATCTTTCTGCTTGAACCTATGGCCATGTATTTCAGGTAATCCCCTCAACGTTGATATTTCTTTGTTTCTTCCACATCTCGCCCCTGGTTTGTTAACGGTCAGTGTCCTCTTCGGCACAAAGGGGGACTGTATTTCTTCTAGTATCTTTAACAGCATAATCCTTTAGTGAATTTAATACTCTCCCCTCCAAACCGCCCCCCTCCCATCACCCCAAATCAGGGCACTTTCAGAACACATGTCTCCCAAAATTAGAGGTGCCATTAATATGCTGTTCTTGAAGTACAACTGCTTTTTTTTTTTTTTTCCATCATCCGTCACCCTCAGAGATTCTGGTTCAGTTTTGGGCTTTTTTTTTTTCTTGAAGCCTCTTATTGGACTCTATGGTGCACCCATGGTTGAGAGCCACGGAGAAAGAATAAAGGAATACGCTTGTATAGGAAATCTCCTCCTTCACTGGGACACCCCTTTCTGAGACCTCTTTCTTGTTTGAAGTGGAGGGCAGCCTGGGTGGCTCAGTGATTTAGCGCTACCTTCAGCCCAGGGTGTGATCCTGGAGACCTGGGATCGAGTCCCATGTCAGGGTCCCTGCATGGAGCCTGCTTCTCCCCCTGCCTGTGTCTCTGCCTCTCTCTCATGAGTAAATAAATCTTTGGGAAAAAAAATGTGGAGTAGCTAAATGTCTGCTTCTCTTGCCACCCTCAGAAGTTCCAATGAGCCTCAAGCATAAGTGAATCTGTTTGGGGTTTTTTTTTTCCGCCTCACCATAATGCTTAACTAAAAGGACAGTCACAGAAAGGTCCCACTTGAGAATTTTAGCAGCAGTTCCATAGCTCATCTGAGAAGTCTATTCAAAGTTTCTTAGAATTAGATTTTAGGGAAGTAGGCCTGGTTGCCGCCTCACTGGTCCCTTGGCTCTCATGCTAGCCCTGAAGCAGTCAGGGCATGGAGCCACTGCTCTCTTTCCCCAGGCAAACCCTCCCGTGTGACAGCTTCTGAACTGCCCCCCCTCCCAGGCCCACTTTCCCATATATCTCCAGATTTCATTCTATTTCACTGGGCCCATGAATTATCAAAATGCTTTAGAAAGTCCAATGTTGCAGCAAAGTGTAACTGAGTAAATCACACTACTAAGCATTTAATTAAAACCTGTATATTAAAAGCCAGAAAGTGGAAAATCATGGTGTGGGCATGATTTCTGATGGTAAAAGGCATGGTCTAATCTATACCGTGTACATAGAGAATATCTACCATTGTGTCCATGGCGGACTTCATGATTTTGAAGGAAGACTCGAACATCCACTCATTAATTGTGCCAACCAGGTAAAAGCATGGCCTGCCCCCTGGAATGGCTGCTGTGGGGGATATTTCCAGGCATTCACTCCCTTTAGTTCAGGATTTCTCAACACTGACCTTCTGGGCCAGGCCATTTTTTGTTGTGAGGGTCTGTCCTGTGTTTAATAGGCTGTTTAGCAGCACTTCTGTCCCCTACCCGCTAGATGCCAGTGGTTCCCCTGAGCTGTCACACCCAGAAACATCTCTGGACATTACCAAGTGAATGAGCAGGGGTAAACTGTCCCCCTGTGAGAACCACTGGGTTGGTCTGAAGATACTTTCCATCTGTTTATATAACTTTTGTTTTGGTATCAAACAGAATTTGAGATGACAGTATTAAAGAAAAGTTAAACCTCCAAATAGGGCTCTACAAAACAGTTATCCTGAAAATAAGATAAATAAAAAAAGTACCATTTGTATTCAAAGTCATGGAAGGGTAAACATTGGATACATTTTAATACCCAACCACAGAAATATCCATTGTACATCAGCTCTGTTGTTTACTATAACAAGAAGCCGTTTTTTATAAGCTCTTTAAAGCTTAAGGCAAGGGGCTCAGATAAAATAACCTTGGTCGTAGAGGAAGGATTTCACATCTTTGGGGTGCATTGCTGAGCACATTTCCACATTGTTTATTTAAATCTAGATTTTCGCCGTCTTAATTAAGATATACATTTTTTTAAAAAAATGTTTTTGTCATAGAAACTCTAAAGCTGTACAAGAAAAAGTTGGAGAAGACTGTGTTTTTTATTATGTTAGATTTGAATAGCTACTGAAGAAGCTTCACAAATTGAGTTTTCTCAGTGTCACTGGACATGGACCTGTTCTCTATCAGCAGAACTGAGGCTGGCTTGAGCGTACGTGGCCCATCCAAACAAGACAAAAACTTTTTACTATGAAAATGTTTAAACATGAAAGTAAACAAAATTGTGTAAGACAGCCTCATTTACTCATCTCCAGTATCTTATCAGCAGTTCCCATCTCAGTGCCAGCTCTACTCCATTGCCCCTCTTCCCGAGACCTCCAACTATCCTGTGTTGTCTTGAAGCAAAGCAATTTGGTTCTGGATAGCTAGGGCCCCTGTGGGAAAGACAGCCACAGTCTTAGGTATTACCAATGATACCAATCCTTTTAATGACCGCTCTTTGCTTGGATCTTACTAAAGTCTTTTCACTGACCAGCCTGTGCTCCTAAAATACTGACTCTTGAGTTACATTTTTGAAATCCCGAGTTGGAGTTCAAAATGGAGAAGCAAAATATTTCAGGCCCAGAATGTGAATATATGAAAGAATATTTGCTCCTGTATAAAATTTTAAAAGAAAATATTCACTGCTCAAAGTAAGGGACTCACAGAAGAATATCGCTAACTATGGTGTTGCGATTGGGATATGGGGAGTTGAATGTTGTCTGCAACCAACAATCCTTTTGGACAGCCCATGTTAATATTCCCTATTTTCCTGGATTTGGTTAGGAGGGGGAAAATCCTTGAAAGGAAGACATGGCTGGCTGATGGACTCTGTCTTTCATAATGTATTCCTTCATTTTCCCATTCTCTCTCCTTCCTTCTTTCCTTCCTTCCTTCCTTCCCTCTTCCCTCTTTCTCTATTTCTCTTTCTATCTCCCTTTCCTCTTCCTCTTCTTCCCCCTCCCTTCCGAAAGTTTTTGCTAGGCACATGGCCACTCATCTAGACATCTAGAGCCTTCGCTTACCAGAACCCTTGGCCAAGTTGACCATATAACTGAGTTCTTAGGAATGGAATGTGAGCAGAAGTCCTCTGCCTCACTCACTCAAAAAAAAGTTATACCCCCCACTTCCTCCCCAATAGGAAGATGCAACAATGAATCTGGCTACTTTGGTCCCAGAGACTGGAAGGCACTTGGGGAATATAGTGGAGCCGTCCCACTAGCCAGGTCACTGGATGATGCCCTGAAGCAGTCATCCAGAACCCCAGAGAAACAATCAAGCCACACTTATTTTGGGTCTTGTACAACACTTCTACCTCTGCCTCAGCCAATACAGATGGAGTCCTTGTTTTCAAAAGTGCATCATTGTGTTGTACTTTATATTTGATTCTGTGATCTTAAAAATGATGCTTCTGTGTTTTCCTTTAGTGACTGTTCTGCAGAGAGTGGAATCAACCCCCTACCCAAAATTGATTTGCATTTTGGGACTGATGATGGTACACCCCCCAAAGGACATGACAAAAATTATTACTCACATCATGGGATTTTTCTGGTGAGAGTAGAGCAGGTGCAAGTCAGCCTAGGTGGCAGTAGGCAGGCCATTTGCTTGGTTTTAGCTTTCATTGTGGCCAAGAGGCAGAGTCCACATGAGAATTCCTACCTGCTGGGGCCGGCTAGTCCAGCTGTAGGGCGAATAATTAAGGGGAGTGTGAGGCTTGAAAGCAGTCAGTGTTCAAATATCCAAATTGGGGTTTTCCTCTTTATTACAGTCCCTAAGTAATATCTTCATGAAAACCCAATAGCCAAATGGAGGAATAATCTTCAAATCAGAAATGGTCAAACTTACTTACACACTTTGGCCTTGAGAATATTAATATTCCAAACCTAAGAAAATGTGTGTAAATCCATTTCCTGCTGCCACCATTCTCAACTCAAATATGTCATCTACCCATGGATTAAGAAATTTTGAAGACAGGGAATGTCACTGAAGTCCATTACAATTGTAAATTTTCTTAGGATGTGTAAGTGAATTTTAATCTCACCAAGAGGTGCTGGATAAAAACTTTAAATGACAAACTTTCAGTGAACGACATTGTTTTTTTCCAAGTAGCAAAAAGTAAAGTAATATGCCATTAGCGGAAAACTAATTATGCCTTTGTATAATTGTGTTCCTTTCAATAGAGGCAGGTTATTAAATATATATCTAAAGGTGTTTAATTCTAATATCTTTATAAAACTTATAAGGTAACTTTGAAATTAAAAAAAATCTTTTGTCAGACCACATGTCACCATATTCATAAAGGATTAGAACAATTATGCAAATCAAATTCTAGAAATAGCTCTGGGTATCCCATAATTCCTCAAGATAGATATGCTAATTAAACGGCTTGTGACTGTGGGTTGAAAGAATTACACACTGTACAGTTTCACTCTTTATGTCACTCTGCCAAATGAATACCTGTGACAGGGCTTCCTCCCTCTCTCCTTCTTCATCTTCTCCTGAGCACACTGCCACGTAAATTGGTCAGCACTCAGGAAACACATGGGGAAAATATATGGAGGACTAAAAGGAGAAAAGTGAAAAAGACAAGGAAAATTTTCATCGCCTCATGCATTTTCCATTTCATGATCTCTAGAGACTGTTCTAATAAGGCATGTATTAAGTCAGCATCGAAACTTTAATAATTTTTCAAAGCCTTTTGAAATTACAGCACATCTGTATTTCAAGAAAATGAAACCGTTTATTGCACTCTCTAGGTTCCAACACACGTCCTAACCAAAAAACAGCCTGTGCATCTCAGATAGCATACTCTGGCAGAAAATAAGATTCCCCATCCTAGAAAGCTACACACACTGGCATAATTCAGGCAATAGAAACTAATCAGGGAAATTTTAAGAGACATATTTAACCAACAGTTTACATGTTCACCTACAGCAGACTGGCCACTTAAATCTTAATTTATAAATGACCAAATTACTACTCCTAGAAGCTAAATAATTATAGCTTTAATGTACCTGTCTCTTTAATGTTACCAAGAAGGAGAATTGCATTTATGCCTTGACATTGCAACTTAAAATATTTCCGCATGTTTTCACTGCATAATTTGAAGTGACTTCAAGACTTGGGACTTTTAGATATAAATTTCAAGCTGTTTCTTTATCTGACATGACTGGAAGCAGGACACGGGGTGAATCAAAAACCTACTAAGTTTTTCCCTCCTCCCTTTTCCTTGACCAAAAACACAAAAATACCCTTTCTGTAGTGTCACCTGTACTCTATCATTCTTTTGGGAGGGAAGTGGAGTGGTCCTCTTAAGGACTACCTGTTTGATTTCTCTTACGTTCTGACTCCTCTGATCAATAATGTCTTTGCTGGCTCTTCTTGAGGTGAGATTTTGTGTAACTTCCTCCATTAAAATGACCACATTCTTTACTGGACTTGAATATTCAGAGACAAGTGGAACAAAAAATGCTGAGCAGAGAATTATGTGGTTTTATTTCACTTAGAGGAATTTACTTTAAAAATGGACACCAGGGCAGCCCGGGTGGCTCAGCCCAGGCTGGGATCCTCGAGACCCCGGGATTGAGTCCCACATCATGCTCCCTTCATGGAACCTGCTTCTCCCTCTGCCTGTGTCTCTGTCTCTCTCTCCTATCTGTGTATTCTCATGAATGAATAAAATCTTTTTTAAAAAAATGGACACCAGAGTGGGGAGAATGTGGGAGTCAGAAGGTAATGTGAGAACCCAGGAGGAGGGGGAAGATGGAAACTGGAAAATTTTTGTTCCAGTCTTCTGGTTTTTCCTGCTTTCCTCATTTGGGTAACCAGAGATAGAGTGACTAGGGCCTGTCACAGACAATTGATTATGATGTCTGATCTCATTATCCCCAAGCTCTTTATCTAGATCTCCCTTTTGGCATCTATTATGTTCTGACTTGATTTGTGGTTTGGGGCATGTGTGCTACGGTCCTCCACTTGGCTTGCTAACTCATTAGCATGAGAACTGGACCTTCCACACTCCTGTGTCCTCCTGCCCTGCCCAACACAGAAACTGGCTTCCTATTAGCTAACAGTATCTATTGATTATGGTAGATGGATTCATTCAAGTGGTTTTCCATTTTCTTGTCACTAGATTTATGAAATCAAAATCTTAAACATACACTGACCAAAACCAGCCTAGTGATAGGTAATTTTTTTTAATTTTCTAGATTTATTTCATTCTGAGAAATCAAGTCAAGTATACTTTTTCCAGAGGCAAGTTAATTTAACAGTAAATAGGCTGAATGACCTGATAGTTGGAAAGAGTGAGTTAAATAAGTCTGGGTCACACCTGGGTGGCTCAGTCGGTTAAGCGTCTGCCTTCAGCTCACGCCATGATCTCAGGGTCCCGGGATTGAGCCTTGCATCAGGCTTCCTGCTCAGCAATAAGCCTGCTTCTCCCTCTCCTTCTGCCTGCCACTCTGCCTACTTGTGCTCTCTGTCTGTCAAATACATAAATAAAATCTCTTTCTAAAAAGTCTATTTTTTTTGACTTTGTAAATACAGTTCCAGGATATCTAGCATATCTGTCAAAGGAGTGAAGGGTATTGAATATTTTAAGTATTGTTGCAGTTAGTTGTTGCTTCAAAAAGGAACAATATTAGTGCCTGATGCAATAGTAATTTTTATTTTAAGACCAGAAGTTTGTAGATATGAGCTTGTTTGTTTGGTTAAGCAGCTCAACAATGCCAAAATAGTTGCCTGCTCTTTTTATCTTTCTGGTCTGCTACTTTGACTATGTTGACAGTATCTTTTCTCATGGCTGCAAGATGGCTGCTGTGGCTCCAAGCATCTAATCCTCACCAAAAACATCCCAAATGAAAGGAAGTGGTGGGGGTGGAAGGGAAACAAGAGAGCTCTATTCGTGTGCTAGGCTGGCCCCAAATGTCTTGTTTAGTTGGACAAAAGGCTTAAAGAACCACTTGGACTCAGATTGACAGATTGAGTTTGCTTTAACTTCCATTCACTCCAGAAGCAGCTAAAAAGTAGTGCAATAGTGGTCTAGTATGTGGGTGGGTAGAGAAGGTTTCCCATTACCTCCTTTACCCCTCATAAAGGGGATCCTGAAACTCAGCAGTCTTGGCAGGTGACACAGAATGACACATCTGCCAGGTGACTGGAGAACATTTCCCATCCACTACATTTTATAACCTCAGCCATGTTGGCATGCAGACAACTCAAAATGCCAGTAAGACAGGAAGTTTGCTATTCAACCCACCGTGGCACTCGGATCTAATGAGTGGGTTTGGAGACTTGAAAATTTTTCAGGGTCTGCCCTAGAATGATCTCTCCCTCTCCATGGAAGCTAGTTCACTTTTATGTCTTGGAATTAACCTCTTATATCTGAAGATTTAGTAGCAACTGAGTTGGGGAACAAGGGAGTGAGGACTTTGGATCCAAGGAACAATACATGTAAACCCATGTTGGTATGACACAGTACAATCTTTTCCGGGCACTGGCAGTGATGGAGTAGCTGGAGGACAGTACCTGGGAAAGGAATGGGAAGAGATGAGACCCAAGGGAGCTGGGAGTCACTGGCATGCATGAGGATTCATGCAGGTAAACACATTGTGCCAAGAGAGTTCAGAGGAGGGTGGCTGGGCCAAGAAGGGCTTGTCTACAAGTCTTAGATCTGCGTTCAGTACAAACCCAATGGTCAGCCAGGACCCAGGGGTATGGATGTACAGGCGAATTATGCCTGTGCCATCCCAGGTCTTAAATATTGTGAATATTGCCTCTACCCTGGAGGGGTTGGTGAAGGATTCCCAGACAGAGAAGAGGACAGACAGAGAAGAGGACATGGGCTTTCCAAGGAGAGCTTATACAAAGGTCATCAGAAAAGGAAGAGCTGGAAATGCACAGAGAGGGTGATGCCAAAGTCTTGGAGGGGCCAGACAATGAAAGGGTTTCAGTGGCAGGCAAAGAAGTCGCGCTCTATCAAGTACGCCTTTAGAAATATTGAAGAGGGTGGACCCAATCCCGCGCATCCAATCATCCCCTGCAAAAATAAACCGCTAACTCCGCCCTAAGAGCCAGGACCCTTTTATCTCTTAGTGGGCAGGGCTTTTGAGAAGGTAGGGGGTGGGAGTGAGACCAAAGACTTGGCAAAATAATTTATTTCTCTTTAAAAGAGGGAGAAAGAAAGGAAAAAAGGAAAGGAAGAAAGGAAATGGAGGGAGGGAAAAATGGAGAAAGGGAATAAAAGAAGAGGAACAAAGAAAAGAAGGAAAGAAAAGGGCAGTGGAAACCAATATGGTGAAACTGACAGATTTGTTAAGGTTGGATAATGGATACAGAGATTATTTGCCATTATGCTTATTGACTTATATGCATCCCCACTTGAGATATTTTTTTAGAAAGGAATACAGGTGGAAATGTGAATACCTAATCCTTTCTCTGCAAAGCTTTTAGATATATATCAAAACACCTAAAAATTCTTATTTTTGACCCAGTAGTTCCATGCCAGGACATGCTGATGAAGATTTATACACAAGAAATTTATTGCTTCAAGGGCAGTGACAACGTGTTTATCTCGTTGGGGGGGTGGGGGAATGTGCTAAATTAACTTCCCAAATAAACAAATGAGCTATTTCAAAGGAAGTCTTCCCCCAAAGACCTTGTACCTGTCCTGGTACAATGAGTAGAGTATTCTGAAACACAACTAAACTTGTTCTTGATGCTGTCTTATTAATATAATTAGCAATCAAAGTACATGTTAATAAATTCATTGATCCAAAAAGCTGTTGAGGTGTGAGGGGCTTTTTGCCTCTACACACTATTCCCATAGACCGCTCCTTTCTCTGCCTCTTTTTGTTCTTCTGTTCCCTTTACAGTTGGCTGTCATTTCTCATTATTCTTCACCTGAACACTTATTAGAAATCATCCATCTAGTCAGAATAAAACACAACAAAACCAAAACCAGATAACTAAGTTTGTAGACATGGCATCTAAAGTAAACCTTTGGGCAGCCCTGGTGTCTCAGCAGTTTAGGCAGTTTAGCGCCGCCTTCGGCCCAGGGTGTGATCCTGGAGATCCAGGATCCAGTCCCACGTCATCGGGCTCCCTGCATGGAGCCTGGTCCTCCCTCTACCTGCGTCTCTGCCTCTCTGTGTCTCTCATGAATAAATAAATATTGAAGATATTTTTAAAAAATAAAAAATAAAGTAAACCTTTGTCTGAGCAAAGGCCTGTTTGCATATCTCCAGCCAACTGGTGCCCTTTTTAAATATGTTCCTTCTTGGGTCCAACCTCAACTCCTCTTAATAAGAATCTCTGAACTCTGCAAGCCCTTCATGTAATGCTAATGAATATTAAAATTTGAGAATCATTGGCTTACAGATTTTTCCTATGAAAAACAGATTCATAGGAATCTGGGCAGCCCCGGTGGCCCAGCGGTTTAGCGCCGCCTTCAGCCCAGGGTGTGATCCTGGAGACCTGGGATCAAGTCTCACATCAGGCTCCCTGGACGGAGCCTGCTTCTCCCTCTGCCTGTGTCTCTGTCTCTCTCTCTCTCTCTCTGTGTGACTATCATAAATAAATAAATAAAAATTAAAAAAAATACTAAAAAAAAAAAAAAAGAAAAACATATTCATGAACTTAAAGCCATATATATACACAGAGCCAAAGGGTTGTCTCAACCATCAGACTGTGTAAGGCTGGATGTGTTCAGGAGTCAGGTGACTTGGTACCTGAGCCATGCCAGGTGCTAAATATTCTGAAAATCAGAGAATGATCAGTGACTTCTATTTTTTTGAACTTGGATCCCTGGGGGTGGGGGCATTAGATGAAGTTTACTTCCTGGGCCTGTCTTCAGGTTAGCTGAAATCTGACAAGTGGCCCTTGGATAATTAACATCTGGTCTCATGACCTGAGGAGAAATAGTGTAATAGTTACTCATATTTTCCAAATATGAGACCGTCCTCACAGAGTGATTGTCTTTTATAGACAAAATAATGCATTTCTCAGAAATAAATGAAATTGGCTACACCCTCTTATTATGACTTAACTCTCTGGGACTGAACACATATTAGTTGATATTATGCTCAACTATAGCAAATTTCAACATATTTACTGTACCCTTAGCTATTTTGATTAAAATGCTCAAACCATGTTTTTGTATGTTCATTTTTAAAAAGTCATAAAAACAGTATATACATCTACTGCTTCTTTCCTTTAAACAGAACATTTGCAGATTCTTACTCTGCATTTTAAGACTCCAAGTGTCTTAAATATGCTGGTGGTCCACTAAACTAAACAGACATGCACTAAAAGGATAATGGAACATGAATACCACATTTAGAAGTGTCTTAGTACCAGTCACAGCCTCAAACAACAGCAACAAAAAACCACTCCAGAATGAAAATACTGGTATATTTGTATAATGCAAAGAGAAATACAGATATAAATCCTCAAAACGGAAGGTACATTAATAAAAATGTAGCATCATAAGCAAAAAATATTATACAGTACTTGCAGAATTTAGTCTTTCCATTTAAGATTACAATGTGTCTAACAAATATTTAAAATTATGGTTGTCATTATTAATTTAAAATATCCATCAGATGAACAGCACAGCTTAACCTAGCAAACATTTTAAGGAAATGCTTTGTCTTGTAGAAGTAGAGTATCATTATATTCCATTCATTTATACCATGAACAAAAGAACACTTTTCAAAGTGGAAATTAGTTTCTTAAGACAACAAAACTGGGCTTCTCAAAGCACAAGCTGTTTCCATAAATGTATTTTAATTTTTATTGGCAAAAAATACCTAAGCAGTTCTGATTTAGTACTCTGCTTCTCAGAGCCTTCCCATTCCGTGAACCACAATCAGTACAAAAACATGCAATACTGTATTTTCTCCACACCATCACTAACCAAAACACTTTTACTCTTTTAAAAGTTACAATTTTACAGAAATGTTTCCACTCAAGATTGGTATAATACAGAGAGCAGTTGTTGATGTGTATTTTATAGTAGTAGAAAGTAAGGTAGGAAACAAATCCTGTTACTGCTTTAAAAACACTGCCTTGCTACTTTACACTCCCATTTCTGCTCTTTAAGTTCATCATCAATTACCGAACAAAGTTTTCAACACTTTCAAAGTACCAGACCTGACTCCACGGCCGCTGGCAACTCAGAGGGAACTCAAGACAATCTCCCCCCTTCCTCCTGCTTTCCAACAGAAGACCCTCAAGAAATCAAACTCGTGAAGTCCTCCCTTGGTTCCTCTACTTCACTGCAAAATGTAATGCCACTTGAGGTTGTCAAAAATAGCTTCTGTAGAAAACTGGCCATGGTCTTTAGGAAACGTTGCATGAAGAAAATTAGTTTAGCCTTTATTTAAAAAAAAAAAAGGAAGGAAGGAAGGAAAGAAAGAAAAGGAAGGAAAAGAAAAAAAGAAAGGAAAAAAAAGGAAGAGAAGAGAAAAGAAAAAAAAGAAAAGAAATAAAGTGGGGGGACACATGGAATAAAGGACGTCAGTACCAGTACAAAGACTCCAAGGCCTATTGTCAGGATGAAAATATACTTAGTAGGACAAATGCACGGAGCTGGGGTGGGGCTGGAACATTGAAACCCATCCCTCCCCCCAGTCCACCCCACCCCACCCCACCCCACCCCCCCGAAAAAAAAAGTAGTCTGTACAGTCCAAGTGCTCATGCACTTTGGAGAGTCACTTTGAAGGCAGCTTAGAAAATGAATTAAGGGGCCTAGAAGAGGGAGCAACGACATCACGGTCCGAGCCAAGGGGGAAAGGCGGGGGGTGGGTGGAGGGAGGGGAGGGACCCCCCCCCCTTTCATAAGCCGATGCCTTTCAAGTCGCAGGGGAGCGTGGCCTGGGTGGTCTGCGGGCTCTGGCAGCAGGGGAACTGGGCCCTGAAGCAGTCCCTCAGCTCCCTGTTGAAGAGGAAGCACACGACGGGGTTGATGCCGGCCTGGGCGAAGGTGAGCCACACGGAGGCCGTCAGGTAGGCCTGGGGGACGGCGCCGGGCCGCACCAGGACCCGCAGGTAGCTGGCCACGACGTAGGGCCCCCAGAGCAGCAGGAAGAGCAGGGTGACGGCGTAGAACATCTTGCACAGCCTCTTCTCGGTCTTGAACTCCTCCAGCACGAGCAGGCGGCGCGCGCCGCGGCCGGGCCCCGCGGGGCGGATGCCCACGAGCGCGGGCGGCGTGGGGCCGCGGCCGAAGCCCGCCGTCCAGTTGGCGGCCGCCTGGCCGGTGGCGCCGGGGCCGTGGAAGGTCCAGTCGTGGCTGACGGCGGGCACGAGGCGCGCGGGCCGCATCTTGCGGCGGTCGTGGATGAAGAAGAGCAGGCGGAGGTAGACCAGGTGCGTGGCGCCCACCACCACGGCCAGCAGCAGCAGGAAGCCGAGCGCGCCCGGGGCGCCGTCGGGCCGCTGCTCCAGGGCGCAGGGCGCGTCCTCGTCCTCGCCGCCGCCGCCGCCGCCGCCGTCCAGCACGGGCGGGAAGGCCGCGGCCAGCGCCAGCGCCCAGGCGGCGCACACCAGCATCGCGGCGCACGGCCAGCCGGCCAGGCGCTCGGCGTAGAAGCGGTGGTGCGCGATGGCCAGGTAGCGCGTGACGCCCACGCCCAGCAGCAGGAAGGCGGCGTGGAAGCAGAAGAGCGCGGCCAGGAAGGCCAGCAGCTTGCAGCCCAGCGCGCCCGGCGGCGCCCCCGCCGCGGCCGCCGCGCGCCTCGCCGCCAGCATGACGGCCGGGAGGCAGGCGAGCGCGCGCAGCCCGTCGGCCAGGCACAGGTCGAGCAGCAGGTAGTACGGGGCGCGGTGCAGGCTGCGCTCCCGCACGATCAGCAGCGCGAACAGCACGTTGCCCGCCAGGCTCACGCACAGCAGCAGGCTGAGCGTGGCCAGCTTGAGGCCCAGGGCGGCCGCCTCGCCGCCGCCGCCGCCACCACCGCCCGGCTCGCTGGCGTTCGCCATCGCGGCCTCCGCGGGCCGTGCGCTCCGCTGCGCTCCGCTCCGCCCGGGGCGCTCCGGGCCTCGCCGCTCCCGGGCCGCGCTCCTCCTCCTCCTCCGCCGCCGCCTCCTCCTCCTCCGCCGCCGCCGCGAGCTCCCGGCCGGCGGGGCTCAGCCCGCGCCCCGCTGGCCCCTCCCGGGCTCCCCGAGCCGCCGCCGCGCTCGCGCTCCCGCTCCCGCTCCCGCCGCCGCCGCCGCCGCCGCCATCTCAGCAATGATGCGCGCAGGAGGCGGCGGCCACTCCCTGCGCCCCGGGCGCCGCGGGCTTCACTGCGGACAGGGCCGCGCCGCCGCCCGCAGCCCCCCGCATCCTCCGCCGCCGCCGCCGCCGCCGCCGCCGCGCCTCTAGGCTCTGCCCCCCGCCGCCGCCGCCGCCGCCGCTCCCGCTCCCGCTCCCGCCGCCGAGCCCCCTCCCCTCCGCCGGAGCGCGCCGCGTGGCCGCCGCCGCCGCGTCCGGGCCGGGCCGGGCTAGCCGCGGGGCCGGGAGGGAGGCAGGGCCCAGGACGCAAGGCGGCGGCGACCAGTCGCGTCTGGCCCCCCAGGTAACGGGGGTCCGGCGGCGGCGTGCGGCGCCCGCGCTGGGGTCACGGGGCGGCGCGCAGGGGGAGGTGGCCGGGGCGGGCAGGGTCCGGGGGGCCCCGGGGCGCGGGCGGGGGCGGGGGCGGGGGCGGGGGAGGGGGCCGCCCGCGCGCTAGTGATGGGCAGCAGCGGCCGGTACCATCGCAGTATCCCGTGGCCGCTGCCGTTCAGGTGAGCGCTGACGTGGGGGGATGGTAAGGGGGGGCGGCAGGTTGCTGCGGGAGCTTCGCGAGCCTTATTCCCCTGACGTCCGTTCACAGCCACCGCAAAGTTGGTCCCATTCGTAGCATCACCTGAATACCCGAGGGCGCAGAAGCTGGGGGCTCCCGGGAGTCGAGGGCCAGTAAGCGGGCCCGGGCTGGGAGTCAGGTTTCACCAGGTCTGACGTCCGGGGCCGGACTCCCAGCGACGCTGCAGCGCGCCCTGGCTCTGGGCCTCACCTGTGGTCCCCGGGAAGAATTACATGGCAGGGGACAGAAATTCAGCTTTTTCTCCGAAGTGCATTGGAACGTGCACCCCGTGACACCTCCCCGTCCCCCCTACCCCCAACGGGAGTCTGTTTTCTGGATGATCCTGAAAGGGCAGCCCCTGTTCCCATCCTGAAACACACCGGACCCTCTCAAGGCTTTGCACGTGCCACTCCCTCCGCCTGGTCCAGCCCCTCAGCAGGCTTCCCACGGTGTGGCCCATCCTTCTGACCAGTCCGCCCCCTTCCATATCCCTGCCTGCTCATGTTCTTCAGAGCCCTTATCGTTTATCATTTCATAGATTTATTTATTTATTTATTTTTAAATTCTCTCCTTCCAATCAGTCTGTAAGCTCCATGAAGGCAAGTGACCATGTTTGGGTTTTTTTTTTTTATACTACTGACTTTCCCAGCCTAGCAAAGTCAGAATCAAGGAATATGTTGTTTCTCAGGTACACTCTTCTTTTTTTTCTTTTACGCAGAGCATTATTTATTGTCCACCTACTGTGTGCACCCCACGCAATTTCATGGGCATTTCCAAGACAACATAACATCATAGAAGGCCTTGGCCATCAGGCCTAAGGAGTCTAAATTTCAGTCTAGGCAGTGAGGTGACCTGAAGTGTTCCAAGAAGAGTGACATTGTTAGAGCTGTGCTTCAGGAAGATTCTGGTAGCAGTAGTGCTTAATTAAGAGGAAGGACAGGGTAGAGCTTGGAAACAGGCTCAGAGCCCCAGACTTTAATGTGCACAGAAATCACTGGGATCCTGTTAAAATGCAGATTCTGACTCAGTAATTCTGGGATGGAGACAGAGATCTTGCAATTCTGACAGGTTCCTAGGTGACACTAATGCTACTGGCCCACACACCACACTGAGTAGCGAGGACCATGAGGACAGTTTAGACCTTTTGTAAAAACAAGTGATGACCAATGACAGTCTGACTTAGGATCCCTCAAGGGTGGGGGGCGGGGCGGGCATCCCTCCAGCTGAGATGCACAAGGAACAAGTGGGTGGCTGACCAGGAAGGTCTGCAAATATTTGTTGGCAGAAAAGAGAAATAGATTATGGAGGATATTTTGGTTAGGATTTTGATAATGGTAGCTTAAATGTGAATGTGCATTTATTTTCCCCCATGAAACAAGAAGTCCAGAGGTCAATGGTTGCTGGCATTGAATTATTGGCTCTAGGACTGAATTTCTGAAATGCTTTTAGCCCTTCCCTTGTGATCAATAAGCTGCTGACACTCCAGCCATTGCTTCAGCATTCCAGGCAAAAACAAAGGAAAAGAAAGAAAGTGTAAAAGTGATCCTGCCATCTAAGTAGGCTCCCTCTGAAGAGCTTTTTAGAAGTCCTCTGTTATAACAAACACATCATTGGTTACCACTAGCAGGAAGGGAGATTGAGAAATTGTTTTTGCTGCTGCTGCTGTTGGGTTTTTTTAAAAACGATTTTATTTATTCACGAGAAAGAGAGAGAGAGAGGCAGAGAGACATAAGCAAAGGGGACAAAGCAAAGGGACATAAGCAAAGCAGAGGCAAAGACAAAGCAGGCTCCGCACAGGGAGCCTGATGCAGGACTCTTATCTCAGGACCCTGGGATCTTGCCCTGAGCCAAAGGCAGACACTTAACCACTGAGCCACCCAGGCACCCCTATTATTTTGTTTTTTTAAAGCCAGAAACAGTAGGCACGAATGGGATCCTGCCTTGATACGGACCTTAGCACTTGGGCTACTTCTGCCCCGAGGAAGGGATGCCTTCTTAAAACCCAAACAAAGACAGCAAATTTGGTTCCTTTACGGTAATATTAAAGGCAACCTCGGTTTACTGTTTGCTATGTGCTGTGCACTGTGTTGATTTCCTGACGTGTGTTATTTCATTTAATCATTTTAAGGGCCAAATGTAGTAGGTGCTGTGACAGTTCATTTTGCAGATGAGGCGGACAGGTTAAGTAATTTGTTCAGGAATCGCATACCTGTGACGGGATTGGGAGGCAGAGTCTGACTCTCAGAGCCCAAACTCATAACTTTGATACATATTGCCTCTTTATCATAACTGCAAAGAAAGTTACTGAGTTTCTAGAAAGAAGAACAAGCAAGAACCACCAACATTCATGCTCACAGCATTATAGCCCCTTCAGAGAGGAGAGGACTTTTCAAAACCATCTGATCCAATGCTTTCATTTTATAAATAGAATCACATTAATGGCTAAGTGCAAAGGAGAATCTGAGTCTTTTTACTCCTAGGTCAATACCCTTCCTGCTTACTTGAAATCATAATATTATTTGTCTTAATGAACACATGACTCACTTCATGGACTCACTTCATGGAATCTGAGCTATTGACATTTACAAAATCAGACAGTGGATCAACTGATTTCAGAGCTTTGTCAGCAATGACGTTCAGTGCATCTATGAGAAAATGAAAGTTAAATGTTTATATAATCCCAAATGCGGAGAGTGTATTCTTCAGAAAAGGGACCTTCGTCTCTTATAATTTAGATTTCCCGGTGTTTCCTCCTTCTCTTGTGGGTTCAGTATGCTTCTTTTTGGGATTTGAGATTTGGTTTAGTCATTTGCCCAGGATCAAATAGCAGAAGCAGCAAAAGAAAATACATAAATCATGGCTCCCACAGCATTTATATGACTGCTGCTTTCATTCTCAACATTTGTTCAGTAGATTAATACTTAAGGAAAAACTATTAACATTTTATTGCCAGAATCAACTTATTTTCCTTTTATTGTTTCTAGGAAGCATCAGACAAGAATTTAAAATAGTTTCTTAGGCACGGGCTTAAGTTCCTGCATCTCAGAACAGCTCTATGAGATTTTTCTCTACAAGCAAAATGTTTGTTTTGATTATAACCAAATTCTTCCTTTTGTACATAGATAGAAAAGTTGAGATTTTACCTCCAAATCAACCGTGTCACTTCTTTTGCTGCACATGTAGATGGTGTCAATGGTAATGGAAATCCAGACCGTTGGGAGGAACTTGTTGACCCATCTTTTTTTTTTTTTTAATTTATTTTTTATATTTATGATAGTCACACAGAGAGAGAGAGAGAGGCAGAGACACAGGCAGAGGGAGAAGCAGACTCCATGCACCAGGAGCCCGACGTGGGATTCGATCCCGGGTCTCCAGGATCGCGCCCTGGGCCAAAGGCAGGCGCTAAACCCCTGCGCCACCCAGGGATCCCCCCTTGTTGACCCATCTTGACAAATACAGTCAAAGCCATGGGTCTCATTGTCAAGAGAGCCAATTTGACTCTCGTCTCTTGTCCAGCCTCAGCCCCCTGGCCAGTCATCTCGCAATGGGTGCATCAAACACCAACTTAGAGAAGAGAAGACTGGTTTGACTTAACCCCATCGTAACTCTGAGAAAACATGAGCCAGAGTCTATATCCAATGGATGTTGGGTTATCAAAGGATGACACTCACATTAGCCTCTCTGTGGGAGGGAGATGTAACTTCAGCAATGAAAATGGACCCAGAGTTAGTGTGCCTTGATTCATTTCCAAGTCCCGCACATTGCTAGTGTGCATCCTCAGCCATGTCCTTTGCCATCTTTAAACCTCTGAATCTCAGAGGCCTGTTGTGAGGAAGATTCTACTAAATGCAAACCATTTACAAGGAATATAGCACATGGTGTGCACACAGGTGATGTGTAATGAGTGACTACTACAGTCATTCTCATTTGCTCTTACCAGACTCTAAATGCCTTGGCTAACCATGTCTTGATTAACTTCTATATTTTCTTCCCCGACTTAGACTAACAGGATGCCCTATACATAGTGGGTTCTCAGTATTTGTGTGGCAGGTATGAATGTCAGTCTATAAAATCAAGGGCACAAGAACTGTAACTGCTTCCTAGAAACCTAATTTCTGACTCTGAGTTACTATTTTGCCTTGTTGGTGGGGAAAGAAAATGTAATCTTATAAGTGCTTCTTGGGTTTCATCATGGCCCCTTGCTTCTTCAGATGTTCCATAGTTCCACGGTAGTGCCCAGACTGCACAGTATGCAAGCATTAAGGATATAGCGTGTGCAGGGACACCTGGGTGACTCAGCGGTTGGGCATCTGCCTTTGGCTCAGGGCGTGATCCTGGAGTCCTGGGATCAGATCAAGTGCCCCTTCGGGCTACCTGCATGGAGCCTGTCTCCATTCTCCCTCTGCCTATGTGTCTGCCTCTGTGTGTGTGTGTCTCATGAATAAATAAATAAAATCTTAAAAAAAAAAAAAGGATAGCGTGTGCATGTGTATGTGGGGTATTCCATTCAACGTGTGGTCAGTTGTTGCCATATTGTTCCTGTCCTTATAAACTATTGTGGTATAGTGATTCTTATTTGCCTCATGCGAGACTTAGGGTTGAGAATCTGAGGTGAGATGCACATGGTATATAGATGTATCCACACATCCTCTCAGCAGTATGCCTGGCAAACCAAGTACAGATCCCCTGTCTCTCGGTACCGCCTTCTCCTCCCTTCTACTTCACCTCTGGAGGCTCCCAGTCTACACTGGCAAAGGGAAAAACCAGTTTTTCCTTCTTTTTCTGGGATTAGATCAATTCCCCTAGGGATCTATAGTTCCAGAGTTTAGGTGTTTGGGAAAATAAAGCCGAGAGGCTACCCTGACATAAACCTGTCCTAGGCAAGGAAGCCTGCTGGCTATGTGCTTGAATGTAGGGAAGGAATGGGGAAAATGGAAGAAGAAAAGTGTCAGTTCATATCCCAAAATATTGTTCTTGCTGCATGTATTTATTGAATGATTATCTTTTTGTGTCTATGAATGGTGTATTGTAGCACTGTAGTGAAAACTCTTTTAATGGTTGGTGTTCTGCATATGCAAAAGAATGAAGTTGGACCCCTGCTTCACCCCATATACAAAAAATCAACTCAAAATGGATCATAGTCCTAGAAGTAAAACCTAAAACTATAAAGCATTTAGAAGAAAATATAGGAGTAAATATTCCTGACTTTCGATTAGGCAGTGATTTCTTTGATGTACCAGAAAAGAGATAAGTAACAAAAGGAAAAATAGATAAATTGGATTTTACTAAAAAAATTTTAAAGTTTGTATTTCAAAAAATACCTTCAAGAAAGTGAAAAGACAACCTACAGAATTAGAGAAAATATTTTCAGGTTACATATCCAATGAGGGACTTATGTACAGGATAAATAAAGAACTCTTATAACTCAACAAGTAAAAAGACAAATAACCCAATTTTAAAAATGGGCCAAGCAAATTGAGTAGGCATTTCCTTAGAAAGATACACAAATGGCCAATAAAGTCAAGGAAAAATGCTTACCATCATTAGTCATTAGGAAAATGCAAATCAAAACCACAGTGACATACCACTGCACACCAACTGGGAAGGCTATTATCAAAAAGACAGACAATAACAAATGTTGGTGACGATGTGGAGAAATTAGAACCTTCCTGCAATGCTGGTGGGAATGTAACTTGATGCAGGTGCTTCGGAAAATAGTTTGGCAATTCCTCAACAGTTAAAGATAGAGTTACCATATGACCCAGTTAGACTCCTAGATATATACTCAAGAGAAATGAAAGAATGTCCACATAAAAATTTGTGCACAACTGTTTATGGAAGCATTTTTCAGAAGAGCCAGAAGGAGGAAGCAATCCAGATGTCCATCTGTGGATGAGTGGATAAAGAAAATATGGCATATCCGTACAATGGAATATCCACTCATAAACAGGAATGAAGTGCTGATACTTGTGGCAATATGGATGAACCTTGAAAATGTTATGCTAAATGAAAGAACCCAAAATACAGAAGACTACATGTTATGTGATTCTGTGTATACAAAATGCCAAATAGCCAAATCCATGTAGATGGAAAGTAGATTGTGGTTGCTAAGGCCTGCAGGTAGAAGAGATTAGAGAGTGACTGCCAATGGGGTACTGGGTTTGTTTGGGGAGATGTGGAAAATGTTCTAAGGTCTGATAGTGGTGATAGTTGCACAGCTCTGTGAATGTCGAAGGAAAGATAGAATTGAAAAAATTCATAATAAATTCAGATCATCTCTGTGTCCTCTGGCAGTGACCTTATTAAAAAGTGGATGGCTAGGGGCATGTAGGTGGCTCAGTCAATTAAGCGTCCGACTCTTGATCTCTGTTCAAGTCTTGATCTCAGGGTTGGGAGTTCAAGCCCCATGAATGAATGAATGAATGGTGGCTAGGGCCCTGGAAGGTAACGAGGATTTCTTGTTAGTTCTTTCTGAGTGAATATAGGCCTCTGAGGTGTGAATTCATATGTCTGTTCCTGGGGTTGGCCACAGAGATAACTCATGCCTTGCTCTGTGGTCACATGTTGCCTCTTTGGTCCACTTCAGCATTTACGTGCTTTGTTGCAGACGTGAATTTGAAAGGAGGGGTTAAATTCTTAATTTAGTCAGTTGCTCTATATTGCACTGTCTGTCCACTAGAAAACTACTCTTTTTTAGATCTGCTAATGCTCTCAGGTGTTTTGCATACATTATGTAATTCACGCCTACAAACCCTGTACCCACATTTTACAGAAGAGGAACCCTGAGTCTCATGTTAATTAGAGCAGATAATCACACAATCTGTGGTCACACAGCACAAAGTGGTGAAGTAAGGTCACAATCGAGACTATCTGGCCTGCAAGCCTGAACCCTTAATAAATATATACAGGGCTGCGTCGATGAATACATAATGAAGGAAAACCTATCACTATCATATAAATATTAAGCTGGGGCTTCTACTACCTGACAGAGTTGAGAAAAACCACTATGCTATAGGCAATATTTTAATCACCCGAAAATGAACACTTCCAATCTTGAAAAAAAAAATCGACGCTAACATGTTATCACCATTTAAACTCTGATTTTTTCTTTTTGTATTTCTATCATATTTTTTTTCCTAAGAGTTACAGACATGGCTCTGAGTGAGAAAAAAGCTTCCTTTTATATGACTCCCCTCTTTTTCCCGTTATGTTTAATAGCTGTTTAAACTCCCTCTAGTGGTTAAGTCGTGGCGTGACCCTAAAGTTTGCTCCTTAGAGATTGAATGTGACCACCCACCTGGACAAGGTTGCTACTGTGAATGTGGAAGATTGTAGGGTCACACCTGTTCCTTGACTGTCCTCCTCCTGTGTATGGACTAAGGGTGTGAATAGCATGTATCAAAGCTCTACTGCTATAATCCTCTCTCCAACCTCTGTCCTATTTGCTCAAAAGTTACATCATGCATTGATTATGGTTACTCTAGAGAATTAGAGATGGTACTTTGTAAGATAACAGATTTGTGGGGTACATCCCTATAAAATGCGCTGAGCTGTAGAACTGAGGCCCACAAGACAGATCTCTAGGGATATACCTACTATTTCTTGATTTGCTCTTACCTATTATGCAACGACTTTCTTGTAAGGAAAAAGAAAAGTATTTAAAATACACACCCTCTGTACCCGTACACATCCTACACGCGTACAAATTCTCTCTCCCCCTTACCACCAGCCTTTGCACTGGGTGTTGACTTAGATAAAGTAGAGACAGGCTCTTTCATTGACCAGAATTTTTACCGTTTTTGGGGAGAGCATCTGCAAAAATCAGATCCCTGCTTATAGACCAGGCAGGCCGACTTGAATGGTGAAACAAGTCACACAGAAGCTATGATTTTGGCACATTTCTTATTTGACATTATGGTTAAACAGCTACATGTCTCTGAACCCCCACCCCCACCCTGACACTTTCATAACTTTCTAACGTGCATAAAGCTCACTTAATGAGTACAAGTCCGCTTAGCATTAATGAGGTTTGCAATCGTGAAATTCCACGTGGCCTACTGTACTTCACAGCTGAATCACGTAATGCATTTTATTAATTGTACCACTTTTTTGTTGTTCCTTAATGCGAATAATTGTCTTTTCTTCTCCCTCCCCCTTAATGTGGTATGTGCCACTTTGACCTTGGGCTTTCTGACAGAATCTTGTGGTTTCTCATCATCCATCCAGTCGATCGGTAATAGGGTAGGGTTTTTTTGTTTGTTTGTTTGTTGTTGTTGTTTTGGCTTTGGTGTAATATTTTTGTTTTTTGGTTCTATTTTGTTTTGTTTTGTTTGATTGGTAGTGTTTTCATCCTTGGCGACCTATCTCCTGAACCTTCCTTCTCTTCTCTCTGGTCTGGACAGTTCTCTGCACAGCTGTTGCCCTGGCACTTTCCATCAAAATCATGCTGGCCTCTTTACTCCCCTGCTGTGTGAAATCTCCCATTTCCTGAAACCTGCATCTTCCTCTTTCTTGTTTTGTTCTTTCATTTTATTTTTAGGTGGTTGTATGTACACCAGGAACTTCCTGAGAAAGGTGGTTTGGAGGTCATTAGTTTTAAGATTTTACACACCTGAAAATGCCCTTATTTTATCTTCATTCTGTAATAGTTTGGCTGGGAATAGAATTGTACCAGGTTGAAAATAATGACTAATGATGTTGAGCATCTTTTCATGTGCTTATCTGCCATCCATATATCTCCTTTTCTAATGAGTCTGTTCAAATTTTTGCCCATGTCTTTTTAATTAGGTCACTTAATTTTTTTATCATTGACTTTTGAGAGTTCTCTATGTATTCTGGAAACAAGTTCTTTTTCAGACACATGATTTGCAAATATTTTATCTTGGTTGGTGGCTTGTCTTTTTATTCTTTTGTTTTTTTTTTTTTAAGTTTTTCTTTAAGATTTTATTTATTCATGAAAGAGAGAGAGAGAGAAAGAGAGACAGAGGCAGAGACACAGGCAGAGGGAGAAGCAGGCTCCATGCAGGGAGCCTGACATGGGACTCGATCCCAGATCTCCAGGATCACGCCCTGGGCTGCAGGCCGCAGTAAACCGCTGAGCCACCTGGGCTGCCCTTTTTATTCTTTTAATAGTGTCTTTTGATGAGCAGAAGATTTTAATTTTCACCAAGTCCTGGGTATCAATTTGGGTTATTTTATAGATGTGCTTTTGTTTCCAGAAAGTTCTTGTGTACACCAGAGTCACAAAGACTTTCTTCTATGTTTGCTTCAAGAAGTTTGATTTTTTTTAAGTTCTGCATTTAGTTTTATGTTCCATATGAAGCTAATTCTTATAAATGGTGTGAGATATGGCTTGAAGTTTTTGTTTTATTTTTGGCATGTGGGTATCCACTTGTTCCAGTACTCTTTGTTGGAAGACCATTATTGTTCACAGAATTGCCTTTGCCCTTTGTCAAAGAAAACAAGTGTTCATACATGTCTATGTCTATTCCTAGGCCCTCTATTCTGTTCACTTTCTCTGTCTTGATGCCGATACCGCACTTTATTGATTACTGTGGCTTTTTAATAAGGTTTAAAATCAGGGAGTGTTATTTTATTTTTCCAGGTTTGTTCTATGTTTTCTAATTGTTTTGGCTGTTCCTTTTTTTTTTTTTTTTTTTTTTTTTAGATTTTTAAAAATATTTATTTGAGAGAGAATGAGCAGAGGAGAGGAAGCAGGGGGAAGAAGCAGAGGGAGAGGGAGAAACAGGATCCATGTTGAGCAGGGAGTCTGATGTGGGACTCGATCCCAGGACCCAGGGACCACAACCTGAGCCGAAGGCAGACCCCCAACTGACTAAGCCACCCATCGCCCCTATTTTGACTGTTCTAAATCATTAGCATTCACATATGGATCTTAGAATCAAGTTGTCAAGTTCTACATAAAGGCCTGTTGGGATTTTAACTGGGATTGCGTATAGTTCAATTTAGGGGGGGGGGAATTGATATTATAACAATACTTCACCTTCCTGTACATGAGCATGGCATATCTGTTCATTTATTTACGTCTTCTTTAATTTCTCTTAGTAATCTTCTGTAGTTAGTATATAGTTCTTTACATTTTTTGTTAGATTTTTTTGTTAGCATTTCATATTTATCAAACTGTTATAAATGGCACTTTGAAAAACTTTAGTTTCTAATTGTTCAATGCCAGTATGTAAATACATGATTTATTATTATTTTTTAAAGATTTTATTTATTTATTCATGAGAGACACCTGAAGAGAGAGAGAACCAGGCTCCATGCAGGGAGCCTGACGTGGGACTCCAGGATTGATCCCTGGGACTCCAGGATTACACCCTGGGCCGAAGGCAGGTGCTAAACCGCTGAGCCACTCAGGGATCCCTACATGATTTGTTTTTGCATGTTTATCTTGTGTCCTGGAATTTTGCTAAGTTCATTTATTCTAGTAGCTTTTTGGGGTAAGTTCCATGATGTTTTTTACTTAGATGACTGTGTTATCCCTGAATAAAGACATTTTTATTTTTTATTTTCCAATCCAGATGCTTTTATTTATTTTTCTTGCCTTATTGTACTGGTTGGAACCTCCAGTACAATGTTAAATAGAAATAATGAGAGCAGACCTTATTGGTCTCTTCCCCATATCAAAGTAAAGGCATTCAGATTTTCACCGGTAAGTTTGATATTAGCTATAGGTTTGTGTAGATGCCTATAGTTAAGAAAGTTCCCTTCTATCCCTGCTTTGCTGAGAGTTTTTTTTTTTTAATAAAATACGATTGTTGCTTTTTGACAAATGCTTTTTCTGCATCTATTAAGATGATCACATGGACTTACTAGCATATTTTGTTAAATGATGAGCTGTATTGATTGACTTTCAAATGCTAAACCAACCTGTATTCCAGAGAGAAATTGCATTTGGTCATGATATATTATCCTTTTAATATAATCTTATATTTTATTTGCTAAAATTGTTTGGAATTTTTGCATCTGTACTATTGATACTTTACTTTTGATTGATAACTTTTCTGGTACTGGTTTTGTCTGTTTGGTTTTTGTTTGTTTTTAGGATGAGGCTGGCTTAATAGAATGAGTTGGGAAGCATCCCTCCTTTAAAATTTTTTTAAGGTTTATTTTTTTTAAGTGTGGATGGGGAGAGGGATGGAGAGAGAGTCTAATACAGACTCCACGCTGAGTATAGAGCCTGATGTGGGGTTCAGTCTCATGACACTGAGATTATGACCTGAGCTGAAACCATGAGTCAGCCACTCAACTGACTGTGCCACCGAGGTCCCCCTACAATTTTTTGAAGAGTTTTTGTGCTTGGGGTATTATTTTTTCCTTAAGGATTTGACAGAATTCACCAGTGAAACCATTGAGCAAGTTTTCTTTGTGGGATGGTTTTTAACTACATATTCTATTTCTTGCATACCTATATGGCAATTTGAGTTATCTGTTTCTTCAGTAAATTTTGGTAATTTGTGTCTTTCAAGTTATTTTTCCAGCTCATCAGTGTTATCAATTCACTGTCTTAAAGCTAATTTATCTTCCCTCATTATCCTTAGAATTCCTATAGACTCTGTGTTGATATCGTCTCTCTCTTGATTTTGCTAATTTTTCTTCTCAGTTTTTTTCTTGAACAGTCTAAAGGTTTATCACATTTTTTTAATCTCAAAGAACTATATTTTTGTTTCATTGATTTCCTATGTTTTCTCCTTATTGGGTTCTACTCTGATCTTTATTATTCCTTTCTTAACTTGAGTCCAATTTGCTTTTCATTTCTAGTTTTTAACATGATTCAATGATCAAGTTCATTGATTTGAGACCATTATTCAAGCATTTGTATTATAAATTTTTCCCTAAATTTGTATTATAAATCCTTTTATAAATTTGCTGCATTAGTAGTATTCCACAAATTTGATTTATGTGTTTCATATTCATTCATTTCAGAATACTTTTTTCTTTTTAAGATTTTATTTATTTGAGAGAGAGAGCGAATATGAGCAGGCGGGAGAGGCAGCTGGAGAGGGAGAAGTGGACACCCCACTGAGCAGGGAGCCAAGTGCAGGGTTCCATCCCAGTACTCTGAGATCATGAGGTGAGCCAAAGGCAGACACTTAACTAACTGAGCCACCCAGACACCCTTCATTTCAAAATACTTTCTAATTTCCTTTCTGATGTCTTTTTAAAACCATGGGTTAATATAGAAGTGTTTTATTTAGTTTATAAATATATGGGGATTCCCAGAGACATTGCTATTACTAATTTTTCGTTTAATTCCATTGTATCAGAGAAATTACTAGTATGACTTGAATTCTTTAAATTTATTGAGAGTTGTTTCATGGCCCAGAGTATGGTTTGTCTTGCTAAACATTCCATGTGCCCCTCCAAAGAATATATATTTTGTGGTTGTTGGGTAGAATATTCTATAAATGACAATCAGATCAATTTGAATATTTTTATATTCAAAGAAAGTTAAAATACTTTATATTCTTACTGGTTTTCTGTCGACATTCTATCAGTCATTGAGAGAGGAGTGTTAAAATCTTGGACGAAAAGTGTGGATCTGCATATTTCTCCTTATGCTGTAATAGTTTTTTCTTCATTTATTTTAGAGCTGTGTTGTCATGGGCAAAATGTTTAGAATTGTTATGTCCTCTTGGGGATTGACTCTTTTATATAATTAATTGACCTTCATTCCCCATATTCTTTGGTCTAAAATTCTCTTAGTGTGATATTAATATAGCATCTCCAGCTTTCTTCTTATTAGAAGTAGCACAGTATATCTTTTCTACTCTTATTTTGTTATTTTAAAAATTATTTTATGATAGGATATGTCCATAAAGTCAAGCTAAGGATAAAGATAATTTACAGTTTTGCTAACAATTTAAACTTAGGACTTAGGGGGTGCACTCATGTTTGTGCATGTCCTCAGGTGTGTGGTTTTGAATGAATTACAGTTCTTTTGTTGTCTTAATCGTTTTTCTCACATATTCTTGGCTCATAGTAGGTGCTCAGTAAATATTTGTTAAATTGAAAGTTTTCATTTACTACCTTGAAAGGGAAACATTCTAATCCTTATACTTTTCACCGATTTCTGTCTTTATATTTAAAGTGTGTTTCTAGGGATCCCTGGGTGGCGCAGCGGTTTAGTGCCTGCCTTTGGCCCAGGGCGCGATCCTGGAGACCTGGGATCGAATCCCACGTCAGGCTCCCGGTGCATGGAGCTTGCTTCTCCCTCTGCCTATGTCTCTGCCTCTCTCTCTCTCTCTCTCTCTCTCTCTCTCTCTCTGTGTGTGTGACTATCATAAATAAAAAAAATAAATAAAGTGTGTTTCTAGGGCAGCCCTGGTGGCTCAGCGGTTTAGCGCAGCCTTCAGCCCGGGGTGTGATCCTGGAAACCCGGGATTGAGTCCCATGTCAGGTTCCCTGCATTGAGCCTGCTCTCCCCCTGCCTGTGTCTCTGCCTCTCTCTCTGTATCTCTCATGAATAAATAAATAAAATCTTTAAAAAAAATAAAGTGTGTTTCTAGTATGAAGTATTATTGATAAGTCTTGCTATTTTATCTAATCTGACGATCCCTAACATTTAATTAGGATATTTAGACTGTTAACATTTAATATGATTATTAATGTGGGAAGATGAAAATCTGTCATCTTGCTGTTTTTTACCTGTCTTACTTCCTCCTTGTTCCATTGTCCCTGTTTTTATACCTATTTTGGATTAATTAAATATTTCCTATGATTTCTTTTTTGTCTCTTTTGTTGGATTATTATCTATTACTTTGCTTTGTTATTTCAGTGCTTTATTTAGGGTTCATAGTGTAATCTTGGACTTACCATGGTCTATCTTCAAATGATACTGTGCTTCTTTCCATAGAGTATACAAATTTACAAATAGTGTATTGTCATTTCTCCCAAACTTTGTGCTATTGCTACATATTTTTGTATGTGTGTTTTACACCTCATATTAACTTGTTCTTAATTTTTGCATAAGCAGTCCATTGTCTTTTAAGAGATTTTAAATGTAAGGAAAATTTTCATATATTTACCCATGTGATTACCATTCCCAGTGCTCTTCACTCTTTTCTATAGGTATAAATTCCCTTCTGCTATCATTTTTCTTCTTCTTGAAGAACTTCATTTGACAGTCTTTGTAGCACAGGTCTGCTGGTGGTGGATACTTTCAGCTTTTGGACATCTGTAAACACCTTTTTTTCTATTTTTTTTCCCTTCCTTCTTCTTGATTTGGTTTTCTTTGCTCTTCTTTTAGTTTATTAATATAGGAATTTATATTATTGATTTCAGACTTTTTTTCTTTTGTAAAGTAAGCATTTCACACTGTAAAATTCCATTTCAGCAGTGTGTTAGCTGTATCTGACAAAGTATAATATATTGTTTTCTTATTTTCATTCAGTTCTATGTAGATTTAAATTTCATTTGAGACTTCACTTCAGCCGATGGGTTAATTTACATGTGCAGGGTTAGTTTTAATGTGTTTGGAAATTTTCCTGTTGTCTTTCTATTAACAGTTTCTTTTAAATTTGTTGAGGTTTGTTTTATGTCCAAGATATAATCTATATTGGTGAATGTTCCCAGAGCATTTGGAAAAAAATGTGTATTCCACTAAAGCGCAATATATGTCAGTTGCATACTGTTGGCTAAACCTTGTTCATTTCTTCTGGAACTTTCTGGAACCTTTCGTGCTGATTTTCTACCTAGTATTTCTGTCAGTTGCTGAGAGTGGGGTGTTTAAGTTCTGGATTGTAACTGCTCATCTTCTTTCCACTCTTTCAAGGTTTGCTTTGTTGTGTTTTGAGGCTCTAGTGTTGAGTGCACACATATTTGAGGTCATTATGTCTTCCTGAGTCGATTTGTTCATCATTATGTAATATCTTTCTTTGTCTCCAGTAAGCTTTGCTTTGAAGTCTACTTTATTGGATATTAATATAACTATCTTTAACCTTTTTAGATTAATGTTTACATGATATATCTTTTTCCATCCTTTTCTTTTCATCCGATCCATAGTGTATGTTTGAAGTGAGGTTTTTTTTTTTTTAATGGATAGCATATTATTGGATCATGAGGGGGTTTCGTTGTTGTTGTTCTTGTCATTGTTTCTTTTTTTACTCTCCCCCATGACAGTAGATGCCTACACTCCCATGTTGGCCTTGATGACTTCGCTAGGAGGTGGGGTCATCGTTGTCCTGTGATGTTTGGCTGGTGTACAGCAATTCTTGTCTAAAAATTTTCTTTCTTGGTAGGCTGCTGCTTTTCTTGTCCTTTGACCAGAGAGGAAGCCCACTTCTCTTGGGCTTTTTCTGCCTCTGCTCATTGGCATCTCCAGGATACCAGCTTGTCCAGCTCCTCATCTGGGGTGTATAAGGCACCAAGAAAACCCAGGGTGCTCCACCACCATGTTGTTCCTTGGGTGCCAAGTCTCCTAGCTGGTGTGCCACCTTCTTGCCACCTGTTACAATCCTATTCTGTTTACTTCATGTGTAATGTTCAGGATTTTTCACTGTACCAAGTGTAAGGAATTGAGAAAAACATATTAACTCTTTCTAGATGTTCTTTTTTTAAAAAAGATTTTTATTTATTTATTCATGAGTTATTTAAAAAAAAAGAGTTTTATTTATTTATTCATGAAAGACAAAGTGGGAGGCAGAGACATAGACAGAGGGAGAAGCAGGTTCCCCGCAAGGAGCTCCATACGGGACTCCATCCCGGATTCTAGGATCAGGACCTGAGCCGAAGGCAGACACTCAACCGCTGAGCTATCCAGGCATTCATAGAGGCAGAGTTCTTCTCCGTTGTTTCAGAAGAGATATTTCACTGCATCTAGAATTCTAGGTTGGCATTTTCTTCCTTTAAGTACTTGAAGGAGATTGCTTCCCTATCTTCTTGCTTTTATTATTTCCTATGAAACGTCTTCTCAAATCTTCATTTTTCTCTGTTTATAACGAGTCTTTCTTTTTTTTTTTTTTTGGTATTGAGCAATTTGATTATGCTCTGCCTCAGTGTAATTTTCTTTATAGTTTTTGTGTCCTAGAGTTGATAGAGATTCTTGGATTTGTGGGTTAATATCTCTTAAACAGCCCCTCCCCAAAAGCAGATGACTCAACCAACCTTATGGCAACTGCTAAACCATTGTTAATTTGTAGTTCAGCTTCATTGTCTATCAGGTGCCATATTGTTATTAAATAGGTGTACATATGCTTTGCACACCAGATACACAGGCCCTTTTCCACATTGTTCTAGTTTTAAACATTTGGGGGCATAATTTGAATACTTCCCTAAGTCAAAGGCCCATCTCATTTTTCAAATGTTTGAGAGATGACTGCAGGGAGGTGAAACTTGTCCTTGAGAGGTGAGTCTGCAGATGTAGGAACACAGGCTTGAAACCAGGCTGACTTGGGTTGAACTCCATACCTCTTGCTGTGTAATTGTGGGAATATTATTCAACCCTTTTGAGCCTCCAATGTATAAAATAGGGATGATAATCATACCTACTTATAGGGCTGATATGTGGAATAGCTAAGTAAATGTGGAACATAGTTAAACACACATGAAATGATTCCTATTGTCATTGGTAGTTTTTTTTTAATAGTCTTTCTTTTTAAAGCAATTTTATGTTCACAGAAAAATCAAGCAGAAAATACAGAAATTTCCCTTAATCATGCACAACTTCCTCCACTATCAAAATCCTTTACCTGATTTGTACATTTATTATAATTGATGAATCTACATTGAGACATCATTATCACCTCAAATCCATAGTTTACATTTGGGTTCACTCTTGGTTTTGTACATTGTATGGCTTTTGACAGATGTATTTTGACATGTATTCACCATTATAATATCATACAAAAGAGTGTCACTGCCCTAAAAAATCGCCTTTGCTTTGTCTGTTCAATCTCCTTTCCCCTGACCTTTGGCAGCCATCATCCTTTTACTATCTCCATAGTTTTGCCATTTCCAGAATATTAATCATATAATTTGACTGAGTACAAGGCCTTTTTAGATTGACTTCTTTCAGTAATATTCACTTAAGCTTCCTTGTGTCTTTTCATGGCTTGATAATCCATTTCTTTTTTATCACTGGATAATATTTCATTTAATGGATATACCATTTCCATTTATCCATTCAACTACTGAAGGACATCTTGGTTGCTTCCATATTTTGGCAGTTGTGAATAAAGTTACCATAAACGTCTGGGTGCAAGTTTTTGTATGATCATGTTTTCAACTACTTTGAGTAAATACCAAGTAGCCGTATTGCTAGATTGTATGGTAAAAGAATGTTTAGTTTTATAGGAAACTGCCAAACTGTCTTCCAAAGTAGCTGTACCATTTTGTATTCCCACCAGTAGTGATGAGAGTTTCTAATGCTCCATATCCTCATCAGCATTTAGTGTTGTTCTGGATTTTGGTCATTCTAATAGGTGTGCAGTGGTATCTCACTGTTTTAATTTTCAGTTTCCTATTGATAGACGATGTGAAGCATCTTTTCATATGCTTATTTGCCATCTGTATATTTTCTTTGGTGAGCTGTCTGTTCAGATCTTTGCCCATTTTAAAATTAGGCTGTTCGTTTTCTTCTTGTTGGGTTTTAAGAGTTTTTTGTTTGTTTTGGAGCTGTTGGCATTTTAATTTGAATTATTATTGTCTTCAGTGCTATAAGGGTTTTCTTGACACCTCAGCATTCTGGGCTGCAAAAATAAAAAAAAATCTGTTTTCTCTTTTTTGAGGGAAGTAGAGAAATTATCTTTACCTGAAAAAAATTAAAAGAGGTTCTCCCAGGATTACTTTGATCCAAAAAGAATTCCAGACTGCCTCTGAGGTACAACTGTGGCCTCATGGGGCTTCCATGCTTTAAGTCCCTCTCTACAAAATTAGCTTATGCCGTGTGTTTCTTAATTATTTTATTAAGTAGTGGGAAATACATGCTCAGCACAGCATTGCCTTTCTTCTGTGCCTTCCATGGACATGTGTAGATTAACAAGGGCTTCTGCTCTAATCAGCGGCAGTGACAATACACTTAGTAGCAAATCACCCTAACTTCTAGAGAACTGTTCTGGCCTAGATCATTCTATAAAAAATAGTCACTAATGCTACTGAAGACAAATATGTCCCATTGCAGGTGAAGGATGTATTATATTATCTGATTTCCATTCTCCCACCCTTTCACTATGCGTCAGTAGATTTATATCATGGGATTCATTTTCATTTTATGTCTTTTTATTTACGCACCAGTTCCTTTGCAAGTAATTTTAATTCTCCCTTTTATGAGAGTGAGGCTTTGTGTCTGTGTATTCCTATATAAAATAAAGGAAATGATTGTTTTTAATGCAGATTTGAAAGAAATATAATGGATTTCAGCTACAACAATTTCTTCCCATTTAGAGGAGATGAACACCTAGTTAGATGAAGAACGTCATTTCTCGTATAATTTGAATACATCCTGTTTCCATGACAACTTGTACTTACCAGCTTGCCTGGTTAAAGAAGTGTTTGAATTCTTTCTTGGAGAAAAGATTTGACCAAACACTGGTTATTCCATTTTTTTAGTTCCAGTAATTTAATTCCAATTTGGGGGTATTTCTCTTTTTAACATCAGCTCCTTTTGAAGGAAAGAAACCTAAAGGCCATTTGGTGGCATACCTCCACCTTCACAACAAAAGGAGAGGATTCCCAGGCCAAATGCTAATGAGCCTAGGAAATGATATTGTTGAAGGTTGTACTCATTTTCTGATATCTTCCAGTTAAATTAAATCAACAGAGCTGATGTAACAACTTATTAAGATGCTATTTGATTTGACAGAGAATGATTCAGTTACTCATTTCCATCTGGACACTATAATCATGAGGCTTGTTTCCTCACTGCGAACTTCTGTCTTGCCTTTATGGGTGGTCTGTGCCCTCTTAGTGCTGAATTTCGATTCTTGCAAGGAGTATGATTTTATTAATGATTTTCCCTCAGAATGAAAGATAGGAAATTATTTGCATCATTAACTATTCTTGTGCAAAACATGAGGAAGATGGTACTGTATTTTATGGGCAAGATGATGTTTCATGCCATATGAAATATTTTAGTTCATGAGACAAGAAAGAATGACCCTTGGGCGTTTTAGAAATGATAGAGAGTTAACTCCAAGTTAGGATAATTCAGAGTTTAGTTCTGAGGTACCTGGAAGTTTTTGAAAGGGCAAAAGTGACTCTTAGCTATCTCCAGGATCATGCACAATGATGATAAATATTTCTGACAAAAAACACATGTGCGTGATGGTCTGTGGGGTACCAGGCTTATCATAACCCCTATTAGAAACCACGTTTTATAATGGGCTCTGTATGAGTGATATGTGCATATTTTTCACTTCCTCAAAAAAGATACCATCTTATCATAAAAACTATGGAACTTTATTTTTATATCTAAGCAATCTCTACATCCAATATGGGGCTTAAACCCAGGACCCTGAGATCAAGAGTTACATGCTCTTCTGACTGAGTCAGTCAGGTGCTTATTTTAAAGATATAACATGCAACTTAATATTATGTGCATAATATGTAAAAACTGAAAGCCAAAAAAAAATAAAAACCTGAAAGCCAACAGGAAAGAGGAAGAAAATGACAGTATCTTTCTGTATTGAGAGTATTCAATTCTAGCACTTGGTAAAAGAAAGGAGATTAAGTAACACAGAGCTTTCTTTGGCCTAAAATTCTGTTTGCAAGCATCTTCATGATTTCTGGTGTAGTACTTTGCCTAGTACTTGCAATCCTGAAAATTTTATGCAATTACAATTTTTTGAAAACAAATAATGTGGCTTTATTCCAAACTTGCTTTATTTTCCTTTTCTAATTGCCCATCAATTGATAATAGCTTCTCAAATTTCAGAGGACTCAGCTCTTAAGAAGTAAATGACTTATAAAATATTTTAATATTCACTTTAATGAATGTTTTAATCATAGAGGAATTCATTATCCAGATATTTATGGAATATTCACTACATGAGCAATCTTTAAGATAATCTCTGAGGAACCCAAAGAGTCCCCCCCCACCCCATGGAGCTTAGGCTAGGGAAATAGGGAAATAAGGTATAGGTAGGTAGTCATTTTGTTTGTAACATGACTCATCACCTCCTAATATTTTGCTGAATAAATTGATATTTTCTGTATGATGATTTCTTATGCCATAATATGATGTGATTATTTAAGCTTAAAAATAAAGCTTTGGAAAGCACAATGCCTTTTCTCAAGAGTACAGGCTTGCACAATGTTCCCCTAAGTGATTTCTGAGCCATAACTGAAAGCACAAAATCAAATCTTATCCCTAAAGAACCTCTTAGCTATAAAGAAGTAACCAGCTTGCTGCTAACTTATCCCACCGTGCAAGCAATTGTTATCTTGCAGTGGGGTTTGGAGGCCTCCAGAACGGATGCACACTACCAATAGAACAAGTGGTGCTCTGTGGCCATGGTCCTGGCATGACCAACCACTGCAGGTTGTCTAAGACTGAGGAGGGGTTTTCTAGGACATACATTGCTGAACTCCAGATAGTCTCATACAAATTGAGAAGGTTGATTCTATACACTCTTCTCTAAATCTCCAAAGAGCGCAGAGAACACCTGTATTCAAATAGCCTAGAGGATGTCCATGTTATCTCTGTAAGGAATTGAAATAAGGAAACAAGAACCAGTAATTGTGTGGCATTTTATTTATGGCTTAGGCCCGCCCTTACCTCCAGGCAACACTGTGAAGCCAGTATTAATAGTACACTCATTTTTCAGTTGAGAAAAAAGACTCAGAGAGGTTAATTGATTTGTCCCAAATCACACAACTGTTAAGCTGTTAATGGGCTCAAGCACACATTTGGGGGTCTTCCTCCGATCACACTGCCCCTATACTGGCCATCTCTTACTCCCTTTAAAAAATTTCCAAAGGCCAAGTTGAAGCCTGCTGGCTTTCCTCTTCAGTTGCATTCTCCAACCTGAGCCTCCTCACATCTTTGGTTAATTGACAGGCCAAAGGAGCGTTAATAACTACTCTTTGATAGGGAGCCAGTGATTTGCAGAGTATATTTATTGCAGAGTTGTACGTAATAGGGACAAACTTTGGTAACAATCTGAACGCTAACAGTAGGGGTGAGTTATGTTTACCTTAGAAATAAAGCCTCCAGGGGATGCCTGGGTGGCTCAGTGGTGGAGCATCTGTCTTCGGATCAGGTTATGATCCCGGGATCCTTGGATCGAGTTCCGCATCAGGTTCCCCGCAGGGAGCCTGCTTCTCCCTCTGCCTATGTCTCTGCCTCTTTCTGTGTGTCTCTTATGAATAAATAAATAAAATATCAAAAAAGAAAGGAAGAAGGGAAACCTCCAGTTATTTATTCAAGAATAGCAGAGAATTGCAATGCAGAACATGCAAGCTATGGCCAAACCATTGGCAAGTCCAGAGAACAAAAGAGAGTGTTCCTGTCTTATAGAGGAAAGAGGGAAGTTGGAAGGCTATCACAAAAAATCCACTGGAATAAACTGTGAGTTCAGAGTATAGAGGCTGCCCATTGGCTGAGTTGTGACTGCATTTCACTGGCTGGGCTGTCACTGGAGGAGTAGGCCTGTCTCCTGCCCGGTAGTAGTAAAGGAGTATTGACTTGCCATGTGCCTCGTTTCATGTTGGGTATGCAGTTAACTACAGTGGTAGCTCTGAGAGCTTCCCCTTCTGGCCTCCTGACTCCATTTTAAGTGAGGTTTCTTGTATTAATTTTCACAGTTGCATGAATCCTTTTTCTTCCAATCAGTGCAGTACTGTGCAGTCCCAACAAAGGTCCCTTAATCTGAATTCTTAGACCGGCCACAGAACCAATGTTTCTGAAGTCATTGTGGCTTTTTTTCTTAACCAAGGAAGAGCATGTCATGGTAAGTAGTTTGGGCACCTGCTCAGCCATGGCTCCAGAACTCTAGGTATCTTGCCCCTTTCTGGAGTGCATTTGACGACTGATCTCCTGTGACAGCACTTACTGTGGCCCTTGAAGGATGGAGAATTTGGGTGGGCAGAGAAGAGAAGAAAAGGCTCAGGAAAAACTGGGGAGATGAAAGTGCACATGGTATGTTTAGCGAGAGGGGAGTCGACGGATCATAGATTCAGGCAAGTTGAATCTGTGATGTGCCAGATGCTGCACTAAGGACCTGAGGAGGCAGTGGTGGAGGAAGGGTTCATAGGCCTGCCTTTGGGAGCTTATGCTGTGGCAGAGATGAAGATGCACCAGGGGACGAGGATGCACCCAAATATATATATTTTTTTTTCAAAAAACATATACTCTATATTAATATACTTCCAAGTATATGCAAATTTAGATTATATAATTAAATATATTTGGATATACTTGCAAATGTATTTGGGAAGGTGGGTCAAGTAGAGAAGATTGCAAAGGCTAGACTGGAGATTTCAGACTTCAGCCTGTGGGAGACAGGAAACCATATAGGTTAAAAAGGTGCTTTTAAGGAAAGAGTAATATACCATCCTCAGAAAGGAGAACTGGCAGAGGAGAAAGACTAAATAGAAACCGGGAAACAAATTCACTGACTGTTCCTTTCAGTCAACAGATGTTGTCTACCCAGTTCTTTTCCTTCCCAGATATTGGTGGTGTGCCATGCACGTGGCCAGACTAGGCTGGGTCCCAGGGCCAAAGACGATCCTGGTCCTCTTGGATGGGTGTTCCGGGGTGGGAGATGGGCAGCAGATCTGTATTAGGAAAATCATCAGTGGGGAAGAGGACGTGCTCCGGAGCCTGACGGTGGGGAAGCTCTTGCCCAGGAGGCCTGAGTGGGAGAAGCAGCTAGTCATGCAGAGCAGAGACTGGCAGTTCAGCAAAGGAAACAGCTTGTGTAGATGCCTTGAGGCTGCAGAGAAGCTGTAAGGACGGGGGAGAGTGCAGCCATGTGGTTGGAAAGGCAGGAAGCATGCAGGAGATACTGAGCCCTGTTTGCAACCAGAAAGAGATCTTGAGAGCAATAGGAAGCTGGCGAAGCAAGCGAGGCATGATTGAATTGGTGTTTGGAGACAACTGCTGAGACTACTGTCTGGCACCTGGTTGGACAGGCAGAGAGACCGGACAGAGGATGTTGTGATTGGCTGGAACTCAGGAGGTGAGGACTGGGAGTGGGTGTTATTGGTGGGAATAAAGAAGGAAGACCAATGCCAGGGCTGCAGGAGGAGCCAAACAAGGACTCGGTGGCTGGTGGGTGGATCTAAATGGGGGAGGTAGGGGGTCAACTGAAACTTGATGTCATGTTTTCCAGGCTCAGTGGGTGGGAGGACTTCACTCTCCTCAATGCAGATACTCAACAAATGCAGTTTCATTTACCCCCTTCCCTTCCACTTGCAGCTCTGAACCAGACCCTCAGGGGTCTCTTAGATTCTCGACAAGTAACATCCATCGAGCTTTTCCTGCGTGCGGCTTGCAAGGTGTAGAAACATGTTTTCTCACACAGGCCTCAGAGCAGCCTACGGAGGGAGCTCTTGTTCCCTCCATGTTCTGAGCGAGGAATCTGGCATCCAGCAAGGTTAATAACTTCCCAAGGTGACACAGCTCACCCATGGCAGGATCTTGGTTAAGCAGGCTTCACTCTCGCTAAAGCAATAACTTTGAAACCACGTTACAGCCTCCCCCGACACCCTCAGTGCCCCAGGGGTGTTTCAAGCCTCCCCTAGTCCTCCAGGCCCCTCCTGGGACGGACAAACTGCAACACCTGCCTTTGCTGGAAGCTTCAGCAGGGCCTGGGCCTGCCGTCCCCTGAATCTAGAGAGTCTGAGGTCTGCCATCTAGCGGCCACTGCCTTCCTTTTTATTCTGAGCTTTTAAAAGAAAGGAAACTGGGAGTTCCCACATACAAGACAGGCCTGCATATTTATAGCATCACACCCTGTAAACAGGAAACTTCTCAGTCTTAGAGAAGGAGCCTGGTAACATAAACATAGCATATTGGCAATGAGTTCCTCCGCCCATTCAGCAAACATTTAAATATATATGTAATGCATATATATGTATATACATATATATTTAAGTGTTTATGTCTATATATATATATTTTTTTTCATTCCCCTGGAAAGTAAACTCACTGAGACAGGGATTTCTTTTGTCTGCTAACTAATGAATTTCAAGAGCCTAGAACAGTGGCATTTGTATAGCAGACATGGGATAAACATTTATTGAATGTCAAATAAATGAACACCTAACATTTAGTGCATCTTTACTATATACCAGGTACCTGACATGGGTGTTTTCTCATTTACTCCTAATGATGACTCAAGAGACAAGGAATGTCAAAATGCCCATTTCTCAGATGTAGAGACTGATCCATACAGAGACAAGAAGCTTATGAGGTTTGGGGAGAGCCGCTGGGTTTTGACTCAGGTTTTCTGATTTAAGAGACACTGCATTTAACTGCTGTGCATGATACCTTTTGTCTGCTCTGGGTGCCAGGCCTTGTGTGCAGCATTGCCACCATTTAGACTGGTGGTAGAAGTGCCTCCACAGGATGACCAGCCATTTCCCTCCTGTGTTTTGACTTTATTGAGTGAAGTCTTCCATCCCACGGTGCTATGACAGAGAGAGCAAATGGAGGGAATTCAAGAAAAGCTGGCTGGCCGACGAGTCCCTGTCACTAGCCAGCTGTGTGGTTGTGTGACCCTGCACGGTGCCCCCACACCTCAGCTTCTCCATTAGTCAAAGGAGGAGACTGGGTTAGGATCCCTGCCTTCCCTTCCAGCTCCAATATTCTACTATTTCTGTGACTCCCAGGGAGCTGGATGAGAGTGAAGAGAGAGGACCACTGGTTCCTAGGCAACCAGTACCCGCCTCACCCATGTTGCCATGGTGATGATGGAAGTTGGGCTGATGGGATTACCAGCTCCTGCTAATTGCATATGAGAGCTCAAGGTCTCTGTCTCTTGCTTGCTGGCTGGCTGGCTCATACTTTCTCATTCTTCTAGGAACTGTGGGAAGATCTCCTCGCCTCCATCTGTGGCATCCCCAAGGCAGCCATAGTGCAATGGAAAGCAACTGGAAATGGAGCCTAGCTGTTCCTCTGAGTAGCTGTGTGACCTTGGGCAGGTTACTCGGCTTCTCTGAGCCTCCATTTCCCATGTGGAAAATGAAGGTGTTGGAATAGGGAGCCCTGTCTAAGGCTCTTCCCAGCTCTCAAATCCTTTGATGCCTAGGGAGCATGTCAGGGGAGCAGACCACATTGTTACTAGGCAACCAGCAGGCACCCTGCCCAAGTTGCCTTGGTGACTGGATACTAGAGGGGAGGGGAGTCGCTGCTGCAGCTAATTGCTTAATTATTTATGAGTGCCTCAAGTCCTTTATGTTGTTTTCGTTGCTAGGGGCTGTGGGGTCACCTTCTCTTCCTCCCTCCTGCTACCCCAAGTCGCCTGAGGTGCACGTTGCACAGTGGGAGAGCACGTTGGCCTGGATCTCAAGCTACTCACCTTCTAGTCCTGCCTCTGTCATTTCCCAGAGCTGTGGCTTCGGGTAAGTCACCTCACCTCTCTGGGCCTCAGTTTCCTCATTTGTAAAGTGGGGGGTTTGCCTAGGTAATCTCCACATTTCCTTTTTACTGTGAATTTCTAATTCCTGCTGTCCAGTTGCAAATTGGGGAAGAAGGGGAATATTCCTAATTTTTTATCTTCTAAGGATGAGTCTGAGGAGCAGTAACAATAGTTAAATTTCTTACATTTCAAACAGGAAGGGGATGAAAATTAGGCCCATTGTTCTCTGCTTGCCTCTCCCCTTAGCCATGTTGCCTGACCCATTTTATTAATCTTAAGGTCATTCAACGTTTATGTTTTTGGACATTACCTACTTCCAGCATGGATCTGAAGGGTTCACAGTATAAGATGCATCTGTTCAATTAGGCCTTTAAAATACAAATTAGGAGTCGGTTAATGTAAAAATAATGCTGCTGCTGCTGCTTCATTGGTTACTACCAATGTTGTGATTAATCATCAGATGTAATTCTGAGCATCCTGGAAGCCAAAGCAAGAAGAGAGGAAGGTAGATAATTGTTATTCAATAAAGAAAAATTTCCAGATTGTTCCTTGTCCTAAATTCTGGAAGTGATTTATCCTGTGGTGCTTACTCTCTTTTAGAAACCGCAGACAAAACTTTTTAAATAAACCTTTACTGTTGACAGTATTGTTGAAGGACAGATTGACGAGTTCTAATCTAATTATAAAGCAAAAGGTCTCTTTCTACCTTAGGATTTTATGAAGATAAATCACTTAATAAACATAACTTCAGAATCAACCACTATTTATAAATCAGTTATATATAAATTCATGTAACTACTTTGCACACAAGGAGTTTAGCAACATGTGTCAAATTTTTTAATGCAGACCAAAATTCTACTTCTCCAAACTTATTCTGAAATAAACTTGTGTAGCTGAAGAAAGACACTGAATATAAAAATGCTTATGGTAGCATTATTCATAAAAGAAAATGACTAAACCACATGAGTCTCAAGGACTAGTGAATTAAATTATGTTACTTTTTTACAATGGATTATTTTGCAAGCCCTGAACTAGATGTATATGTTTCGATATGGGAGAAAGTCTTCAAATATATAATCTGAAGTAAATAAGGAGGTTCAGCAATAGTATAAAATGCTTCTCTTTCTGTTATGAAAGATATAGACAGGTATACAATTTCTGTATCTAGATACATGCTTTCATGTGCCTACCTGCGTTTTTCTGGAAGGAAACTGTTAACAGTGGTTTCCTCTGGGCAGGAAGATTGATAGCCTTGGAAGGGGGGGGGACTATTCACTGCCTTATTTTTACTATGAGGACCTGTTCATTTTCCAGTTAGAGAGGCAGTAGAGCCTGGCAGTTAAAAGCCTAGAGTCTGAATACCTGTGTTCAAATCCCAGCTCTGTCACTTACTAGCTGTGTGACCTTGGGATTAATTTAACTTCTGCATTCCATATCCATATTATGGATAAATCCATAAAATAGTACCTCTCTCTTTGGATTGTTGTGAGGATTAAATGAATTAATAAGTATAAAACAGAACAGCCTAAACAATACCATCTATGACTTTTCTTGAAAAAATTAAAGGAAAAATTAAATAAACAAAAAACCCTGCATCTGACCAAAAGGAGCCCTAGGATCTCAGAGTTGGAAGGACTTTATAAACATATCCCTGCTTCCAGCATCATGCGTTGTATACAAATTATATTTGAAGCAGGGATCACAAAGCATTGGTCTTATTTGCTTGTCATTTTATCTGAACTTGAATAAAACCTTTTAGACATGGCACCTATCTGGCGTTTCGTAATAGGCATTTAAGATGCCCGTGCCGTCCCTGAACCCATCTGGTCTTACAACTCCTGCTCTAATCCATCCCATGAATGCTCAAGCCAAGAGCAGAACATATGCTAGGCCAGGTAGAAAATCTATGAAAAGCTGGAACTCTACATCTGTTAAAGGCCAGCGAGGGACTCTTCAAAAGTCAAGCTTCGAGAGGGCATCCGTGCCCATGCCAGTTATGACATGTGTTCACAGCTCCCAGGCCTCTCCTTTTCTTTTGAAAGAGGGTGACAGAAGCCTGGCAAGGAGCTGCACTAGGACGATTCCTCTTACTTTGGACTCAGGAATCTTAGGGCCGCAGGGATTTCCTCTCTTCTTCTTCTTTTCTTCTTCTTTCTTCTTCTTCTTCACAAACATCCAGAAAGGCGAGGGTTCCGTGTTCAAGGATGCCCGGTTGGGTTCCCTTCTTCTTCGCAGGCGCTTTGGGGCAAAGTCTGGGAACTTAGGCCGACTTTGGGAACCTTCCTTTGAAGCTGGCCACACTTTGGGCCACACTTGGTCCCTGACTGTAGACCTACGGGTGCCCCCCCCCAAAGGGCGAGATGGGAGGAGCTCTGTTGCCTTAAAAATTAGCAGAGTTAGGAAACATGCTCACCGCGAGGAATTCAAAACTGACCTAGTAACCCCCCCACCCCCCCTCCGCGCCCAAGTCGGCGTCCCTGGCTCGTGCCCTCTGGCCCTGTGTTGGGGCACTCCTGGGCATTCCGGGCTCTTCATCCATTTGGGCCAGCGGTTCCCCTTGCCATCTCTCTGTCACACCCGACTGTGCCTCCATCTGCCCTTGCATCCCTCCCTCCTCCTGCAGCCATCTGCCGGCTCTCCCACCCACCCTTGAGACTGCTGGTATTTCTCTGCACCCGTCCTCCCCTCCCACCCTGTGCGTCTTTAATTCCGTCCAGCGGTCGGCTCGTCCACCCCCACCCCTCCCCGGCCTCGCGTCTGTGTGCAGGGGCGGCGGTGCGTGCGGCCCGGCCTGGGTTCGCCGACCCCGACCCCAGGGCGCGCTCAGCGCGGCTCCCAGGCCCGGGGCGCGCGGGGCGGGGCGGGGCGGGGCGCGCGCGGGGCGGGGCGGGGCGGGGCGGGGCGCGCGGGGCGGGGCGGGGCGCGCGGGGCGGGGCGGGGCGGGGCGGGGCGGGGCGGGGCGGGGCGGCCGGGGTGACTCAGCCGCCGCTCGCCCCGCGGTCCGCGCGTCCGCCGGCCTCGCAGGAGGGGCGGAGAAAATGGCGATGCCCCCGGCCGCCGTGCCCCCCGCGCGCGCCCGGGAGCCGCCGGGGCCCCGTGCCGCCAGCGCCGCCTCCGCCAGCGCCGCCGCGCCGCTCGGCCTGCAGCAGCTGTCGGCGCTGCGGCCCGAGCCCGGAGAGGTCCCGCTGCACTCGCCCTGGACCTTCTGGCTCGACAGGTGAGGGGCGCGGGGCCCGCCGCGTGCGCGCAGCCCGCTTTGTCCCGCCGCCCCGGGCCCGCTCCGCCGCCGCCCCGGGCCCGCTCCGCCGCCGCCCCGGGCCCGCTCCGCCGCCGCCCGTGCGCCCAGGGCGCGCGGAGCCGGGGCGGGGGCCCGGGGCCGGGAGAGGCCGGGGCGCCGGGGGCCGCGAAGTTCCCGCGCCACTTTGCCCCCCGGCTCCTCGCCGTCCCGGGACCCGGCGACCCGGCGACCCGCGTGGGGGCCTGCGCCGTGACAGCGCTCGGGACAGGGGGCCGGGCCCGCGGGGAGCGCGCCGGGACCGCCCGGGACTGCGCCTGGCTCCCCGTTGACCGTTCCTCCGCGCTCGGGGAGCTCGCGGGCCAGCAGCCCCCCGCGCGCCGTCAGTGACAGCTCCTCCCCGGGCAGCGCGGGGCGCCGGCGCCAGGTCACCCCCGACCTTGCGATCACTCCGCGTTCCCTGCCCCCCCCGTGCTCCCCTGGGATGCGTCGCGCCGCCCCGGAGTAGCAGGTACCAGTCTGGTTCGTGTGTCTCGGCCCCTCATTGCTTCCCCTCTCGGAAGCCACTGAGCAGGGACTTTTTTTTTTCTTTTTTCTTTTCTTTTTTCTTTTTTTTTTTTGGACACCTGTTCTATCCCAGCACCTATAGGACTGGACCTGGTACTTAGCAGGAGCACAACCAGACTTTGACTAATGAATAAATGCACGAATGCAAAGCCCTTCTTAGGATCCGTTACCCAGGGTGGGGGGGGGGTGCCCACAGAGTATTATGTACGAATCTGTTTGTTTTGTGTGTCTCAGCCCCTCATTGCTTCCCCTCTGTCGGAAGCCATTGAGCAGGGACTTTTTTTTTTTTTTTTCTTTTTCCTTTTTTTTTTGGGGGCACCTGTTCTACCCCAGCACCTATAGGACTGGACCTGGTACTTAGCAGGAGCACAACCAAACTTTGACTAATGAATAAATGCACGAATGCAAAGCCCTTCTTAGGATCCGTTACCCAGGGTGGGGGGGGGGGTGCCCACAGAGTATTATGTACGAATCTGTTTGTTTTGTGTGTCTCAGCCCCTCATTTCTTCCCCTCTGTCGGAAGCCATTGAGCAGGGACTTTTTTTTTTTTTCTTTTTTTATTTCTTTTTTGGACACCTGTTCTATCCCAGCACCTAGGACTGGACCTGGTACAGAGCAGGAGCACAACCAAACTTCGACTAATGAATAAATGCACGAATGCAAAGCCCTTCTTAGGATCCATTACCCGGGGCGGGCTGGGGGGGGGGGTGTGCCCAAAGATGATACCTCAAGGTTGTCCCAGAAGCTTATGGAAATGTTGATGACACTTGTAGATACAGTTAAGTATTAGGAGGAAAGGTATATATGACTGTTCTCTGTGAGATTTTCTTATGAGACCCAAATCTGGTGTTAAAAAAAAAAAAAAAAAGCCTTGCATAAAATGCCGGAAGGATTTTTAAAAAGTGATTATTAAATCATCCCTTGAAGGAAGACCACTTCATTCCTTCCTTCTTGTCGTAGTTAGCACCCATCTATAAGAATCTGTAAGAACTGACATTTGGAGTCACTGTCTTTTCCGGGGACCTAAAGAAGTTGGGGGTGGAGTAGATAACAATGAGTCTCGGTTTTGAAAACATTTTCACTTTCATTATGGGATGCTAAGAAAGCATTTTACTGTCACAATAGGAGTGGTTTTGGCTAACATCAAGGGAATGAAATCTTGCCTCTGTTTTCAAAGGTGTGCTGTAACTATTGTTGCTACCTGCTGTTTTCAAGTTGTTAAAGAGGGGCCTCTGGTCTGTGAGGAGACTGTGGACTGGCAGAAACAGTATCAAGAGAGTTAAAAGGGTCACAAATTCGTCTCCTTAAAGGCACAGCATTTTAAGAATAGATCTGAGATTTTAATACCACATAACAACAAATAAGTTTTTAAGAAAATCCGGTAGCATCGAGGATGAGAATATAGGAACTTCAATGAAGGCACAAACTCGAACTTTCTTAGTATGTATTTGTGCAGTTTTGTTCTCTGAAAGCTGGCACTCAAGTGAAATGTTACTGCAGTAGTGTCCAGGTTGGTAATAGAAATAATTACATTATGTGATTGTTATCTAATTTCTGTAAGAAATTAGAATTACTTGCAGAGTTGCTCATTTGAATTCATTTTGCCCCATCAGTCGTCCCATAGCTTTTATTGAATTGTCTCCACTTTTCTGAGAGGCCATTGCATTCATGTAGACTGGCTCCCTTCCCCTTTGGGTTATGAACACATTGTGTTCTAGAAGTTTATTTGTAGCTTCTCTCCCCTAGGGAAACAAGGTTCTAGAGAGAGTAGTAAAGCTCTCAGGAGAGCCCTCCAAGGCAGTCTTCTCCCCAGCATAGCTGATGTCTGCCCCTGAGGGCATCAGTTTGAGTTCCATAGCATCCAGAGGGCTTCTGCTCCCTAAAACTTCCCTTTGGCACCTGCCATCTGTCCTGTCCTCCCTTTCAATCTACTCTGTGACCAGAGACAAGTAATTTAGCCCCACTAAACCTCAGTTTCATTGTGTAAAATGGGGAGAGTCATAGATTGTATCTTATGGGGGTAATTCTGAGGATTAATGGATGAATATAAAGCATTAACATGGGTGCCCAGCCTAGAATAAGTGGTTAATAAATATTGATAACTAACATTGTTACCTGAAGCTCCCAGACTACCCCCCCCCCCCCAACACACACACCCCAACAGTCCCTGGAGCAACTTATCTGACCTTAGTGTCAGGAAGCCAGCAACCTGAATTCATTTTCCCCCACTGGATCAATTGGAGAGTCCCTTAAGTAGAGTTATTTGCTTTTTATTATTATTATTATTATTATTTATTTATGATAGTCATACAGAGAGAGAGAGAGAGAGAGGCAGAGACACAGGCAGAGGGAGAAGCAGGCTCCATGCACCGGGAGCCTGACGTGGGATTCGATCCCGGGTCTCCAGGATCGCGCCCTGGGCCAAAGGCAGGTGCCAAACCGCTGCGCCACCCAGTGATCCCCTATTTGCATTTTTAATAGCAAATTTCAGTGAGTCCATATTTGTTTTGTTGTTGTTGTTTAACTAGACTGTATGGCTAAGAATGTAAGCATTTGAGGTATAATTTTGGTTGGAGACACAGAATGAAGCATTTTCCTCCCTGTTTTTGACGCTTAAAAACCCCATCCTGTCTCAGTCTTGATCTCAGGGGCTGCTCTGAGCTGCTTGTCTCTGAGGACTTTGTTTTCGTCTTGCGGTGACCCTGTTTCCTCAGAGTTTGACCCGCAGGACTTAATCCTCAGGCCTCGTGTCCCTGTCCACACCAGTGATAGCATTCAGTCACAAGGCATTCAGTTCAGTTCTCATCACACTGGTGATTCCCACAATTTTACACTTGCGCGTGCAGCTCCTCCTCTCAGTCTCCATATGGATGTCTAATACACATCCAAACTCAACACATGTCAGACCACCTCTTCAGCTTCTCTCCCAAATTTGCCTTCTTCCATCTGTCCCGTCTCAGATAAGAGCAGTTAACAACAGTAACTCCATCCTCGCAGTTGCTCAGCACCCACATCTTGGAGACCTCTGTGGCTCTGCTCTCCTCGTCTTCCCCACTCCTTCTCCCTCCCCTCCATCCACTCTCCACAGACACTGCTGATTCTACCACACAAATGTGTCCACAATCCAATGCGCTCCCACCACCTGAGCCACACGGCCTCTCTCCCCTGGACCACTGCAGGAGTGTGCTAACTGCTCTCCCTGCTTCTACCCTTGCCCACCTTTCCCTCGCCAGTGTTTTCCCATCACAGCAGCTGAAGTCATACCTAAGTTAAGGCCTGTCGCTTCTCTGCTCTCCTTTTCACTCAGAGGCAAAACCCAAAGTACTTACAATAGCCCATGAGACTCTGCAGCATTTCCTGTATCCGCCCAATATGCCTTTCCCCCCTGTCTCCCTCTCACTCTCTCTTCTGCCCTTCTAGCTCTTTCTCTGTCATCCCAAGCATGGGCCTTAGCCACCAATAGTCCCTCCTGCCTGGAATACTCTTCCCTCAGTCATCTGCTAGGACTTTGCTTTCCTCTCTGTCTTAGGGAGGCTTTTCCTAACCACTGATACTAAACGGCATGCACATCCTGACACACCCTCCCCATGCCCCTGACCCTGCTTTATTTTCTCCGTGGGATTCTGTGTTTGTACATCTTCTCTCCCTGGAACATTGGCTTCATAGGGTTCTTCCTGCATCCTTCTGCCCTCAGCTCCTGGATCAGCACCTGGCACAAGTCGTCCCACACCAAAGAGTTCAAGATTATGGAATTCTACTCCTAGTGACTTCCCCTTCTCCTATAGTGGTTCGTGTTTACTTGGAGTGTCATTTGTAAATCTGCATCCCCAGCCCTGATCTCTCTCCCGAGTTCTGGATACCATATCTGCCACAGGCTGGTTAGCAATTCCACCGTCTAATGCATTTTTCAGAGTTTGAAGTTCCTTTTGTTCCTTGAGTCCTTTCTCGTGTACACTACTCCATGCAGTTCTGTGCTTCAGATGTTTGATCCCCTGTTGGAAGACTTGGCCCAAGCCAAAGCCACCCGTTCCTCTCCACGTGCCTGCATCTGTGCTCTCTAGCCCCAGGTACATGCTTCCAGCTTGCCTGCTCTCAAGCTCTTCCCTCCTCTCTGCATCCCCCACCTGGGCTCCTGGGCTTAGCCTTCTGACCTGCACCTGGTCTTGTCATCCCCAAAACTCCCAGCCTTTTTCCTCTGCCCCAGCAGGGGATTGTGACTCTGTCTCTCCTTACTTAAACGTGCCTTTGTTGTGGGCTCATGTGCTCCAGACTGGTGGGATTCTGGATCTCCACCCCTGCTTTCGTTACAGCAGAGCTGATTGGTTTTGTTATTGTTTTAGAAATGATCCTCTCTCATTTGAAAAGAGCATTCCCCAGCTTAAAAAAAAAAAAAACAAAAACAAAACACAAACAAAACCTAAAACGGCCTTCAGAATATGGTGTGAACTTCTGTATTGCTTTTTTTTGTTTGTTTTTAACATGAAACTCATTTTTTTTAGCCTCATCCTCTAGGTCTCTCCAACTCCAAAATACCACTCACTGTGTTCAGTCTCACTAGTAACAGTGGATTTCTGGCCCTTTTCCTGCATAAGCCATGGATTTGCCAGCCCCTGGGATTTGTCTTCTGATATTCCTTCTTGTTGGGATGTCCTTCTCTCCTTTGTCTACCTGAAAAGCTTCCATGCATCCTTCAAGGCCTTGCAAAGATACCAGCTCTGTAATTGTCCTTAAATAGCCCTTGGCCCAGGCAGGATTGAGCCCACCTCCTTTGTGCTCCCGCAGCATTTTTTAATATGCCAGTATTTGTATCCGGGGTTATTGATGACTCTTCTGTCCCTCCCTCTTGACCATTAGACTTGGCCTGCCTCATGTCTGGCTCTCCAGGAGTGGACATTACAGTGCACATAGTAGGTACTTAAAGAGTATTTGTGTTCTTGTGTCTTTAGTCACAAAGGTAGGCCAGTCATGTATGTCTCCCACCAACCCACCTCATCGGGGTTTACCTCTACCCAACCAGTGTTTCTCAAAATGTCATCCCTTGCCACTTCCATCTGCATCACCTGGCTGTGCTTCTTCAAATACAAGCTCCTAACCCTGCCCAGGTCCCGCTCTCTTTCAGACCTCTTGGAGTAGAATGCATATTTGTAACAAATGCTGTATATATCACAACTGGAGAATTACTGCTCTGTTTATTGATCAGGTCATTTGAGCATCTTAGTTGCCCATCACTGTTCTCAGCACTAAGAATGCAAACACATTGACAACATGGTCCCAGGCCTCCCTGGAGGGACGTCTCTCATACCGCATGCTACCATGGCATCAGTGGAGGTACCAAGTTCCAGAGGGACCCCCCCCACACACAGACACCTCCTTCACCGTGTGATGCTTTTGCATGCATTCCTCCATAATAACAGACTTGATAGAGAGGATCCCAAGATCATCTTTGTTCATAGAGTGGCCTGTTGGGACTAGGCGAGGGTAGAAGGCTGTATGGAAGGATATAGTTGGCAGGATATAGTGGCTGGCATCTGCACCTGTTTCCCTCATTTTTGCCTTTCTGAACTCACAGGCTCACTCAGTGGCTCAATATTTTATTTTCTGGAAGGGGGAAACAGCCTCCAGGTAGCACAGGCAGGGAAGGGCCCTGACCCAGGGGCTCACAGCCTCTCTACCTCTGCGTCAGTGGTCGTTTCCTGCAGTTGGGCCTGAACATCCTTACTCAGAAAAGTCCTTCCCTGGCACTAGCTGCTCAAAAATCTGTTTTCCTTCCTCTAATATTACAGATGCTGTTTCCTTATTTCCAAACCTAAGACAGCTGGCAAGACTTTAGTGGTCTGGCATGGTGACAGTCCAAAACCTGGCCTTTGTCCACTGTCACCTCTCACACTGTTATAGTTCTCTTCTACCCAACTTCTGTGTATGGAGGGATTAGTTATATAGCAAAAGGAAAAGAGTCCCAGTTGCTAGTGTCAAAGGAGCTTATACGCTAGGAATGAAAATAGAAGGAAGCCTGGAAAAATAAAAATAAATGTGCAAAAATAAAGCATTTAGATTATGAAGTGTGTTTCAATAGATGCATTATTAAATGTTAATGATAGACTGTGGACTATTTGTGTATGTGACTCTCCAATAGGAAGCTGATATAGCCACAAGCCACAGATCTATCTAAAAGTGATTAAAATGAAGTCAGCTTTAATGGAGTGAATGATATATGAGGGATGTTCTTCATCACAGAACTGAGCCTGTCCGTATTTTCCCTCTGACAGCTGAGCCCAATATTAGTAAATTCACCAAGACTGGCTTTTAGGAGATGTATCCCTCTCTAAGGCTGTTCTCTTGGCTTAAATGAAGTGGTCACTCATATGAGATGGAATATTGTCAGTATTCATTTCTTCCACTGATAATCTATTGTGTGTGTACACTCGGCATGTATGTCCATTACTTGAGTATATTGTACCATTTATAAAATTCCACATTTTAGCCTATCAATATTAACTATCCTTTACTTCACTGTGCTAGGTACTCCACTGGTTGCTGTACCCATGAAGTCCTCACAATATTTTTTTTTGAGATTTTTAATTTATTTATTCGTGAGAGACACACACACACACACACAGAGAGAGAGAGAGAGAGAGAGAGGGGCAGAGACACAGGCGGAGGTAGAAGCAGGCTCCATGCAGAGAGCCTGATGTGGGACTCAATCCCAGGTCTCCAGGATCATGCCCGGGGCTGAAGGCAGCGCTAAACCACTGAGCCACCTGGGCTGCCCAGTCCTCACAATATTGAAGTAGGATATACCAGCAACGTTTTACAGATGAGAGAACTGAGTCCCAGAGAAACGACTTGACTAAAGTCACACAGCTAACACAGACTGGAAACAGGATTTGAGCTGAGGAGTGTGTGACCCCAAGCACTAGTGTCCCTAACCCTGCTGAACACCTCTCCCCTGTGAATATGGACAATGAATGAGATACAATTCTCCCATATTTCATATCCTGAAATGAGAGGTAATCTGGGCCTACCATTGAATTTCACAAATGACGAAATCAGTCTCCTGTTTTCCTGGTAAAAAAAGTAAGCCAAAAATTCACAAAGAAGAGACCCTTGCCTAAAATCCATATTTAAGAGCCTGTGTAGGATTGTCCTTCACCTTTAATGATAGCCTCATCTTGATAATTTTTTTGGGTGATGACAAAAAATGCATCTGTGAGAAAAGTGATTTTGATGTGTTTTTTATGATGCTACCTATAGTTCATTAGCTTTTACTTGCCAAGTTGTTAGCATTTCTTATGGGGACTTGATTTAGATGACATGGCCCAGCACATCTCAAACTTCAATATGTATACAAATCACATAGGATTCAGCAGGTGTTTAATGGGCCTGGAAATGCTGTAGCTCTCACAAGTGCCCAGGTGATGCTACTGGTTGACTGACCACACTTTGGCAGGGACACAGGCAGGAGTAGAGGAAACATTTCCAACTTCTTTTCTTTGATAAAAGCATTTCCAGGTATCCAAGTCACTGGTAAGTGGTACTGTGGACCTGCTAAGAGCTAGCTAGCTAGGTAATGGTAAAGAGAATTTCCTTAGGTATTTACAAGGGCTTCTGTCTCCATGAATTATTCATGAGCCTTGCTCACCTGTAGTAAACATATCTTAAAGGGTGGCGTTGAATAGAGAAGGCACATTTGCATTGCATGGAAGTACATTGAGGATTGCAAGCTACAGGAGAGTTGAGACTGCTTGGTGCAGAGCTGTGTTCATGGCACCAAGCAGAGGATGTGTCATGTAGTAAGTGATCAGTTTAGGCTGGTGACTAATAGCAAGGTTGCCAGCCACCCATGGTTTGAGTCCAGGTCTGCCACTAGCCAGCTCTGTGTCTTTGGCACGTCACCACCCTCAGGCTTAGTTTGCTTATCTGCAGAATGGAAATGCATGATATTTTAATGAGGATGAAATGAGATAATGCATGTATGTAACATATGATACATAATTTTTTCAGTTATTGGGGGCTCAGTAAGTATTTCTGGGATAAGAGAGAGAATAAAATGCTTTGAAGCATTACAGAACTTAAATTGAGCTAAAAGAACTCTGTCTTGTGAGATTCTCAGGGACCTACTTTAATGAATAGATAAAGATGATTTGTAAGTAACGCATTAACTTTTTGCATATAAATGGTGCTTAGGTGCCTGGAAACCATTTAAGCAGAACAGTTGGTCCAAACTTATGGGACTTTCTGCTTTCTCCTAACTCCCCAAATGAAAAGAAATTTTAACCAATTTTACACAGAGGGCCTTAAGGTGCATTTCCTGTTATTCTGTTACGCAGTTGAAGACACACAGGAGTGACATAAAGCTGGATTTGGGAGTTTGGGTCGTAAGTAACCTTAAGAGTTCCCCTGACATGTTTACACTCATCTTCTAGTTGGCACACCTTGAAGGATCCCCTCCCACTTCTGCCTCAACCATCACCACTTCTGGATTAGCCAAGTCCAAGTGGAAACAGCCCTCAGGATAGCTGCGGCTTTAAGCCCAGAGACATGGGCACCTGATGGGCTTTCTTTTCTGAGGACAGAATCTAGGAATTTCTCAGCTCTGTGTGTGACTCTTACAGATTTCTTGGGATTCTTTTTTTTTTTTTTTTTTTTTTTTGATTTCTTGGGATTCTTACTCGCTGTCCCACAGGTAGAAAATGTGATCAGTGTCTCTTAGTTCTAACTGCGCTCTTCTCTATGCCTGTTTTTTTGCCTCCGATGGCAATGATGATGATGGTGGTGTTAGCAACCGTTGCTTATTAGGTCCCAGGTGTTGGGTAAATGCTTTGTAGAGCATTCACTTATGTAGTCTAAGTAGCAAAGCAGTGGGTGACATAGAGGACCATGTTCTCAGAAAGGGGAAGGGAGGGTCAGAGAGGGTCAGGCTTGTCACACAGCTGGGAGGTAGCAGAGCTGGGACTTGAACTCAAATACCTTGATTTCAAGGGCCATCCTTGTAACCCCTCTGTTTTCCTGCCTTCCTGCTACAGCCCATTTGTGGCTTTTGTTTGGTAAAGTATCTTCTTCCCATGCCCAGACCCAGAAAATGATGACCTATACATGTGTTCTTACTGAATTGTGTTCCTTGTATCAAGTTTGGGAGTATGTTATTGCCGGGGATCCTTGGTGGCCTCCAGCCCAGCTCTGCATCTCTGCATCTTCCCCCTCCCAAAAGCGTGGCCAGATGGAGAACGGTGGAAGAATAACAGGCCAGAGCAAGGAGTGGGTCCAAGGAGGGAGTAGATAACCTAAAGAGGAATGAGAAGGGGATTTGCCCTAAGATACCAGGTGGGACCCTCCCATGATGACAATGACAGCTTGGTTTTTACTGGGAACCATCCTTGTCTAAGAGGAAGATCACGGGAATCAGAGCTAGACAGACCAGGGAAAGAGTGCAAATCTGCTACTTAAAAAAGCCTCACTGAGCCTCAGTTTCCTAATTAGTAAAGTGGAAATAATGACACCAACTTGTCAGGGTTGCTATAAGGATTAGAGATTGCATAAGTAAAAACCGTCTCATAGAACACATCCTCAATAAAAGGAGGCCATTTTTACATTAATATCATTAAATCAGAGGGAAGATTCCTGGTGAACACTTCAAACTCGTTAACCTGATCCATCCGGGGTGTATTTATTGTCGCACTGATGTGTTCTCAGCCACAGCTACGTACTGGGAGAAGGTGGCATCGAATTCAGAGAACATGAAAAACAGCTTCTGATTCCGAGGTTCTTTAATTTCCCACAACCCTGGTTGTGTGTCTTTCTAGGAAGGGTCATCATCAATACATATACCCCCCCTCACTGCTCTCTCTCCCAGGCAAAGAAGAGTGGATCTGATCAGAGTTGTTTTGCCTTCAGGAGTCTGGGGAATTCAGAAAGCAGGGGTATTGGTTTTAGAACTCCATGAGAACAAAGGCTTTGTCTAGAATGACCACTGATGTATCCTCATCAGCTGAAAGAGGTTGTGCAATGAACCTTTGTTGATTAAATAAATTATAAATCCTCTGAGATTGTTATTTGTCTGTGTCAGGGTTTCTCGGCTTTGACTCTGGTGACATTTTGGGCTAGATAATTCGTTGTTGTGGGGCTATCCTGTGCCCTCGAGGAGGTTCCATAGCTGTCCTGGGTTTTACTTACTAGATGCCAGTGGCATCCCCCTCAGGTGTGACAACTGAAAATGTCTCCAGATGTTGCCATCTGTCCCCTGGGAGGCAACATCTCACGTCCAGATGAGTACCTTTGGACTGCAGAGTGAGGGTTTGGTTAGGGTTCTTTTGGGAGGTTTAGGGTGTAACATGAATAGAGTAAAAAAACTTTTAAAAGATATGAGAATATACTGTGTACCTGAGATGAGTAAAATATTTCTTTGCTTGAAATCAATGGCAAGCATTTTTCTTCCAGTTGCTAAAACTCTCTTTCAGAGTAACAGGGAGGAGGGGATGTGGGGCTGCTGGCTCCCAGGGCTACAGCTTTGCCACGAGCAGCCTACATTGCTACTTTAAGAAACGGTAACAGTAGACGCTACAGCTTCTGGTTCAACTTTGAACCGGCAGGCCCAGGACAGACTGACCTGCTTACAAGACAGATTATTTTAAAATCTCAGCCTGTTTACCCTGTTAAAATGGATTCTGTGGATATGGCCCAGTTTTGCACGTTAAGGATGTCCCAGGTCAGGCATGAGGTATTTTTCAGTGACTGTTGGGATCAGATTTGGCTCATAGAAGAATGCTGTTCCCAGAGCTGGCCAAGCCATCCACTTACTACCATCAGAAGTTTCTGGCACCGGTTTCGTTACTTTGAAACTTGGACACCCATTAAACTATCCAGCAGCTAGAAGAGATCCTTAAGATCTCAGAATCCAACCTTCTCCATTAAGGAATTAGGAAGCCAGAGGCGCCTGGGTGGCTTGGGTCATGATCTCAGGCTCCCTGCTCAGTGGGGAGTCTGCTTCTCCATCTCCAACCTGCTTGTAATCTGTCTCACTCTCTCTCTCTGTCAAATAAAACAAAATTAGGAAACCAGAGTCCATAGTAGCTGACATATTTCCTTCAAACGCCAATACATCAGCATGAAATCTTAATCAGAATTGACCTATTGAGGGTGATCCTGTTGGTTTTAATGAGAACCTTTTCTACTCAGCTCTACTAGAAAGACTGTTCTTAGAGAGCTGGGTGGCCAGGATTCGATGCTGTAAAGGAGATAGAATGTTTAGCACACGAGCAGCAATGGAGTCCCTGCACACTAGCTCTTGATACTCTTGTCTTACACAGATGCCTCGTTCACAGATGTTCTTGTTCACAGATGCTCTGCCTTGTTTTATCCTAGAGTCCCTTCTTGGACTCTGGAAACTAGATTTGTTTAAAAAAAAAAACTTGGACAGTGAAACTGAAGGGCCCTAAATTTTGTATGATTGTTTCCTACACTAGAATAGAATCAAAAGACCAGAATGTAGAGACAAAGCCATTTAAAAAGCATAGAAAGGAAATGTTCATCAGAAACTTTTTCCGGGTTAAATGGTATTGTCCTCACATTGTATTAAGTTGACATATGCTGTCTGAGGCGAATATTCAAATACTCATTCTACACAGTTACAAATTGAAGTGTGACTTTAAGAAATAGTAGAAAAAATTGATATACACAGTTTTAAAAAAGGGCAAAGTACATTTCCTTCCTTTGGACCCTAACAGAGCCCTGTATATACTCTCCTCTGTGCTTTGGGTGACCCAGAGATCATATTTGAGCATATTTGGCATATTTGGTGAGCATACTAGGCATATTTGGTGGAGAGGTCAGCTGAACTTTTCAAAGGGGGGGAAAAACTCAGCATTGGAATCGTGCCAGTAGATTTTCATATAAAAGCAAAAGATTTTCATATGAAAATCTACCCAGAAGTTGTTCAAGGTCTGTTTTAGGGTCTTTTTTTTTTTTTTAATCTTTTTATAGTTGAAGCCATAGAGTAAAAACCTGCATTAAATAGTAAATTAATATTTATCCAAGTCAAAACAGGTTCTGGAGTGATGGATAGATATATCCGGGGCTAGGTGCTGATTTATATAAATAAATATTTTAAATACATATATATATTTATAAATTTATAAATCATATTCATGATTTACCACACTCTTCAACATAGTTATTTAGGCTTCAGGTCTGCCAAGATAATGTGATCATGCTAGATATTGTGAATTTACTTTAAAGGGAAATGATATCCAGCATATTTATAAACAGCTAGAAAAGAGTTGTAAGCCCAATGCATTAGGGTAGCCTTATTTATCAGAGCTGACCAATTTAACGCAGTCCTTTGTTTATCCCCAGACTAGTTTACAATTGTGCTTCCTTAGTGACCTTCAAGCAAGGAAGCTGTATTGAGAAGTGTATTTTTTTCCTATTCCAGTTAGATACCAGGGAGCACTTATTGGTTTATAGTTGCAGCAGTAGTCTGTAGAGCCCTGTCATGCATGTGTCATGCACACCTCATACCTGGGCATGACCCTTTTCTTTGCTATCCTTTCTGTCTCTGAGCTCTGTGAGTTTTGTACGTATCTCTATTGTGCAATGGTTTTACAACTTTCTAGAAAGTACAACATCTTGAAGTTCCATGGGATCTGTGTCTTTGAGGGTCAGTGGCTGGTAAAGCTCATTTTTTATAGGTTCTGGATCCTCATGGGTTGACTATGAGCCAGTCATGTTCTCTCAGCAAGGCTCATTTCCTACCTCACAACCAGACATGGGACTTTCAAGCATTATTTGAGTGGTGAATTTTTATCTTTGGCCTGATATTCCTGAATCCTGACAGTCTCAAGTAAGAACTTCAGTATAGGGAGAAGGAAAAGGTAGCAGGACTTGGAGAATCTTAACTTCTAAGGATTGATGAGACAGACTGTGGTTCCCCCTAATCCCAGGAAATGGTGCGAGGTAAAGCCTGTCCCTAGTGCCCGATTTTTCTGGTGAATAAACCTGTGGTATGTTGCCATCTAGTGGACCGTATGGCAAACTAAAGATTAATGTATTCTGACCACAGAGTTACTCAAAACTAATTAAATCAGCCAGAGAAAATAACCGAAAGAATTTTTCTAAAAGTAAGTGTTGGGGAAATACATGCAAATTTCAGGTGAAACTAAAGTTGACCTTCAGTAATCATGTTTTCTGAAAGCTGTCAACAGAAGGTTACTCTTTCTTAAGAGTTGGTAAAGATTTACCAGCAGGAAATTGACAAGTTTTTCTAACATGTAAAGAAAGGGTCCAGGATCCTGTGATTTCACTGTAGCTGTATGGTGGGCACAGCTTCATATCCAAAGTCCTGGGAAAAGGCTTCGTTATTACAGGGTTATTTCAGTATTTAAAATTTTTTTTTTTAAGATTTTATTCATTCACTCATGAGATACACAGAGAGAGGGAGAGAGAGGCAGAGACACAGGCAGAGGGAGAAGCAGGCTCCATGCAAGGAGCCCCACGTGGGACTCGATCCCGGGACTCCAGAATCATGCCCTGGGCCAAAGGCAGGCTAGGCTCTAAACCGCTGAGCCACCCAGGGATCCCTAAATGTTATTTTTTTTTAAGTTTCCAATATCTTTCTTTTGTGCATTTCCTTATTTTAAATAAATTTCCACAGAATAAATATGCTTACTTTTAGGAGAAGCAGATGCATGACTTCATAAAGCAGGAATTTTACATTTTAAATGCTAAATGACATCCCCGTAATGTCTGATTCTGTGGTTTCAGACCTAATTTGTATGAAACCTACAAACTGACTTTCATGAACATTGACTATTTATTTTGCTTGTTTCTCTGCTCTTTTGCTTATGTTTGCCTAGATCCCTCCCTGGTGCCACAGCAGCTGAGTGTGCATCAAATCTGAAGAAAATCTACACAGTACAAACAGTACAGGTAAGATCAAGAAATGGACAGGCCAGATTGACATGGTATGTGTTGGAGATGTAATCCTCCAACCAGAAAATGGCTGTCTGCTGGGAGTCCCCACCCAGGGCTCTGTCCGGGTGTCAGTTCTCAGGTCCATTTTGCTGGAGCTGTGCTTAACTAAGTGTAACCCAGAGCACACATCCAAGTGGCCTGCTCTTCTCTTGGTGACCTGCTAAAACTCATTAACTACTTAAATATTTCACAGACCCTCGGGAGCAGCAGACTATGGTGTGTCCCCACATGGATCTTTATTCGCACTGAAATACCAGCTCAGACACTCCCTCTCTGAGCTCTGTTTCCCTTCTCTAGGAGGCAGTTGCACCTCCTCTGCAGGGTTATCTAAGGTTACAGGTCACATAGGAAGAGCAAGTGAGTGTTGGACGTGAAAGTGGAAGGTATCAACCCTCTTTCCTACTTTACATTTAGCTTCCATTATCCTAAATTGAGCAAGTATCAACCCCTTTAGTTTCTGTAAAGTTTACAGAAGAAGGGCACCCCGTCTGGAATGGTTGGGAAGAGTGAGTAAGAAGATAATGTGGTTTCTGTGCTGAGCAGAATATCTGATACGTAGTAGGTTCTCAACACATGTAAGCTCTTCATTCTATCAGTTCTTTCTCTAGCCAACCTTTATGAAGAAAATTTCTGAAAAACTTGGTTGATTTAATTGATCACATTTCCATTTTCCTCAAAAGCAGAGTCTATCAAGTGTATCCCCTTTTTTGAGGTTAATGCACTGTTATAGACAGAATAAGGATTTAAGGCTGGTTTCTACTTGCAGTGCTTCTATGTCTGATACTTTCTAGAAGGGCCAGATTTAAAGTTTTCCTGTTATGCCTCTAAATCTTTTAGTCAGTCTTTCAACAATTTTGTTACATGGGCATCTAGATTGTGTCCCTTAGATAGTTTATCACCTTTAGAAGTAGCACAAAGATCCTTCTTTCAGAACTTTTCCCAATATCTGGTTCAGAAAATTGAATATTCTTAGGTGCCATGCAAGGCCATTGAGCCAGGTGTAAAGATACAGTCCAGACCATAGGCCATTTCTGATCTCGTTGGGAAAATGGCATAAACATGTGGAAAGCAAAAGAACAGTGCTGCTGTAAATAATCATGCGGTGCCAAGTACAAGCAGTGTCACAAGGCAGCACATGGGCCACTGTCCAGAGGGATAAACGCTCTCAGATTCCAGGAAAGGCTTCCTCTCACTTCTTCCCTGTGGTTACCTCTTCACAGCAGTCATTGTATAAACCTCAGAGCACTTGATTTTGAAGCCTGTCTTCACATGGAAGTTCTTAGATCCCTTTGACTTTTGGAGGTACTCATTAGATTTTTTACATTCCATTATGACATTGGGTCATCAGAGCTCTGCCTGGGATTCTAGGGCAGACATTGGTAAAATCAGATCAAGGTGTCCGTTTGTTTCCCTGAACCTGTATGACCAGAGTATTTGGTTGAGCCTTGGCATCCAGCAGCAAGTTAGACAGGGTCTTCAGGGACCAATTTTTAAAGTTCCCAGGTTCACACATACTAGGAAATACTTTCTTAAAAGCTATATTGGGGGACACCTGGGTGGCTCAGCGGTTGAGTGTCTGCCTCCATTTCAGGGCATGATCCTGAAGTTCTGGGATCAAGTCCCACATCGGGCTCCCTGCAGCAAGCCTGCTTCTCCCTCTGCCTATGTCTCTGCCTCTTTACCCATGTCTCTAATGAATAAATAAATAAAATCTTTAAAAAACAACCTATATTGGGAGATAATTTGTACTCAGTAAATGTAGATTTCATAAGTGTGAAATTTGGTAAGCTTTGACAAAGGTATGCAGAGATATAATCATAACCCAGATCAAGATAAAAAGATTTGCATCATGTCAGAAAGTTCCTCCATGCCCTTCCATTCAATCCTTCTTTTCCAGAAGCAACCTCTATTCACATTTCTATCCCCATATATTTGTTTTGTTGTTTATGGAATGTCCTATAAATGGAATCATATAGTTCCATACTCTACTGTGTCTATTATTCCTTTCTCTCAATAAAAACTGAAGGATTGGGGTACCTGGGTGGCTCAGTTGATTAAACAGCTGACTCCTGATTTCAGCTCAGGTCATGATCTGACGGTCCTGGGATTAAGCCCCCCTCTCAGGCTTTCCACTGAGCAAGGAGTCTGCTTGGGGCTTCTCTCTCTCCCTCTCCCTTTGCTCCTCCTTTCCTCATTCTCTCTCTCCCTAAAATAAATAAATAAAATCTTTTATATAAATAAATGCATACTGAAGGATTAAAGGAATGAATGAGAAGTTAATACATGAACCGCTTTCCTGAACCACAACAGATACTTGCGTTAAGGATCCTTTAGGCTGTAGGCCATGTTCTCAGTGGAGGCAAAAACTGATCCTTGGTGGGGTGAAAAATCCTACTGTTCTTATCGTAGGTAAAGCACAGATACATATCTAGTACATAAACTAATATACAGCTTTGCTGTGGTATTAACATTTCACAAGGGAATGATTAGGAAAAAGGGCTCTTTGGGATGGGCTGGAGGGCTGTGATAATGAAATACCGCCCTAACTGGTCAGGAAGTTCTTTCATATCTCTGATGCCTCTGCCTGCCTGGGTTTCCTTATCTGCCAGACAGAGATAATAACGCTGCCTTACTCCCTAAGATTGAGCAAGGGTTAAATGAGATTGCACGTGGCATTGGATGCTACCCCTGGGCGTCATCAGTTGACTGGCGAGGACGTGGGGAAGGATGTAGAGTAGCCTCACTGCCTGGGTTTCTCTCCCAGATCTGCTACTTACCAGCCCCAGCAAGTTGCTTAACTTCTCTGTATCTGCTTACTCATCTGCAAGATGGGAACAATCTTGATACTGATTATATCATGAGGCCCTGAGAATGAAATGACACAAGGAGGTGAAAAGCCCATAGTAAGGGTCCAATAGCAATAACAGGCTCATCTGCCATTATTCCCCAATTTCTACTGGAGCATCCTTTTGTGTTTTCCTCAGTCATGTTTACTGTCAGACAGCTGACAGCTGTGCAATTCTACTTTTCAATGATTGATTTCAAACAGTTATTCCCCAGACTATGCCACTGCTGATACCCCTACTCATGAAAACACATTTAACCAATTGGTAACTTTTGGGATTCCAGCCTGTGAGTGTCCTGAACATTTGGGAATAGTCCTTAGTATTTAACAATAGGTTTTGGTGCCAGTTTTAAAGTCATTTGAGGACATCCTTTGGTTCCCCTGTGTTTTTATTCTTTGATTATATAGTGATTCTTGGACCCTTGCTCTTTCAGCACCAAAACTACATCCCTAATTGTGTCCATGATTTTTCCCCATCTCCGTTTGGGTGAAATAGAATCATGGGTTATTAAGGACTGCTTTATATATAAGGATATGATATGTCTTTTTGTACTTTGAGGCCCTTCAGTAAATCAGAGTTGTGGATAGGGGTGGAGGAAGAAGTGTTATTCTCATTTATTAGCTACCGAGACTGAGGCTGAGATGTATGTGCTCCAGAATATCCAGTGGAAACGCTAATCTTGCATGTCTCAGGGACTAAAACTCCCACCCCTTCTAGGTCAGTTTTCTTCCTTTCATTCTGCCATGAGCTAGAGATGGGGGGGGTGCGGTGAGGGGAGGTGCGTGCCTCCAGACGGCCCACTGACCCCTGCTGAGGACACTCACTGTAGCCAACAATAATTCTCTTTGCTTTGAGTTAAATTTATTTCCTACTTTCCTGCCTTTCTTGGAAAATTCCATTTTTCATCTAGTTGTGTTTTCCAGATGCTTATTGATTCCTTTTACTCTTTTGTAAACATTTCCAAATTTTCCACATTTCTCCTGTGTTTTTATGTCCTAAATGGATGCAGTACAGAATAGAGCAAGCCTGATTTTTACCTGTGGAAGAATGAAGAGTTACCTGCCAAATATGATTTGCAAGGGAGGGCTCCCTCAGCCCCACTCTCTTTCAGCCTTGCTGCCACAAAACCAGCAATCCCACCCCTGAAACCTCATTCTTCTACAACATTCTATCCTACCTCGGTCATTTGTGTTATCCCTTTCAAGATTTTGCCACACTGTGTCCCACTTGTGCTGTGTTCTACCCAGTATTTCCCATAAATTGGCTGACTTTTTACTTAAATTTACATAATACAGAAACTTCATGTTTTTTCTGTAAATGGATATCCGGCATCGTTTATCATAAACAGAAATCTTCGTCAAAAATACATACAATCTGTTAAAATGAAGAGGATTCTCCTTCTGTACCTGTGTACTGCCAGTGATAACAAGACGTCATCCCTCATCAGAAGGTGGGAAGTTGTGCTATTATAGATCATTAAGTTAGGATGACAGATTGCCTTCCAAACCTTTAGGGAGTGAGGGCTATCCCTTTCAGAGAAAGAGGCTTATATTATAGGTCAGTGCTGGTAATGAAGAATGATGTAAAGACTGATTCAAATTTTGAACACAGTCGGGCAGCCCACAGTGGGTGGCATCCTGCAATAGAATGACCTGGAATGAACCACTTGGGTGAAAAGAGGGGACCAAGGAAGGAAGGGAGACGCACTGTATTGAAGAAACAGATAAAAGGACTTGCAGCCAGGTCTACTTCATAGATCTGTCGAACAGAGACTTAATTTTGAGTAAGACAGGGTTCCTTATCATTTAATTTATTCGTTATGTGTATAATGAGATCAGCATTTGTTGTCCCAACCCATTTGTGCAAAAATAGAATCGCAGTCAGGTTACCCACATCCTCCCTCTCTGCTGGCTTGCCAGCACAGGGGATGGGGAGAGGGTGGGGGTAGGTATTGTGTGGGTGGGGCCAAAGGGGGAAATTAAGCCTTGCACAGTGAAAGAAATTTAGTTACTTCCCATGTAAAACTCAGTCCCCAAAGAGGATCACAATATGCCACCCCCCAAAATGCTACTTTAGTGTGAGAATTATGTTGAGCTGAAGGTGATGGAGAAACAGCAGCGAAGGATCCCTCTGTTCTCCTGTCTGCTTAATATCAAGGCATAAATTTCCCTTTTAAGGGTAGCAAACTTACCTGTACAAACATCCATTTGGACAGGTAGCCCCCTCTCTTGCCACTCGAGTCTGCACAGCAGACCTTATACTGCACAACTGTTTCTACCGTCTGTGTCCTAGTCACCTACCCCAACTGACCACCTGTAAGGAGTCCCAAACCCCTTTTCCTTTATCCATTCACTTTTTAGAGTTTATCACCCTTTGTTATAATGGTACGTAAGCTTCTGAGTCCAACCACTTTCTTTGGGCTTTCATGTCCATTCTCTGAAGCCCCTGTGCACTTCAAAGTATTAACACTAATAAAGAAACATATACCATTGTGCCTTGTTCAGGAAGCAGGGTGCACACTGCTCTGATGTGTTTCCCCAGGCTTTTCTCTGGGCTCTCTCCTCTCAAAGTTTGAATTCCACTTAGCTCTCCAGTTCAGACTTTGTGATTTACTCAGTGACTTCCTATGCGATGAGCGATTACTCTAACACCCTGTCCTTTGTTTTATCTATGTGATGATCAGTTCTCCAGACTCTGGTTCTCTCTTTAAGTCAGGCCCTTTTGGAATTACAAACAAAGCCCATTTCTCTCTCAAGTACCCAGCTCTTGCAGATCAGAAGCACTTTGCTTTCAGCCTACTGTGTCTGCTGTCGGTTAAAAACATCCTTTAAGTTCTTGCTTTGTTTGTTCTTGGTTCTTTCTGTCCTCCCCACAAATATCACTGATTCAGTTGATGGGAAGCAAGCTCCAGACAACTAGAAATTCATTCCTATTGAATGGAAATATTTGTTTATTATTTAAAAAAATATTCTCCTGCTTTACATGCTGCGACCCTCAGAAGAAATTCTGGACTTTGGGTTTCTTTTTTGGTGGGGGGATGGTTTGCTTGGTGTTTTTGTTTTATTTCACACCTGCTTGTCTGTCACAACATGGCATTTTTTTTCTAGTATTTTCAAGTATGTTCTCTTTTTCTTTTTACATTCTAATAAAAACTCGAGGAGGATATTTTTCAGTTTTTCTGGTAGTGAATGATGACCTGTTTGGCAGAAGATTAGCAGGTAGAGCATAATTGCTTCAACCACAACCAGTAGATGAGGGCTTTATCAAGGGGTCACACTGTCTAGTGATTTTAACTACACCTTGCTTCCTTACTTGAGACATATCACAAATTCTCATTTCACCTTTAATCATTAAATTAATCCAATGAAATAGCTGTATCTACCTGCTACATAGAGGAGGAAATTAGATTTCAGAGGCTCCATGAGTTGTGAAGGGAACCTGAGAACCTCAGTCCTGAATCCAGGTTGATTTTGTTGGATTTACCATTCCACTGGGCAGCCATCGTCCCTGCCTCCACTCTTAAAGGATGGTGCCAGAAGGATGCTTGAGAGCTTACCCATCAAGGCGCAGACCCCATAGGCAAGGTGTAGACCCATGGCCTTCATACATCCAGTTCAGTTCCCCAGGGGTACATCACAGTGCCTGCCTGTAATGGGTGCCTGCAAATGTTGACCAAATGAGCAATGCCCGACTTTTATACCTTTTGTCGTCTGGGGGGGATCATTTAGGCTTTTAAGAAAAGCACTTAGCCATTATTTATAAATGCTGTGCTAACTTTTACTTCAACCTACTATTTGCAGGCCACTTTGAATTAATTCTAAGAATTCTAAGAATTAATTACAAAGCCATTAGGCTTTTGAAATCTATTGCAAGTTTCTATCTATAGTAAAATTTAGGTATTTCAACAAAGATAAAAATGCATTTCAGAGAATATGATCGTGAATTCTCAAGCTTCCAGTGAAATAGCCCTTTTACTTTCACAAAGTAGTGGGGGATAGTCTCAGGAGCTCTGTGATGCTGGATTCTTTCCTCAAGCTATTTGACCATCATGTATATAATCGTCCCCCCTCATCCAACAGGGGTGCATTCTAAGACTCCCAGTGGATGCCTAAAACACTGCATAGTACTGAAGTTCATACATAGTAGGATTTTTTTCCCCATACATACATACCTATGATAAAGTTTAATTTATAAATTGGGCACAGTAAGAAATTAACAATAATAATAAAATACAATTGTAACTATATACTGTAATAAGTGATGTGAATGTAGTCTCTCTCTCTCTCTTTCTCTCTCTCTCTCTCAGAATATCTTATGGTACTGTAGCCACATTTCCTATGATGATGTGAGATCATGAAAAGCCTACATGGCAAGGTGAATAACATAGGCACGTGATGTAGTAGTAAGCTACTATATAGACCTTCTGATGTTATGTCAGAAGGAGGATCATTTGCTCCTGGGCCGCATTTTACCATGGATAACTAATTTAACAAATATTCCACATATTGGTTGAGGCTTGCAACAAGGAAACAGACCAATTTAGTGCTGCATACTTTTTCAATGGGGCTCTTTTCAGTGATGTCACCGGATATTTTGCTCCTGTTTTATGTTCTGTGTGCCTTAATAACTGCCTTAAGTCAGTCTATTGCTGTACCTTCTTGGGCTGTAATCTCCTCCTATCAGATTTGCCAAAACTGAAAAAATCATTTGTCTGTTTATTTTCAAGAGAAACTGTTAAAGCCATGAACTTTAGCATGATCCTTAGAGTATTTTCTTTTTGGATGAGGAGAAGCACTGTGTCACTCTTTTTGAAGTGCTTCAGATACTTGGTGAAATACCAGGGCCCAAGAACTTTGGCAGGGAGTGGTGAGGGTGGGTACTCTGGTTGAGGTGCTCCATTGCAAGGCTTGAAGTGTAACAACACCAAAGTCCTTTTAGTTAAAGCAGGGATTTTTAATTCTAGCATAATTTTATCCATAAATTCTACACAGATCACTGCCACACCATTGGAGAAGTCCCAGACTAGAGCTAACCAGCATACTCGATGTGGTTAAGCGAATCTCCTGACAGGAAGACATCTTCAATAGGCATCCTTCATTCTGTGACTCCTTGACCTGGTCCATGGCTTCCAAGAGGAGAAAGATGTGCCTAAAGCATAGTAGTCAAAGGAAATGGCACAGTGGTTAAGATCACATTTTGGAATCAAACTGTGTGGCTTCAAATTCCACCTCTCTCTGTTCACACTCACACCACAGGCAAATATTGGAGTCATGTTATCATTTGCACTAATGGTAAACCATTTATTAGGTAAATACTTCTATAAGGACAGATACTTGTTTGAGGATGTGCTGTTACTACTGATTTTCAGCTATTCCCTGTATAGTGCCATGTTAGTATAAGGGACCAAAGTATTTTTTTTATTTTAATTTATTTGAGAGAGAGAGAGAGAGAGACAAGTAGTGAGAGAATGAGCAAGGAGGAGAGGCAGAAGCTCCCTGTTCAACAGGGAGCCTGAGGCAGGGCTCGATCCCAGGATCCTGGGATCATGACCCGGCCCAAAGTCAGATACTTAACCAACTGAACCACGTAGGTGCCCCAGGGATCAAGGTATTCTTGATCAGTCTACTGTCAGGTGGTTTTCTGATTTCAGTTTTTTCTCACATGTCATTGTTGCTTTCCTTGCAATTAATTCAGCTTTAATTTTTATACCAGATAGGCTTGAACAACTCATTGAACTCATTGTTCAATGAACTCATTGTTCATAGGCTTGAACAACTCATATCATTCAGCATACATGAAATTTACTTCCACTGCTCCACTACAGAGGCCCTGGGACTTATTTTTCTGGTTGTTCTGCTGTTTGTGCTGTTTTCCTCAGATCTACTAGGACACCCAGACTTCACTTACCCTATTATACAGAGTGATACTTCTTATTTGTGTAGTAACTCTATGCATAGAGTTCATAATGTAGTGGTATGATGGCCTATTCCAAACAATCTGGGAGGGGCTTTTTTATTTGTAAACTCAATCCTTGTCCTAATCCTTGTGGTCATACCAAATGCTTACTTTTATTGTTATCTTTTTTTTTAAATTTTTATTTATTTATGATAGTCACACACAGAGAGAGAGAGAGAGGCAGAGGGAGAAACAGGCTCCAGGCACCGGGAGCCCGACGTGGGATTCGATCCCAGGTCTCCAGGATCGCGCCCTGGGCCAAAGGCAGGCGCCAAACCGCTGCGCCACCCAGGGATCCCCCAAATGCTTACTTTTAGACAGATTAGTCTCTGTGCCTGCATTATGTATAAAACAAGAATAATAATTGCGCCCCCTCATGAGGTTGTCAGTAGGGCAGATTACATGCATATGTAGAAGTTCATAGACTAAATCCTGGCACTATTAGTACCTATACCTTTACTATGGTTACTGTAATTCTTAATTATATACTATATATTGTATATATTATATAATAAATTATATATAGTATATAATTAGGAATTATATACTATATATAATATAATATTATATATTATATTACTATAATTCTTAATCTGTTTTTGTCCACCAGCTACTCGGTGTCTGAGTTAGTTCCAGCTGCCATAACAGAATATTATAGGCTGGGGAGCTTGACCAGTAGATACTGATTTCTCACAGTTCTGGAGGCTATAAGTTCAAGATCAGAGTGCTTGTATGGTTGGGTTCTGGTAAAGGCCATCTTCCTGGTTTATAGACAGGAAGACGGTTTATAGTTTATAGCTGTCTTGTATCCTCACATCACAGAGAAAAAGAGGGCTGGTTCTCTTCTTTTTCATGTCAGGACACTAATCTCATCGTAGGGGCTCTGTCTTTCTGACCTGATTACCTCCTAAAGACCACACCTCCTAATACCATCCTATGGGAGGCTAGGGTGTCAGTATATAAATTTGGGGAGGACACAAACATGCAGTCCTATATTTTGGACAACTTGTTTTAGTAACTACTCCCTGTTCCTTCTAGGAGGGGAACGGAGAGAGTACATAAAGTGATCCCTCTCTGCCTCCTCCTCTGTGAGCCATCCCCTAATCCAAAGCAGAACAGTTTCCTTCTGGGCTTAGAAAGAAGACAGTCTGTGTTAAAAGGAAATATGGTTCACTACATATATTCAGCACTTGAGTCTGTGTTAGATACCATCCACTTGCCAGAAAAGTCAATAGCAAGGTCCATGCCCAGTTTTACATGGAGATACATGGCATAGGGAGGTTTGCTTAATAACTATTGCTTCCTGTGAAGCATAGAACTTGGCCCAACATCAGCAAGGAATGTTCTTTAATGCTATGTTACAATTTGTAACAGAAAACTAGAAGTATTACTGAAAAGGAAATCTATTTTGAATGGATAGGACTTAATGAGAATCTGATTTTTTTCTTGTTTTCTTGAATGCGTTAATTTTATAATCTAGTGGCATAGCGAATCAATACTGGGTATATTAAACAAGGTGTTTTTCTTTTGAAGATATTCTGGAGTGTGTACAATAACATCCCTCCTGTGACTAGCCTGCCTTTGAGATGTAGTTATCATTTAATGAGAGGAGAGAGGCGACCACTTTGGTAAGTGTATAACTTGTAATTTGAGGTTAAGGTGGGAGGGAAATGGTTGTGAACCTCATAAAATATTTACTTCATGCCAAATTGGAATGCCAAAGTCATTTTCTCCTGGTAATGATGGAAAGTAATTTTAGCTCTTACTTAATTATGAACGAAGCCGCTGCCCACTTTCCCCTTCACCCTGGGATCCACAATGATGAGTAGGTTTCTCAGTGTTCCCCACTGAACACCCCATTGTGGTCTCACCAAAAATAGGCCATTGTTAGCACGCCAAAGTTATGATGCAGCTCTTCGTATGGGGTGTTGCTTCATTTTGGTTTGTTTTCTCATTTGCACGATAATGGCCTGGATAGTGGACTGAAAAAGCTTCTAGGCTCATGGGAGTTGAGAGGAACAGATGGAGTATCCATGTCTATACTGTATGATTGAACTTCAGAGACATCTCTCACATGGACCACATAGAAAGTGTGGGAGACAGGTCAGGGCCCAGGGTCTAGATCCTTCTTTAATACCTTGGTGTAGTGATGAGGGTAGAAGATGATAAGCCAGTTTGTTTAACTGGAGTCCCAAATAAAGATATAACATATAAGAATTTATTCTTATGTCCTATGTGTGTGTGTGTGTGTGTGTGTGTATTTAAGATACATTTATCTTGTATGTATATAAGAATATATCTCTTATATGTAAATTTATATATATAAATATATAAATAAAGAGTAAATTCTTATATTGTGTCCCTCAGCCATTCTAAGTAACTGAGATGTCCATTGGTAGGGCTGAATTGTGCCATACCTGAGCACTCAAATTTCATTAGGAATCTCATGCTCTCCATCAGGTTTGCTTTGCTTTCCCCTGGGTCGCTGTAGTTTTTCAGACAGGCTCTCCCATTTGTGGTGGCAGAGTGGCTTTCATGAGTTCCAGTCTTACGCCCTCCAAGTTTGTCACTGTTAACCTTCACCAGACCCAGTAAGATGCCAGGGCTGGCTGTCATTGGCCAACCATGGGTCCTTTACATCCCTGGCCAATCACAAGGACAGAAAGGGGCGGTATTTTCATAGGCAAACCTGAATCATCAGCCCATCTTTGAGGCTGGGATGTGGAATCAACCCTATTGGAGTGGGTCTGATGGAAAAGTAGGGGACAAGTAGCTCCTTAAAGGGAAACTGGGGTACTTTTACCAGACAAGCAAGCAGATACTACACAGGAAAACACAGCAGATGCCCACCACAGGGACCAAGTTTCCTATAAGGCATATAGTGCGAGGTTGATATGAGAATCAGACAAGGCAATGTCATGAATGTGGTACTAAAACAGAAAGTCCTTCATGCATGTAAAGCACTTGCATTAATTTGTTCATCCCCAGATAGCATAGGGTACCTCTCATCACCACTTCTTCAGGGTGAGAGGCTAGTATCCCATTGCCCACCCACCACCACCAAATCCCACTTTCTTCCCTCCCCATCTTCACCCCCTTTCTCTTTCTTTCATTTGCCTCCTTTTCCAGTGAAAGGACTGGGGGGGGGAGAGTTTATTTTAAGAATGCTCCATTGTTTGTTGATTTTAATGTCATCTGCTGTTAAACTAGATGCATGTAGAATTACTTAATCCTTGAGTGTAATTTTAAACCTTGGTCTCCAATCCAGGGAAGAGGAGAGTAATGCCAAGGGCGGCGTATGGAAGATGAAAGTCCCCAAGGACAGCACGGTAGGTTTGTTCTGATCCTCTTCTAGAACTGGCTGTGGTTGGGATTGTTGTTGACTGCCTATGGTGAGCATCTTGTACTTTTTAGGCAATCCACTTGGTAGTCTCAGAATAGGACTGGGGATGAGAAAGTCTGTTCTGACCTTCATGATTTTCTGCCCACAGTGTCACCTTGAAAATGTAGTATCACATTTCTTTATACTACTATATATGTAGTAGTAGGACTATTAAAAGTTCTGAAGAGCTACATGCTTCTAAACTTGACAGAAAGGCTGATTGTGACAGTCATTTCCTCACCAGCCATGACTAAGATGTGGACGTTGGTATACATGGTGAGAAGTAGATTCCTAACCACCAAAAGCTTGTCCTTCCTCCACTGAAGTGGGTGCAGAGATAGGGGATGCTTAGGAGGCTATCTTACCATTCTTTGTGGTTCATGTGAGGCTGTACCCAGCCTCTCTGAGGGTCTCATGAGAGCCTTGTTGGTAGGACGGCCTGTTGAGACAACTAGTTTCTAGTGGCCAAGCTTCAGAAACCGAGATTTTCTAGAATAGGCTCAAATTTATCATACCGACAAAAATGAACGTTCAAACCCATTCTTAAGCTTTGGGAAACCAAAACAGTTCTTTGAAAATGGATGAAAGGGCAGAAGCTACCAGAGTCACCTTTTCATGGTTTCTTTCATGTGGATAAGCTCAAAGAATTGCAGTGTCTCCTGAGACCCATAGGTTTGAGTCATTTCCCTGTAAGTCATTTCCCTAACCTCTTAAAGAGGTGACCAGATTTATTTGTTAATGATGCAGACTATCATCAAGATGCATAGCTCCAGGATTTGCCTGTTATTTGGCTTTCATAAAAAATGTCAGGGAGTCAACAACCAGGCAAGGCCTGTGAAAATCCTCCTGTCACTCTTTGAAAGGAGAGAACATAAGTTGTTTTTAATTTCAATGAGGGCACGGTTTCCTTTTCATGTGCTTTATTGACTCACCCCAGACTTTGAGTTCTGGTAGAGACAATTGTGATGTCAGCATGTGGTGAGCAGTAGCTGACGGGCACATTTGCCCTTTCTCTCCTTGGCCATATGCAGTCACAAATAATAACATGTCCATGTCTGTACAAGTGTCCTCTTCATTCACTGTCACTTGTGGAGGAGTGGGAGTCTGGTGGGCCAAAGCTGTCTGATGTCACACGGGGAAGGGCACTTCCCCTCCCCCCTAACTTCCTTGCAACGTCCTCAACTTCATCATGAACAGTGTAAGACACCGCAGGTGGGACGTAGAAAATGGAGAGGATGATTTCCAGAAGGGAGACAAGCAGAGCCAAAGGGAGCATCTAGGAAAGGGAAAATAAAATCCTCCTTGAGGACTGAAAGGTCATGGTATTTAACTGCTGTCATCTTGGTTAAAAATTCAGCTAGGCTGCTTTCAGCTTATTAGAACATAGTAATAAACACTATTATTAATAGTTAATATGTAGCAAGCACCTGGCATAGAGCAGACATGCAGCTATTTATGGAACGGATCTTAAATGTTAGGTTTTTTTGCTGCAGTCACAATGCTAAGCCCGTTGAATGCATTTGTTGACTAATTTTATGGTCACAACAACCCTGGGAGGTCAGCTCGTTGTTATTCCCTGCTCACCTACAGAAACTGATGCTCCCAGGGGTTGATAACCTGTCCTATCACAGACTAAACAGCCTGTCAGGATTCAAATTCAGTTCTGGGAGAATTCAGGGCCTGAAAATTCTGGCAAGGAATGTGAATGGAATCAAGAACTTTTCGAGGGGGAATAACTGGAAGAACTTTCAGGCCTCCAGTTACCCCTGGGTGCATGCTGGCTGGCAACTGGATGGCCTTAGTAGATCTTGGGTAGAAGGGACTCCAGGTTTCTCACTTGGGCACGTGTACCAATTCTTCTAGGGAGAGGCATGCATACCCACATCAAATTCTACCTGTTAACGTAAATAGTCTGTCTCCGGTGGATGGAAATTTCTAAGTATTCACTAAACCAGAAATTTCCCTAAGTGCTCACCACTTTGGTAACCTTTTAAGTACCTCATAAACTGCAGGAAAACAGAAGGAAGGGAGGGTTTTGGAGAGAATGATTTTACTAATAGCATTCAGCTGTAATCAATTGATACATTTTCAATCAGTGAAAGCTAAAGAAATTGGAACATGATAAGTCACTTGAAAGCATTCCCCATTGTTTTGAACTTCATCACAGGTTTCCCTAGAGATTCGCTTTGTGGCTTTGGACACAAAGCTTTATGGACACGGTTTGTGACTTTGGATCCCTCCTATCTATCTGTGGAAAGTTACTTGTAAAACGATACAGTATATGCCACGATTGTGAGTGTTGACACCTGTGACCTGGGGATGTCTGCGGGTGCCAAATACGGGCATGAACAGTGCATGTGAAGCTGAGGAAAATGTGACTTGTTCAGCTCCTGAAGATACTTGTCTAAAAATATATGTGTTGTTATTGGTTTTTTTGTTTTTGTTTTTTATTTTATTTTATTTTACTTTATTTTATTTTATTTTTTGGTTTTGTTTGTTGTTTTTTTATTCTTTTCCCATGCCAGTCCACAGTTTGGAAAGAGTTGTTGTTAGCGACAATCGGGGAACAGTTCACAGACTGTGCCGCTGCAGGTAAAGAAGCTCATGCCGTCAGTCACCCACTCGTGTGTGCTTGGCTTGTGCTTGTCACTTGGAGAAGTTTGTTTCTGTGTGTTTGATTTTTGACATCTTTTGAAGTCGTTTACTTGGTTAACTGTGAAGTTACAGGGGTTTTTTCATGTGACCATGGCGTTTCATGTTATGTGTGTGTGTACATGTGCATGTTTTTGTGTGTGTATTACATGTATGTACATATGTATATGTGCATATATCTTTCCCCACATAGCTCATCTTAATAGTATCCTCAAACATCTGTCCAAAAGAAATAGGCAGAAAGAAAAGAAAATTTGGTTCTTAACACAGTTTGGGGTAGGTTTCTCATTCTAGTTCCTCCAGAGGGGTAAGTTTTCTGTGGTGTCTGGCAGCGTGGGGAGTGAGGCAAGCACAGTTTTTTCTGTACTTCTCCCCAACCCCCACTAGTTTTTCTCCCTCCTGTCCTACTCTTGGGCTCCTGCTCAGAGACTCACAAAGGCTAGATGGGGATGTGCTCAACATTAGGACTTATGACCCCACAATTGAAGCTAAAATATAAGGTCCTCAGGCATTTTCAAATACTGAGTGAACTTCTCAGAGCCTCCGTAAGTCCATTTTAATTTTGCTTTGTGTTTATCATGAAACCATCCAAAAAGAAGACGAACTGAATTGCTTGTGTAACGTTTTGTTTTTTTTGTGGCTAATGCCTTCAGAATGTTCCTGAGGTAACATTTAGAATAACACTTTACCTATTCAGTTTTCAGTTAAAACATTTTTTTCTTAGCTAATTAGTACTGATTAATTAGTCCTCAGATGTCTCAGACGGGGCCATGGCAAGCTTCACATTCACCTACTAGCAGTTTCAATAATTCTCCTTTTGTTTTGCTTCCTTATTACACCAGCATTCATTCCCTTAAGACAAAACCTGGGTTAAGATGAAATTGTCTTCAAAGTACACATTCCTTCTGTTTTAACAGGGAATAGTTAGCAACTTCACAATATGGAGCCAAAAATACGTCCTAGGTATAATTATAAACACATAAATCCCTGGGAGAGGAAGTTTCCTGTGCGAATTATTCCTGTTTCCAGAACCAGGGAAAATAGTCTAAGTAATAATAAACAGGCAGGATTGAGTAAAGAAGGCCTGTTGTTCCATGGTTGAGTTAGGAAATGAGTGCACCATTAACTGTCTGTTAAGCATTAGCTCTTCCATTACCCCAGCTCTGCCACCTGGAGCAAGTCAGCCAGTCTCTCTGGGCCTTGCTTTCCCCATCTTTAAACAGTGGCTCCTCCTAGCTCTTATACTGCCAGTACCCTAAAATAATTAGGGTTTTGCTGGTCAATTCTACTTTAGAATATTACATGTTTGCTGACGGATCTGCCTTTGCATAAGAGTTGCAGCCTTTTACCACGCCGTTTCTGAAAGTGCTCTGCTAGTAGGAGCCGCCTAGTTACCAAAAGCCAAGCCAAACTGAAATCCTGACGGCTCAGCAGATTCAGCAGCCATCCATTACAGCACCCTCTGGCCAATAGCGTAGAAATGGGCTATCCCCAAAGACTGTTTCCCTAAAAGGCTGATCTAGTGTCTTCATGGCCATTCTTGAGAATGCTAATGAAAATGGCATGAGCAGGGCTTCCCGCTTCACTTGCTGATTTTCTGTTCACATAGAAGTTCTGATTGTGAGCTCGAGCAAGTATACATTGAAGGCATAAATTCAAAAATAAGAAACCTGAACCAAAATGGAATTTTCAACCCAACAGTGTTTCTTGTAGCTAAGGGATGGCTGTTTTTTTAGAAATTTTGATTTTAAGTGTGACATATCTACAGAAAAGTACACAAGTTGTAATGTGTATAACTTGATAAATATTCACAAAGTAAACATCCAGATCCGTAACTGCATCCAGATCAGGGAACAAGCAGAACATTACCCACTGCCCCAAATCCTTCCTTGCCCTCCCTCCCCACGAAGGTGGCCACCAATGGCCTGCTTCTGATACCATAGGCTGATTTTGCCTGTTTTCAAACATTTATATAAGTGGCATCAATTAGCGTCAAGTCATACACATTTAGCCAGGATCAAATTCATTTTAAAAGAGAAGAAGGAAGAGAGGGAGGGAGGGAAGGAAGGAAGGAATACACAAAGGAATTACTTTACTGAAGATGAATGCCTTTGGTAAACTGGATGGGCCCTCCTTTAAATTGTATCAGAATACTAGGATGTTTTAACCCCCAGGCAGACAACTGGAAAAATTGATGGTATAAATATTTAGATGCACAGATTGAGAGCAAATTAGGCAAATTACACAAAGCATATTAACTACAGTAAAAGTTCCTAATTTTGATAATGCTCATCTTCTGCATTTTACTTATAGATGCTGAGCATGCAAGTACAGAGGGTCGACCCTGTATCATTAATAGGGCATGAGCACATAAACCAGGAGTAAAAACTCTTTACTCCTGTCATTTTGCTGCAAAATAATGTACACAAAGTAGGCACAAGGAAGCATATGAACGGGTGCAAAACCCTTTCTATCCAGCCACCATTCTCCCAATATCTACAAAGGAGGCCCCAACCCAGAATTTAAAAATAAATTAAAAATAAATTAAAAACCTACATTAATCAATATCAGTGAATGCTTTCATGTCCATTCACAGAAGCACTAGAAGAGCAGAGCTACACTCAGAAGATATTTACTTGTATTTTATATACAGTGCTGACAGATGGGTATTGGTTCCTTAACTCAAAGTTCAAAATGCCAAAACCTGGCAGGGAATGGCCAGAGAGGGAGCACTGGAGAGCAATAAGAATTGAAAGGACAGACAAGCAAACCACAAAAAAAAAAAAAAAAGAAAAAGAAAAAGAAAAAGAAAACCAGCATGAGCAACTTGGAGAACCTACAGTCTGGGTCCAGTTAGTATTGGGGCAAATAGCACTAACCACCCCACGATCTCTGAACACTTGGCAGGCAGTCAGGAGAAATACTTGCTGTTCTTAACAAAGACAGTCAAGCATCGAGGAAAAAGTTCATTTGAGTTCACTTGGCTTTCAGAGGACAGAGCATTATGCAACCCATTTTAGAAAAAGTCTCATCAAAACAGGCTAAGAAGAAATAAGTCAAAAAAGCTTTGGTAACACGTTAAAAAGGATAAATTACTTATCTGGAAAAATTCGTTTGGCTGGAACATGATGTTTATCTAAGTCCCTGGATCAAAGTAATGTGCCTGTTACAGCTTTTTTGTCCACTAACTTGCTTTTGTCCAGCGGCTCCCCTTAGAAAAACAGTATTTATTTTGTGTTCTCTTGTCCCACCTTCTTTTTATGATCTTATCCATAATTTACAGCTAAGATGAGAAGTGCTTAAAAAACAACACAGACCGGGAATTATCACCCATTTCTTTCTTCTCTGCCTTCTCCCCAGATGACGAAGTAATAGGAGTCAGCGTCAGCGTTCGGGACCGGGAGGATGTCGTCCAAGTCTGGAATGTAAATGCCTCTTTAGTGGGTGAAGCCACTGTGCTAGAAAAGATCTATGAACTTCTGCCCCACATATCTTTTAAAGCCGTATTTTATAAACGTAAGTCTTTATTTTCAGTTATTAATTTCTAGCTTATTCTATCAGTACTCTTAAAGACGGAGTCGATGTTGCACGTGAGGTAAAGGTAGAATCACTCCAAATTCCGTAATCCAGAAAATAACTCCTAAAATACGCATAAGTGTTTCAAAAGACGAAAGTTCAAGTCTCAAGAAATTAAAATGAGATTTTACTGTCACCTGAACACATGGATCAGAAAAGGTGACGCGTATTTTATTTGTTATTCAGATTTTTAAAACTGATCTTAAATTTGTCATGCTCAGGAAAAAAACTACCTTCTATTTGAAGCAACAATAACAAAAATGTTATTGTATGAGCTGGCAGGTAAGACATTCAATCATCCCTTCATAAACAGGAATTTATAATGTATAACATCTGTATTTGTGGAGGAACTTGTTCTGAGCGCAGGGGTGATTGAATGTCCTACTGAAATGCTAATACTTCCTCATTACGGGAGACCGTGACACAGAACGAAAGAGAATTCACGCACGGTGGTGAAATGTTAACAGTATGAATAGCTGTGTGGACCCATTGTTTCCATCATGATTCATGTTCATTGCTTTTGTGTGCTCTTTTGAAAAAGTCATCTTTTTTCATAATGAAAACAGCTTAGTGCTATTAAACCAATGTTTGGTAGATCAAACTGCAGGTTACACTTTTAACAGTGGGTTCGAGGAAAGTATTGACAGCACTACACATACATCTGATAAATTCCTATTTCCCAAACTGTTCCAAGAGTCAATAACCCAATTTTTGTTAACTGTGTGGTATTTCATTGATTCTAAGATGTCTTTGATGATAAGTATTATTTTACTATTACTAAGAAAGAAAAATAAAAGGCTCCCAATTAAACTATGATGCATTATTGATTCTAGGGTTCTTCCAATGTGGGCTGGGGAGCGCATCTTAGTCTTACTGAAATACACTCCATTATCGTTTAACTTTTCCCAAACCCTTGCCAAAAAGAGAAAAAAAAAAAGCAAACGTTCTTTTGGGATCGTCTTGGTATGATAGAGGTTATTAAAACAAAGGCCTCCCTCAAAGGAATCATAAAATCACAGGCTAAATGATTTAGATTTTAAGCAACAGACTGGTATGTTGCTGCAGATATTCAGCAGGTGCTTAGCTTCTGAATTTTCAGTGAAAGTTTAAATAAAAGACAGGAAGATGGCCCTGCAGAAGTCGATTCTTAGCTGTACAGTGTGGAAATTGCACATTTGTAGATGCAACTTTCAGTTGGGGAACATTAATTGTATTTTCAGCCTAGATATTAATTAAAAGGTCACCAAGGGTCTTTTCTTGTTTTTCTACTTCACAAGACTAACTTTCTGGAAGAAAATGTATTTCATGGCCATTTATGAATGGGGCTACAACATTCGTTACCACCTTTGAACCAGCTCCACATTTGACTCAAAAGGAGAGAGAAGCAATTTGGAGTCATCAAGTCAGGCACTCTGAATTTTTGTTCCCCTTCAACTGTGTGACCTCAAGCAAGTCACACCTTCTCATCCTTTTACTTTCTGGTCAAAATATTGAGGAGGTTGGTCTTAAATGATCTCCAAGGTTCCTTCTACTTCAAAATTCTCTGATTAAATTTCTAAGTAACACGGTTAGCAGCAGGTCCAAGATGATAGGAGTATTTCACTAGAAAATTAAGCCACAGAGTAGTTAGGCTAGTTGTTAGGGCAGTGGTAATAATCAGGTAAGACGGAACAAGGATGAGTCACTGCTTAGTTGTGATGGCTTGGAGGGAGGGGAAAGGCAAGCCAAATAAGGGGGAGAAGTTGCAACCTGGCCAGTTGAATCAAGCTGAATAGATGCCCTAAAGATAGATGCCATTGTGAAGTTTGTGAGTAATGCAGAACTGGCTAGGGTCTCTGTAGAAATCCATATTTTAATGGCATAAATTAACATTTAAAGACTCAGAGATTATTCAAATAAAAATTTGAATTGGAAAAAACAAGCAATTCTCTTTATTTTATATAAAGCAGGCAGTCCTTTACTCAGTAGGATTATTGTACACCACGTGCTGCAGAATTGATTTGGAAAAATGAGGTTTGGGCAGAATTCTTATTCACAGCATGATGAAGAACAGTCGTAGGGTGAGCTAAGTTAGCAATGGCCAACTCCATGCTTTTATTCTGTCTTGTTAAAAGGATCCTGGTGTAAGTATTCACAAGGGTACAGAAGCCAGGTGACATGGCAGGTTTTCCATGTAGAAGGAGCCCAAGCGCATTTGGTCAAGGCCTCCAGCAGGGGAGGTGAGGAGTGGGCTCTTGTTTGGTTATACATGATTTGGATACAGATGAATTATTTGAGATACTCACAGTGTACAAAGACGCTTCCCCCCACCCCAGCCCTATGCTTCCCCCATGCCGATTCTGTTCCGTTCTTCAGAGCAGCTGAATGACATCTTTTCTGATGTGAGAATACTTAGAGCAGAGGTTGGCAAAGTATGAACCTTATGCCAGACCTGCCCCCTCCTTGTCTTCTTTGGTAGGGGCTGCAGCTAAGAATGGTTTTTCACATTTTTAAATGGTTGGAAAAAATCAAGGGAAGAACGACATTTCGTAACACATGAAAACTGTATGAAATTCAAATTTCAGTGTCCATATATAGATAAAGCGTATTGGCACCTAGCAGTGCCCATTTGTGCACATTTCGCGTATGGCTGCTTTAGTGCTAACAGTGGCAGAGTTCATCATTAGGACAGAGAACCTGTGGCCTGCAAAGTATAAATTATTTATTCTCTGCCCCTTTCCAGAGCAAGTTCTCTTGACTCCTGGTTTCAAGAATTCTATATTCTTTTTTAGCCAAGGCTCACCTAAGGCTGAAAGAACGTATGTCTCGCAGGCCTCCCCTATTTCTGAACATTCTATTCTGTCTCCACAGCCTGTCACAGTCGCAGGACTTCAGTATCTCAGCCATGACCACCCCAGACTGTCCCTCACATTTAGAGTAATAAAAAATCTCTGGACAGTCCATATCTCTTGATTTATCCCTTGGAGCCCAGCATCACTGAGAGGTCTGGGGCTTCTCCTTTGACTCTGCAACACTGTATATTTTACTGCAGAACAGCCCATGTTTGCTTCGGTCCTGGCCCTAAAAGTCTGCTTTAAAAAGAAAAAAAAAACATAAAAGGTTAAATATTTGTGAAGTTCTACATGCAAAAAGCATTCTGTTAAATCATTTTTGGTTGTAGGCTATCCTTAGGAATTTAGCCAGCCCAGGGTAACCCTGGGAGCTGTAGGGTACACTTTGCCCAGGTTTCATCCAACTGAAGAACAGGTTGGGGTAAACATCCAGGATGATCCTGGGGGGAGATGGTCCCTTGCCCACCCTTTCACCCCTTCAGACACTAGTCTGAAGAATCCAATCTATATTAAAAGCAGAGAAATAGGAGGGGCTTGACAGATGAAATGGGCCAGCCCATCGGTGCCTTCCCAGGACATGCCATTCACTGCCCATAGGGGAGGGTGTAGGGAGACAAAGCACAGAGAATTCTGAGTTGCCTTTGGCTTTATCAGACCCAAGCCTCAGGGACCTTTCCCCTCAAAAGAAGAGTATCTGCCCTGCCTTCATGATGATGCTTAGCCAGATTCTAGGAAAAGAGGACTTTGACACTTGGCCTTTTTTGCCTTGGAAAAAATGTTATATATTTTATGAATGTCTCATTTCTCACTTCTACTTTATAAAATTTTAAGTCTTTGAACAATATTTTTGATAGCATATTTTTTTTTATTCTAGCATTCCTAACTGTATTAGTGATTTGCAAGCCAGACAACAGGACTGGAAAAAAAAAAAAATCAAAACCATTGGAAAAAATAAAAAACCCATCGGTTTTAGGAAATTTCACTTCCCACAGAGAGGGTTCTCAGAGGTGGGGGGGGGGGCGTAATACGATTGCTTACCCTGTTGTGTTCTTTGCTTTGCTTTATTTTTGTTTTATTTTATTTTTTAAGATAGGTCTGTGCATGGCCCCGGCGTGGGTAACATTGGGTTCCCCTGCCCCATGCATCCTATGGGGTGCATCCCCCACCCCGTAGCACTGAAGGCCCCACATATTCTCTTCATCAGCCCGTGGGGATTACTCATCCTCTCGGCACAGCAAGAAGAAACAGGCAGCATGCCCATTGCTTGTTTATTCCTTGTTTTAATTTTCATGATTACGTTTCTCAGGAAATGCACGCCTTAGCTAACAGTTACTGGCACAAAAAAAGGTATTTGCGTTCTTGCCAGCCTTTGGGAAAACTGAATGAGATGCCTTAGAGAAGGGTTGCCCCATCCTTTGCTTAAAGTTTTCTTTCCTTTTTTTCTTTTTTGTTTTTTTCTGTCCTTTAGCCCATGAAGAGCATCATGCTTTTGAAGGTGGACGTGGAAAACACTAATTGCACACTCTGTAAAGAATTCTTTGTCCTTTGCTGATTGGTTTTGGAAACGGTCTTAACAGGAGGGAGAGTGAAGAGAAGACTTGCCGAAGCCCGATGCTGGTCCATTTAGAGTGGGTTTCTGTCCTTGCAGATGGGGCAATTAGGGCTCAAAGTGGCAGGTGGGGTGGGGGTGGGGGGCTGTGTGGGTTTCTACCGTCACATTACTTGCTTTTTTTTTTTTTTTTTTTTTTTTTTTGGCTTTCTAAATTCTCTGTTCTTTCCACTCTGGGTTTTTTTTTTTTTTTTTTTTTTGTCCTTTTAAATTTCCTTATTCAGTCTAATTATTGTTTTCTACACTCCCCTTTCATTGAGGCACAAGAAATCGGTTTCCCTTTAAGTAGCTCTGCTGTACCTAGTTAATGAGAATATGCCTAATCGTGACAATACTGCTTTTGAAAACCACAGTGTACTTGCAGGAATACTAGCTTGGTGAAACCTGTCTTGATTATTTGTTGTGACACATTCCTACACACTGTGCACTGGGCATTGTTTTTTTCTGTCCCAGGGAAAAGAAAAACCATACTTATTCTGATTTTGCACTGACAGCACACACATCTTTTATTTTTCCTTTTTTAAACTTTTTTTTTTTTTTAGCGATAAAAGGAAAATAATAGTTGGGTTGCCTAACATGAAAACTATAATCACGGTTGAACATCAGGATATAAATCAAACTCTAGGTCTTCACAACCTCTATGGAAGTATTTCTAACCAGAATTTCAACTTGGCCTTTTCAAAGGATAGGCATAGAGTGGTAGCAAAGGATTTTTCCTGGTAGGAAACCTTGTATTTCTGATTGGAAGAGGGAGTGATATTTTAATTGTTTGAATTAAAGCTGCTTCTGAATTTTGGGGTTGTGTGCCCACTGAGGGCTTTCCACATCCTCTCGAACACACTTTGTTAGATTTTCCCTTTTTCCTGCTCACACAGTATGTCATTTCCAATAATCAATAGCCCTCCTGCCTGGGCAGCTCTCCCCTGCCTTTTTCATTTAGGAGCATCAAGGTAAACCTCATTTCCAGGATGAATGTGAACATTGACAAAGTGGAACTTTTGAGTGCATTCTGTTGATGCTAATTTTTTGGAATTGTTAATATATGTTGCATTATGTTACCAAATAAATACTGGTTTTAGTAGAAGGAAATGGCCACCCTCTAAAACACTGAGACTTTTTCAAAATGTCTTCATTTCCCTCTCTTGACTCTGCCAAGCCTCCTACTGCTTTTACCTGAAAAAGGCAGGGCACCTTGAAGACACTTCCTCCTGCTGGCTTTTTTCTGAAACCAGGGAGCTAGTGCACGCTTATATATTTCACAAAAGGGCCCAGTGCTCAGATCTTCGTTGTACCCAGGGTTTTTAATCCCTCTTGCGGTATTGACCAGCAGAGAGAAATGGGGTCACTTCAAGCCTCCAACCTGCATTTGTAAATAAAATTTTCCATTTGAACATCCTAAAAAGACTTTCAACAATCTCTTTATGAAAGTTGTGCCCTTCACTTGCATTACTAACCACATCAACCATAATCTCAAGGATTGTAGTTTAAAAAAAACTCCATTTCTAAATGTGTTTCTTCAGTGATTTCAGAATGAGGTTATAAGGGTATGAGACCCTTTTTCAAAAGCCTGGAACTTGCTTCTCTAAACATTGTACTAACATCCAACTTATTTTTAAATTATTCATCAAGGATTTTTAAAAAATTATTCTGAACATGAATTTAAATTCTTTTTTTATAATATAAGTATTTTTCTGATAGATTAGAAAAAAAGAATAATTGACCTATCTTTGTTTTAATTGTCATATATATTTCCATAAGTAAATGGATTTTGAAGTATTTTATTTTTTTGAACTTTATTTAAAGCATTGTGATGACATGTTCAGCTTCTGCATGTATGTAGCCTTTGAAAAAAAAAATAAATAGGAATGCTAGGCTCACATTAACGTTTTTGAGTTTCTGTTGTTTGTGATCATGGCACACGGCTTTACGCACAAAGTAGGTTTTTACCCCAGAGAACTTCTGCACCAATTTCTGACCCTGCGGAAAATACCAACTGTGAGAAGGACTTAATTTGCCAAATGTTAAGAACCTATTATCTAAATTACTTTAAGAGTGGATTTTGTCAGATTTTGCTTTGGAAATTGTTTTAATTGAATATTTAGTTCCTAATAGACTTTGTATGAACTAAGCTGATTTAATCAGTCTAAAAACCTCTCATTACCTTCTTGGATTAAAGAAGCTAATACTCTTTTAAGATACAAGGAAATATCTTGTGGGGCATGTGACTTTTGTTTAGGGCCGTGTACCCATGCTGGGGAAGGTGGCAACTTGCAGTAGGATCCTGATTTTTCAGTCCAGTCCTTGCAGGGGCATGCAGCCTATCCTCTCTACGGAGAGCCATATGGAAGTCACAGTGCTGACTTTCTTACTTCTGTTGTTTCTTAGGTCTGGATGCACAGCCAGGGTCTGTGATGGAAACCAGTATGCATTTTCTCCTCCCATTGTCCCACACTAGATCACAGGCACTTGCTTCCATTGGGGAGGCTTCACCTATTTAATTAGGATGGATAATACCCACTTAAAGTAACTTTTCTCCTGTAAGCAGTTCCTGAAGTGTTGACTTACTCCACTTAAAGATTCCCTTCTAGACTTTCCCACATTTCTGAAACGAGGGGATAGTTTACAGTGAACTTGTCCATTTAATATAATGTGGCTCTTAAATTCATGGTAAAATTGACAGCAAAACAAAACAAAACCACACACACACACACACTCACACACACACACACAAAAGGAAAAACACAACTCTAGTAAACTTTAAATACTTTGAGTCATTCTCAACTTTCTTCTTGACTTCAGCTCATGTCTATACCATACACACAGTTCTAGGACCTCAATAGATGAATGAAACTTTGGGTATCATTGAGTAGTAGACACAGTATGCAGACTACTGCAGAGCCTTGACCAAACCCATCCCTTGTGAAAGGACATGGGGTAGCAAGTGACAGAGCTGGGCATTAAAGCCTGCAGGCTACATAGCCAGTCTAGGTTCCTTGAACTGAGAACACTCAAAAGTCTGTCAACCTAACCCCCAAATAGCTCACCCAGATCAAGTACTACATACCTGATCCAGTCTGGCCATTGATAATGCCAGGTATCAATATATAATCAGATATCCTCTCATTTTCTCCCTGTGACTCTCAGTGACTAAAGCGATGCTACAGTTTGGGGTTTGAAAATAACCTTATTGGAACAGGAGGGGGGTCTTTGCTGTGAGAAGCCCAGCTCATAGAAGGTCCTGTCTTTTGTACTTAAACAAAAGTGACAACATTTGGAGCGATCACATGGTGGCGCTGCCTTCCAGCCAACAGTTCTGGCTCAGCAGCATAATTTATCCAGCTATGTTTGTGTAATTATTTTAAGATTCGAGTGCATTTTGCTCTTCTGGTTTTATAAAAAATTTGGTTAGATACTACCAATAGAAGTTTAGCTCTCCTATACCTAATAAAAACGTGTGAAAGATAGAAGTCTCTGGATGTGCTTTAAAAATCTCAAATCTTAGGCTCTCAGTGAGCCTCTGTGCAGTTATGAAGAGAAAGAACGAAATAAACTAACATATAGGAAATACCAGAAATATTTCATCAAATATTATGCCCAAAGGGAGAAGTAAAATTAGGGTTTGGTTTTGGGTTTTTTAAGGGCTTTCTAAATATGGAACTCCCCTTTAAAAATGTAAGTCTGCTGTTCACCTTTCCTAGACTGTATGTTTCTGTAAGATTTCACTCATTACAAATGAAAGTAGAGGACTGCCTGTAGGTAGTTTATTTCTTAAAAGAATATATGCAGACCAATTAAAAATTACTTAAGAGTTTGGCGGCTCGGGATTGTAAGAGCCTGGGTAATTGCCTCGACAACTGAGAGGGGTCAGAAGGTGGAGAGGGAAAAGATGGGAATGGAGGTGGCGGTGAAGAGCCCTTTGAACCTATGCTTTTGCGTGGCAATTAGAGTGGGTTCTCCCACTCATACTCTCACAAGGAAGAAAGCTCAAATAAGTACTTTACACATCTGATTATGCTGTTCTGTTTCTGTTTTCTATTTTTACGTATACATCCAAATCTGTGAGTACTTCTTAGGTTAGTACATTCAGGCTAAAAGTCACCATCTTGTGTTGTAGAGATACTCTCATCTTGCTGACACTACTCTGTTTTTAAAAGAAAACTCACCGAATCTTTGAATTTTAGAGTGGAAGGGACCTTCGAGATCATCTACCAGTGCTTCTCACCCCTTAGTGTGCAGAAGAATCATGGGATGCTTACTCAGTATGCACATTTCTCAGCCCTAACCCTAGAGATTCTGATTCAGCAGGTCTGGGAGGCCTAGATATCTGCCTTTTTAGCAAGAGCCCCAGTGATTCTAATGTGGATGGTCCTCAGACCTCCCTTTGAAAACCCCTGTTCATATCTACCCACCCCCTCAAATGACAAATGAGGCGAGCCTCCCACTCTCCAAGCTCTCAGGTGACCTAATTGGAATTACAATACCAACAACCCTAGGAAGGCTGGAGAAAGCCATTATCACTTAGACTTGAGAAGATGATGCTCGTAAATAAGAACTTTATGGCCAGGACCACAGTGGTAATAAGTAGCCCATCTCTGGAAGTCCATGATATAAAACCTTTAATACAGAGTGGTGGCTTTTCTCTTTTCTAAATACCATTTCACTGTGTTAAGAGAAAAGAAATTAATGTTCAGAAAAAGTAGTTACTCCATATGTGCAGTAACTACTTTTCTATAATATCTTATGGCATCTGGGGTTCAGCATCATTGAACAAGATTAAATGAACGTTATAGAGCTATAAAATTGCATGTAAAATAACGCAAAACTGTTCAAATGACTATCAAAGTAGCCTGGGAATGAATTTCCACTAAAATTGTCACTCCTAGATGTAGCTTAGCAAAGCTGTTACTAAAGTGGAAGGATTCTTTAATACAAAGAAGTGTCCAAAAAGTCAAGTAAGTATTCCCTAAACCATGTGAATGATAATCAAAAGTCATCGTGAAGTCAATATTTTTTTGTCCATCATTGCTGCTAAAATTTAGAGTCCCATTGTATATGTGTGTGTTGAATGTACCAATTAGAATATCCAATGAATAGCTTTTTGGATATTCTATGCTTTTGTGTCCTTCGGAAATCATGAAGTTGAAGAAATCTGTGTTAAATGTTTGTTTGGGTTGCTGTCTTTTAAAAAGCAATCAACTAAAAAAAAAAAAAAAAAAAAGCAATCAACTCATTTAATGAAATGCAAGATTTCTTTGTGACAATTTCAACTCCTAATGTTGAAGTGAAAGGATTTTTCTGAAACTTTTATTTTGGAACAAGTGTTGGAGATTTATAAAACTGTCAACTTTGTATTAGAGAAACAATCCTGAAGTAAATATGAGCATTTCTGAGTTTTCTATAGAAAATCAATGGTACCTTTTGTCTTTTTACCTAAGAAAGTTTTAAAAAGAGGTGAAAATTTTAATTTTAGCACTTTACCTTATATGATGAATGGGAACTTTGAACATTTTAATAAAATTTGTAGGGTTTCTGTTTTCAAATAGAGCTATTAATTTTGTGAGCATGCATTAAATTCCCCCTGAATTTCTCAGACCTTAATCAGGTAATACGGCTCACAACCACAGTATGGTTGGGGTTTTTTTTGTTTGGTTTGGTTTGGTCTTTTTTAAGTTTTAACTACTCGGTTATCATTTAATAGCAAGTTACCATCCCTTTGTGTATATCATACTCCCTGAGATTTTAGTTTCATTTAAATTATCATACAAAGGATTTCAGAGCTTAAACCGGTGAGCACACTTTAGCTAGGGACATCTAGCACTGGTTATCCCAAGTTTAAAATCTTATCAGTTGTGTTTAGAATTATTCATTTTTTCAAACTGCCTTACCTGTGTGTAAGCTGAAGCAGGTTTATTTGCCTTATGTTTGGGATCTGCTGGTGCCCCCCTCCTCCCCATTGTATACCATCTGTGCCCTGTGCAGTTGGGGCCCTTCCACATATGGCTACAAGCTGGTGTAATGCCCTTCCTTTTGATCTGGCTTCATCTAGTGATTTGCTCAGTATTTTTAAGGTCAGACTGAAAACTTTTCTGTTCTAGTTATTTTTGATTTTATATTGTGTGTTGTGTTTGATGTTCAGATACATGTGAAAGTTGCTTCTATGAGTCAGTAAGTTTTATTCCAGCCCTTTTGCCGCAATAAGGTAAGACTAGACTGTACTTTTCTTCCTTGAAAATGTAGTGATTTATGTGTTTATGGTGAATGTTTAGGCTTTTCACGTAAAAGTTCTTGCAGTTTTCTCAACTGGGGACTAGACTGCTATGAATCTGTGCTCCTTTCTTCAAGCTATAACTTTGTGGGGTTTAAGGGTCCATTAGTTTGCAGAACTTTCTATTGAGATTTTTTTTCTCATCTGTTGCTACTAATTCTCAGTCTGTATTGGGATTCTGTAGAACAGAATGTCATTCTCCTCCATCAGGTTTCAAATTTTCATGCCATTTTGTTAAGCACATTGCTTGAGCTTAACTAGGGTCCAAGTATGTGTGGTGATGGTCATAATGCTGTTTATTCCAGCTCCTATTGAAATGTGGTGCCCAGCTAGCATTGTGTGTGTGTGTGTGTGTGTGTGTGTGTGATGCTCCCAGCATGGTGTGTGGCACCTAGTAGGTTGTCTGTGGTCCTCAGCCAGGAAGCAGCCATGGCTTTTTATACTCCCCTGTTGAACATATTTGGTGACAGGGCTCATCTTTGGCTCTTAGAAAATGCATTTCACTTTTTAAAATTTTTTTCCTCGACTTCTGGCTGAGAATGGTCTCATTTTAAAATAAGTCATTTACTCTCATTTCTCTCATGTCCTCCAGTTTGCTGTTAAGATTTGACTGTCCCCATTTAGCCAAGTAAAGTGAACTTACCCTCCTTTCTGGTTGTCCAACATAGCCCTTTAAAAACAGCAAACTCTTACTTCTCCCATTTATCCACACACTTTCCTATCTCTCACTGCAGAAGGGAGCAGTTCGGGATTACGTCTGTGATGCCCAGTTACCTTGCACACAGCATAATTTTATGAAATCTTGAGGGGCTGGGAATAACACCCTAAAGATGTTAAGAAGTCCTCATATCTCCTGTTCTTTTTTTTTAAATAAGATTTTACTTATTTATTTGTGTGAGAGAGAGAGAGAGGCAGAGACACAGGCAGAGGGAGAAGCAGGCTCTATGCAGGGAGCCCGATGTGGGACTTGATCCCGGGACTTCGGGATCATGCCATGGGCTGAAGGCAGATGCTCAACTGCTGAGCCACCCGGGCGTCCCCTCATATCTCCTTCTGTTGGAGTCTGATTACTGCTGCCATGTATTCTGTGTATGCTTTATGGTGTAGCGGTTATTCATGTGCTTTTGGGAGTCCTGTTCCTTGGTATAGGCTCTGCCTTCCGTTAAGGTACAGTTTTTTCGAGGCCAACCCCAGTGATTCTTTTGGTCATAATAAACCGCTCTTACAAGACTTGTAGCTGCTTTCAGTAATGAATGTATTTTTAAAAACTTTCTGGGATCCTACAGGAAGATAGGTCTTTTGTTATAGAAAGAAAAGAAAACAGTAGCATTTACTGGGCTCAGCAAGTTAAAATGTGTACCACTGAAATATGTATCTATTTCCCATCATCTGGCTAAGCTGTGGTGCTGACTAGGTTATTTCTTGCCAGAGAAAATAATTTTAAATCATAAGCATATTTAACTAGCAAGCATAAATCATAAGCCCTTCTAATCATAAGCATGTTGAACTCTGGTACCATTTGTACAGATGGTATGGTTAAATGTGTGGGCTCCTCCCAGCCTCAAAGATGTGGACAAGCTCTTACTGCCCAATTTCCTCTTTCACTTGGGGGAACTTAAATCATTTGTTGTTTGCACATATAGAATTCTAGAAATCACAGACCAAGAGGAAGGTTTCAGGTCTTAGGAAAGTTTTGGGTTTTGTGACTCACCCTGACTGAAGAATGGCGGAAATGAAGGGTAAATATTAACGTAGCATTCCCTTTTTGAGGCAAAAATAATTGGTGTTTCATGAAGATAGTCAAATTATGAAGGACAAGACTTTGACTTTCAGAATGTGCCTTTAAAAAAAAAAAACAAACGTCATGGAATCATAAATAACATTTTAACAGAAGCCTGTTGGCTTTCAAAAAGTGTTCTCCAGGTGGTTAGTTCTACAGAAATACTCTTAGATACTGCAAACAAAGCTCCTATTGTAAAGTATATTTTTAAAAGTATTTTTAAAAGTGTAGTAACACAATAACACATCCATACTGACATGCATTGCAAGGCAAATTGTTAACATTTTGGAAGCCAGTAGGCATCATTTACATACTCATTGATTTTGTTTTATGAAACACCACTTCTAAGAAACTTTTTATTGTAAAAATAAAACAAACGATATGGAAAGCCACCCAAAACAAACGTGTAACTTAGCGAATCGTTACATGGAGAACACTCCTAGAGCAGCACCCAGGTTGGGAAGTAGAACTTTGCCGGCCACCCCAGGAGCCTCCTTCATTAGTTTCCTCACAATCCCAGCCCCTGCCTTCCCCACTAAAATAACCCTGATGATGACTTACAGCAAGCTCTTCGTTGCACTTCTTTCTGGTTTTATTCCTCGGGTGATAAACATCCCCATTATCTTTTTATATAGAAACTCCTCTATTTATGAAAAAAAGTTATTTATAAGCTCTTTAAGTGATAAGTGCAGAATGACACTATCAGTGCTTGCTACCCCCATAAGTCAGTGAGTGGATAGAGTTTGGCAGGGTTCTGCGGTGCCACGTGGCTCTGTTCATCGCTGTGACTCAATAACAACTAATGGCGTATGGAGCTCCAGGCCATCTAAGCTCAGAGACTCACTAACTTACTTCTCTCCCAGATGCTAGGAGGCACTGTCACAATTGTTGCCTCCATTTTCTGTATGTGAAAGCTAAGGCTCACAGAGGTGAGATGACTTGCCCATGCTCACACAGGTAGCCCATTACAGAGCCAAAGGACACCAGTACTGCGGCTCCAGCCTGTTCTCCTGATGCTAGGCTTGATGGGATGTGCCGACGTGTAAGGATTTTGAGACTGCTTAGAGGAGTTTGTTTATAAAGGAAAGGACCTACAGCTTTAAGGAAAGCTCACTGACTGGCCTGGTTCAACCTTTTCATTTTACAGATGAAGAAATGACCCAGAAAGTATAAAGAATTCGCTTAAGGTCACACAAGCAGTTGGTGGCAAAGTTGCAGCCAACTCCCCAAATCTTCTGGCTGTAAAAATCAACGATTTTTCCTTCATTCCATACCTTATGTGGAAAAAATACACATTTCCTAATCCGCTTCTTTGCATCAGTTCCACATGAGCAGATTTGACTCAAAACCAGTGTACGACTAGGATACACCATCTACTTGCTTACTTTTTCAAGGTTTTAGCTGGGAATTAAAAAATTTATATTTGAAGTTTGCTTTTCTGTCTCACTTATTGAGTGCCCAATCTGTAGATACACATGCCTAACACTCTCCTCCAAAGAATGTACAAGAATAACACATTTGACTGGTGTGGATGGCAGGTGGAAAAGAATTACTGGTGTAGTGTGTAGGCCCTTCAACATATTCACGGCCAATTCTGGATTATCCCAGCACAGATGGATCAGGCAAATCCGTCTTCTACTTCTTACTGGTGACCTTTAACTATTTGTGTTTGTAAATGCTTCTACCGGAGATTGGGGGGGAGAAGAGCAGAGAAGGTGGAATTTGGTTTCTTGTCCAGAGTATTAGGTGTCCTGGTAAATGGTATGGTGGTTTTTGTGGGAGACTGTGGGATTCTCTCTGGGTTGAACCACTCTGGGATTTCCAAACCTTAGCCTTGGATGTCGACAATCGGAAGGGAGGCAGACTGGCTCAATGCAAAGAGCTTAGCGTGGAATTTGTTTTATTGGGTTGAAATCCCATTAGCTTGCGCCTCAAGCAAGTTACTCATCCTCTCATAGCCCCAATTTCCTAATCTACAGAAGAGAAGAAGACAGAGCTTCTTCAAAGCCAATGACATAGTTAAGCACTCAGCTCAGCACTTTATTCATGTAGAGAGCTATTAAATGGTACTTCTATTAGTTGACTATATTCATACATCCACACGGTAAAGAGGATGAACTGATCCAATGAAACTTTTGCACTTTCCTCTTGATGTAGTTGGTCTAGCTTATGTTGTTTGAGGTCCTGCAAGCTGGTGGCAGCAGTGGGCCCAAACCCACTAGTCTCATAACTGCTTATTTACCGATCTTTCTACCTCTTCAAGCCATAGTGGACAAACAAATCTGCCTTCTTCACTGGAGCTTTGAGTACCTGACTTCTGGGTTGTTTGCTGTGAACCAATTAAAAGCCTGAATGAATCTTCCAGTTAATAATTTTCTAAGGACATTATTGCCATTGTTACTCAGGAATATACAAAGGAAGTTCAGCTAATAAAAATGTTTTCCAGGCTTAACAAATTATTGTTGAAACATAAGTCCCATGTTATGCTCTGTGGATTGCAGTCACTCAAACTTCTCATTAGAGGAGGACCGTAGGAGGCTCCTAAGAGTTCCTTATATTCCACGCATATTCTTTTAATGTTGGATGCCTTAAGGAAAGTCGATAGGCATCAGTAGAGCTGAGATAAGGATTATATGGGATATTGACTCATTCACTCGGAAAGTATTTATTGAACAACTATGATGTGCTGCTAGGCACTAGAGATAGAAAAATAAGACAAGATCTCATCCATTCTTCAGGGAGCTTACAGTTGAGTGCATTGGTAACTATCATTAAAACTTAGGAACTACTAGACCATAAGAAAGGCAGGAAGTATATCTTAAATATGTTTGAGCTCCACATGCCTGCGCATACTACAAACTCAGTGCATGCTGGAATGAAGGTGTGTTTGAGTGTTGTCGTAAGCAGATGTTTGTTTGTTTGCTCTTTTTTAAAGTTGTAGTATCCTTAGATTTCTAAAGCTGAGTGCTTTTACTAATCTCATTATTGTTTTAAAATTCTCTAATAACAGTTTTGATACTGAATCAGTAACCACAAAGGCTGTTTCTAATTTGTTGGTGCTTTTCAAACATCTTTAAAAGCCATGCAAGCCCTGGACTTTTTGCTGGGTAATTCACTGTGTCTTTATGTATGTACCTGAGGGGTAACCATCATAAAAAGGCCTGTGTACCAACATGTTCAATATGGGGATTCTTACACTGTGGAATGTCTAAAGATTGCTTACTCTGTAATTTTTAAAAGCCCTGTAATTCCATATAAAGCATATATAGCATCTGAACAAGAAATATGACACTAAGTCTTGGATTAAATAATATCTTGGGGCTGCTACCTTATGCATTTTCAGCAGTTCAAGAACTCCACTAAGTGCAGGTTAACAAGACCAGAGCATCGTAAATGAGCATCTGTCCCATGACCCAGTTGGAGACCCCTTCCGATTATTCATTACAGAGACACGTGCTGACACTGAGTTCAGCCCTCTCGAATCTCCCACTCGAAGTGGTCTTTTAGGATTGGCAGGAGGTCAGAGCCTTCCACCCCCACGCTTTGTGGCTAAATGTTCTCTGGGTCTTACTTGCCTTGCAGCCCGGATAACTCTATTTTCAAAATTAAAGTAAACAAAAGGAGACTTGGGATGGGGAGCAATCCAACTCTGAACGCTTATGTGGAAAAGGGTTTTGTTGTTGTTTTTAGAGTGTTTTAAACGAGAACAGGCAGCCCTGCACAGAAGAACGTGTTCGATTCGGCACCACTACCGCCACCATTTATCCCGCTGACCTGGGTTTTTGCAGCTCTAGTTCAGCCTTCCACTTCAAAGGCCTGGCTCTGAGTGGATCACACATTTGCCTTGATGACAAATTAATCAAACTTGATTTCTTGGATGAGATGGATACAAAAGAACTACAGCTCCCCAAGGCCTGAAAGTCACTACGGCCCTTCTGGCTCTGATTAGAGCAACAAAAGGATGTCTGAGAGCCATCTTCCTCCCTGCTCAGGCTGTGGGACAGAGCTGAAAGCAGCCGGCTTGTAAAGGAGAAAGGCCTGATTAAAACACATTTCAGCTGCGACCAAGTGCTCGGCGAGCCCTTCTGACAGAGAAAATTGCTTTTTAGTAGAAGCTCACCTTTTCTCAAGAGCAAAGTTTCCACTTAGAAGAATGAGAAGAGGTAGTATATTAGCAATCTGAAATGTTTATAAATCTCCCCTTTTATGTTTCTGTTGGGAAGGTGAAGTTAGAAAGAAAGGGAAGAAAGAAAGAGAAGGAAAAGAAAGAAAGAAAAGAGAAAGAAATTGGCCTGTGATATCTGGCAAGCGTTAGGGATAGGCGGAGTTTGGGTAAGGACATTTACTTGTACCTGGTTAAAAAAAAGCAAATTCCCCGGACCAGGAGATTTATGTACCTTTAAGGCAGACCTAGGACAAGGCAAAGAATGGGATTCAAAATGCGACTGCTGTGGGTCTGCTCCGGCAACCCACTCATGCGAGAGAGCGAAATAAGCCTTCTGCTAAATCGGGGAGCGCAGGATTTCGATGCAAACCCTCTTAGCAGCTTTGTCATCCGCCTGTTCTGCGGAGCATCCAAGGACACTGCTCGCATCCCTCTTGTGATCGCTGTGCGTTCTATATTTAGAAGAATTGCTGTTGCACAAAATATGGTCCCCTGACTGTCCTGGGCGTGCTTTACGCCTTTCCCAAAAAGACTTCAAAAAAATGAAAGGTTCATACCTTTATATTACAGTTTTGGAAAGAAGAACCCAAAGGGGTTTTTTCTCCCTTTAATATGGAGGCAAAACACACAAATCCACATACTGTGAGTTCCTATTTTATTTGTAGGATCTCCTTGCACGCAGCCGCACCACCGCCATCCGGTGACGGATGGCTGATAAACATGTGCGTGGTGAAGTCGGGTCACACGGGCTCATCTCTCATTTCTGACACTTGGTTTGAAGATCCTTCCTCCAAGTATCTTTGTGATCCTGACAGGCAGTTTTCAGAAGTTTGTGGCATTCCAGGATCCTTAATAATTTAAAGCTGTATTTTAGATTCCAGCCATGAGCAAAGTATACAGCAGGTTCTCCCTCCCCTCACCCCGTGGGCTGGCTGCAGCGCTGACCCCACTGCTCTCTGACACATGTGCATCGAGCTGCGGCCAGCCAACCCCCTTGTGTCCCCAGCCCTCTGCCTCCATCCCTATCCTCTCACCCCTTCCCAGTCTCCCATCATGAACCAAGGCCTCCCCCTCCAGGAAGCCAGCTGAGCTTTCCAGCTGGAGGTGAGCCCTCCTTCTGGCATCATAGGAGGCCCTTCAATTTTCTTTTAGCTCCTCTATGGCACTAGGTGCATTCTCATTCTGTGTGTGTTCATTCATAATTGTGGCCCTAACTCAAGAATCCCAGACCTTTCACACCCACCTCATACTGCGTCTTTCAAGCAGAGGCTCTGCTGTTTATCGAACGGAGGAGCAACATTGCCGCAACCCAACAGGGATGCCTTGTAGGATCCTGGGGAATTATTTTTGTGGTTGGAAAGAGCACTGCCATTTGAGTGAGAAGACTAGCTCCTGCATCCCTACATCCCAACCTGTGAGTATTGTGCCCTTGCATGGGGCTCCCTGACCTTTCTGAGCTTCAGTTTCTGTCACCTGGATGCCAGGCAGAATGAATGCTCCCATCACTGGGTGGGAAGATGAAATGAGAAAATACGTAGTGAGGCCCTTTCCAGAGGCTAGGTGCTGTTCATGCGAGGTCTCGATAATCATACTTTATGGTACCACAGTGTTCTTGTCAAGGTAGGCCTGTTATGTTTAGAAACATACTGGGTGTTTTAAAATCACATTCTAAAGTAAAGTCCAGGTGCACCTGGGTGGCTCAGTGGTTTAAGCGCCCGACTCTTGATTTCAGCTCAGGTCCACGATCTCAGGGTTGTGAGATGGAGCCCTGCCTGCATCAGGCTCCATGCTGAGCGTGGAGCCTGCTTGAGATTCTCTCTCTCCCTCTCCCATTACCCCTCCCTCCCAAAAACTAAAAATAAAAATAGAGTCCAGCCACTTTTTATGTTTATCAAAACCCTCTTTTTAGGATAAAAGTGATATATGTTCATTTTAACAAAAGCAAACAATAATAGCTACCCTCCACCCCTGGCCAAATACTTCTTTTTTTCCCCAAAATGATACCTGTGTTTATTTTATTTTATTTTATTTTTATTTTTATTTATTTATGATAGTCACACACACAGAGAGAGAGAGAGAGAGAGGCAGAGACACAGGCAGAGGGAGAAGCAGGCTCCATGCACTGGGAGCCCAACGTGGGATTCGATCCGGGTCTCCAGGATCGCGCCCTGGGCCAAAGGCGATACCTGTGTTTATAGATAGGCAAGAAAGTGGGACTGCTTAGGGCTGGGCCAGGCCGAGAGGAATGCCACAATGGAGATGTCAGGGAAGTAAGGAGACACTAAGCAGAAAAAAGAAGAGACCAAAGAATACTAAGCCTTGAGGAGCAACCTGGCCCTACTGAGGTGGTGCTGCAGAAGTCATTTATCAGCATCTGCTGTCTCCTCCTCATGTTCATGAGATCCCATAAAGGAAACGTAGCCATTATGCTTCATTTGTGTGGGTCTAACACGTGGAGGGCTCTCTTAACTCTGCACCTGGAGGTGAGGTCTAAGGGCAGATGACTGACTTTTCAGAGTTCAGACTTGCCCCTATAGGTAATTAAGTCGGCACTCACCTTGATCAACAAATATGTATTATCTCCACACCAAGACACACGGACTGTTGGTCCTGGAGAAACTTCAGTTGGAGGTTTGTGGTTTTAAATCTAATTATTTTTCTTGCCAGTGTTGTATCTTGTTCTCAAGAATGGTTTATGCCTCTTGTGTTTATGTAGCTGAATTTTAGTCACCGTGACAGGAGTTGGGCACTGTTAATAGTTTTCTACTATTAGACATTTTGCTGGTGTTTGAGTAAGTGTCAGATTCCAAGAGTGTAAAAATAGGAGTTACTTTGGTTTTCTTCTTTATTCCTCTGAAAAGTCTGTCGGGGCTCTTGGGCCACATGGAACCCGTGATAGGGTAGCCCTAGGATGTCATTCAAATAAGATGGGAGAGGTCGAAGTCGTGTGAGGACTTCACCAGGACTTGTTTCCTGGTGCTATCTGGGTGGAGGAGATAATTTCTGCCTAGCATAAGGGCTCCGTGACTTCCGATTGTACCATGACCTTTTTACCAATGTCAATAGCCATTTCACACACCTAGTTGTATATTTCGTTGTTTACAACACAGAACTTAAAATCTCACATGTTGCAGACCTGATTAGCTCATAGTCTGAATCATTAGAGAACACGTGTATTTATCTGTAACAGAATACAGGTTTTAAAAGGGGACTCTTAGAATTCTGTTATAGTGACAGGCTTCTTATCTCCAATAATTCGAGGTGCCTTCTTCATTGTATGAAGTTCAAAATAGGTGAAAAGTATCTACTTCTAAAAGTTGTAGAAATTCTAAAGTTTATTTTTAGCAGAATATGTAAATAAAACACCGGCCCATCAGATCCTTTGAAGGTCATGACCCAGTGCACTAGCTGTGTGCAAACTGCCAGTGTCAACCTGGTATAACAACTAGTGTGGTTTTTACAGGTCGGGTCCCTGTGACCTGCTTTCCAGGTCACTGGCTGGTGTCATCTTTTGATGACACCAGCTGCACTGGGAGACTCATCATAAGGGTTTGTAAGAGCGAGACTCCATGATGGTGGAGAGCAAACTAGAAATGTCCTTTCTGTTGGTGGGGTGGTGGGATAGTCACATGTCTTGATCACAAGACTCAAGCCCAGGCTGGACCCTCTCCCAGGGCTGCCCTGAGAGATTTCCAAGATCCAGGACAAGTTAGGTTCTCTGGGGCTTGTCAGTTATGTAATTCCACTTCCCTGAACACAAGCTCACTGCTGAGCCTTTCTCAGCTGCACCTGCCAGATACAAACAGGTGTGAACTTTCTTGAAGATAAACCTCCGTCTATGTTTAGATGTGAATGGGCCTCCTAAATCTGTGTTAGTCAACTTCTGATGATTCAAAAGCAGCTAGGTAGCAGTCACCAGCCTGAGCTGTGATACACCCTTATTCCATAGCTTGATGGTTAGAGAGCAAAGGTGCCTTGCCCAAGGTCACAGAGCTGGTGAGCTGCAGGATCTGTACTTCTGTACCTCAGATTCCCTCACTCTACATCTAGCCTCCTTTTCCTGGGAAACTAATTTTACAGTTTTTTAAATAATACATTCCTGTACTCTGCCTTAATTTTCACAGCTCAATTTTTTCCATGCTCACAATTTTCACTAAGATAATTTTTTTTAATGTAAGAAATTAGCAAAACACCAGAGCAGTTTCAGCAGCATGTAACTTTAGGGGTACAGTAAGAGAGGGCCACCATAAGCCCCATTGCATTAGGGCTACTTCATTGCAAGTGACAGAAAAACCAACTAAGAAATAACTTAAGTGAAAAGTTGTGGAGTATCGTGGTTTCAGGCAGAGGTTGATCTAGGAGACCTAATTTCGTGGCTCTCTGTGCTGTCCTCATTTGCCAGCTCTAAACCTATATCCTCCCACTTTTAAGAGATGGAGCAGCCTTTCTCTCTCTCTCTCTCTCAAGATTCCCAGGAAGTCCCAACATTGTGTGCCATTGACTCTAACTGGCTCTCATTCTTATTCCTGAGCCAGTATTGTGGCCAGAGGATGGCAGTGCTCCACCACGCCAGGTATAAGTTATATACCCATCCCAATAGCTCGAGTGAAATCATGGAGTTGGAGTCTTAGAAAGGAGGTGTTGATCCTGGATGACAAACTCAGAAACCTCTACTACAGAATCAAGTCCCAGTAGCTGGATGATCTACAGCGAGGTACCTTACTGCTAAGCCTCCATTTTTTCAACTGCAGGATGGAGATATTGGCACTTCTCTCATTTTGTATAGTACCCTAAGCTTTGTATGTGGTCAGGTTCAATAAATTTTTGCCTTAGCATAAGCTAAGCAGCCAGTGGTGGTGCTGTGGTTCCCAGTTGCCCTGTGGATGATATCCTAACTCCTTGACTAGCCTGCCTAGAGCTAAGTCTCTAGTCTTTCCTCCTTTCACTCCCAATGATCCTCCCTTTCTACTCCTCCCCGGAGGTGAGTGACCCCTCCACCCCACAGGGTGCCATTACAGTACCCTCCATCCCTGACTAAGTGTCCCTCCTGTGTTCTCTCTTGGAGCCCACACTCATCCGAGGAGAGCAGGAGCACACTGTGTTGTGACAGCCTGTTTGTCTATCCTTCCCTCTAGACTTTGTGAGGACAGACACCATGATTGTCACTCAGGAGGCTACCATGCCTGACTTGAGAGCAGGTGTACGAAGATCTTTGGTGTAGAAATCAATGATGGATGAATGACAGGCAAGGCATCTCCCAGGTGAGGGTCTGGTTGACCCTGTGTGTTCAATGCCCCAGTGGATAAGGGGGCTTCACTCTGACCTATAGCCATCACCCCCATATCTAGGCTGTTGCCTTGCAGAGCATCCTACCCAATGCACCAGGCACAGAGTGGGTTCCCCTCACCGCAGGCACAATCCCACCATTGGGAAACCCTCAGAGCCTTGCTAGCTAGTGTGGGAGCAGTCACTTTGCTTACTGTGCACACGCTGAACACTCCTTGCCTACATTGTAGACAACATTGTAGTTTGGTAACCCGTTCTTATTTTTAAAGGATGAGGTGCTTCTTGATTCAAAAAGCAGATTTTAATCCACAAAAGAATTTAGCCATATGTAAAAACGGACTTTGTGGGTTAGGGCTTTAGAGCTCCTTGAAGTAAAAATGTCCCTGACTGCAGTTTAAAGGAAACTTGCTTTGGGAGGAGACTCAACAATGCAAAAGAAAGCCAAACTTGGCAATCATACAAGGGGGGACTGGACCCACCCTCTGCCTGCTGCCCCCGCCCTTCTCAGGTCCGAGAGGCTACTGTTCTGATCTTCCCATGGGGTTGGTAGCGTGCCAGGAGGCTCCTGGCAACATTGAGGTATTTAATATAATTCCTTCTAGTCAAGTTCGGTTTTGACGTTTCGTGGGTTAGTACCTAAGAAATGCCTCCTTGCTGTAAGTGTTAAGGTGAGCTGAAGGAAGAGACTGCAGCTGCAAAATGCAGGCCATCCTTCTGAGAATGAGTACCCAGCGACCCAGCTTATCGGGCTCAGCTTGCAAGCCGTCTTCCCTCCTTTCCGGCCCCAAATTTTCTTTTGTGGAGCTGGTCTCTCTCTTATTGAAGTATTTCCCATGTGTTTGCTAAAGGGAAATCACCACCAAGACATCTGCAAAGTCTCCAGGCTTTGAAGTACCCACAGGAACTCAGCAAAGAGAAATCCAGTTACTTTGAGTCTCCTGGGTGGGTGGAAAGATTGTGTATTGGCTGTTACAGCAGCTGCTGGTGAAGCCAGGGTGGTGGCACCACTGGAAATTAAGGTATCTTCATTCTTTTCCTACCTGAGACAAGAGCTTTTTCATTGTTTTTTTTCCCCCAAAGGGATGAAAAATAAAAGCACGTATACTAAAAAGGGTTCAGTTTGCCCTTGTTCAAATGAAAATTTAGATGTTAGTGTGCTTTTAAAGTGTGTGTGTTTCTGAATTTATAACCCTTTAAATATATGTGGCATTTAGGAATTTACCCAGCACATTTGTGTATATTAGTTCAAGTCCCCTGTTCAGCTTGTTAGTCAAATTGTTACATTATTCTACAGATGAGCTGACTTCACGGAAGGCAGCAAACTTACCCAGCATCCCTGAGCCAGGGAGGGGCGGACTGACAGCCTCTCTGATTCCAGAGGGAGTACTTCTTCCGATTTACTGGGGGGTGGCAGCCTGGCACAAACTATTTTCCCTCCACATCACCCTCAAATTATACAGTAATCTCTCTCCATGTGCATGGAGGCCAGTGTTCATGGTTCCACAGACAAAACAGAACAAGAAATTAAGCCATAATCATTGTACCATTGATACTACCATTTATCAAGCATAGACTTTGTGGCCGGTTTTGGTTTTTTTTTTTGTTGTTTTTTTTTTTTAATTTTTTTATTTATTTATGATAGTCACAGAGAGAGAGAGAGAGAGGCAGAGACACAGGCAGAGGGAGAAGCAGGCTCCATGCACCCGGAGCCCGATGTGGGATTCGATCCCGCGCCTCCAGGATCGCGCCCTGGGCCAAAGGCAGGCACCAAACCGCTGCGCCACCCAGGGATCCCAGTGTGGCCGGTTTTGTTATAAATTATGTGTATGAACTTACTTCATCCTCATGGGAACCTACCTTCTCCCATGAGATGAGGTAGGTGACTTGCCTAAGGTCTCTGAGCTGGAAAGAGGGGGGCCAGGATTCAAATGCAGACAGTCTGACAACAGACTCCTCTCCAAACCACCATATATATACATACTGAGCACTTGCTAGTGCTAGCTCCTTTATATGCATTATCTTATTGAATCGTCACATAAAAAAAATCGTCCCTGTTTTACAGAGGAGGAGACCCGTTCAATGTGGTTAAGTGACTTGCCCAAAGTCATAGGATTTAGCAAGTGTTGGAGCCAAGATTTGAACCAGGCTGTCTATCTCCCAAGCCCAATCTTGAACCCTCTTGCTTCATTCCATGCCTAAATATGCCATTTACACTGCCATGCACAAAACTGCCTTGTGTGTAACACTGCCAACAAGGGGCGCCTAGATGGTGCAGTTGGTTGGGTGGTGTTCCACTCTTGGTTTCTTCTCGGATGGTGATCTCAGAGTTGAGATCAAGTCCTGTCTCAGACTCCATGCTCACTGCAGAGTCTGCTTGGGACTCTCTCTGCCCCTTCCCTCTGCACTCACGCTCATGTGCGTGCTCTCTCTCTCTCTCTTTCAAATAAATAAGTTAATCTTAAAAAAAAAAAAAACTGCCTATAAGCTCACTGAGGTTGGATTCGAAAGGCTGTGCTCCCGGGAGCCCTGTCCTAAACAGCCAAACAGTCCTTACTGTGTCACAGCACCTTTCTCATTGAGGCATCTCACAGAGGCATTTGACAGATGGGGAAAAGACTGAGGCCCAGAGAGGCTAAACGGCTTGCACAAAGTCTTGTCTTACGGAGCAGTGGCACCAGGATCTGAACACAGTTGCTCCGAACTTAGGGCCCTGGCGGAGGCAGTTGTGCTCTTCAGAGGACAATGAACTTGGCAGCAGAGGACTGTCTGGGGGAACGAGGTTGGCAGCCCAATTTCCATTTCTGCGCCGTCCCCAAATTTCTCCAGGCACCTTTAACCTCTCTCTGCTTTTCCCTCTCCTCAAGAAGTGTAGAGAAACTGCCACCCACCTTCTTCACAGGAATTTTGCAAAGATTAATTGGATAATTTCAGAATAGTTCTTTGAGCTGTTTGAAGGAAAGGTGCCATCGAGAAGAACAAAGTAAAATAACAATAATAATTATTATATTTAAATGTATTTATGAAAATCTCTGTGGGGGCAATTAAGAGGAGACCAGCTTGGACTTGTGGGAAATCCACAAGTTGTTGGAATGCTCGTGTCCCTCCCCATCCCCCATGGTCCCCTGGCTTGCCTGTGGGGTGACAGAACGATGGACCTGGGTCTGAAGGATAGGCACAGGAGGCTGGGGGCTGTGCAGCCAGAGCCACCCATTCTTCAGTCCCAAAATAACTTACCCACCCATCTCAGGCCCGAGGGAGGCGGCACCTGTCATGACCCCAGACTGGCTACCTCGAAGTGCTCACACAGCTCTTTCCAAAACCTCCACTCCCTTGTCATCGGCAGTGGAGAACTTTGTCTTCAGCCTTCAGCGTCTGTCCTATAATTAATTACTGCCCATTTACCACAGGGACAGAAAATTCCTACCACCTCAGCCGGGCGCCTCGGAGGACTTCTCTCACATCTGCCGTGGAACCTGTGTTTGTATTTAGCGGTGGGCCTGGCAGATAATGAGGTTTTGATGCCACAGAGCTATTTAAGCAAGTTTATTCTAGGCTCTCAGGATCCCTTGGCTGCTAACATCTGGTCTATTCAGACATCGCCCTCTCTCCATTCGGAGGGCCTGGGTTTGGTGGGCAAGATGTTCTCTTTTACAATCGACTTGCCTTTGATCTTTAAGACTGGCTTTCCTGCTTAAACACCTGGCCATGCTTAGCCTCTGTAGCAATTCCACACTCCTGCACAGTGTTGCTTTTCTTTTTATACACAGATGGCCATCATGCTGTGTGCAACTGCAGCCACAGCCTGCTCATCATCTCAGAACAGATTTTTTCCCCCTGCAGCCGATTCAGACAGGATAACCTCTTAGGCAAACACTCTGGTCCCTTCCCATCTCTTACAACTTTATTTTCTGTTCTGTGCCAACCCCCACCAATTTCTATCCACCACGTGTGAGCAGAGGCTGGGCCCCCAGGAACAGAGCTTCTCCAGCGGAGATGTGCATATGAATCGTCTGGGCATCCGATTAAAATACAAATGTGATCCGTCAGACAGGGTGGGTCTCAGACTCTGATTTCTGATGGGCTCCCAGGGGATGCTGATGTTGTTGGCCCATGAACCACATGTTGAGCAGGAAAATCTTCAGTTACTTCTGGAATAATCTCCACACTGGCCTCCCCCTAAAATGTTCCTATTTCTTTCCCTTGCTCTTTTTTTTTTTTAAGATTTTATTTATTTATTCATGAGAGACACACAGAGAGAGGCAGAGACATAGGCAGAGGGGGAAGCAGGCTCCCTGTGGGGAGCACCGTGTGGGACTTGATCTGGACCCTGGGATCACACCCTGAGCCAAAGGCAGATGCTCAACCGCTGAGGCACCCAGGTGTCCCCCTTTCCCTTGCTCTTAACCAAATGTAACCATCTTGTGTTCTATTCCCATTGAAGCACTCTCCTGTCCACAGGTGACTATTTCATACTCAAGTGCTAATAGCTAATAGAGAAGCAGGTTAAATAATTAGAAGAGAGCAGGGTATAGGAGCCTTGTGACTACTATATGAGGATCACATTCCTAGTTGTTGATCCATTATTGTTTTTAATCTATCCTGACAATATTCTGCCTTGATGAATGTTTTTAAAGTAATAATTTTATTGGCTATATGAAATCACATATAGAATCTTTTTATACCCATTCTCCCCCTACTCTCCAAGAACACAGGTAAAGCTCAGTACTTACTCAGAGTACCCAGACATAAGAATAGCGTTGTCCACTTGTGGTCGAGAAGACCAGCTCTGTAACTGTCAAACTCCATTCTGCAGCTAGGACCAGTTTCTTCCATTCAGTCTTGAGAAAAGCAGTTGTCATGTAGTAAGTCTGATAACATAATTAAAACATTGAATCTATGCTCACCTTTTTAATGAATCCTCAGGGATGATATTCAAGAAAAGCATGGGCATCTGAAATCTAGCTGATGGAATGGCTCTCTCTAGGAGGGACACTCTTTTCTGCCATTATTAAATGGGCTGTTATGATTCTCCTGTTGTTGCTACATCATAGTTGATAGGAAGATGAGAATCTATGATATGATACACTATGACCCTAGGTTCATATCCTGGTTTCATATCATGGCTTTTTAACTTTATTACTCTAGTTTTCCCCATCTGTATAATGGACATAATGATCATCATTTGGCGTTCTTCGTATGATAGGCTTTGTAGAATCCATTCCTGTCCCTTGGGCAGCCTTATGAAGCTATCTAACAACTGGTATGAGATGGGCACCAGTCACTGAGTGCAAACCAGCCCTTACTACTGGACAGGCCCTAGAGGCTCTACTCTGCCCACATCTCCCTTTAGCTCAAGATTGCAAAGTAGCCCACAGTGGGTGGGGGTGGAATCCAGGGACAGGCTGGTCAGCCAGGATACTGGGAGGGTGTGTGTGTGTGCTCCAGGGACTTAAGGCAACTGCTCCTGACTGTCTGGTAGGAAGACATTTCAGTACTGGAACTGGTCCATCCCCACTTGGCCAATGAGAATATGGAGAATCAGATTAAGCATGTTCCCCAAGACTACACACCCAGTGAGTGGCAGCTCGGAGGTGTCTGTACCCAGCCCCCAAGGTCTTACCCCCTGATCAGCCCTACTCAGTATGACACGTGGTGATGGATGTGAAGGTGGATGATATAGTATGAGGCATTCGGTCAGTTGGTACTCAGGAGATCGTGATCTTCATCCACACTCAACTCCTGTAGGTTTCTCTACTATGTTCAGTGTGGTCTTCTCCTGGGGAGGAGGGTGGGGTGGATGAAGCTTAAACCTTTGACCTCCTTCTTACCCAGCAAGGCCTGCTTGGTGCTGTGACTCATGGTTTCCAGTTCTCCTGGCTGCACCTCTGCGCACGGGAGTTTTCTAGCTACAGGTTGGTGAAGTATTCCAGGGCAGGATGTTTACATCCCCTAGAGGAATGGCACGGAATCAAGCCAGCCCTTGCTTGGCAACCCCTGGCTGTTCTTTCCAGCCCAAGGCGCCCTGCCAAACCCACTCAGGAGAAGGAAAACATAACAAGTGCTGATGTGCTTCCATTTTACATAGAACATAATAAAAGTTTTCAGGATGATTTATTTTCCTAAACAAGAAAATACAATGGACGCCATCCATTATTCAACATGCTAATGATAACCTTTACTCTGTTGTCGAGGATGATCTAAGGTGGTATTCAGCTAAAGTACAAAGAACGCACAGAGAAAACACACACACACACACACACACACACACACACAATCATACGATCCCACGATACTCCATGCCGTGGCAGGGGAAAATTAATTGTGGAACAAGGGGATTCGAAAGTAAGAGGAAAAACATGTTTCCCCATTTGCAGTTTCCAGGCATCATAACAACAGGAGCTTCTTTAATTTTCGGTGATTCACTTGGAAGTCTCCCCCATCCAAAGTGAATATTGATAACTCAATGCATGCTTGATGGTAATATTTATGAAATATATTTCTTCCAGCTGACATTATTGAAGCCACATGGAGCAGAGGGCACGGAGTTGTATCATTTCTCAAGACCCTTGCTCATGGCCCAGTTAACACAAGCGTGGGAGGTGGGGGCAGGGTGACCTGGAATACCACTGCTCCCTTTTCACCTGAGAAAACATTGAAGGGCTTTTTCCCTGCGAGTTACAGTTAACCAGGAAAATGTGGAAGTTTGTTTTGATTCTGAGCAAGTTTGATAGAGCAGGAGAATCTCCACTTTCTGATGAGTGATGACTTTTTCCAGATAGAAAGCAAATGGTAATTACAGTTGTTAATACAGTTGTTAATTTCCAAAATGTCGAATGATGCTATGTGTGTTCTAATGGGGATCAATAAAAATTAAATCGGTCCAGATACCTTGAGAATTCACCCCATAACTCAAGTATGGATGTCACTAGACAGAAGTTCATTTCTAAATTTTCCTTTATATTTTAAGCATTAGTTTGTGCTCCAAGGGAGGATGCTAATCGGAGAGCCTGGAGAATGGTTTAGAGCTAGGCATTCGACCCTAGTTCACATCTTCCAGGAGACTCTATTTATTAAAGAGATAGTCAAAAAAAAACAAAAACAAAAACGAAAGCTTAAGGTTTTGCTGATTCCCTAAATGGTTTTTTGGCTGTGAAAATGTAAGCATCCCTAAAAAATTTTAATGGCCTTAGCCATTCTCCAGAAATTCCTCCATTTTGAGTTTTAGATTTATGAGTAAAAGCAGAAGACAGCATTTCTCAGTTCTGAATCATAGCAGAACAGGCCATGTTTGGGAGCAGTTGGGGCTTGGGCTCGAGTCGGTTGGCTGGATGACCCTGGACTAGCTGGTTAACCTCAGGCAAGTTATTATTCCATTGTAAGATGCAAGAGATTGTAGGTTGTTGTGAGGTGGAAATAAAGCAACACAGGTGAAGTATTTAGGACAGTACCTAGCACAAAGGACTCCTTGAAGAAATGCTGCCCCTCCCACACTCCCCCCAAAAAGAAAAAAAACCTTATATATGCCAAAGTTAACATAATAAAATGGAAAACTGAGGGAAACTTTCTGAAAAAATGCATCATCATATACTTAGGAATCAAAGAAGTTCTGTTTTTATTCTTTGATCCTTCCCACTAAATGTTGATTGAGTGCCTATCATGTGTACGGTGCTAGAAACCATTTCCTTCGACCCCAAAGCTGGAGGCACCTAGCTATGCAAGCAGTCATGTCTAATTTTAGAGGTTCTCTTGCAGGAAGAAATGGCTAGGGGCAAAACCGACAGGAGATAAAGTTGAACCGCCTGGTCTCATTCTAGAGATTTCCAAGAGATAGTTCTAAAACTATGTTCTTCTTTATGAAGGGGCTTCGAAAATTCTTAAGGCTTAACTCCACCATTCCCTACTTGCAATATCATGTTTAGGATTATTCTAAATGCTTCTGAGACTTTCCACAACTATGTCTATTTCAAGTCTGTTCTCAGAAAATGGAACTCCACAGAAGGCAGTTCACGTGATTTTTAGTCCGAATCTATAAATAATTGGTGTATCCATTTTAGCCCTCAAAACTCCCATCTGGTTCTCTGTTCACATGAGACATTAGGCCAAAAGCTTGGAAGGGTAACAATATCCTGCGATGCATGAACATCGTAGGATAATTGTGATCATAGTAGTGCTCCTCACTTCCGGTTTTTTGAGGACTATAGCTTGGGCTTCCCCAAGGTAATTTGCACAGGATCAGCAGGCTGGATGAGGGGAGAAAAACACTTGTAGGAAGACATTTATCTCGTCTTCCCTGTTCACTTATCCTGCGTGTCTGCAGGCATTAAAACTCTTCATGGTTGAGGATCAAGAAGGCCTGACCTCGCCCCTGCTCCTACTGCAGACTTTTTATAATTCATGTCTGTGAGAGGCAGGAGAACACAGCTTGTTTGGGGGATCCCAGATGGAGTTTGCAGGATGGATATTAGAAAAATCATCTCTTTGACTGGTAAACTGAGAAATTTAAATTGGAACAGCCATGAAAGCCATACGTGTTGGGAGGTGGGGTGGGGGTGAGGCGGGCCAGGATGTCGCTTTTGCATCTGTAAGAGTCCTATTTTGTAGAGTCGGTCTGCACTTTAAGAATTCCTAATGGGTACAGTCCGTTCAGAATCTCAGCTGAATGTGTTGGAGTCTCTGATCATGTACTTTTGATTAAGGGGGGGGGGGAGGGAAAAAAACAACAATGACACACAAACACACACTTAACACTTAACAAAAGATGGGGAAAATGTGGGCACCAGGCATATCTCTGCTGATCTGAGGATGACAGTTGAAGAGGGAACATTTCAAGTACAGGGATTGACGCAAGAGCAGCCCCCAGACAGGAGGGGGAGAAAGGTCAGCAAAGGTAAGTTCATAAGTAAAACAGGCTGGGGGGCGGGTGCGGAGGGAAGGCGAGCTGGTGTCAGAATAAGGGGAAGCTGAAACCAAGTAAATGAAACCCACTATGACTTATTAGGAATGTTTAATTTGAAATTGTGATCCCTACAATTATTGAAAATGGTGCAGTTAAAAGGAAAGCAGTTCCATTGTGACAGGGCAGGAAGAACCCGAGAAATGTTTGACATTCAAATGCCTTTAAAAAAAAAAAAAACGGCCTTTGTTCCAAAGTTCTTGTTTTGCATCTGGTGAAATGCATATTAATTTTTCTTCTTTCATCGTGAATCGCTGTGTGTTCTGTATCTTCTTTATGGAGAGAAGACGGGGTGTCCATAGATGGAAAGCGGAAGGGCACCCACCCCCCCTGCCTTGCACCCTCAACTCCACCGTTTCATCTTGGCCCTATAGCATTGGTGAAAAAACAATGGGGCAGTCTGGAAAGGAGATGGAAATCGAACAAAAGAATTCTTGAATGTGGGAGTTAGAAGTAGATCACTCTGCTAGCTTGGACCCTTCTGTCATTAAAGTGGAGAGGGCGTTTACTTCTAAAACCCTCCCGACCACCCCAGATCCCCCAGGATCCTTGTCTCTTGACCTGATTGATCCATAACCCCTGCCCCCACCCCCAACAAACCCAGGATTGAAACAGGGTTTTTCCTTGTGCCTTTCCGAGAGTGACTGGCAGTGCAGCCACAGAACTGGCAGGTTCTGATTAGGAATTAAATTCAGGCCCATTCACGATGTACGTTAACTTTGTGGGTGGAAAGAAACCTGGAGAAGAGAGAGGAAACAAGCCTTAGAGCCTCCAAAAATTGGCAGGCAGACTTCCGGAATGAGGCTTCTCCAAGGAATCTTCTCGAATTAAACCTGGGACTGAAATACATTTGCAAATGATCAGGCTTAAAAGTGGGGTTGAGTTTCCTTGTGTCATGCTGATATGGGCCTGGAGAGTTATGTGGGTTTTTTTGGAGATGAGGAGGGAGAAATGATGCACCCTGAGAACACAGAGCAGAAAATTTTGGGCTGCAAATCACTTACTTAGGCCAGGCTCTCCATCTGATATTCTTCCCAGATACGTCATGGCATTCATGAAGAACGCTTGCTGCTTAAATGTCGGATTATGCAGTAATAGTCCCCAAATGAGAACCTAAGTGCCTTAAAAAAAATTCATCAGTTGTCTTTAAGGTTTGTGTGGCTGCTCAAATATTCTCTGTAGCGTTTGGCCTTTAGCAGACCACATTGAAACAGCTTTCTTATTTACAGACCATCATTTCTGACACATTTATCTGGTGTGATTAATTAAAGATGATTTTTAAATCCATATTTTTCTTTAAAAGGCTGAAGAGACAGCCCTGCGTTTTTCCATCCGCAAATGGAGGTCCTAAACTACCATAAGATGGCACTGTAACATAAATTATGGCAGGAGTCAGCTATACAGTATAAGGACTGAAAAAATTAAAAAGTAGACGGCCAGATTTGCAGGTGAGCATACGGGAATTATTCCCACGGAGATACATTAACTAGGAAATGTGCTAAGAGCGTGTTATATTCGTATTGGACTTTCATCAGTGAGACGCTATCCAGGAATTCAAGGCAGACAGGCCCTTTTACATTTTCAGAGAAAATGAATTTAAATATAGCCCGAAAGAAAAGATTTAAAAAATAATAAGAAAAGAGAGAAATCAGACAAAACCACAAGTGTAAAAATGGAAAGGTGTTTTTCACTCTTGGTTCTGTCTCAGGAATATAATCACTAAGGTCAAAATGAAAACCTGGTTTAACCATTTTCCTGTTCTTTGCTTCCCTGTCATTATGGGGGGGGGGGGGTGATGTAGCCGATCTCAGTAAAGTGGCCAACCCCACAGGGCCTAGCTGTGGAGTCTCAGTGTCGGTGCCAGCACATTTATCCCCTTGTTTTGCACAAAGCAAGCATTGCCTTTTACAGATGGGCATTGGGGAATAAAAAGTATTCTCAGATACTGATGCAGCAGGCATCCTTTTTTTTTCTTTCCGCCATGCTCTGTTTGAGAAGGGCTCAGTCAGTGCTGCCTGTGCCAAAGTGGTCCTGGTTTAGTGGCAATCCCTAAGAGATTAAAAGGAAAGAAGGGAGGGGAAACCTCATCCAAATTCCTTTGTAGGGGCTCCATAGCTTCAGGTGCAGTGGAAAACGGCAACATCGCCAGCATGTTCTCTGGCTTCACAGAAAAGCTTAAAAAAAAAAAATCACCGTTTCTTGGCTATCTTAGGCTATTGTGATATCAAGTGGGTAAGCTCTTGGGGTTGGCATAAAACCAGGTACATGCTTTTCTCTGCTTAGCAAGCAGGTATCCAGGTCCTGTTCAATACGGTACACTCCAGGGAGAGGTATGTGTGCTGCTGGAACATCCATGAGATGGTTTTCTGAAGCGCTTTGCATCCCTGCAAACGGCATGGCTACACTTGGCTAAGAGGGGGTCATTGGGGAACCTGGCTTTATGCGGAAACATCAGGCTCCTTTTCCTGATGATTTTCCTCCCCACCACTCCAGTAGGGAAAATAGGTGGACCATCAGGCAACTGACAATACTGGTCATACTCCAGTCAGAAATGCCTCGGCGGATTGCCATGGTGTAGTCTAGAAAGCCTGCACCTGGTCATGTGGGCTCAGAAGCCAGTAGAGCCCAACTTCTAGCTTGTATAAAAACCGATGGTTTTTTTTCTCTCGGGTGGGTTAAGCCTCCAGTTTTAGGAAGCCCGGCTTGGCTAGTCTCTCTGGCAAGCAAGCCACAATCCAGAGAGATTGTGGAACACAAAAGTAGTAATGACCAACCTTACCTAAGTAACCATTGCAGCTTCTCACTTCCCTTTGTAAAATCACTGTGGTATTAAGATATCTTTCTTAGAGTGTGAAGATCATTAAGTGGAGGTTTGTCTGGAGATGGAGGGAAGAGAAGTGACTTGCCTCTTAATAAACTTGTGTCCTCTGCTTTCTGCTGGTAAAGATTTGTTATGAAATTTCAAGTGTGCTGATTACCTGTTTATATGCAAATACTGGATTACCTGTCCCACCTCTTGCTAATTGTCTGTATGGATGTTGTTTTGAATGTACTGTTTTAGACATCCTCTCTGTCTCTTTTTTAACGGCGTACTTTTTTATTCCCAAATGGAGAAAAATTATATCTTAGCTCGCAGGTGCATGAACGTTGATGGACAAGGCTCCCAATCCCTTACCTGAAACCCTTAGTGCCAGAATATAGAGTTTGGGGGATCTTAGCAAAGTATTATGATGCACAGACCATACATTTCCTACCCTGTGATGTTACATTAATATCTCTGCAGTGAAATATGTGACTATTGATATTAATGGTTTAAGTAAACTCTGAATATCCCATATCAGGTCAGATCTAGCCAACATTGAGTCAATTAATTAAACAAAACTTTGAATTTCAAATTTGTGAATAAGGGAATGTAGATCTGTATTTAGATTGTATGTGTGTATTTCTATTTTAGTAGAAATACAATATACAAGTTACTTTTAAAATATATGATTACAAAAAAAAAAAAATATATGATTACAAAAAAAAAAAAATATATGATTACAGAAGAAAAAGATAGCCTTTGAGATCTGACTGAAATTGCCTCAGATCATAATCCCTTACATATTCATAGGCTTCTTGTTTTTGCCTCCTCACTGACTAATTAGAACCTCTGGCCCAGGGGTTGCAAACTCAGGTGTTTCAGAAGACCAGAGAGATAATATATAATATAAGCTGGGTGGGTTGGGGTAGGCAACAGGGAATGGTGAGGACCAGGGCACAGGAGAACCCCTACAGCACCCAAAAGGAGGCACCTACCACTAAGTGGTTCCTGATAATTGCTGCCAAGTGAGAGTGCCTAGTGCCCTGGCACCTAATTCACTTTTTAAAAAATTCCATGTAAAACGTATCACTCATGATGTTTTTATTAGCCTCAAAACCACATATACATCAAAAGAAAACAAAGTGAAACAAAACCCATATATATCTGTCTTCTTGCCCAGTCCCCAAGTGGTTTCTCCCTGGTGTCTGGTGGTTGCTGTCATTTCCATTCTGGCTTTGATGGCCTCCCTACTCAACCTTGGCCTCCCTACTTGACCGCAACTCCTGTGGCCAGCTTTTTAAACCATGTACTGGATATAACAAAAGCACCCCACTTTGTGTAGACCTTGCATTACTCCTCTTATTCTGCTAACTAGCTGTTGAAAATCTCAGTCCTGGGATCCCTGGGTGACGCAGCGGTTTAGCGCCTGCCTTTGGCCCAGGGCGCGATCCTGGAGACCCAGGATCGAATCCCACATCGGGCTCCCGGTGCATGGAGCCTGCTTCTCCCTCTGCCTATGTCTCTGCCTCTCTCTCTCTGTGTGTGACTATCATAAATAAATTTTAAAAAATTTAAAAAAAAAAATCTCAGTCCTACATTAGCCCTCTTGCTCCTCTACTTTCTTCTCCTTTCCTTCACCTGCCCCTGTCTCCAAAGAGCCACATGGATTATGGCCTCTGGATATTGTCCCTTCTCCTCATTTACTTTTTTTTTTAAGTGAAGTATCATTGGCATATAGCATTACAGTATTTTCAGGTGTACAATATAATGATTTGATGTTTGCATACATACTACAAAATGATTATGATAGTAAGTCTAGTTAGCGTTCGTCACCATATATACTTACATAGTTTTTCTCTTGTCATGAGAACTTCTAAGATCTGCTCTCGGCAACTTTCAAATGCACAATATAGTATTATTAACTCTAATTGCCTTGCTGTGTTTTATATCCCTATGACTGATTTACCTTATAACTGGAAATTTGTACCCATTGACCTCCTTTACCTATTTCACTCACCCCCTATTCCCCACCTTTGGCAAACACCAGTCTATTCTCTGTATCTGTGAACTCAGTTTTGTTTTGTTTGAAGATTCCCTATTAAAGTGAAATCATACATATTTGTCTTTCACTCTCGGATTTATTTCACTTAGCATAATGTCCTCAAGGTCTATCAATGTAGTTGCAAATGGCAAGATTTTCTTTCTTTTTTTTTTTGGCTGAATAATATGCCATTGTGTATCTGTGTATTTTTCCCTTCTTCGTTAAATAATGCTACAATGATGGGGTGCTTGGGTGGCTCAGTAGGTTGAGCATTATGAGATTGAGCCCCATATCTAGCTCTGTGCTGGACATGAAATCTGTTTAAGTTTCTCTCTCTCCCTCTGCCCCTCTCTCCCTTAAAAAAAATGCTGCAGTGAACATGGGATGCGTATATCTTTTCAATATGGTGTTTTTTTCTTCAGATAAATATGCGCAATGGAACTGCTGGATCCTGATAGTCCTATTTTTATTTTTTTAAGGAACCTTCATACTATCTTCCACATGGCTGTACCAATTTACATTCCCATCAACAGTGTACAAGGGTTCCATTTTCTCCACCTCCTTGCCAACTCAATATTTCTTGTCTTTTTGATGCTAGCCACTCTAACAGGTGTGAAGTGATATCTCATTGTGGTTTTTATTTGCATTTCTCTGATGATTAGTGAATTTGAACACCTTTTCATATATTTGTCATCTTTGTGTCTTATTTGGAAAAATGTCTATTCAGATCTTCCACCTATTTTTTATTGCTATTGAGTTGTAGGAGTTCTTTATATATTTTGGATATTAGTCCCTCATTGGATATGTGATTTGCAAATATTTTTTCCATTTCATAGGTTGCTTTTCATTTTGTTGATGGTTTCCTTTGCTGTGCAGAATCCTCATTCACTTTTAATTTGATCTAATAGATATAAGCCAAGCCCCTAGTTAGCAAACCCAATGCAATTTTACTGTGTTCTTTTGAACTAACTCACATCATTTGCAACTTTTGAAATTCTCAAAAAAAAAAAAAGAAAGAAATTCTCTCCTCCCTAGTATCAATGTCATTATGTGCTTCAGATTTCCCTCCTTTTCCCCTATATTTTCACTCCACACACTCTACTCTCTTACAACCAGATTCCAGCCTCAGCTTTCTTCTTCCCTAACCCTCCAGCTTTTTTGTTCTCTAAGTATTACCTCCTCTTGGCCATTACACAATCTAGACTTTTAGGTGTACTTTTTCTTATTAGAGACAAGAACTGAGCTTCTAGGTGGATATTCCACAGGATACTCAAACTCAGTCTGCCCCAAATAGAACCTCATACATTCCTCGCTGGTCAACACCAGCTCCTCTCACTCAGCTCTGTTTTCCTGTCTGTGAATTAAAACCAGTTATCTGTGACCCACGTACTTTTCCATGTCAGTGGTCCTTGAAGCCAGTAGGATCCATCTCCCTTATCGTTCTTTTTTCATGCCCACTAATAGTGCTTTTTTTCTTCTCTCTCTCTCATTACTACTGTTCCCATTCTCAGGCTTTCATCCCTCCACTGTATCCTGTGACATTGGAGATTATAGTTCCTAAAATCCAACAACAATCATCCCATTCACCTAATTGTCTGCTGGCTCCTTATTGCCTTTCAAATTAAGTTGATTCTCCTTATCAAGCTGCGGAAACTCCAATAACCATAACCTACCTTATTTTCAATCTTATTGACTATGATTCCCATTTGTGTACACTATAAATTTAATAAACTGGACCACTTGTTGAAACCATCTCATTTTTCTAGAAGGAAATAGTCTCATCCTAATCTATAGCAAAGGCTTGCTTGAATGCCCAGAGGCTAAGGTGCAGTTGATATAGTTTGACCAATTCATGGATCATCTCACACAATGTAGATATTTTACAACTTCTATTTAGACTTCCTAGAACATGTGGTGTCTTGTATGTACTCCCAATGATAAAATGGTGGAAGAGGAGTTCATGGCCTCTGAATATATTTAAACCCCCCCCTTATTGCATTAATTATTCCCTGATCAAGTGCAAAAAGGCTATGAAATTTAGCCAAATAAAAATAATCTGTATGGCTGAGAGTTAACAGATTAGTAATGGATTATGACATAAACTGAACCATGGTAACTGAAAAAGTCAGGGTCAAATTCTCTGCTAATACTAGTCATCAGCAGCATATCTAATAGGGCCATAATAACTTCAAAATACTTAAAAATGGGGCACATTATTGAAAAAAAGGTTTTATATCAAATATATAGTTCATACAAAATCCCCAAGGCAAGTGAACTTATTCTGTCTGTTGGAAAAGATTTCTGACTCTCAGTCTTGCAGTGGATTTTGTTATAAAGTGCTATTGGTGCATCACCAGAGACATATTAGTTTTTTCATTGGCTACATTAGAAATTCAAGTCCTTTGTATTTTGTCAACACTCAGATTTGGGAATTTAAGCATTCATTTTGATCCTTAAGTCTTTTCATGGTACAATAAGGATGAAATGCTTTTTTTTCTATCACCACTGAAGACAAGTGGAAACCTGTGTGCCCCAAGAAAATTTATACCTGGAAGAAAGTGGTAACCCAACATAGCACTAGGTTAGGAAAGCATTTCTAAACCATTCCTGAATGTGTTTTTCCAGTCTGAAGAAGGAATATGGAGACATACTGGTGTCTTCCTCTGAATTCAAAAGGAAGTTCCAAGCCCCATCATGAAATTTGGGGAAGGAGGTAAATTCATCTTTCCCCACAAAATTGGATTTGGATAACCAGCCTTTTAAATGGAATAGGCTCTCTTTTTTCAATGTAAGCAAATATATCCTAGCTTTCAAAGTTTAAATTCCAACTCAAGTAATTGGAAATTCTCACATGTCTTCCAGAAATTGTTTGGTTTCTTAAAATATTATTAATGCCAAATTCAGATACTTCAGTTGTGATTTGAGAAGGTATGATGCCTGAGAGAAAACACTAGTGATTTTAGTGTAAACAGGTTTCGTTTCCCAATAAAACATTGACACTAGGGTAGATGAGCATTTGATCATCTTGTACCTCTCTACTTTGAGTTTCAGAGTCTCAACTTACACTGAGGAGGCCATTCCAATTCAACTTCAAGGCTATAGCCAAGGCATCAGTGGTTTAATAACCTATGGTTAACTATACAGGTGTTATGAAGCAAGCGTTAAGAGAATGTAATACACACCTGAGGCTCTTGAAGTCTTCTCAAATCGAATGTGTAGCCCCACATTTCTACACTTGTGGCTGTCTGGCTAGAGAAGATGATTGCAATGTTACTACCTAAAGATAAATTCCAGTATCTCCCACAGCCCAATTATGTATTGCACACACTGATATGCCGAAGGGTTGCTGAACATAGGATCAGCAGAGCCTAGATACCTGCATGTAACTGAGATTATCAAGATCTGGCACTCGTAGGTTCTTCTGTGTAGATAACATTTGTCAGCTGAAGATAAATCGCTGTCTGAATCTCATCTTGGTAGTCATGATCTTACCTTCTTGCACAACCACGTTTTTCTTCAAACATCACCAGGATAATTTGAATATAGGTGGGTGATTTTGAAACACACTTCGAATGCCTGATTTTAGACCGAACTTCGGCTCCTGCTTTTCAAGCTCATTGATCCTCGCTGTGACATGCCACATCTGGTTTTGTCACTCCCGTTCTGTTGATGTAACATAGCGTGGTATCAAGTGGTACTGGATTTGGCACAATCGTCAGCCAAAGAGATCACAAATCAAACATTATTTCTGAAAACTGCAATAGAAGTGCCAGTGTATTTTAAAATTTGTTCAGACTTCTTTTTTTTTCTCAAGAAATAGAGCTATTTGTTTTAAAGGGCTGTACTTCTAAAAATTCTTGTTCAAAGAATCGCTGTTCCCACAAACTAGAGGGCAAAGAGTTTAGTTACTCACTTGAACAAATATTTATTGAAGGGTTACTATATGCCAGGCACTGTGTCTGGCACCATATTCGTTTTCTGGGCTGCACAGAAGTGAAAGAAACTAAGTCAAACATTCATTTCGATAAATGGGAATTGTGTGCCAACTGTTCCATATGCTGATGACTCCCAAATTTATGTCTCTAGTTCTCTTCTCTCCCTTTCACCCCAGAATCAATGTGTCTAGGTGCTTTTCAGTATCTTCACTTGGATGTCCAGTAGGCCTCTTAAATATACATCTCCACTAGAAAGGAGGTAGAACAGGGATGACCAGCGCCTGGGGGAAGGGAGCTGGGAGGTGGTATTGAATGGGTACAAAGCTTCCATTAGGGATGATAGAAAAATTCCAGCAATGGATGGTGGTGACGGTCACAACATTGCCTGTGTCTTTCATGCCACTGAGTTGTACATTTTAAAATGCTTAAATCATAAATTGTACCTATATTTTGCAACAATGAAAGAACTGGTACATATCCAAAACCAAGCTCTTCATTTCCATTCCCTGGACCAGTTGCACCTCCCATCCATCTTACCTCCCAGTGAATGGCACTTCTACTCACGCCTAGGCTCCTGTTAAAAACTTGATGTCGTCATCCTCAACTCTTCTTTTTCTCACATCCAATGTTCAATCCATTCCTAAACCTCAGTGGCTCTACCCGACAGTGCATTCAGAATCCAACCACTTGTCATCATCTCCACCTTAACCTCTCAGTCCAAGTCCTCTCTTGCCTGGTCCACAGCTGCCTCCAGCGGGCTCCCAGCTTCCATTCTTTCCCTCTAGCTCATTCTCCACACAATCCTAGAGTGCTCTTTTCAGCAGACATATATGATCGGGCCAGTCTTCTGTACCCCCTTCCCCACAACAGTACTCTCCCATTGTAGCAAAACCAAACCGACAGTCCATCTGGGCCTGGAAGGCCCCAAGTGATCTGGCCTTTGGCTACCTTGATGAAGTCATGTCCTGTCACTGTCCCCCAAGCTTCCTTTGTTTTGGCCATGCTGGCCTCCTTGGTGTTCCTGGAGTGTGCCAAGGGCATGCTTGCAGTAGGACCTCAGACTAACTGTTCTCTCTGCCCGTGACACTCAGCATTGCTTCTATGTCACTTCCTCAGAGAGCTTTCTGGCCATTTGCCTAAAATAGCATCACCTCATCTGGATGGCACAGTTGGTTAAGCATCTGACTCTTGGTTTTGGCTCAGGTCATGATCTCAGGATTATGAGATGGAGCCCCATGTTGGGCTCCGTGCTCAGTGTGGAGTCTGCTTGTCCCTCTCCCTCTACTCCTCCCCTACCCCCTGTCTCTGGAATAAATAAATAAATAAAATCTTTAAAATAGTATCACCTCTCAAGCCATTTTCTTTCATTTTTTTCTGGCTTTGTTTATATGTTTGGTTTTTGTCCATTTTTCTCACACTAGGATGTAAGTTCCATGAGGGCAGGATTATTTTTCTGATTCTGTTTAGTGCTTTATCCCCAGTAGCCTGGGACTTGGTGGGTTTTCAAGAAATATTATATACTATGCAAGTCACTAACTACTTTTTTCTTAAAAATTAGTGCATTAGTTGGGCTTATTACAGAGAAATGTGTTATCTAATAAATTGCACTTGGGAATAAAAATTAGTTTTTCCCCTTAGGTTAAAATATTGAACTTCTAGGCAAAATATTTTTTTCAAGTATCCTCCATGACCCATGTGGCATCCAATGTTGGGGCTTGAACTCCTGGTCCTGAGACCAAGACCAGAGCTGAGATCAAGAGTTGGACACTTAACCAACTGAGCTGGCAAAAGGATTTCAGAGCATGAAGTTAAAAAAAAAAAAAAAAAAAAAAGGAAAATTTAAAAATCTTTAAATTTTAAGTAACTTGATTACTAAGGTTTAGGAAAACATAGGAGCAATTCGGAGCAGGTAAGTATAACTATCCAGAACACAGGACTGAGTCAATGGTATTACTCCAGGCTTTATTGATAGGAGATTCAGAGATCCTACTCAATTTGCTTAAGAACACAAGGAAGCTTCTGCCTTTCTTTGTAACTATAAGGTCCAAAATATAGACTTCAAGTAAGGCTACATACAGGTGCTTGAGTAATGCAGTATGTGTTCATTCTTTTCTCCATTTCAGCAGCTCTGCCGCCTTCAGTGGTGGCTTTATTCATAAGCAGCTCTAGGATTATATCCTCTTTATAGCTGATAATCTCAAAGGAATAAGAACTTCTTCATATCATTAGTCTGGCAAAAGCTCCTGGATTGAGTCACATGAGATCATTGGGGTAGCCAACCATGAACTAAATGTTGTAGGTAGAGGGATAGAAGGCATTTCTTTGGCAGAACTGAATAACGTGCCCATTTTGCACTTAAGAAGAAAGGAAGAATTAAGGTCACCACCCATAGCTGCAACACCTGCAAGCACCAGGAGGGGCTTATTCAAAGGGAAAGCAAAACAAGTGAAATGGATGCTATGATGGGGCAAAACATCTGCTGTTGACTAGATCAAGAAGAGACAAAGGTTCTTGGCTCTGTAATGTCACTCACTGCCCTTTGACTTAAATATTTTCAACTGGACTTAAGTTGTAATGGGTTTTAAGTTGCTTATGAATAGGGTTGGATGGTTTGCAGACCATGAGACGGCTGACTTTAGGACACAAGAGATTGTATGTGCATGTTAGACCGTAGTGACAGAAGATTAGAGTGGTTTGGAACATGGAAGCAAGGGGGATGGGGAAGATTGAGCCCACTTCTAGAACTTTTATTCACTCAGACAAGATTTCTCCTTAAATGAGGCCATTTCTGTTTAGTGGAAAAAGTCATTGAATAGTGCAGTGGCTAATGGCTTATGTAGCTGTTGTCCCCAACCATGAACTAGCTTAGCACACATTGAATGAACACAGCTTTGAAAATTTTTTTTTTATTTTTTTAATTTACTTATGATAGTCACAGAGAGAGGGAGAGAGAGAGAGGCAGAGACACAGGCAGAGGGAGAAGCAGGCTCCATGCACCAGGAGCCCGACGTGGGATTCGATCCCGGGTCTCCAGGATCGCGCCCTGGGCCAAAGGCAGGCGCTAAACCACTGCACCACCCAGGGATCCCTGAACACAGCTTTGATTCAGTTCTCCTATTTCCTTTTGCATGAGCTCTAGCAACCTGGTTTTTAATCCCTGCTGGTGAGCCATCCGTTCAGTCCATTGGAGACCGTGTGGTACAATGAGAGCAATTGCTTTGGCCTCAAGAAGACATGATTTTCAGTCCTGACTGTGACACTCATATATTTATTTTCTTTGGAAGTTACTTAACCTCCTTGAGCCTTACTTTTCTCATCTGCAGAGTGGGCGTGATACTTTCTACATCAGTGTATTGTTGATCGCTGCAAAGAAAAATCTAGAGAAAAGATCTATTACAGCTTTCGGCTCACAGAAACACTCAGCAAATGTTGAATGCATGAATGCTCCTTGCCAGTGGCTATGCTTAACTTTACATCCTGGGCTTTCAGTACTGCCCTGTGTCCCTGTAGTTAAATTTTCTGGGCTTAGCCATGTCACGAATTGTACAAACATGCCGGTTAGAATGCGGAGTAATTTGATTGCAGGCAATACAAACCAGCTCTGGTGCAGTTGAGCAAAAAAGGGAATTCAGTCTTGAGATGGTAAGGAATGGGGGATCCCTGGGTGGCGCAGCGGTTTGGTGCCTGCCTTTGGCCAGGGGCGGGATCCTGGAGACCCGGGATCGAATCCCACGTCGGGCTCCCTGCATGGAGCCTGCTTCTCCCTCTGCCTGTGTCTCTGCCTCCCTGTCTCTCTCTCCCTGTCTCTCTCTGTGTGACTATCATGAATAAATAAATAAAATATTAAAAAAAAAAAAAGAGATGGTAAGGAATATCTGAGAAACCTGAAGGAAAATCTGAACATCTGGGTCTGGAAAGTATAGGAATGGGGGTCAGGCCTAGGATAAAGTTCGCAGCCCCTCTGGGGCACCATGGCTAGGATGAATCGGCTCTAGAAAGTTTCTGTCCATGTGTCATTCCATTCATGTACCCAGGAGAGTACCTGATTGGTCTAGGTTAAGCGCACAATCAGGCTTGCCCAATCAGGGCACTTCCTAACCACACAGCAGCTGCAGAAATCGTTACATTGATATATTACGCATTGTATGCTGTGTTCATTTGTTTGTCCTTAAAGTATTGATTCAGTACCTAAACTGTGCCTTGTTGATAGTGTTTGAGCTACAAAAGGCCAGTGCCCGCCCTTGTGTGGCTCACAGTCCAACAGTTACTGAAGTAGATAGGAGTTTATGGTTCCAGAGTGTCCCACCAAAACAATATGCAGAAGGGGAGAGTGGTTCTCCAAAGGAAAACTGAGGCTTTATTTAGCAGATCAGTGAGGCTGGCTGATGGCAGGAAAAAGCAACAGCTGTTTCACTATCCCTAACTAGCATATTAATACGTCTTTCCAAGCCTTACTTTCCTCATCTGTAAAATGGGCATAATAACAATGCCCACCATGGAGGGTTATTTTGAAGAGTAAATGGATTGACACAGGTTAGGTATTGAGAGTAGTGCCTACGACATAAAATGTTAGCTCCCACAATCATCACCATCATCATCATCATTGTCATCATCATCATCACACCAAGCTTGTGCTCTATTATTCCTTCTCACATGTTGTTTTCATAATGGAGCCCTAAGAAGTGGTAAACTCCTGGCCATGCCCCAACCTCCTGGGGCTATAGGACTCTTTGAGTGGTAATAAGAAGAGGGAGAAATTTGGCAAACTCTCCTACAATCACATAGCCCATGCCTTCTCGGGTTTCCCCCTTTGACTGGGGATCTGCAGCCGGTAAGTGTTAATTTAAAGTAAACTCTACGTGGCAACTTGGGCAGGCCTCCGGCTCTGCAGGCAGAGAGCTCCTCTGCAGAAGGTTCCAGGCCGGTGGCTTCGGTCCAGCTCTAACCCTGCACGTACTCATAACCCAGAACTTACCAAAAGTGATTGAAATGCAAGTTTGTGTTGAGCTGAGATGCTAAATTCAGGATTGGGAGCATATGGATCGCCCCATATTTGTTTTCTGCATATCTGATGTTAGCAATTTAGAACATCACTGGGACGCTCCCTGGAGAATTTCAGTTCTGTAAATGAAACAATTATTTTGGCAGTTTGGGAAAGAAATATTCATAACTTTCATGGTATTTAAAGGGGAAATACACCTTCCCCGAGTCCCTTTTTCCCTTGCCAGATAGGAAGAATGAAATTAGCGTGCTGAGGGAATAAATGGCATAAATAGAAAAATTGACAGTGTGTTGCATTCACAATTGGATTTCTAGGATTGACAGGGAGACAGGAGGTAAAAGGGTTTCTCCAAATCTGGGCATAGAGAAGTTGTAGAGAACACCATGCCTGTGCTATGATGTTCATTCATTCAATCATAAGGTATCTAGCACCTTCGATGTGCTCTTGCTAAGGTCTGAGAGGAGCAGGACCCATTCTTGTCCTCGGTGACTGTTGAGCATCTACAATGCTGTATGGCAGGGCTCTTGGGTTGCAAGTCACTGAAAGCAGCTTACAACAATCTTAGGTAGAAAAGAGGAGATTATTGTAATGATGAAGGTGTGTCTCGTGGTACTCAAGTGAGGGGAATCCTACAGGTCTTCCTGGACCTGGAGGCTAAAAGTGGTAGGACTCAGGCAGTCCTCGTGGTGTCTCTCCCCTTACATATTCACTCAATTCTTCTGGACCTCCTGCTCTCCTTTTTTATTGGCTCACAGCACAGAAAATGGCCAGCTCACAGCTTCTGAATTCTTGGATCCCTCCACATTTGAGATACCGTCCAGAGAGAAGAGAATCTCTTTGTTTCAAGCCTACATGTCTAGGAGGGAAGCTGATTAACTCAGTTTGGTCAGGTATTTACACCATGTCCAATCAGCTATGGCCAGGGGTGGGCTTATATACAACCTGTCACCCAGAGGGTTGTCCCTGGATCAGCCACATCAGGATCTCCTGGGAGTTTGTTAGAAATGTGGACCACGGACAGCCCCAGTGGCCCAGTGGTTTGGCACCACCTTCAGCCTGGGGTATGATCCTGGAGACCCACATCGGGCTCCCTGCATGGAGCCTGCTTCTCCCTCTGCCTGTGTCTCTGCCTCTCTCTCTTTCTGTGTGTGTCATGGATAAATGAATGGAATCTTAAAAAAAAAATTAAAAAGGTTTTTTAAAGGTTTGAAAGGTTTGGGTCTCCCCAAACCTACTGAATCCAAATCTACATGTTTGCAAGCTCCCCAGGTCATTGGTATGCACGTTGAAGTTCGAGAAACTCTTTTGTAGAACCTATGTGGTTGCCTGGCTGTCACTCTGGGAAAGAGGTGGGCAGGGTTGCTGTGAGCTGAACGAGATGGCCCAGAAACTTTCTACATCAATGGCATAGATGCTCAGCTCTGGAAGCTACTTCGTGAGAGAAAGAAACGTTAGTTCTGAAGAACTAGAGGAGAATGACTTATGCATTTATTTTGCTATCGATGAAATGTTTCTTGGTGGTATGATGTTTCTCAGTAATTGTCTGATTCTCTCTTCCCTCCCTTTTGGATGTGGCAGCCTTCTAATAGGGGTTTTCTGATCTCAGACTAAGTTTGGGCAGTGCATGCACCCCCAGCTAGCCGTGAGGTTGGTTGGTGAACCTGGCCATGACACGATAGGCCAAAAGTGAGAATCATGTTACATGTGGTGACTCTCTAACTACTCTGATCATGATCTCATAGGAAATGCCCTTGGACATAGACCAGGAAGACCTGGAGTCCTGGTCTGGAATTTCCACAGCATGTGGTAGGGCAGGGGGGAAAGGTGGAGGTTTGCTATGAGTCTTACAGTGCTAATATAAAAGATGACTATGCCTGTTTCAGGAGAGTCTTTGTTTCCCTGGGACCATTTGCTTTCTAGCATGAACCTTATGTCAGGGATTCTCCAGTGTGATCCTTGTGGCCAGGCTTTTAGTATGAACTTCTCCCAACGTGCCTGAGTGATTTCTTTTAGGACTGTCGACCTCATCTTGTATTTTTCCCGCTGCCCCTACTCCCATGCACTAATTAGGCTGCTCCTTCAAACAAAATCTTACAAAAAGCAAAATGCACAAAACAGGAATAAACAAGCAAAATGGCTCTTGTTTATATGAGTGAAAAACATCTTGGCTTACCTTCAACCCCTCTCTTCCTTCCCTCATCATCCCTCTCCACCTTTTCTCTGATGTAAAAAGGACCCCAGGGAATCTGTTTGGAAACATCAGCCTAATCCAACCTGTTCATTTCATGAAGGGAGACCCATTCTTCCAGTGGTGAAGTGGTACCGTTTGTTTTACCCTGGGTCACCCAGCTGCCAAATGGGTGATGCAGGGGTCTTTCTACCTTCTTAAAGAAGACATGGGGGATGAGTGAAGTCAGACTTTCTCCAGAACCTGGACTATCAGCAAAAGCTCCCCTCCCACCAATGATTTTTTTCTAAGTATGAGGTATCCTTCTCGGGATTATGTGTCTTCCCTTCTCTATCCTTGCTGAATTTTGCATGATTTACCTTCCAGAGCCTTCTTTTTTACTCAGTTGATTGCACTGGGTTTCAGATTTGAGATTATTTCAGGCAGCTCAGTTTTGAAGCAGAGTGGGCTGCGAAGAGACACAATTGTGATGCTAAACATCAGAGCAGGCTGCAAGGACGGGTGGCAGCTGCTCCTGCCAAAGTGACCAGGCTGGGAATGCCGTGGCTCTTGCCTATCCCACTGTCCACGTGGAGGTGCGGGGGGACACTCGGGACCTGTTGGACCTGCCTGTACACACTGTGACAGCCCACTTAAAAAAATTATTTGCGATTTGCGCTCCGCTATCAATCGAGATTGAGAGTATTGATCCCAGCTGATTGCCGAGGACCAAAATAAAGTGAAAGGGTAATTGACTGCCGTGTCCCCCATCGATCGAGCGCCACAGTTCATCGCCACTGAAATTATTTTCAAGTACTTTGGTTTATCATTCCTAATAAATATAGAAATTGAGTAATCAAAATGACTTACATTCACATCGAACCAAAAGCTTTTAAGGAAGTGTCTATATTTAAGTGAGTCCATATTCTATGCTGGTTTTGCAATCAAGCCCCCAGAATCTATTCTGACAGCGCTGGGATACAGCGTGGCTTAAGGGAAAAATAAGCGTCATCATCACAGAAGCAGGAATCCCAGGTACCAGCACTCTTCCAGTGATGTTATGATAATGGTGGCTCCCGGGATTTTAAGGAAGAGCCCTCCTGAATAGCCACACTATCCATCTCATTCATAAAACATATTCCTCAAAGCAGTAAGACTTCTTTATGTCACTCCCCTAGAGCTGCTCATAAAAACACAACAGTTGTTTTGAGGTTTACAGTGATGTTAGCAGTAAAGTTATTAAATCAAAGGCCTCATTAGCCATACATGTAGGTTGCATTGCGTTTGGTCCTATAGTAACTTAGAATCCTATTGCTGTGCATTTTTTTGAAAAGGTTGTTTTAGGGATGCCTGAGTGGCTCAGTGGTTGAGTGTCACACCTCAGGGTGTGATCCCGGAGTTCTGGAATTGAGTCCTGCATCAGACTCCTTGCAGGGAGCCTGCTTCTCCTCTATGTTTCTGCCTCTTTCTCTGTGTCTCTCATGAATAAACAAATAAAATCTTAAAAAAAAAAAAGAAAAAAGAAAAGCCTGTTTTAAAGGAAGGTTGAGCATCCTATTCAACAGGTGGCTGAAGAATGGGACCAAGGGGCTAGAATTTGCTTTGGGAGACCAGGCTCTGTAGTGCAGCACTGTCCAATAGAGATACAGTTGTGGGCATTTCTGAAAAATACCATGATATGCACACTCCCACAAGAAAAACTGCAGGACTTAAGAAAAAAGTGGGGTTGGGGTACAACACCCAAAACTTTGCCAGTGACATGTTAAAAGAAAGATAGGAAGATAGTAAAGATAACAGCCAATTTTGCATGTGTTAAGTGATTGAAAATATATACTCTACTACATATTGCACTTTACCGTAGAAAACACCTGATATTTTCTTGCAGAGTTGGTGTCCACAAGCAGTAGATTGCTGCTTATGTGTTATTATGAAGTGATGGAAGGAGGTTTATCTGAAATTGGACGGAAAATTGTAGCACCAGACATAGGTGCATGTGGTGCATTATGCATGTTGTGAACTGATGTAGCAGGTAGATGTTTGAGGTCTGTGTGCCTGTGAGCATTTTGTGTTTTCCCACACAGCTCAGTTCAGCTGGGTGGACTTTTCTGGGTTCACCTAGTACTCCTTGTGAGCATAGGCAGACACAATATTTGTAGAATGCTCAAATCATTCCTTAAGATAGCAATCACATTGGAACAAATTTACATTTTCAAAAAAAAAAGCATTACAGTAGAATTGACTATATAATATGAATCACCCCTGTGAGCCATGTATGCAATTTTAAGTTTCCTAATAGCCATGTTTTAAAAAGTAAAAAGAAGCATGTGAAATTAAAAATATATTTTCTTTAACCCAGAAGAGTCAGCATATTAGGTCAACATGTAATCCAGGTTAAAATTATTGAGATATATTGTGTTATATGTATATGCTAAGTTGCTGAAATTGTGTGTATTTTATACTTACAGGACTTCTCAATTCATAGTAGTAAAATCTCAAGGCCTCCATAACCATATAAGGCTCATAGCTACCATATTGGACAGCAAGGGTTTAGGGGAGGAAAATTTTGGACAGCGCAGCTGTAGAGAATAAGAAGAATCTGCAGTGGAAATCCATGGTAGGGTGTAGGACCCTTTTGTGTTGTCCAAAGCTATAGATTAGGCCCATACTCCAAATTAAAAAATATATATATACAAACGTGTGTATATATATCTGTAATATGTATTTAATATATATCACAAAAATTATATAATATATTTATAATATATTATATATTAGTCTTGGGAAAGACTAAGATTGCTCAGAAAACAGATTCTTATGCTTATTACATATTATAGATCTACTTTATATATGCCTCACTTTTTTCTTTTTAAAGGCTTATCCATTTATTTTAGAGAAAGAGAGCACATGGGGTAGGGAGAGAGAAACTCAAGCAGACTCCATGCTGAACACAAGGCTGAATCCCATCACCCAAGGTGAACCAAAAGTTGGACACCTAAGCCACTGGATCCCCCCAGGTGCCTCTGTGGCTCACTTTTGATAACTGTCATTTAAGTGTCCAAGCACAGGGTCTGGTGGTCACATAAATGTCGCTTGCCTTCTTAGTTTCTCTAGGACAAGAGTCAGATTTACAGATCTATTGTGAATGTTTCACCCATGCTTAGCATGTAGTAAGTACTCAATAAATGTTTCCTGGGATGAGTTTAACTCATTTGTCAACTTGTCCTCTGCTGTATAGTTTAAGTTCTTGAATCACAATATGAAAGAGCTAGAAGCATCAGATTAGAATTTTCTTCTTATTTGCTTGTGTCCCTCACCACCCATTTACTCGCCTATTTATTTATTAACCATTACTTGACCACTTGAGCCTCATCTCTCATCACTCTATTTTCATACTCCATACTTTAGCCACACCCAGCTTTTCAGTTCCCCAAACACACTATGTTCTTTCCTCTTTGGCCTGTGCACATGAACTTCTGTATCTGGCTGACGCCTTCTCCCCCTATGCGTTTCTTCCCCTAGAGAGTGTTCCCAACCTCTTCTCTGCAGGAGTTCCAAATCCCTCCGCTGCACCAGGGACATCATCTACCATCAATGTAGTGTTATCATTACCACTTACTTTTCTATCTCTGGATTAGCTTATGAGCTCTGCAAGGGCACAGATCATATTTGCTTTGTTTTGCCTGCAGCTTGCACACCTTCAAGGGGGAGTATCTATTATATAGATACTCTTATAATATCATGGGCAAGAGATCACGAGAGTCAAAATGAACACTGACTGTAAGATGGGTCAGATTACTAGAACCTTTGGGCTTCCACTTTTGCAGATTCCAAAATATTCCTCAAACGGAGTAAATTTTTAAAAACTCATATCCTACCATGTCATGCCCTTGCTTGAATCCTTTCATTGGCTTCTCACGGGTCTTTGAATAAATTCCAAACCTCTTATCCTAGCACAGAAGGCTGGCTATGATCTGGCCCTTGCTTGCTTCTCCCCCTTTGTCCTGCATACCCTCCTCATTGTCCCCTTACTTCTCCTACTCTGACTTCCTTATTTGTCTGTAGACGTACAAGCTCTTTCCTGTGGTCAGACCTTTGCCTGTCCTGTTCCCTCTGCCTGTAATACTCTTCCTCCACCCCTAAATATTCATATATTTGGCTTATGTTCCAGGTCCCAGCTCACATGTCCTCTCCTCTCCTGACCCCTCCACCTATACTGAGCTTTCCCTATTTCATCATCCTATTTCATTTCCCTTATAAGACTCATCCCTGGAAAAAAGAAAAAAACTCATCCCTGTGGGTAATAATATGGTTCATGTATTTATCTACCTTTTTGTTTCTCTTTGCCATGAGAGCATAGCTCTTGAAGGTTAGGAACCTGCCTGTCTTGTTCACAGCTACAGCCCTAGCACCTAGCATGTTGGTTTCTGGATAGTATTTTTGAGCGAATGAGAAAGGTACTATTGTGTGTGTGTGTGTGTGTGCACGTGTATGTATGTGTAATCAATTAGACATGGATGTAAAAGAGAGGGAGCTAAAGATTTCCAGCTTAGGATGGCTATTCATTAGGTCTCAGTTCAGGTTCCTCCACATGGAGGCTCTGATAGAAGGATTTCTGTACAAGTAGTTTACTTGGGAGGTGATACCAGGAAATGCTGGCAAGGTAGTGGAAGAGTGAGTCAGGCTAGGGAAGTGAGCCAGTTACCAGGCTCCCTGCCGTTGTGGGGAACTGGAGCTACTGCGGGGGAACTCTGGGAATCCGAGTAGAACCTCTGCCTCAGAGTGCTCTCTCAGAAGGGTGGGGGAGCCAAGCTACAAGATCTTCTGTAGCCATTGGTTGAAGGCTGTGCCTCTGGGGGAGGTAATTCCCTGGCTCTACTAGTGTGTGGGTAGAGTGGGCTCTGGCTCCCACGGCAAGCGTGTGCGCCACTGGAAGTTGACAGAGTAAACTGTGCTGTGTGAGGTGTGAGGAAGTATAGACAAGACAATACCAGCATCTACTACATACATTGTTCCCACAAACAAACACCCCCTGAAGGGAAAATCTGGGTTACAGATCATGAATCCAGCTCAGGGAATTTGAGCAGGAATCACCTGCAGGATTTCCAGGTGAATATACCCAAAGGGCAGGTGCAAATGTGGGTGCAGAGCAAGAAGTGACAGGTTGTGGTTCTGTAGGTGTTTGACCGTTGTTGACAGAGGAGGACTTGGTAGAGCCGCCAGCTTGGACGAGGTGGCACTTTTTTTATTGAGCTACGTGATGGTATTTTGCCAAAGTTGATCATTTCATGCTTCCGGAGGCAGCCTTTTCATGTGTCCTTCATAATCTTGCCACGGTGTTCTTTTTCTTCTGCCTTTCCAGGCTTTAACAAACACTTAGGGAATGGATATGAAGAGATTCAGGATACAGTTGGGAGTGAGGAAGCAGATGTTGGTGCTGCAAGTAAAAGAGGGAAATGATAGACCAAAGTCTTGGGTGAAATCAAGAACTTGGATTCAGGGTTTGTCTTTAGTCAATAAATCAATGTTTTTGGTTGTGTTTCAGAGTGTTCTAAAGGCCTTGACAAGGAGAAGGAACATGTGTTCCTAGGAGAGCAGAGGAAGCAGGGTGGGTACTGTCAACAATGACTTGTGTTAGTAGCTACTGCCAAATAACAAGCAGCAACAAAATTTGGGTGACATTTTTCAAAAGCACCTATTTAGGCCTTGCATGTGCAGAATGGTTAGGGGTAAAGTAGCCAAATTGGGCTAGCCTGGGCAATGTCAGAAGCACAAAAGAACATACCCAATCTCACAAATGCCTTGTGAGCCTCTGGTCACCCCATGCAGGTTAATATCCCATTAGCCAAAGCAAGTCACATGGCCAAGCCCAAAACCAAGAGGCCCAACTCCATCCATGGAATTGAAGAGGATAGGAAGTATTTATGAACAATAACCTACCACATGAGAATAGGGGTCAGAAAGCCAAGAGATCAAAAGAGTACCTATGTGACTTCTTCCCTGAGTTATATGGCATTATTTTTCTTACTCTTGAATTTTCCAAGCCTTAGGAAGGGTGCTGTTGGCTTGGTTGGGTGTCTTGGTTATGTGAATTAGACAGAATCACTAACAAAGCTTAGTAGCTTCCTTTTCCGAAGAATCAGAAACTTGAGGGAATTGCAAGGGGACCTACTTCACAGGGGACTTTTGCTCTAAGCCCTGAGTCCTCGCAAGCCAGCCTCATGGGTATAATTGGAGGAGGCCTGGCAACTTCTGCCTGTGGTCTCACCCTCCACGTGGCTAAGTCATTGAAAGAGAAGGTATTGGAAGGTGGAGAAATATGGAGAATCAATGGCTTTAACCAGTTATATCTCTTCTTTTATCACTGAGGTTCACAAGTTTGTATCTTCTGAATCTTAAGTTCATTAATCAGCATGAGACAGGAAGATAAAAACACACTGCTAGGATTACAAGGGGTGAGCCAGTAATTACCATAGAAGAGTACAATTGAAAACACATTTTATTTAAATATTTATCTTAGAGAATTGCGGTTTGCAAGTTTACAGTGCTTCTGGTGAGCGCAGCGGTTTGGGAGGCAGTGACCTCTCGTTCTGGCTCTTTTGATGAGTGTCAGAGCCTGGAAGCTTCCTTCCTGGACTCCATCTTCTCTAGCAGTGCCAGGTACATGGTAATGACTCGATAGGTTTTCATGCAATGAATAAACTGTAAAATTGGAACAGAATGGTCCATGGAGATATGAAGGATATGAATGAAATGACATTTAAAAGAATCTTGAGTCTTAGAGGTAAAAAATGCTGGATTCTCCTCACTTTGAGTGGAGTCTAAATTCAAGAGTATGTGATTTTATACAATGTAGGGATTGTCACTATCCCCAAATTACATAAATATGCTTTTCTCCCCCTATAACCTCAGATACAGAATTTTGTGGGCTCTTCAAAATAGAAGATGTTTTATGCACAAAGGACTTTGTTCTTTGTATTATCTTTTTTATTGACAGCCAGGGTGATACCAGGCCCATTCCTGTGTTAAGAGAGTGTCAATTGCTTAGCTAATTGCATTTATCACCCAGGATTCTTTATCTGTTGATAGCAACTGAGTATTCAGAGTTTTTGTGTGCTCTGCCTATATTTCCCTTGCTACAGTGAATATGGTTTTTATATTTATGTGAAACTGCTAATGTGTTGCTCGCTAGATCACGAGCAATGGGCTTCTGACAGCTCTGTTCATTAGTCAGCTTGAGGAAAAAAATAAAAGAAAACACATTGATATAGAAACAGAGTGTGAGCCAACAATTACCATCAGAGAGCACAATTGAAACCACATTTTATTTAAATATTTATCTTGTGAATTGATTCATACAAAACAAGAAGCCAGTTTTTGGGGGGGACTTGGGTTTTTATATTGTTTTTTTTTGTTTGTTTGTTTTTATGAATGACTTTGCCACCGAAATTTGAAGAGTGAGATCACTATTTGAGTTGGGTTCAATGTAGTCCACAGCTTGGAGTATGGAGAGTTAAATAACATCAAATTATTCATGGTGATGTATCATTGAGATTGCTATGTGCGAAGGTGTAGAAAGATGGTAACATTGTGCAGCTGTTCACTTCGGAATCCCGAGTTTGCATAGTAAGAAGAAGGGGGAGAAAGCTGATGGATAACTCTTAGTACCACTAATCATAATGCCAGATGTTTATAATGCTAACCATGGACCGATGGTGCTTCTCAGTGCATTATGTGTATTAATACCATGCGGTGAGTACTAGTCTTACTGCCACTTGACAGATGAGCAAACAGAGCCACAGTGAGGTTAAAGGCCGAAGTGATGGTCACACCAGAGTGAACATCTGCAACTCATAGGAGGGGACATTTGGGGCTCCAACTGAAAGACCCAACTTCTTGCTACTTCCTATTTGGCATCTCTTGATGGATATTGGCCAGTGTGGCTTTAATATCAATGGGGACAAATCTGGATCCTCTCTGTATCTTGCCCAGACTTCCAATGATGGCAGTTCTGGGAATCTTCCAATTTAATGGCATCTAGTTCATTAGCCTATCTAGGAAGTTTGGGCCATGATGACTTAGGGACCTGCCCATGTCTCCTTCCCAAACAGAGTTGTTTGATATTTGACCCTCTGACCTCCGTTTCAACTAACCCCACCCCAACACACAAGGAAAGAACTTGAGCTCACCACTATTTGACAACCAGATTCTGAACCAGAGTTCCTTCACCAGTTGCATAATATAGGAGTTTGAGTGATTATATTTACTGGATTTTTTTTTATTGATTCTCTGTGATTGGACCTTGAGGGTAATACAGTTTGCCAGCATTATAAACATTGCTAACATCTTTAATCAGACAACTTTGCATCCTTATTTTACAACTGTTTTAGGACAAATCCACAGATATGCCATTGTTGGGTAAATGTTCTCTCTACACATTGTGTTTGCCCTCCAAAAAGTTTGAGTTTATTTAAGTTCCAACCAGTGGGGAACATGAGCACCACTTGTGTTGTAGTTCCCTGTAAGGCAGTGATGGATTGAAGTAGGCATGCCATTAAATGTCTAGATCCAGGAATAAACACCTGGGTAAGTGTGTTGTTCGGGCCATGGCTGTTAATGGTAGCAATTATTTTGGAAAAACAGAACTTTGGAAAGAAATGGTATCAGTGCAGCAAGTTGTATGTTGAGAAAAATGCAATGGAGCAGCTGATGAAGGAGTTCCAAGCACCATTTTGTGTGAGTTCTTTTTTTAACATTTTATTTATTTATTTGAGAGAGAGTGCACGAGCTAGGGGAAGGTGCAGAAAGAGAGGGAGAAGCAGGGTCCCTGCTGTGCAGGAAGCCCGATACAGGGCTTGACCATGGGACTCCAAGATCATGACCTTGGGGGCTCAATCCTGGGACTCTGAGAGCATGACCTTGTGGGGCTCAATCCTGGGACTCTAAGATCATGACCTGAACTGAAGGCAGACACTTAACCGACTGAGACACCCAGGTGCCCCATTGTGTGAATTCTTAAGACCAGAAACAGGAAGCAAAATCTTACAAAGAAATATGGGCTTAGGAGAGTGACCATGAAAACAGAACCCTGACTATAGATATTTTAGAGGTCAAAGGAGGTAAAGGGACAAAAAGAGATAAGCTTGATGTAAATAAATGAAGTTATAAGTAAGAGAAGGAAAGGAAAAGTTTGCCTTTCTATTGCTTATGTTGGAAGGAGTTCTACAGACCAGCTGGGTTTAACCACTTTTGCTATTTAAAGAAATCCTGCCTGAAAATAGTGGGGTGCGAGTGTGGCATCACTTTACTGCAGGAACTGGTTTGGATATTCAGTTTGCTAAGTATACCCAGATGTGTTAAAGCCTGGAATACTGACTCATGGGAACCAAACTCATAAGTCACTGATGTATAAAGCCAGAATATAATTCATTTATTATGCTATCCATAGCTACAGAAGGTACCAGATTCTCGTGAGCTCTATATTGTCTCCCTGTGGACAGAGCTTCATGGAAATCCATATTGGGACTAGAAGCTGGCTTCGTAAGAAAATAAGTCTTGTGACCTTAGAGGGTGGTATGTTGATTGAGACTCTCATAGATGAACGATTGGAAATCAAACTTAATTGTTGTAAGCAAAGGCAGACTGTATTTGCTTATGTGACTTGGAAGACAAAGGGCTCAGATACAGCTGGATCCAGGAGTTCAAACAAAGGCACCTAAACTCTGCTTCTCTATTCTTCAGGGCAGTACCTACCAACCACTGAGGCAGTAAACTCTATGCTGGTAAAGAAACATGTCTCTTATAACTGCCCATCTCTTAGTCAGTGCTCAGTTAGGATTTGTTGAATATTCAGAGAGAGTGAGCCAAGACACTCTCTAGGCAGTTCTAGAAAGTAACTGCTAAATTTCTTCCCTCTGTAGAAACACTGTAGAGTTTCCTGAACCTTCTTGATCATAAGAATCCCTTTAAAATATCAATTTCCAGGGACAGCCCGGGTGGCTCAGTGGTTTAGTGCCACCTTCAACCCAGGGCCTGATCCTGGAGACCCGGGATCAAGTCCCATGTCGGGCTCCCTGCATGGAGCCTGGTTCTCCCTCTGCCTGTGTCTCTGCCTCTCTCTCTCTCTCTCTCTCTCTCTCTCTCTCTCTCTCTGTGTGTGTCTCATGAATAAATAAATAAAATGTAAAAAAAAAAAAAATCAATTTCCAGGTTTTTCTCCTAGAAAGTCTTTATAGCATGTTGGGTGAGACCCAGTAATCTGTGTTTTTTAACCAAAGGGACAGGGATTCCTGTGTTTAAGAGAAGAGGGAAGAGCCACTGATGTACATCAAGGCTTATCAAATTTTAATGTGCATCTGAATCACATGAGGATCTTGTGAAAATACAAGTTCAGATTCACTAGATCTAAGACGGGGCCCAGATTCTGTATTTCTGACATGTTCCCTTCTAGTGCTGATGCTGCTGGTGTGGGTAACACATGCTGGGAAACACTGCTCTGCGGCCTGATGACAATGAACTGCCGTCAGTTTTGCACACCAGAGGATAGTAGGCAAGTGTCTGTAAGCATTTTTTATTATCAGAACCGGAGGAGGCATACTATTGGCATCTAGTAGGTAGAGAACATCCTTCTGTGTGTAGCACAGCACCCCGAACACAGAATTATCCAGCCCCCAATGCAACACTTCTGCTGTTGAGACTCCCTGATGAAGAGCACCTTCTTTGTGCAGCACACACAGTAGCATGCAAGCTTTACTAGCTGCTGCCACAATCTGGTCTGGCCTCCTTGGGGTTCCACTCATGACTCCTGGTTTGGATTTTTTTTTTAAGATTTTATTTATTTATTTATTCATGAGAGACAGAGAGAGAGAGAGAGAGAGGCAGAGACACAGGCAGAGGGAGAAGCAGGCTCCATGCAGGGAGCCTGATGCGGGACTTGATCCCAGGTCACCAGGATCACACCCTGGACTGAAGGCAGGTGCCAAACCGCTGAGCCACCCAGGGATTCCCCCTGGTTTGGATTTTAACTGTTGTTGAAACACTGAAATCACATACTGGCCATAAAGACAAGATCCTGTGTCAGGCACTCCTCCAGGTACATCATGAGCTGTGTGTAAGGCAGTTACTATCATTATACCCATTTTCTGGATGTGAAGTCTGAGGCTCCGAGAGGTCAAGCAACTCTGTTGGGCCATTTTTGCGGCTGACACAAGCTATAATATATATATATTTATATATTATATTTATGTTAGGATATTTATTTATATTATTTATTTGTTATATTTATATATATAAAAAATATATTTTATAGCTTGTAAAAATACAGATGTGTGTATATATATACATCTCTTTCTTACAATAATTGCAAAACTGTTGATTTTTGAATAAATAGCATGTGAATATAGCACAAATATCAAAAAGTACAAGTAAATACTTTTGTACTCTTGAAAAAGTGAAAAAGAAATCTGTTTCTCTCTCTTGCTCCCAGCCATCGTCTTCTTAATTCCGGAGGCCATGTTTGTCTTCAGTTTCTTGGATATCACTTCAGAAAGAGTCTCTGTATTAAAAGATAGAGAGGGAGAGTGATAGACAGATCATTCCCACAGAATACTAGGTAGGCTACTATGTTAGTTTCCCGGGGCTGCCATAACAAATCACCACAAACTGGGTGGCTTGAAACAACAGAAGCTTATCTCTCACAGTCTGGAGGCTAGAAGTCCAAAATCCAGTTGTTGGCAGGGTTGGTTCTTCCTGGAGGTTCTGAGGTAGCATCTGTTCGATGCTTCTCCTAGCTTCTGTGGTTGCCAGCAATCCTTGGCATTCTTGAGCTCGTAGATGTATCACTCCAATCTTCACCTGGCATTCTGTGTCTGTGTCAAAATTTCCCTCAACCTATAAAGCTACCAGTCATTGGATGAGAGCCCACCCTAATCATGCAGGGTCACCTCTTAACATATTGCTTCTGCAAATAAAGTCACGTTCCAAGGTGCCAGGGGTAAGGACTTCAACAAGGACTTCAACATATCTTTTTGGGGAACACAATTCAACCCACAGCAGACACCGAAGTTTGCTCTGTGCCTTATTTTTGCACTTGTCAACATGTCCTGGGTATTGGTCCCTATCTGTACCGAGACAGCTGCTCTGTGATAACAATATATGCGCCATAATTAGTTAACCATCCTCTGCTGATGGATGTTCTGCTCTTTCATACGCCTTTCCGTTTGTTCCCCTTTCTTCATTTTTGGAGAATAAGTAAGCAACATGGGAAAATAAATTGCTCCTCATTTGTCTGCATGTCTAGATTCCTCAGAGTCAGGAATGGCCTGTAAGAACCCATTCTACATTAACCAGAAATCTCTGGTTCCCCAGCACGGATGAGCACACTCTTCCAAATGTTTATGGAGTGACAGCTGCAATGGTTCTCGGCCCTTACTGTCCACGAGCACCATTTGAGGAGCTGCTTAAAAAAAGATTGTGCTCCCCACCCCCCCTAACCATCTCCTAAGCCTCTGGGAGGCTTATTTTCAAAACGCAGCCCAGTGGTTCCAGTAGATCATTAGGATGGAGAACCCCCATACTGTGTCCTTGGACTGTGCCGAGGGTGGGGAAGATGGTGATCCATACAGCTTAGTCCCTGCACTCAAGGAGCTGGCAGTTTACTGAGGAAAACCGGCCCCTGAACGGAGGCTTGCAGTGTAAATCCACGGGAGCAACCAACCGCAGGCCCGGGCCTAGGAGTTGGATGGAATGCCGGGGAGGGAGGTGATGCCTCAGTTGCAAAATCTGAGGTGGGCAGCAATCAGCTGTGCCAAGAAGCGGCAGAGGGGCGATCTGCACGGAAGGCAGGGCACAGGCAAAGCCACGGAGCTGATGCCCATGTGCCATGTGGGGGACAATGTCCAGGCTTCAGGCGTCAGAGAAGCGCAGCAGTGGAGATGGCAAGGGAGGAGCGAGTCCGGGCGAGGCGGCCAGGGTGACAGCACAGCGGTCTTCTATATCCCTCCCGGTCTTCTGATGCCTAAAATTAAGTTGCATGGTGATGAATATTTTGTCCCCAAGGTCCCCTCAGGCAAACCTGCTCACCCAGCAAGGCAAACCTCAAGGTCTGAAGAGATTGATGAAGTGTCTCTCAACCTTTCTCCTGGCAACCCGCGAGTGGGACCGAGACGGCGATCCAGGAAGCCAATAAATGTTAGTGCAGAAACAACTCGGTTGCCACCGAGAAGAGAAGAGGCATGAACGTGGGAACAGCGTCCCTTACAATCCCATCCTTGTATTTTAAGAAAACTGATGATGCAAAACTCGGGAAGAGGCTGGGGGAAGGTGAGAAGAAATCTGAACCATGGCTATATGGAGGCTGGCCATCTGGAGCCGAATCTGCTTCATCAAACAATCCCTAATTGTTTTTAATAAGGTGCATAAGTTATGTTTGGCTTCCTCCGCTCCGTGCCGTCTCCCTGTTGAGACTGTTTTTTATTTTCTTATGAAACAATAAGGCCAATATAATTAAAAAGCAGCGAACATACTCACCTCCCAGTGACTGGGGCAGGTAATTATGAGCTCCTTCTTGAAGGAAGGGTGGTTGTTTTTCTGTTTTATGTTGCAATTTTAATAAAGCAGGAGCCAGTTGGGGAAGAAGAGCACCCGCGGAGTTCCAGGCTTGGTTCTCCTGTCCTCCTGTCCGCTTGTGAGGAAGGAGACTTTGCAGAAACACATGTCTGGGTGGCTCACCTTGGAGCCCCACAGGCAGCCAGTCCCTGGTCCTTCAAGGGCACTCGATAAATACTTGTTGACTGACCTGAAAGAGGATGGAAATATTCTTGGATCACCAACTCAGCCCCAGGCACCATGGAAGGATTATCACAAGTGTTGTCCCATTGAGCTTTCTCCAAAACCCTGTACAGTTGGATGCATTGGTGAAGTGACCAAGGTTGGCGAGTGGGGAATTGAAAGAGGACAGTTGGGTGCCCTGGAACAGCATGCTCAGCCAGTAAAGGGGAAAATATGGAGAAAAAAAATTAAATATAGGGAAACTATAGAGAAAATTTTTGAATGATCACTTTTAAGAAAAAAATGAGGGAGCGATGTAGCTTACCTAAGGTGGAAAGCTGACATTTCTAGACCTAGGTAGAGTTGGGGAGCAAATAAGCACCTGGTTATCCACTCCTCCAGACTTGGTGGGCCACTGAAGTGGAATAGGGCAGGAGGGAATCATCTTGCACCGGACACGGCACTTCACGCCATCTCCTGGGGTTGCTCCTTCCTCAACACATACTATGTGTCATGTAACGAGTGGAATGCTTTGCATGTGCTGCACTATTTACACCTCCTGGGCCCCCTGGGAGTTCCCATTCTAGAAACCTCATGCTACCAATGAGGAAACAGATTTGGGGAGTCGAGAAAATTGGCCCAAGATCCCTCGATAGTGGCAAAGCCAGACTCTGGACTGAAACTGGTCATCTCCAAAGCCTGGGCTTTGCTCTCTGCACTGGATTTATATCCCATTTTATCCCAAATTTCCCATTTCTTCTCAAATGCCTTGTAACTGGTTCTGGGCTTCTACCTCATGGTCTCCCCATCAGCAACGTAGAATCTGACCCTCTATTTAATAAGGTAATTGCAAAATATCCATACGGTACTTACTAGTTCAGTGACATGTCTTCTTAGTGCTTTGAGGGAAATAAGGATGACTCAGACATGGACCCTCAAGAGACTTATGGTTTAGTAGCCAGATGAAGGAGATGGGCATAAAGAACTAAGTTGTATGTCAATATGCTTGTAATAATGGTGTGTCTTGTGGGGCACCTGGTTGGCTCAGTGGTTGAGCGTCTGCCTTTGGCTCAGGTCATGATCCCAGGGTCCCCGGATCAAGTCCTGCATCAGGCTCCCCTCAGGGAGCTTGCTTCTCCCTCTGCCTGTGTCTCTGCCTCTCTCTGTGTGTCTCTCATGAATAAATAAATAAAATCTTTAAAAAAATAGCATGTTCTTGGATGCTACCCTTGGGCCATCATGGTATGCCACATGTCACTGAGCAGAGAAGTGTCTATGCAGCAAGGTACAGGAGTTCAGACGAAGGAACCATGGCTTTGAGCCAGTGATATCACAAAACACTTGATGGAAAGGTTAACATTTGAGCAGAGACTAGAAGCTTAGTGAGACCCTCATGGGAGAAGTGGATGGGCACATCCAGGAAGGGATGGGTTGGGGGATTCTGCAGGGGGCGCAGACAAGAGTAGAAAATACCAGAAGGAAGGGATTGGGAAAAGGCTGGCCAAGCTGACTCAGTTCAGGTTACAGCAAGCTTGAACTGTCAGGCTGGGGAGATTTGGACATAATAGGTGACAAGAATCTGGAACTCTTCAGCCATCTTTTTTTAGGAGTCCAAAGGAAAGGGTGTTTAGAATAAGGAATGAATTTGGTGAACTGCAAGTGGTTGATTATCAGAGAAAGTCCCCTATCTCGGGACTATTTCAGTTGCCAGTGACAGGAGCTTACCTTAAACTGGTTTAAGCGTAAAGGGATTAACTGATTACAGGAAATCAAGTGTCGGGAATAAGGTTGGTGGCTTAAGACAGGACTGTACTAGAAGCTCAAGCCACAATCCGGGGCCTAGGTCGCTCACAATCTGTCCACCTCTTGGCTCCTGTTTCTCTTCTACAGGCTTCTTAGGTGGCTCTCCTAGCCCAGCCCAAGCTCTACCCTCTTAGGACTCTCTGTGGTAGGAGTCAGACCCTTTCAGCAAAAATGGCACCCCTCCTGGGATCCAGCCTCTTGGTCCTGATAGGCTCATTTGCCTGTCTTCGAACCGCTCTCTGTGGCCAGTTTCAGGGGTTCTACTGAGCCAGACCTGACTTCTAATTCCGCACCTTGGGCTAAGGGTAAAACAGCTCCACCTGTACCCTAAGTACTGAGGGTGGGAAACAGTGGCTCCTTAGGAAAAAAAGCAAAAAACCAGGGTGTTGTTACCAGAAGGAGGAGGAATGTGGGCCCGGCAGACAAAAACAACAGATGTCCACTACAACACCTTGGAGAAACCCGGCAGAAGGACCGCTGGGAAGGCCTGGTGATAGTGTAAGTCCTCAGGGGCTCAGGTTCAGAAGAGTTCTCCATGACGTTCTGCGTGCTACGCTCAGGTGGCAGGGTCCACAATGGGATCCACGGTTGCTAAGAGGGCTCCCCAGAAAGAGGGAATGCAGGTTGCTGAGTGGGCTGGGGAAGCGAGAAGTGGATTGTAGGAAGTAGGAGTTCGGGTTTCTCTCAGGGTTTAGGAGCTGAAAGCCAGAGGAAGCAGCTGATATATTCATTTCTGCAATGTTAGGCCTGCAGTTGCCAAATCGGGGTTAAATTTGCATGCCCAGTTTCCCATGCAGAATGTTATTCTCATGCAAATAGAGTTGCTACAAACACACATCTGCCCAACATGAATAAATCCTATATATCAGCCAGTCTGCTGCTATTAGTACCTAGAAACACTCAGGCCTCGTGATGAGTGCATGGATGAGGGAGGATTGGTGGTTCTTGGCTTGACCCAAGTAAGGTATCTTTGCAAGCCAGAGACTTGGTTGTGATAATGATTTTGCTTTTGCAGGAAGGGAAGTGGCCCTTGTTGGTCACAGAGAGATCCTGATGAGCTTTTCTTCCTGAGGGTAGTTCAGAAGTCATCCACATGGGCTCTGAAACCACCAGAATCACTAGGTCTTCAGAAGTTCTGGTCTACAGTGCATCTCCCTCCAGGTCCATCTCTAGCCCAACCTTGGCTACTTAGAGGTGCATCTGGAGAGATTTGTTTTTTTCAAAAGGTACCAAAGCCCAGGCCTCCTTTCCAGAGATTATGATTCAGTTGGTCTGAGGTAAAGCCCAGGCTTGAGTCTCGTCTTTGATAAAGCTTCCCTAGTGGTTGTAAAATGCAGATGGGCTGAGAGCTACAGGTTTCACTGCACTTGGTGAGTTTGCTCCTCTCAAACCATATCTCAATATGACTGGGCTTCATACAGTCACTTGTTCCCTCCTCCATCTGTCCCCTACTCTTCCTCCCCTGGCCTTGTGCAGCACCCTTTCTTTGGCTGCCATTGAATCAAGTACTTTAGTTAGGCACTCCTTTTGTCTCTGGCCTCAGTGTCCTGATCTGTAAAGTGATGTGCATGAGCTACACGATTCTTCTTGGTCCCTTTGAAGAGTAAGTTTCTGGAGATTTGAATTTCTAAAATGGAACCAGTCCAGCCACAGGATCCCAAAAAGTTCATTAGGTCCAACTTATTAAACCTTCACTTGAGCATCATGTATCATCAAAACTCATGTCTTAGGTCAGGAGTTCTCACCTGGGAATGGCTTTGCTCCCAGAGGACACTTGGCAGTGCTTGGAGACATTTTCGGCTACTGCAAATACAGTGCTATAGGTGTCTAGTGGATGCTGAACATCCTCCAACACGTAGTACAAAGAATGATCCAATCTGAAATGTCAGTAGTGTCGAGGTTGAGAAACCTTGGTTTTGGATGTTCAAGCTTGATCCCTGAAGTCAAAACCCCAGCCAGTTTGCACGTTATCCTCAGTGTAATCATCTGAGGTGCACACCTCGTTGGGTTAGCTGAGAAGCTGCTAGAAGCTGTTTTTCATGATGCTCATGAACTAGCTATACATTTTCTGATTTTTCATTTTGACTTTCCCTTAATATATGAACCACTTTGTATACTGTGACACATGGTTACCAAAGCTTTTTTTTTTTTTTTCCTTCTCTCTTGTGTTTCTTCATGCCACACCAGTTTGAAGTGGGGGCGAGAAGGACATCTGTTTGGGCCTAAGCCTCTGGAGGAGGCCCTAAAAATGTCTTGAGAAGAGCTGAGTTGGAAACCAAAGAGGCGGCTATGTGTGAAGGCCCTGGGCAGCCCTCTCAGCTCCAGAAAGATGATGCTAGAAGAAGCGTTAAGTGCTCCCATCTTGTGTTTATACTATTCCTATTTCATAAAAGGAGAAAAATTAAATTAAGAGGTGCTTACCAGCATTTAGGAGTTGGAAATTTATATGTAATTTTTCAGAGCCAATTGGCCAACTGACTAGAGGGTTGTACCGTTTATGAGATGAACAGAATGTGCATGTGGAATGATGGTGTTTGAATTACCAAATTATTTATTTGACTGAAGTTTTCCCCATTTCCCCCAGATGATGAAATGTTCATACATCACTTATCTTGAGTTTGATTTGACAAAGTCTGTGAGTTGCTGGACAGAAAACAAAGGAGAAAGGCAACTGATGATACAGAGGGCTGGATCTGCAAATGACCCATCTCCCAGCCTGTGATTTCAGGAGCATTGCATCCATAAAAAGAGGTGTGGATGTTGTGACTTGGGATTAAATACACTTTGGAGAGATTATATGTAGTAAAGAATTTTTTTTCTAATAGACAAATAGAAGCATCTTGGAATTTCAGCCTCTGTGACTATTTGAGAAAAAAATTAAGCATTCAAACAAATGTGTATGCTAAATCAAGTTCTCTGTGGAAAGCTTGTTAGATAAAATAACTATAAAAATTTGTAGAACTCTCAAAGGAGTAGAATTGCTATGAACCATTTTGAAATAAAAACATACAAGTTAGGATTCGTTTTATGGTTTTTGGGATAACGTACAATCTCTGCATTGAAAGATACCTTAGTGTAACTTTGCCTTGCTCTCATGGAGGAGGGAAGGAGGGAGTTTGGTCGGAAAGAGCCAAGCCCCTAGATGCTGAGGTTGTTCAAGATGAATGAGCGGCGGTTCTAACTTACTCATTTATCTGCAATATCCAATCCTCCAAGACCTCTCTGCTCTCCTCTCTGACAAACCACAAAGGCAACGAGCCCAGTCAGCCCATCTCAAGGGGCACTGGCTCTTTATTAATGAATTTCTTTCTGTGACTTCTCTTAAGCAGCATTTTCTGATAAAACCCCAACTTTGAACATATCTGGTCCAACAACCACATAATTTCCAAGTCAAATGTTTTATAGGTGATATCTCTCCCCATCAGTTTCTATAAGCAAATGACTTTTCCCAGAATGGTGACAGTATTTGCTTAAGTATCTGAGAGGGCTTTTTCCAGAATAAATCTTATAGGAAATTGAAATATTTCTTTTAAATAGAGGTGAGAAGAAAAATATGAAATAAGTGAAAGAGATGAAGTGAGGGGATAATTGAAATGTGGCCAGTCCAGGATGCCTGAGTGGCTCAACGGTTGAGTGTCTGCTTTCAGCACAGGGCGTGATCCTGGAGTTCTAGAATCGAGTCCCACATCAGGCTCCCCAGAGGGAGCCTGCTTCTCCCTCTGCCCATGTCTCTGCCTCTCTCTCTCTCTGTGCCTCTCATGAATGAATAAATAAAATATTAAAAAAAAAAAAGAAGTGTGGCCAGTCAGTGGGTGAGCAAAACATACATCAATTAAAGTACTGGAGATAGTAGAGATGCAGGAAGGTGCTTATGACATTGGAGGTAGGAAAATAGTTGGAAGGAACTGAAGTTGACCTTCAGGATCAGATTGACCTGGATTCAAGTTCCTACTTTGGGAAACAGCTCAAGCTCTCTGAACGTCAGTGTCCTCATCTACAGAATGGGAATGATCAATGAATGATCAATGGATGATCAAGGAACCAATCTCCGGTGTGACGGTTGTTGGGAACATGTGCAGAAGCCCCTAGCATGTGCTTGGCATATTGTAGATGCTCAGGGAATGGTACCTGCTACTGCTGCAGTTATTTTAGTAAATACTAGCACTACTTGGGATATCATGTGTTATGATCAATAGTATTCATGATGGGAAGAAAAATGCCCTGCCCCAAAACTATCCACATCCTAATTCTAGAACCTATGAATATATCAGCCTCCCCCTGCAAAAAAAAAAAAAAAAAAAAGGCACTTTGCAGATGCAAATAAGACTATAGACCTTGAGGTAGGGAGATGATTCTGGATTACCCACATGGGCCCAGGTCAATCAGACAGGTCGGTAAGAGCAGACCCCTTGTCTAGATGACGTGAGAGAGAACTGTGACAACAGAGGAAAGATGAGAGAGATTTGAAGTTGCTGGTTCTGAAAATGGAAAAGGGAGTCATGAGCCAAGGAAGGTAGGTGATCCCCAGAAACAAGGAAAGGAGTTCTCTCCAGCGCCTCCAGGTGTCGACCCAAAGATTTCAGCTCAGTGAAATCTGTGTTGGACTTCCAACCTACAAAACTACTAACTAAGATAAAACTTTATGTTGTTTAAGCCACTATGTCTGTGGAATTAGTTACAGCAGCAATCATAAACTAATAGACTGAAACTCACACTATTAGTAATAATACATTTTTTAAAAGTATGCCCTATGCCCCATGTGGAGCTCGAAATCACAACCCTGAGATCGAGAGTCACATGTTCTACTGACTAAGCTAGTCAGGCATCAGTATTAATGTTTTATTATTATTATTATTTATTGCTAAAATTCATAGGGTTCAAGAACAAGATGACTTTACTGTTGTGGATGAAAGGTCAACCCAGCCCTGGAAACAATCTCCAAATACAACAAATATAACCCAGTATCCTTAAGAACTCAGGAAAGAGATCACTTTTATTGAGTTTTTTTACATTATATCATGTATTATGAAATTACAACATCAGAAATGTAGAGAGACAAGTACATCCATCACTTAGACTTCAGAGTTGTTAACTTTTTCCTGCATCTGTAACTTTTCTCTTTCTTTGTTTATTTGTTCTGTTTTAAATTTTTGGCTGAAGTTTTTGAAAATAATTACACTCATTATTACATCTTAGCCCTAAAAGCCTCATTATGTAACCCTAAAAATGACATAACCATAATACTGTTATCAAACTAACAGGATTGTTAACAATTCTCTAATATTATCTAATACCCAGTATATACTGAAATTTTTCAAATGTCCCCAAAAGTTATTTTAGAGCTGATGTGTTCAAACCAGAATCCAGTCAAGGACTGTGCATTGCATTAGGTCATTATGTTTCTTGAGTCTCTTTTAATCAAGGACTTCCTCTCACCCCACCCAACCCACCCCAACTGATTGATTTCCTTGTAGTCACTGTTATAGAGAGTCCGTTTCCTTATAGATGGTCTCACAGTTAGGATTTGTCTTAATTTAATTTTGCTTGGTGACAATATCTTCAGAAACAATGCAAAGGAAAAATACTACACTCCAACTTAAGATTTTGTACACTATTTTTGATTCTTTCAGCCATACACTCATTCATCAACACAACATCTACCCCCATTTATTGAACACTCTCATTCTGCACGTTTACTGATCATCTACATCAAAGAGACTCTCTTTCCTGTCCCTGTAATAAGTAACAGTGTCTTAAAGGAGGAAATTTTCTAGTTCCCCTGAATCTTCCTTTGAAACATCAAGGACCCTAGAGTCATTTATTTTTATTAAAGAGAATCTAAGAGAGAGAGAGAGAGAGAAATAATGTACCGGGCAGCAAAAGTACTGTTACTGTTATCTTCGAGGTACTGTTATTATTATCACCAGTGAGGCTGCTAGCTACATCTTTATACAGCTTTTATTAAGTGCCGGATGCTTGACATACATTACTTCTAAGCCTCAGCATAAAATCTGCAGGGTAGGTATTATTATTAACTTAATAATGTTACCATTTTATAGATGATGCAGCTGCCACTCATAATAGTCAAGTATTCAGCTGCACACCTCACGGCTAGTGATGGCAGAGGTGGGTTTTAACACAGGTGTGGCTGCTTCAGATACCCAGTCTTCATAAAACCGCTATTCTGTTATTTCCTGGCTTGTTTCATATTCAAGTTGATTATTCTATTTGTGAAGGCAAAGCAACCAGTTCTCTCTCTCTTTCTTTTAACTGGCACGTATGTGTCTGTCTGTGGTACAAACAGGCCAGTGAAAGTTGTTGAGGCTCTTCCTTCTTCATTCATTTAATAAAGGTGGCCAGCTGACCTGTTGGACAAATCAGAGATCTTGGGAAAGTCCATTAATTTCAAGACCCCAAATCAAGGAATCAATAAGCATTTTCTCTAAAAGTAGCTGTAAATTTGTAAATATTTTAGGCCTTGTGAACCAGATGGTCTTGGACACAGCTACACTCAACCTTGCTGTAATTAACATGAAAGCAGTCGAGGACTACACATAAATGAATGGGAGTGGTTATGTTCCTATAAAACTTTATTTACAAAAGTGGACAGGGGCCAGACTTGACCTGAGGGCTATAGTTTGCCAAACCCTGCCTTAAAGCAGAGATAGTAGCACAGTTGCCAGTAACCCAAACTTGGCCAAAGATGTCTATGATCAGCTTGTATCACATTTAGCTTTTTTGAAAATTCAGTGTCAACTTTAAAAAACAGGATGTTTCATGCAAGAAGCTAAATGTTCCTGACTCTTGAAAAACTGCAAAGGCCTGGTGTTGAGGCCCTCAATCTCATGACGGGAATGAGTTGAACAACTACTCCCTTGAAGTGCTCATGGTCTTTCCAGCATGCCACAGTCCTCACCCTTTTCTCTTGTTTTCCTGATACCCCATGTTTGTTGCCTTGATCTTTAACCTGGCCCTATTTTGTCCTTCTTCTCAGCTGTCTGGTCCCTGTGGACAACTCTTTTTCTATCATCACAGTGGGAAAAGATAAGGGAAGGGGTCTGAGGGTAAGAGAGTCTTTTCATAAGTGATCTTGGAAAGTAAAGGATGAATGAGGATATCTGGCTGTAATTTATGCTTGTTTTTTTCTAAAGTACAATGACTTGTATATTGGACAATGAAAGATAATTTGAATCTAGTATGGCTTCCTTTGGAAGATGCAAATCATTTAGCAATTCGACACTGAAATGATATGAATAGGATTGGCTCCAGGCAGAAGTGCAAAGTGTGCCAAAGTTGGCCTTGCACTGCTTCCACTCAACTTTTTCCTAGTGTTCCCACCCTGTCACATTAGTAGTGGAGTGTCCTTAATGCTTAAACTTCATCCACCCACCTTGGGTGTAACTGGTTTTTGGTTTTGTTTTTCTTCTTTTTTAAGCGATCTTTTTCTAAATTTAAATGACACCATTAAGAAAGACTTTTTACTGGACAATATCTAATAATATTATTCATACTAACAGAGACAACAGTTAAATCATTTCCTGTTGCCTCTTCCAAGGATGTTAACATTTTAATTCAAGAAGAGTCTCAAAGAAGAAAAACTTAAAATTTATTAGATGTGGAACTATGGAATTGGGGGATTGGAAAGAGGTAAGGACCCTTTGCCACAGGTATTGGAGACTTATTTGAAACCATACTGGTAGCTACCTATTCCTAAAGTTGGCCCTAAGTGTCTTGAGTCAAAATCTGGAGCCATATTTTACCAGTGTAGATTAATCACACTGCGTCTGAGCTTGGGCCTTTGACATTTCCCTTAACCAGTGGGGACAGTGAAAGCTTTGGTTTTATGATCTGCAGAGTGGAGGGGTTGGGTTAGAATCAGCAGGGCAGACTTGAGGTACATTACTGCTCAGCTCCAGTCCCTTGCTCATCTACCAGGTTCCCTTGCAAATACCACCAGCTTTTCATCACAGATTTCCAGACAGTCGATACCAATCCATCAGAGTTGGCAATTGTGGTGAAGCCAATATTGCATTCCCATGAGATAAACATAGAGGTCCCTGTCTGTTCTTACATTCCATGAGTTCAAGGACCATATGTGGGTCATGTTGAATATTCAGTAGGCAAAAAACATACTCAGTAGATGTGGGGCTCCTTTTGGAGACTGGAGAAATTTAAGCAATGCTTTTCCCTGAATGCATTTTCTTATCTCAGGCAGGCTCACATCAGAATGAAGGACTCATATCACTTGGATGGGGTTTACTTGCAGGATGGGCACCTTTAAGATTGGATCTTTCTGGCATCACAATCCAACAATGTTGAACATTGGGCAGAAATAGTCCTAAAAAGCTGGTTTATATTTGGGGTTCTTTTTATGGATGGCTAATGTGAATTGTTTGGGACCAAAATTGCCGCAAGAAACTCCGGAGAGGCAAAATGTTTAGGTGCTGTGGGTGATTATTTGATGCTTAGAGCCCTATCACCTGTGGATTTTATAGTGAAGAGTGGGGATGGGGAGCCTGTGACAGAGCAGATGTCAGCAACGACTGAACTGAAATTTGACACCCTGTAGCCTTCATTCTTGTGTTACTGGTCCAGATGTTTCTCCTCAGCATCAGGGAATGGCCCTGCACAAACCGGCTTTTCAGACCTGGGAAGCCCTGATGGATCCTCCTGAGAGCACTTTGGGATTGATATTCCCAGCTCTATCCAGATTTCTCATATAATGCATTTGCAGATAGCTAAAGCAGTCACCTTTGTTGCTCAAAACCCTGTAGATGTTTTCATCTCACACAAAGTAAAGCCAAAGGCCTCTAGGAGCCCACAAGGTGCTACACGATCTGGTCCTTTTAACTTTTTGTCTTGCTACCCTTTTTCCTGTTCTTTCTGTTCCAGGCATACTAGCCTCTTGGCTGTACCTGTAACATAGCAGGCCTGCCTCAGGGCCTTTGCACTTGCTGTTCTCTATGCCTAGAACATTGTTTCCCCAAGCATTTTCATGGCTTGTTCCCTTGACTATTTCAAATAAGGCCTTCCCTGGCCATCCTAGACAAATACATTGTTTCCCTGCTACCCAAATTTCTTTTTTTATTACTTTGTGCAATAATATGGATATTTTTTTCTTTGTCTTATTCATTCTCTGTCTCCCCTACTACAATATAAGCTTTGTCATTGCAGCTTTGTTGTTGTTGTTGTTGTTGTTTTATGATTCATTGCTCTATTTCTAGCAGCTGGAACAGTAACTGACACAGACAAGGAGGCCAATAAATATTTTTAGAATGAATAAATGATGTCTAATCCCCCAAGGTCTTTATTGCTGATTTTTATAAACTTTTCTTTTTGTTGCAAGCAACAGAAATCCAATTCATACCAGTTTTAAGCACAAGCAGGAATAATTCATGGGCTCCAAAACCAACCCATGATAAAGGCATACTGCTTTGATATTTCTTCTACTGTGGATGACCATTTTCCATTGAGTATGGAGTATATTTGCCAGCAATTCCAAGCTAATACCCTTAGAGGTTTTTGTTTTGTTTTAAATATCTCATTTATTTAAAAAAATCTCATTTATTTATTCATGAGAGACACACAGAGGCAGAGGGAGAGGCAGGCTCCCTGCAGAAAGCCTGATGTAGGACTCGATCCTAGGATCCCATGATCAAGACCTGAGCTGAAGGCAGATGCTCAACCGCTGATCCACCTGATCCAGGTGCCCCTACCTTTAGAGGTTTTTATAAAGAGCTCATCTTCCAGCTAAAAATCAATCATAAAAGGACTTCTACAGATTGCAATGGCCAGCACCTTGTGCATCCTTAGACTCTTTACTTCAAGCCAGTGAAGCACAAAAGAGGTTGATGAGCTCAGCCTGGGCCAAGAGCTTCCGCTTATAACCTAGAAGTTAGAGCTGGCTAACAAAAGAATGAAAGAAAGCGTGGCATGGATGTGGTTGCTGGGGAATTGTGAGCTGGACCCCTCTCCTGTCTGTGTCTGTCATACTCAGTTTGTTTGTGACTTGTTCTCATTTGTCAGCCTCCCTCCTAAAACAACCCAACAGCTTTCCAAGAAAGGGTATATGGTCTATATGCATGGTCTTCAAAGTATGGTGCACACACCCTACCGGACATACAGTATAATTTATTGGGGTATAGAAAGAAAATATTAGAACTTCTCTTATTTATATTTAATCTCATTCTTTAAATATTCATTTTTATGCATGGTTTATAATGCTCACATCAGCACTGTTGTACATATACATAGTTGTACATTAGTACAGCTTATATGTATATATACATATATATAATTTATAAATAAGTAAAAGTACATGCATTTGAGGAGGCTCAAAATATTTTAGTGTTGGATGTCAAGAGCTTTGGCTACTGTTCAATATGATGCTTTTTTTTTAGATGGAGCCCAAGATTGTAGTATCTTTCTTAAAAACTATAATTTACTACTGGCCTTAAAAATAAAAACCCCATGTTTTAAAAAAGACCAGGCAGTTTTATCTCCAAACACTTTTAAAATGCAACTAAATCCCTGCAGTAATGTGCTGTTCAAACACCTGACAATGAGTGGGGGGGAGCACAGGTTGGCTCTTCCATTTAGGAGTTCAGGGATAATACTTTCCTTTTTTGATTTTCCTCAAAGTTTGAATGACAATGTTACATAGTCTTTTCAGATTAAAGGAGCATATCTCTGATACTTGAAATCCAAAAATATTTTTAAACAAGACAAATATAATCATATAGTGAAAGAAAAATTGTGGGTGAAGACAAGAACTGATTGAATAGGAGAAAAGACAACTAATGAAGGCCCATAGCAGAAAGCAAGAAATTATTCCAGAAGGACAGCAAATGTGGTTAGAGAACTAACCCATATGCAAGTCAGGAATATATTCTGAATTATTGAAATCTGAATGACTCTCATATTCTATTAAAGAGGAAAAATGGTATTAGAATAAATATTAAAAGGAGTCAAGATCTAGGGGGCATTAATCTTGCTTGAATATTATTAGCTTCTTGCAGTATATGTATCCATCCTTTCCCCATAAACTCTCATATTCCTCTCCCACCTCTCACCCATGCTTTACACAGAGTAAACTCCCAGTAAGGATTCTTAACAAACTGGGGGTGGTGGTGGTGGTGGTGGTGGAAATCTACACATGACTGAAGCTGTGTCTCCAGGACAATGGAGTGAAAAGCAAAAGTTAAACTGATATTTTATTAAGTTGATGTCAATTATTCTTTTTTTAAAGATTTTATTTACTCATGAGAGACACAGAGATAGAGGCAGAGACATAGGCAGAGGGAGACGAAGGGTTCACCGTGGGAAGCCTAATGCGGGACTCGATTCCAGGACCCCAGGATCACCACCTGAATCAAAGGTAGATGCTCAACCACTGAGCCACTCAGGTGTCCTGATATCAATTATTCTAATGTAATTTCAACAAATGCCATTTTGTCAGGCGCAGTGTTTGGCACTGGAAATACATGAGACCCCATACCTCAAGTAGCTGACCATTTTGTGGGGAGGTGGGTGGGACTATAATAGATGCATCACATGCTGGGTATTTCCCTGGAAGGATAGAAAAGTGCCAGGGGGCCTTGGGGAGGAAGTGGGGAACATTAGGGACAATGACATTTGAACCAGACCTTAGATAGGATAGGAACTGTTTTCAAAGGGAAAAAGAAGACTAAGAGGAGGGAACAGCATGAATTAAAGGCAGGGAAGTAAGGAAGGGTGGCGCTAGCTTGAGGAATATGGAGGGTTTGGACTGCATCTTGGAACTGTTGGTAGGTCATTGTAGGATATTTAAATATAGTTTCAAATAAGAAATTAGCATGTGGCAGATCTGATGCCATTTCAGGGGACAAATTGAAACTGCAAATGGGGAAACCATTTAAGAGGCTACAAAAATAATCCAGACTACCACTCCTAAAGTGTAGAAATGGGGAAGTCACAGTGGGTTCAGCAAGGAGGGAACTAATTCAGATTCTAAAGACCTTTCAGATTCTAAAATCACCAGAACATGATGCCTTTATGCAGAGATAGTAGGAAAAATAAAAACTCAAAATTGACTATCAGTTTGGACCATATTAATCATAATAGAATGTAGGGAAGGAATATTGGGTCTTCTTTTGGTTTTGTTTCTTTTTGGTGCTGGGGGTAGCAGTTGTTAAGATGATGGTTTTGACTTATTTCTATATTCATATACCATAAATTTGACTTTTGGAGGGTATACTATTCTATGAGTTTTAGCTCATGCATAGGATCATGGAGCCACCACATAGGCAGGACCCAGAACAGCTCCATCACCCCAAAACCCTCTCTTTTTTTATAACAAAACCACCCCTTTTTTAGTCCTACCTTCCCCCCACTCCTAATTCCTGACAGCTAACGATCTTTCCCTATAATTTTCCCATTTCCAAATTGTCACATGAAGTCATATACATCATGACCTTTTGAGATTGACTTCCTTCACTCATCATAATGCCTGTAAGATTCATCCCAATTGTTGTGTGTCTCAATATTTTTTTTAAATGGTTGAGTAGTATTCTTTGGTATGAATGTACTGTAGGTAGTTTATTCATTTACTGTCAAAGGACACTTGGGTTGTTTTCAGTGCTTGGCACTTACGAATACAGCTGTTATAAACATTTTTTTCCTCAGAAAACAGAGGTATGAAAAAAAAAAGAAAACAGAGGTATGGTATGGTTTTTTTCTTTTCATTTTTTTGAGTCGAAATTACATGATGTAATTTTTAAAAAATTAAACCATTTTTAAAAAGCCTTATGTATTTTAGACAGAAAGCACACAGAACAGGGAGAGGGAGAGAATCTCAAGCAGCCTCCCCACGGAGGGTGGAGCCTGATGCAGGGCTTGGTCTCACGACCCTGAGCTCATGACCTGAGCTGAAATCAAGAGTTGGACGCTTAACTGACTGTGCCACCCAGACAGCCTAAGCCATTTTTAAATGTGCGACTCAGTAGCATTGTTATAAACATTTTTGTACAGGTTTTTGTGTGAACATGTTTTCATTTAAATGTAAATTTATATTCACATTTATTTATAATTACAGTAAATACGTATGAGTGACATCATTGGGTCGCTTATGTAATTGTGTCTTAAAATTTATAAGAAACTGCTAAACTGTTTCCCACAGTGGCTACACCACTTTACATTCCCATCATCAGTGTACGAGATTTCCAGTTGCTCCCTATCTTTGCCAGCACATGATACTGACAGACTCCTCCCCCTCCTAATGTGTGTAGTGGTAATCTTATTTTGATTTTAGTTTGCCTTTCTCTGATTGCCAGTGATGTTGAATATCTTTTCACCCTGGGGTTTTGCTTTTTGTTTTTGATTTTTTGCCATCAGTTTATCTTTGTGAAGTGTCTGTCCAAATTTTTTGTCCATTTTAAAATTGGGTTGTTTGTTTTCCTTCTGTTGAGTTTCAGAGTTGTTTATATATTTTGTATACAAGTCCTTCATTGGATATGTGATTTACAAATATTTTTTTCCCAGTTAGTAGCCTGACTTTTCATGTATTTTGCAAAGCAAATTTTTAAAATTTTGATGAAATACAATATCATTTCTTCTTATATGGATTGGCCTTTTGGTGTCGTAGCTAAGAACTAATTCTGTAACACAAAACCACAAGGGTTTTCTCTTCTTTATTTTTCTGAAATACTTATTATCCATTTTATTATTTTTTTTAAGATTTTATTTATTTATTCATGAGAGACACACAGAGAGACAGGCAGAGACACACGCAGAGGGAGAAGCAGGCTCCCTGCAGGAGCCTCATGCAGGACTTGATCCCAGGACCCCTGGATCATGACCTGAGCTGAAGGCAGATGCTCAACCACTGAGCCACCCAGGCATCCTTTATTATCCATTTTAAATGAATTTTTGTATAAGGTATGAGGTATAGGTTGAGGCAGAATTTTTTGAACGTATATACATCTATTTGTTGCAACATCAATTGTTGAAAATACTATCCTTTCTCCATTCAATTGCCTTTCTACCTTTGTCAAAAATGAATTGGCCATGTTTATTTCTAAACTGTATTCTCTTCCACTGATCTATATGTCTATCCTTCTGCCAAATATATTGTCTCAAATGTCTTAAGCAATATTGTAGTAATTCATTTTTTTAAAGATTTTATTTATTTATTCATGAGAGACACACGAGAGAGAGAGGCAGAGACGTAGGCAGAGGGAGAAGCAGCTCCCTGTGAGAAGTCTGATGCAGGACTCCATCCCAGCACCCCAGGATCACGACCTGAGCCAAACGCAGATGCTCAACTACTGAGCCACCTAGGTGCCCCATATTGTAATAATTCTTAAAATAAGTAGTATGAGTTCTCCAGCTTTATTTTTTCACCTTATCTTTTGTTATTTTTTTCACCTTTTCTTTTGCAATTATAAATTTTAGAATTATCTTGTCTATCAACAAAAAACTCCTGCTGGAATGTTTATTGAAATATCACTAAATTTGTAGATCAATCTGTAAAGAATTTATATTTTAACTATATTCAGTATTTCAATCCACGAATATGGTATGTCTCTATTTAGGTTTTCTATGAACTACTTTAAGCAGAATTTTGTGATTATCACCATATATATCCTGTACATGTTTTACTTGATTTGTAACTAAATATTTTTGAGCTATTGTAGGTGGGATTTTTTTTTAAAATTGGGTTCCAAGGATGCGTGGGTGGCTCAGCGGTTAAGCGTCTGCCTTTGGCTCAGTGCGTGATCCCGGGATCCGGGATCAAGGCCCACTCGGGCTCCCTGCATGGAGCCTGCTTCTCCCTCTGCCTGTGTCTCTGCCTCTCTCTCTCTCTGTGTCTCTCTCATGAATAAATAAATAAATCTTTAAAAAATAAATTAAAAAAATAAAAATTGGGTTCCAGTTGTTCATTATTAGTTTATAGAAATATAATTGATTTTTTCTCTAACCATATTTATGTAGAGAATAAGTGAATTAAAAACAGCAAGATATATAGTACTGTATAATTCAGTTCTATAGCCAACAGTTATATTACAGATAATAGAACTAATAGTTCTACCTTGCTTCTCTTTTGTTATCGAGGTATACTTGACATATGACATGATAGTTGCTTGCGGTATACAACAATGATTTGATATTTATATATATATTGTGAAATGATCACCACAGTAAGTCAAGTTAGTATCTGTTACCATACATAGTTATAACATTTTTCTGTGTGTATGATGAAAACTTTTAAGATTCTCTTAGCAAACTTCAAAAATGCAATATAGTATTATTAACTATAGTCATCATGCTATATATTACATCCCTCTGACTTTTTTTTTTTTGACTTTTTTTTATAATTAGAAGTTTGTACCTTTGACTCCCTTCACCCATTTTGTGCTCCACCTTCCCCAACCTCTGGCAACCACTGACCTGTTTTCTATAATCTGTGAGCTTGGGTTTTGTTTTGTTTTGTTTTGCTTGTTTTAGATTCCACAGTAAGTGAGATCATATGGTATTTGTTCTTTCTTACTTGTCTCACTTAACTCTGTACCCTCAAGGTACATCCATGTTCTTGCAAATGGTAAGATTTCATTCTTTTTGATGGCTGAAAAATACTCCGTGTGTGTGTGTGTGTGTGTGTGTGTGTGTGACATTTTCTTTATCCATTCATCTATTAATGGACACTGAGGTATGTGTTGGCTCTTGTAAATAATCCAGCAATGAACATGGGGATGCATAGATCTTTTTGAGTTATTGTTTTCATTTTTTCTTTTTTCTGTTTATTTTTAAAGATTTTATTTATTTATTCATGAGAGACAGAGAGAGAGAGAGAGAGAGAGGCAGAGACACAGGCAGAGGGAGAAGCAGGCTCCACACAGGGAGCCTGATGTGGACTCGATCCTGGGACTCTGGGATCACGCCCTGGGCCAAACGCAGGCAGCTCAACTGGTGAGCCACCCGGGCGTCCCTGTTTTCATTTTTTTCTAATAAATATCTAGAATGGATTGCTGAGTCATATGGTAGTTCTATTTATGATTTTTTGAGGAAGCTCCATACTGTTTTCCAGAGTGGCTACACCATTTTACATTCCCACCAGCAGTACACATGGGTTCCCTTTTCTCTACATCCCCACTAACACTTGATCTCTCTTGTCTTTTTGATCATAGCCATTCTAAAAGGTGTGAGGTGATATTCATTATGGATTTTATTTGCATTTCCCTGATAATTAGTGACATGGAGCATCTTTTCACATACCCATTTGCCATCTGAATGCCTTCTTTGGAAAAATATCTATTCAGATCCTCTGCCCATTTTTTAAAAAAGATTTTATTTATTACTTGGGAGAGAGAGAGAGAGAAATAGAGCACAAGCAGATGGAGGGGAAAGGAGAAGCAGACCCCCTGCTGAGCATGGGGGCCAATGCATGGCCCTGGGATCATGACCTAAGCCCAAGTCAGACACTTAACTTACTGAGCCACCCAAATGTCCCATCCTCTGCCCATTTTCTAGATGGATTGTCTGTATTTTTTGCACAATTGTTTTAAGGCTAACCCTGAATCCCATGATCATACTGAACTCACTTATTAATTCTAAGAGGGGTGGGTTTTTATTTTGAGATTTCTTTATTTTTTATTATTTATTATTTTTTTAAAGTTTTCTATACAGACAATTATATCATCTGTGAATAGGAACAGTTTTATTTCTTCCTTTTTGAGCTAGATGTATTTTATTACTACATCTTGCTTTATGGCACTATCTAGAACTTATAATATGATATTGAGTAGGATTGATAAAAGTAGACATCCTTGCTTTGTTTTCAGGCTTAGGAGGAAGGCATCAGTCTTTTACCATTAAGCATGATACCCTTTATCAGACTGATGTAGTTCCCTTCTATTTCTAGCTTGTTGAGTTTTTTAATCATGAATATTGAATTTTATTGATTTTTTTTTATTAAGTACATGATGATGTGGTATTTCCTTTACAGACCTTTGATATGCTAGATAACACTGATTATTTTTGAATCTTAAATGGGCTTACATTCCTGGGATAAATCCCATTTGGTTGTGATGTAGTTTTCTTTTTATACATTGCTGGATTTGATTTCCTAATATTTTGTTGAGAATTTTTGCAGTTATGTGTTCATAAAAGATACTGGTCTGTTTGTTTTGGGTTTTTTTGTACCCTTTTTTTCTGGTTCTGATACCAGGGTAATGGGCTTTATGTAATGAGTTAGGAAGTGTTTTTGCCTTCTCTGTTTTTTGGAAAAGATGGTTTAGAATTAGTTTTATTGTATCTTTAAATGTTCAGAAGAATTTGTCAGTTAGATTATCTGTCTGGAAACTGGAAGAGATTTGTTTGTGTGTTTGTTTGTTTGGGAGGGGCAGATTTTTAACTATGAATTTGATTTCTAAATAAGTGTAAGATTATTCAGGTTCTTTCTTCTGAATTTTGAGTTTGTTGCTCTTAATAAATTGGTTCATTCTAAATTTTTAAATGTATGTATACAGAATAGTATACATAGTTTTCTTTATTATCATCTCAATGTGTGTGGAGTCTGTAGTGATAGCTCCTTTTCATCTTCGATATAACAATTTATATCTTTTTTTTCTGCTTTTCTTTGTAAATCTGGTTAATGATTTATCAATTTTATTGATCCTTTCAAAGAATCACCTTTTCATTTCATTGATTTTTTTCTTTTTTTCAGTTTATTATTGCATTTAAAAAAAGATTTTATTTATTTATTCATGAGAGACATAGAAAGAGAGGCAGAGACATAGGCAGAGGGAGAAGCAGACTTCCTGCAGGGAGCCTGAATGCTGGACTCAATCCCAGGACCCCGAGATCACGACCTGAGCCAAAAGCAGATGCTCAACCACTCAGCTACCCAGGTGTCCCTATTAGTGCATTTATTAGGTCTTTTTTCTGCTGGCTATGGAATTATTTGCTTAATTTTGTTGTTTCTTAAGTAAGAGGCTGAAATTGTTGATTTGAGATCTTTGTTTCCAATAAGCATTTAGTGCTACAGATTTCCCTCTAAATTCTGCTTAAATTGTATCCTATACATTTTGGTGTGTTGGATTTTATTTTTACTCAATTCAAAATATTTTCTAATTTCCCCTGGGACAGCTTTTAAGGTCTTTGCCTGAGAATTCTAACATTAGTGTCTGTTTGGGATTGGTTTTAATTGATTTTTCTCCTCCTTCAGGGTCCTATTTTCACCTTTACATGCCTGGTAACTTGTGATGGGATGCTAGATATTTTGGATTTTTATCTTGTTGAGTGTTGGATATTTTTGTGTTCCTGTAAACATTCTTGTACTTTGTTCTGGGACAGGATTAAGTTACTTAGAAATAGTTTGTTGTTTGTGGGACTTACTTTTAAACTTTGTTGGGTGAGGCCAGATCAGCATCTGGTTAGGGTTTGTTATTTCCCATTCTTGTGGAAAGACCCTTGTGAGTAGTGCACCTGATGCCCTGTGAATTCGATTTTTCTTCACTCTGACTATGGAAATCATCCACCGTTTCTGGTAGCGTGTGAGCTCTCAAAAGTGTTTCTTCTAATCCTTTTGAATACTTCCTCCCACCCCAGCCTTCAGGCAGTTTTTCCAGATGCATGTAAGATCAGTTCTCTGCTCAATAATCAAGGGACTCCAAGCAAATCTCTGGTGTGTCCTATGCATGTAGTTTTCTCCTTTGGTCCTCTGCTGAGTGAACCTTAGCCACTTTGCTCTCGTGATTGAACTTCCACCTCTGTGCTCTCAATTCAAGGAATCTGCCAGGCTCTGCCTCAGTTCCTTTTTCCTACATCAGTAGCCTGGAATCTTTCTCCATACAGTAAGCTGAGGTGATCATAGGCTTATCCTGATTCTTTGCCTCATGATAAAATACACGTTATTGCCCTGTAGGTGTTTACAAAGGTGTTTGGAAGGGAGGGTCAGTTGAGTACAGGAGAACATAAACATATCAGGTTAGTTCACCAATAAGGATTTTGGAGCCTCAGAGCATGATGGCAGCACACAAGTGGATTCCAAATGAGTCAGCTTCTAAGAACCTCAGAAAAATGGGGAAAGTGCTGTCATCATCATCATCACATCGTGGTCGTCATCTTCACCACCACTATTTTATAGAGCTCATACTCTGAGTTGGGGGTAGAAACTTGATTCCTGTGTGTTACTGAATCTAATCCTAGTGGGGATGTGCAGAGGCTGTCCTCAGACTGTGGCGTATTTGACTAGTGGTCCCAGCTGCCGTCCTCTGAATTCACCATGTGACTCCCCCTCCCCCACCAGCAACCAAGATCAACAGGGATAGGACCTCAGACCCGTTACTGTTAGACACCAGTGACTGTGGTTCCAGGACTTGACTTTGCCGAGACTTCCTTAGATGTGTTCTGTAATCCAAGGCTTTCCTTATACACACTTCTTTCTTTGCCTTCCACTCTCATGCATCATTCAGACCTGCTTTGTGATCTGATAGTTCTCTGAGCCTCCTTCAGTTCCCCAGTTTCCCTCCCAGGCACCATCCTCCAGTAAAGCCTTTCACATGTGTAATGTCTTGTGTCTGCTTCTTTAACTAGCACGTTCCTCATATAACTCTAGGAGGCAGGAATATTATTTGTTATAGACTGACCTGTGTCCCACTAAAATTCGTATGTGACATCCTAACCCCCATTGTGGCTATATTTGGATATATGGCCTATTAGGAGGTAATTAAGATTAAATGAGATCATAAGGATTGGGCCCTCAGCTGATAGAGCTGGTGTCTGTTAAGAGGAGGAGGAGAGGGATCCCTGGGTGGCGCAGCGGTTTGGCGCCTGCCTTTGGCCCAGGGCGCGATCCTGGAGACTCGGGATCGAATCCCACGTCGGGCTCCCGGTGCATGGAGCCTGCTTCTCCCTCTGCCTGTGTCTCTGCCTCTCTCTCTCTCTGTATGACTATCATAAAAAAAAAAAAAAAAAAAAAATTAAAAAAAAAAAAAAAAAAAGAGGAGGAGGAGATACCAGACATCTCCTCCTCAGTGCGTGCACAGAGGAAAGGCCACCTGAGGACATACAAGGTGACCATCTGTAAGGCAGGAAGGGAATCTCACCAGAAACCACCCCTGCTGCCCCCTTGATCTTGGACTTTGGCTTCCAAAGCTGTGAGAAAATAATTGTCTTTTTTTTTTTAAGCTCCCCTGTGTGTGGTATTTTGTCATGCAGATGAATACCCCCATTGTTGTGCCCATTATACAGAGGTGTGAACTGAGGATAAGGAGGAGAGGTAACTACCCAAGGGCACTCAAGTCCTAATTGGCTGAACTCATATTAGGTCCAAGGGCAGGGTGACTACAAATATGGCTTGCCATTACCATGCTATCGTGGCACTCCCTGGACCATGAGGATGGGGAGACACTGGCTTCAGTGTAGGGGAGGCTCTGAATGAGGATGAGCTATGGAAGGAAGGCTTGGGAAGAGTTGAGAGGGAGTTTGGAGAATTCTCACCCTCCCTCCTGTGTGTCAAAGATGCGGGGCTCGGCCAGAGGTGCATGTGACCCTGGTAGAGCAAGCATGACTCCATGAGGGGGAGGTCGTGGAGGCTTCCATCAAGGTGTGGGCTTCAATCCTGGCAGCAGTAATTCCACAGGCAGTGGTGGCACCAGATGAGACTATAGATAGGGCATGGCCAGGGGGGCTTTCACAAAGGCCAAGAGCAGGGACTTCCAGAATGTGTAGTTTTATTAGGAGAGCTCCTGCATCCCTATGAAGATGTCATAGTTTGTAAGTGAACTACAGATGAAAATAAGTGCCTTATTGCTCCAGCATATTTAGATAATAAAGGACAAATTGGTAATGTATATGAAATCTTCGGGCAACTTGGAGATTTTTAGTTTTCAGTTAAGTTGGCAGAAAATATGAAAGCATTTTCCTCTTGAAAAGCTGCAGAAGTTTTATATACACCCATATAATCTGTTCCCACTACAGAGGTTTTGACCTTGACCTCCAGGTGAGAAGGGCCTCCAAGCAGTGAATAGGAGGGAAATGAGGAGGTGGCAGACAGAGGGTTTTGCAGGGAAGTTGGGCTGGAGGCTTCAGAGGAGGCGTGGGGGTGATGGTTTCAGAGGAAGAGGACATAAGGTATAATAGTTGGCAGAGAAACTTCCAGTGTGATCTATTTCCATGGATCAGAAACTTGTTTCTAGAGCCAGTGTTGAAGAACTGGTCATTTTATGACAGTGGCACTAAAATGTCAACAGCATGCAAAAGTGAGTGTGACCGAATAGGCCAGGTTGCTCTAGAAGAGGATGAGCACGTGTTTTAATGTTTTGTACAATGCTTGGAACTCTGTGGGTGCTTCATAAATGAACACTTTTCATCTGGAAAAAAAGATATGGGGCCCGAGGAAACGTTCACCTACAAGAGAAACTATTCCTCTAGGTTGAGGTGGGAGGAGCATGTGGAGGAACAGGGAACATAGCCAGGTGATCCGTCCTCCTCAGCTCTTGGAATTATTATGGAGGAGTCAAAGTCTTTGAAAAGAAAAATAAATTCACAATTAAGAAAATTCCCAGAGACCAGAATCTGGTTCTTTCCAAGTGCACCATGAGCTGTCAACAGGGAGGGCTGGGGACAGCCCACCGGAAGGAAGTTAGCAGATGGGGCTGTGTGGAGGCCCCCATGGAGGGCAGTGAGGAGCTCCCAGAGGCCAGGGAGTGGGAGGTGACAGACAAAAGTGGTGGGAAAAGCCTACTCAGCGAACTTTGAAAAATAGAGAGAGAGGGAGAGAGAGAGAAGCCAGTACCGAGAAAATTTTAGCTGCTGGTGACTAGACATAATATCTGAGCAATTACTGACTTTTTCTTTTCATCACGATGTTTGGTGCCTTGTAGACACAGCTAAGATGTCACGAATGTAAATAATTTAGTACAGTGTTGTCATCTCTCGCTGAGTTGCCTTAAGCTTGACATTAGTAAAATGCATCTTACTTAAGTAGGGTTTTCAATACTTATTTGCTTTTGGGTTACAGAGATGGATTATTTTGCTTGTAAGATGACTTGATAGAAAAAAAATAGCTTATTTCATAAGAAAAAATTATGTATTGCATATTGTGTTATTTCCATATGCCTTGGAATCTTGCAGTCAGGCAGAAATGTGATACCTTAGAGTCAATTTTCCACTCCCGTAATAAAAGCGGCACCAGTTCATCCATCAAAAATTGAGGTGGTTTAGGAAGAAATTACTTTGCTTTTATGAAAGAAGTCCAAACGTTGTTTTATTTAAATATCTAACTTCCTGGAAAACTTCATGTGGGTGGTGTGTGTGTGTGTGTGTGTGTGTGTCTTGTTGTTCCTTTTGTTGGTAAACAGGAAGCCCTTTGAAATGATACACTATAAAGATATAAATTCAGATTTTCTCATAGTTTCTTTCTGGATGGGTTTTATATTGTTAATTTTCTTTTCCCCTTCATTATAGAGCCCTGTATTAATTACCCAGCTCTCTTTTTTTTTTTTTTTTCTGGAAGATATTCTGAAGTGGTACCCCACAGACATAATGTTATGACAATGGAATTTCAAGAGTTTTGGTTGACTGCTCGCAAAGAGGTTTTATTTGGACAGGAATGCAGGACATTGGCTTTTTTAACAGAGAGTATAGCTTTTCTTTCTTTCTTTCTTTTCTTTTTTTTTAAAGAAGTTACTTGTGGGAAAATAGTTCAGAGTATCTTATTAATGATTTTCCCCTTGGATTTCTGTTTATTTCCCACCCCATCCCTCAGATCTTTGTAACTAAAAACAAGCTTTAGTTCCTCATCTTGGTTACAGTGGTTTAAATGTTTGTTGGTATGTGACTTTGTTTAGTAAAGTTTGTGTGATTCTTTTTCCTTTTCTCCCCCAATGATCTCAGTTTGCTAAACATTGCATAATTTTAAAAAAATGTAGTAGATTATTATTTGGCTTCCCTAAACTTCATAGCCATCACTATTTTTTTTTTTTTTTACTTTGGTCACTCAGATTATTTTATGAAATCAGTCCAATCCCAAAGTTGTTTGTTCCTGGCTTTGACTCTGGGTGGAGGTGTACTGTGATTTTCATGAACTTTGATGTTTTCTGTCTTATGTAGGCGGGGACCTGAGAGTTTTCAGCAATTTTCCTGCAACCAGGAAAAACTGTGTATTGAATAAAGCCCTTGCAATAGGCTGCTCAGTCCCTGATTCCCTTCGATGTGCACAGTTCTGCACATGGCTTTTGGCCGAGATTTCTTGTACTGTTCATGGTAGAGAGAAGAAAATACAGGAACATAGGTGGTTGGCTCTAGGAAAGACTTAGGTAAGATCATCTAGTCCACAGACACATACATGGCACAAATACCACTCACTACTCTTCCCTCCAATGCCTGTAGCAGACACCATAATTGATCATGTTTTTTGTTTTGGGGTTTTTTTCTGTTGAGCCATCCATGGACACACAGTCTTTACTGGCATGGTAGCCTAGGCTCCTGCTAAAATGCCATGGAGTTGGCATATGAGATGGAATCTCTGTCAGTAGATTATAACATATCTCTATAGACATCTGGAGACATGGGGAAGTTCAGGGTGAGGCCAAGGGATATTGGAATTGAAGCAGAGGCTCAAGAGTAAAATGACATGAGCTTGACCTGAAGCTATTCTACTTGCTAGTGGTGTGATTTGGGGCAAAGTTCTTCATCCAGTTAGACTTGTCCTCACCAATACAGTGTGTGAAAACAGAAGCTACATCCTAGGACTGTGGGAAGATAAAATGGAATAACCAACATGAAGCATTTAACCCTGAGCTTGGCCGCAGCACTCAATCAATGGGAGCTGTCATCATCATCACCCTCGTTAGGGAAGTGACTTGTTTGAGATAATAGCGCTCGTTAGGACTAGACAGGGTTTCTCAATTTCAGTGCAACTGATGTTTTAACAGCCAGATACTTCTTTGCCATAGGAATTGTCCAGGCATTGTAGGATATTTAGCCACATCTCTGGCCTCTACTAACTAGATGTCAGTAACCTTGCTCCCCAAATTGTGACAAATGTCTTTAGACATGGATAAATGTTCCCGGGGTGGGGGGGGTTACAATTTCCCCCAGATATGAACCACTGGAAAAGACTGAACTTCACTTATAATTTTTTTTTTTTTTTGTAAGGCTAACATATTTGTGCTTGAATCTACTGTTAGGGAAGCTAAATCCACTGGTTTTGTCACTGGGTTCTGAGAACCTTTTTTTTTTTTTTTTTTTAATATCAGCTTTGGGTGGCTTTAATATCTCTGCCTTCATATCAGGTTACGAGTTTGTCTATTTACTAATCTGTGGGTAGTTTTGAGTAACAGACTAACAGCTCTAAGTTTTAATTAGGCTTTTGTAATAGAATTTAAAATAATGTCAAGGAAAGTGTTCATAATATAATTTTCAGTGATACTAGCTATAATCCAAATTGTATAATAAAAATGAGGGTATAATTAATTTGAGTATTTATTATGTGTTAGACACTAGGCTATGAGCTTAATGTTTCGATATCATGTAATTGTTATGATGCACAGGCTAGTGTTATTATTCCCATTTTACAGAAGTTGGAACAGAGGCAGAGTAGCTTGTCCAAGAACTCACAGCTACTAAGTAGCAGAATAGCCCACCCATCCTAAGCAACTTGTTTATAATGTATACAAACACATATATGCTAAGAAAAGGTGTGGAGGGATGTGCCCAGGTGTCTACTTTGATTATTTAAAGATGGTAGGATGACTGATATTTGTTTCTTATTATTTATACTGACTGTTTTCCATATTTTCAGCTTTGACCATCATTTTTAAAAAAGTATTAAAAATTATAATTATGCAGTCTTGTGGCTTTTCTAAAACAAGTGACTATGTTTACAACAGTCGCCTCCTATTCATTTGATCTTGCTTATGATTGATTGAAAAGCAACAGTAAATATATTTTTAATTTGTCATGTTAGATAGCAGAATCAAAACATACAGCTCCTAATGTGACACATGACTATTTAGAAGTGGGGGTTGTACACATTTGTAAGCTACTTTTCCCTTATAAGGTTGCTCTGTAAGTCATCATATGGAATTTTTAAATAAACATATTACATGTTATAGATCCGAAAGAATGTTGTCCTTCAAGATTTCTTACCTTGGAAGTTAAATGCTTGTTTCAGTGATGAAACCAGTGGAATATCTTATGATTTCACTTTTGATTATTGTCTTTAGAGCTTCTTTTTGAATCAGACAAGAAACCCAGGCTTCATTATTGCAGAAAAACACCAGGAATTGCCTACTTGGTTGCCCCTCTCCCAACTCCAAGGCATGCTCTGAATTTCTGTTTGTCCTTTTCAAAAATCAAACAGAGCCACATGGTTAAAATTTACCATAAGAGGCAATGTCTTAACCAGGGTCTTAATTTTCTTAAGGAAATTCCAAAAAGGGAGATCCAAATGTGATGTGATGAATGGAATCATTGTTGGAATAAGTGCAGAGATCTACAAGGTGAACACTTTTAAGTGTACTGCACACATTTGGAACCATAAATTCAGGTCTGTGTGTGTTCATTTGCATTATTTTATAGTTATGCATTGTGTTTCAGTTCTGAATCTGATACTTGTCTGGCTTTATTCCCTATGGCAGACATTTCCAATTTTAAATAACTTTGAAAGATCTCTTGTCTCTCTGCTCATACAATTAAAAGGTCTTGATGATTCTGGGATCCAGGAGATACTTGAAGTCTAATAGAACATGTGTAAATAGTATGTCGAGCAAGGAGACAACAAGGTCACTAGACGCCCACCAGAGGTCTGCTAGAGGTGAGATATAGGGCTTGGTGCTGGGTGGCTTCTCAGATGAGTGGAGATTCCAGTGGTGGCTCCCAAGGCCCTACCTGGCTCGCTCACTTCCTGGGACTGCCTCTCAGCCCTCTCAGTAGCTCCAGAATCTCCTGCTCAGCACAGCCACTCTCATCTTTGGGGGCCCTGTAAAGGGAGACTTCACTTTCATTTCAATCTCTCATTTCTGAGTTGGGTGTTACTACCATTATTTTATAGGAGAGGAAGGAGAGGCCAAAAGAGATGAAGTCTCCAGGTGATCCTGTCACTTACTCGATCATTCATTTGTTCATTCAGTTACATATTTAAGGACCTAGTATAGGCCATTGAGGAATTCGTAGTGAATAAAACAGAGAGGTCTGTGGCTTCATGAAGCTTATTTCTAGCAAGAGAGCCATACAATAAATGAGTAACCAAATCAAGAAACAAGACAGAATTTTAGATAATTTTGGAGGAGGAAAGGGCTGTGTCTAGAAGAGGTCAGGGGACATTTTCTCCAAAGGTGTCATTTTAACTGAGACCTGAAGACTAAAAGGTAGTCATGCAAAGACCTTAAGGAAGAGCATGCCAGGTAGAGGGAACAGCAAGGAGGAAGACTCCAATTCCTAGTGCAGCATGCAAGGCAGAGAATAACCATATCATCAAGACATAAAATATACATAAAATAATATTTTCCAAAGACTGCAGTCTTGACGCAGGCAAATTTTAGAGAGAAGAGTTTATAAGGATGCTAGACAGTATGGAATTCTAAACCATATTTTCACTCATTATAAACCAGAAAAGCCAGTTTTATTTGCCACATAACCAGAGCTGTTGTTATTATTATTATTTTTTACACATATTATACGGTACACAACCTGACCTGAAATTGTGGGAAAAGCTAGGGTTTTCCTCTTTAAGATTCTCCTTGCCCGAGAAAAATCTGAATCCAGTGGATAACTGGAGCAGAGCATTTTTGAGAGAATGTGTATATGTGTGTGTCTGTTTTCTCCGTTCATATTATTTCTTTTACCCAGAAGGAGACCAAACTGTTTATAGGGAAGATAGAAACAAACAAACAACTGGGTAATACGCTTCCCTTCCAAACGTTCAGAAACATGTGACATTTCAGCCGGCACGGAGATCCATGAGGCAAACAGGCCAGCCGTGCTTGGTTCTTTTGGAGCACAGATGCCGCCTCTTCCTTGGGGATGACAATATAAATTATACAGACCATTATCATCTCTTCTCCAGAATTCTAACTCCTGAATTCTGACCCAGAAAATGCACAATTTGCTCCCCTGGAGCATAAAATTCACGCTGCCCCAGCACTTGCTGGAACAACCAGAGAAGATTTGATTGGCCTCTTCTACCTTCTGCTGTTCTGTGTCCTAAGACGAGCATCCAGAAGAGGCTATTTTCTGTTGCTGGGAGGAAAGACTGGTTTTGTTGTGCCAGTTGGAGTCTTGTAACTATGCCAGAATCTAATCTTCATTCCACCATGTCTCTCTGGGCCCCGAATGTTTTTCAGTGGAATGCCCCAGCTCATTTGCCACTAAGAGATGTGTTCTTCCTCTCTCCCTCCCTTCCCCAAAACACATATTTTGGCATCATTTGGTTTTCTGAATCTTTCTAGGACTTATATCCTTTTTCTAGCTAAACTGGGGCCTCGGATAGATTTTCAGAGTTGCCTGATCTTTCTTTCTGCTGTTGGTAAATTAACCTCCAAGCTTCTTTGTGCTGGGTTCTTGAAGACCATCTGACCTTTGTTATTCCTTTACCACTCTTTTTACTCACTGGCTCAAAATCTACAGAAGTTTTATTTGGTATTTTCTTATGGTTTAAGTGATAACTTTCACAAAATGCATCCTTTTTGTGGACTGGGTCAGTTTACATTGGTGGTTACCCCTTCTGGTTTCTTCTAAAAAGGTTTCAGTTGAAAAAATTTTCATCAAGAAATTCACTTGAAAGTAAGCTTCATGAGGGCAAGGGTTTTTTTTGTTTTTTATTTTTGTTTTTTTAATCTTTTGCTTATCACTGTTCCCTAATATCTAAAATAGTGCTTGGGCCACAGTAACGTGCAAGAAATATTTGCTGAATGAATGATTGAATGAATTGGAACTCAGACTTGCCCGTGTGAGGGGCCCTGGCAGATGCCCACTTCTGCTTTTCATAGGATGATTCCTCCAAAATCGATCTGTATTCTTAGACTCGCGTTAGATAAAAAAACCATCAAAATGCCAAGATTAGCAGAAGTCTTGGAAACAAATACTTGGTTTTTTTCCAGACTCTTCTATCAATCTAGTAATCATCCCGACATTTCCATCATTGATTCTTCAAACAGCTGGGCTCCATGAGCTGTTCAGGAGCCAGGCAGAGCACAGAGAAGGTGGGGCTGGTGACTGGCACTGACCCCTCCGCGTAGTAAACTTCCTGGCTCCTTACACCTGAGATGCATATGCCCTTGGACTTCCCAGAAGAAGGGGAATTTTAATTAGAACATCCAGATGAAGTTTCTGCCTAATTTAAATCCCGTGCGTCATCTTATGAGCTGCAGTATCCTAAAGTTCTCATTCTCTTCGTCGCCACTTCCTTTATTGCGTTTTGTTTTTAGCCTGAGAGCCATGAGACTGACAACACATCTGACGTTGTTTATGGAGTCGCGGACTCTAATAAAGTCTGCTTAATCATGATGGAGCAAGCTTTGCTGCCAAGAGCTTTGTCAGAACTGGAAAGGGCTTGGTGGCAACTGACCCTGGCTATGGAGCCCACCTTGCTTTCTGCTACAAGCTTTCTGTTACAAGTGGCCTCATCTTAAGTCAAAAGAAAATGATTTGGCTACTCGGTGGAAATGAAGTGGTGGAAATGAAGCGGATTTCTGCTTCTCCTTATTTATCAGATAAATACTAGTGGCAGGGAGAGGAATGTTGGTGGCCCAGGAAGAGGCCTGCCTGCATGTCCTGGGGGCATTCAGAGTAATCCTTCCCACCCAAGGGCAATTTTGTCTCCCAGGGGACATGTGGCACCATCTGAGACATTTTTGGTGGTCAAGACTGTGGGAGGGTGTCACTGGCATTTAGTAGGCAGAGGCCAGGAATGTTCCTAAACATCCTACAATGTATAAAATGCCCCCATCCCCTGCAATGAATGATTTGGCTCTAAAAGTCATTAGTGCTTAGGTAGAGAAACTGATCTGAATGAGTCTCATTCAGTTTTGTGACCTTGTCCCTGCCTAGGAAGGTAATTCTTCTGTTGCTATTTTTCAATTCTGACTAAAAAAAAAAGGTTCTCCCCCCCAAAATGATTTCCATCTTATTCTTGCATCAAGAATTAGGGGCATACCTGGTTTCAGAAGTGGGCAGGGCAGGCAGCCTAGGTGGAATAATTTGAAATGCACTGAAAAAATCCAGACTTAAAATCTCTCTCTCCTTCCAAGCTCTGAGGTCTAGGATTCCTTTAGTTGAACCCTGGAGAAGCCCCGGCTGGTGATTCAGGATTCCGGGTCTTGAGTCAAGCTCTGCCACTTCCCCAAGTACTAAGATGTGCTGAGCATTGACCCTGGGCCCAGCCCTGGACTAAGCACTGCACATCCCATCCCTTCTTCCCAGCAACTCTGTGAGATGTGTGCAGTTACCACTGCTGTTTTACTGACGAGCAAACAGAGGCTTGAAAATGTTCAGGAATTGGCCAAAGCAACATAGTGATAAGCATAGTGCTGTGATTTTTTTAAAAAACAGGATGCCCAAGGCTCTGCCAGGAGCCAAGATCTTACCCTGCCTAGCTCTGAGGCATCTCAGCTAACCTTTCTGTGACTGTCTTCACCTGTGCAAGAGGAGGAAGTTAAACCCTTCTAGGAACTTTTGATGATGCTATGTGGTGTCCTTATTTGTTCCTGTGTTTTTTATCTTGCCTTTTTTTTTTTTAAAGATTTTATTTATTTATTCATGAGAGACACACAGAGAGAGGCAGACACATAGGCAGAAGGAGAAGCAGGCTCCCAGCAGGGAGCCCGCTGTGGGACTCGATCCTAGGATCCCGGGATCACGCCCTGAGCCAAAGGCTCAACCACTGAGCCATCCAGGTGCCCCTATATCTTGCCTTTCTTAAAGATTTCCCTTTAAAATGGAAACAGTCCCAGGATAGGTAACAATTGTAAATCCCCACAAATGATTCCAAACCTTAAAGTATATCATAACCAGCTGGTGAGCTTCTAAAAATGCTTATTTCCATGGCCGCTCACCAACACTCTGCTTTCGCGCCTTTGAAATGGGCGCCTGCAATCCTGATACTCACTGCCTTCTCCATCCAGGTGATTCTAATACATGGGGTCTGAAGACCACACTGCAGAATGCTGTTCTAGCCCCTTTTGGGGGAATTGGTTTAATCCATTGGATGCCAGCCACAGTGGAAGTTCAGAGTGCTTGGGGTAAATTGTGGCAGCCCGATCCCTTACTCTGGCAGAGCTGGCTGTGCCTCCTATCCTTTGGCTCAACTCAGGTCAACTGTTCCCAACATTGCACATTAGAATCACCTGGGAAGCTTTTAAAACTCACCATGCCGAGATCGTATCCCAGGTCAATTAAATCCTAATGTCTGGGAGTGGGAACTGGCTTCAGTTTTTTTTTTTTTTTAAGATTTCCAGATGATTCCTATGCACATTAGTTTGGAACTACTGTAATGGGTGTTGCAGAGTCCACACCTTTTCACTCGTAAGACAATTCCACTCTCAGCCCTACTTATCTCATAAGACACATCTGCAAGGCACCCTGTGCTCTATCGACTTTCCAGAATCCCTTGCTCACTCCTCTGCCTTTTATGTTACTTTTAAGGTAGTCATCCCATCACCTTGTTTGTGCTTGTTACGGGTCTTCCTCTTGAGGGAAGGGACTTTAACGTGTGTGGCTCTCAACTGATGTGAGTAGCAAGAGCAGGTGAGGGTGGACTCAGGAGACAGAAGGCAAAAGCCAACTGGACTCTGCTGTGGCTTTCTTCACGACAGACCAGATGGAAGGTAATACTAATAATGGTTATTATAAGGAGGTTGCCCTGGCGCCGGACTCCTTGAATAAAATACCCTAGTAAAACTTTGGAACTCCCTCTTCTGGGCAGGAACAAAGAATCTTGCTAAAAACAGTGCCTTCTAAATAATGACGTTACGGCTGATATTTTGAAATTGCGAGTCTGCTGACAAATGATTCAGAATGTAGGAACAATTGAGAAAGGAGACCAGCTTTCCCTACCAGGATGTTCAGGGTGACTCGTAAATGCTTGGGAAGGAATTTAAGAATAAGCCAGAGTCCTCTCCAAGTTTCCTTTTTTCTCTTTTGGTTGCTTTTACCTTTCTCACTTGAGAAACAAACCTGTCATCCTGAACTGACATGGTGACTCAGTTTCCCCAAAGGCAGGAGCTGCACAGAGGCTGCCTGTGACTCTGATGCCCCTGTACTCTGCTGTGATCAGCCTAGCTAGAGTTTTATTTTTATTTTTTTTATTTTTTTTTTTTTCCTAGCTAGAGTTTTAAAACTGAGGACTATTTGGATAAAAATCTGGATTTCTTGCCTCTCTTGAAAAATCAGAAGCTCTTCCTGCCCTAAGTTTGCTTTCTTGGTGATAGCAGTCAACACCTGCCCCTTCGTATGGAGGCCTATGTGCTCGAACTTGCCATGGTCTCCTCCACTCCTTCCTAATTCCATACAAGCCACTTCAATTTAAGTTGCCTGCTTGAGTTCTCTGGGCTGTGGCATCAACATCACCTGATAAAACTTGTTAAAGCACCAATTTCTGGGTCCCACCAATCTTCTGTAAGGAAGCGCTGTCAGTTCCCAGTGTATGTATGGATATGAGTGTCGATATATATACACGTACATGTGAGTGTGTATACATGTGTGTGCATGTCTATACATATGTGTGTATGTATATGAAATACATCATCAGCATGGACTTCCATGTATTTCATTCTTTGAGTTATAATTCAGTACTACTGTTATTTTCTTACTTAAGATGTCTCAACTTAGGGCACTGGGAATTCTTTCAGGTGGTGGGCTTTAATGACTTTTCAGTAAGTCTCTCCCCACCTCACCCAGCCTTTTTTTTTTTTTTTTTCTTAAAGCACTTCCTTTAGTACTTTTTGGTGCCACAAGATGCCCTAGGTTTATATTTTCTGTACCCCAACTAGTTCTCCAAGGATCCCTGATATCTTTTATTGGGGAAAGGTATTTAGAAACCAAGGTATGGGTGCCAGGTGTGCTCACTGCTAGTGGGGTGTCACTGCTTCTAACCTCTCTCAATGGACAGACAGAAGAAATATATATAGGGATGCTAACTCACTGCATATACTCACAAGGGTTTATTTCTGTGTGTATATATATATATATATATATAAATTGTGAATATATATATATATATACATTGTGAATATATACATATATATATCTCCACTGTCCAGATGGATACCTCCAACTCCAACCTATTACCTTAGGATTGATCCTAGCCTTGAGGATATCAGATTTTTAATCTTTGTATGGCTTTTTTTTTTATCTTAACAGTGGCTCAAGAACCTTCTGAGGGGAAAAGGAATATTTTATAGATATTACTGAAAACAACAACAACAACAACAAAAAAAGTAACCCTAAGCTTGGCATAACAAATATGTTAGCATGTCCCCGTGCTCAATATTCTTCAGCCCTTTCTGAAATCTACAGTTTGGAACATACAACCTCACTGTTCCTGAAGGTAGATAGACGTGCCTCACTTCCCTTCTTATACAAACACAGTTTGTCTCCAGCCCTACGGAACAATACCTATTGTAACGCTGAGCTGGCACTTGTGGATTCTAAATATAAGCCAAGATACTTCTCAAAGATTAGAATCAGAACTTTGCTTTACATGTGAAATCTTATTTTGAATTCAGGTACACAATTACTCACTCAGAGACTTAATTATACTGCCTTAGGATAGTATTACAATAGTTTTAATTATTTTTTGGGGGGTTACAAAAGTAACCTTTTGTCTGGCTAGGAAGGTGAAGTGACTAGAGTCTTTTTGAGAACCTCAAATACAAATTTAACCATCAGCTGTGAGGTTTATCTGTGGTTCCTTCATGTTTATTCAAGAAGCAACCATACTTGGATGGGCTCCTCCTTCCTCTCATTATGCTTAATGTAAATCTAGTGCTGCTTGGATGTGTCTTTATAAACCGTGCAGAGAACTGGAAAGAGAATCTAACCAAGATGGTTCATGGGCCTCTGGAGGTGTGGCTCAGTGGTTTGGAAAACATTCTGGATTTTAAACAGCAACACCTATAATTACGGAGGCGTCATCCCTTCCATAAAAAAGAAAACAAAACAAAGAAAGCAAAGCCCTTCTACTAACAAGGTGTAGTCATAGCATGTGTTCAGCTTTCCCAAAACCTGTCTGGCATTTGTTTCTGGCCTGGTGGGGGAATATCTTCCATCTTTCTCTGAGCACTCATCAAACAACACAAAGGTAAACAATTGGAGGGCAATTAGCAGTCTCTTTGGGGTAACAGGAGAGAGAAGTCACCCTGCTATTAATTTCAAAGGAATTAATCATGGTTTATATATGTGATTCAGTGGCTTAACTTTGCAAGTGGTTGAAAAACAAGGAATCAACAAAGTTTACAAAAGACACAATTTGGAGAACCAGGTATGGTAAACAACTTAAAGAACCATCTGCTGGGTATTCTGAGGCGGTAAAGATTGAGATGGTGCCTGTTGCATAAGATGTGATGGTGCCTTGTATAAGATCTGCTATGTGCACTGCAAGTCTGTGTTTCTCAGACTTGCATGTGTGTGAGATTCAGCTGGGAAGTATTGTTAAAATGCAGATTTTGATCCCATAAGTGTAGGGAGGTGGCTGAGATTCTGCATTTTTAACATGCTGTCAGGTGGTACTCATGTTAGAGATCAGCACATCTCATTTTGTGTAGCAAGACTGTAGGTTATTCTGGTACCTATGGTAAGGTAGGATTGAGCCACTCATACTCCCTTTATGTGTCTTGAATTTAACAACGTGTTGCACTGCGATTGTCCAGGGGTTAGGAGACTAGGATAGCTTTCTGGAGTAGAGGTACTTGGGCCAAATACTTTATTGTACATTGTAGTTTCTGGAGATTACAATCCACTGGAACCCGCAGGGCAAAGAGCTATACTATGTAGTACAGTTAACAGCAACCTTTTTTTTTGCAAAGACCAATTCAGAAAAATCTAAAAATATTTTCAGGCCATGTTTATTCATGTTTAGGGAACTGTGCCCTTGAAAGAAAAGCAGGGAATTCAATCTCTTTAAGTCCCCTCTCTGTGATTACAACCTCAGAAAATGCTATATTGTCTCTAGGTCTGATGCTGAGCCTCTGAACAAAATTTTTTGTTGTTGTTGGGGAAACCCCTTTTAAACAGAGGTCTTCATCAATCCATGACCACCTTTTCAAGACGTGCAATTAGTAAATGTGGTTGGTCTCAGAGTGCCTGGTAAGATTGTATCCTTTAAAACAAGACATCCTCTATTGATTTCTCACGTGGACATTTAGTGACATCTGAACAGAGCATATACTTCTCTTGCCTCTTACTGCGAAACACACCATTTCATTTGCCATACTTCTCTTCTAGGAAGGAGTGTGAGCATTCATTTTAAGAGTCTGACCACTTTTACTAACTTCTCCCTCCCCCTTCCTCCCCATCTATCCTGCCAACCCTCCCCTCCTTTCTTCCCTGTGGTTACCCCCAACCTGGGTGTCTTCCACACCTAGGGGAGAGGAGAGGCAAGTAGGGGGTTAAACTTGGCCTCCACCCTCCATGGCCTCAGGTTCTCCACTGTCTGTGAAGGGATGTGTAGGTTGGCTGTTTCTGAGAAGCCAAGCAGGCCACATAATGTCTGAGGATGGGTGGCATGCCACTGTTGTGAAGCAGAAAGTGTACGATGAGAAATAGACAAAAGTACCGAGTCAGGACACTGGACTCTAATCCTTGTCCAGCTGCTAACCAATTATTTGGCCTTGGAGAATGATTTAGCCTCTGCGGACCTCAGTTTCCTAATCTGTAATATGAAATACTTGGCTATGCCTGTTTCTCAAAGTGTAGGAGACTTGCCACTGGAATGGCAATAGATAACACTGAATCACATAGAACTATACTCCTTCTGTAATCAATTTCAATCCTTCCAGCTTTTCAAAAAAAAAAAAAAAAAAAGGAAAAGACAACATTCTCCGCTGCTACTCATGTCATTAACACTTTCTGCATTTGCAACTGTCCCTTAAAAAATTATTTGTAATTTTTTTTTGCCACTCTCCTTTTCTATAACAAAGGAGCTAGTGACTTCGTTTTCACCACGATTGTTTTTAATTTGTGGAGGGTGATCCTAATCTCCCACTTAAAGTAGTAATAGAGAAAGAAAAAAGTCGGTTGACGTAAGATTAGATATTTAATACGCTTACCAAAATAGTTATAGTCCAATGAGTGTACTACATTAATTATTTTGCAACTATCATGTTATGGCAAAAAATGAGGAAGATGGTAACTAGTTTAAGAAACAACTGAATTGGGATCCCTGGGTGGCGCAGCGGTTTGGCGCCTGCCTTTGGCTCAGGGCGCGATCCTGGAGACTCGGGATCGAGTCCCACGTCGGCCTCCCGGTGCGTGGAGCCTGCTTCTCCCTCTGCCTATGTCTCTGCCTCTCTCTCTCTCTCTGTGACTATCATAAATAATTTAAAAAAATTTTTAAAAAAAGAAACAACTGAATTAGGTGAATTTAAAGTTTCTGTTTAGCTCAAAACTTACAAAAGCATTCGTGTATCTTGTTAAGTGGTAAATGTCCACCCCATTTCTGTTCCCCCAAATGCGCATATATTTATTGATAAAGTATTTGCAGAGCAAAGTAGGTGTCTGATGTATAGCTAAATAGAATGTGACAGGGCACTAACGTGTTCTAAAACCTTTGAGGAAATTTTGGTTGCAGTTAAGTATAGTTTGCTAATTTTCCTTTAGGATGTTTTGGGTTTTTTTTCCTGTTGTTTCAAATATAATGAAACGGGGACACACACCTTTGCCTTGGTGTAGTTAAAATGAAATTATGTCAGGAACATCTGTTGAAGGGGATTTCTATTTGTTTTACCACCAAAAGGTGGCGTCCTACCCCCATGCCCTTTATTTAAAAACCCTTCTTGCTTTAATTTAACAAAAAGAAACTTCCAGTTGATTACAGATAAAGAAATTAAAATGTGCTCCCTATGAATGTAACGTGACAGTGTTGAAAATGAACAATATGTTAAGCTGCAGTTAAGTCTCCCCCTAATGTAAGCCAAATGGACACGGAGTTCTTAAATAAGGTGGCACATTAGACAGTATTATATACAAAATTGAATACAATATATCATGGGATTTACAACCAGGATTTCCTTTTGTCTGCAAAACTTGTTGCCAATCTGACGTTGGCCCCCTCTTTCAAGGGAATGTAGAATTGAAGGCAGTTAAAATGCAGAATAAAATCAGTAGCAGCCTAAAGATCTTTTTAGTGTGGCAATACTAATATTTTTTTAAAGCTCACCATCCAACGTGAAAAACAGGATCAGAGCATGAATTGTTCTTTACAGATTATGAATAAATTGGTCTCATTTAAATACATTGCTATTTCCCTAAGTTATAATTCTGCAACTCAACACATACTGTAAACATGTTCTATCTGGCATAAACATTTTAGAAACAAAAAAACAATTTTCTCCCCAATAGACTGGCAACTTTGTAGATTTCCACTTATTTCATGGGAATTCAGCATATGGAATTTCCAGTGATGTTAGAGGATTATCGCAACTATGAATTGACTTGACATAAGGCTTTTTATCAGTGGCTAGGTCATAGTAAACATTCAATAAATATTATATGTTATTACTGACAGGTGTAGACTGTGAGGTCCTCAAGGGCAGGGATTTTATTTTTGCAGTCTTCAGTGCCTACTATATGGTCTAGACATATGTCAAAATGTCTTAATGTTTTGAAGCAAAGGTAACAGGAACCCTAGCCTCTGGAAAGGCAGGAAGTTCTACACAAACTAAAATGCATTTTCTTCATCTAGATTCTAGTCTAAAAGATCCAATGCATGGTCTTGTCTGGAGAGCATAGAATCTTACACATGAATTTTTGCTGGAATTACCTTAGCACAGTCTCCCTTTCTCTGGCTTTATAGCACTAGTGAATGGCTTTGTTTTTTGTTTTGTTTTCATTTTTTTTTTTTTTGCTTGCAAAACAGATACAATTTTAAAGTGGTAGTCTTATACTATTATTGCAATAGAGATTTAGAATTCTTCTGTAAATGGATGATTAACCATATTTGTAAAAAGACATTATCTGTAAGAATATATAATAACCTTTCCAGGATGTTTATTATCTACAACTGTGTTGGTCTCAAGGAATTGAACAGTACTTGTCCCCCTGCCCCCCCCCCCCAGACCCTCAAGGTACTTTGTAGGAATCCACAGGAGTGGCTTTCAATATATTCTCATTAAGAGTTGGGCTGTTACACCATCCAGCCAGTAGCTGGAAATACTGGCTTAGGAGTTTGGCAGCATCTTGGGGTGATGGGTCTGAAAAAAATATTTCTGTGAACAACAACACACCATAGAACCCCATTATCTCTTTCCAAGTCACATTTTGGAAATAAGAAGTTTTCCTTTTCAATTTGTGTTGATAAAGAGGAAAGAAATACCAGTGTCTTTTGTTTGATACGTGTATATGTATATTTCAAAACATTTCATTCAGGCTTCTAATTGACTCCTTCAAATTTCTAAATTCCACCGAACTTCAAAACAGCAAAAAGAAAAAAAAAAAAACACCAACCCATACTTTTTCAAAGAATTGGACAGAGCTTTTTGCATGTGACTGATCTCTGGAAGAGCAGGGAATTTGTGTTCAACAACTGATTGACATGCTAGCCCCTGGGTGTTTTCCTAAGAGAAACCGTGGCAAGAGCACAGCTCCTGATGCAGCAGCCACTTTCCCCCAAAGTGGATCAAACTACACATTCCAGCAGTGAGTCTGACAAGGAAGGGGGGCGAAGCTCGTCCCGCATTACACTCTCCTGATTCAGGAATACAGGGGGGAAACCCCCTCGCCGGCGGGTTTCTGTTTCCCTGCAAACAGGGGTTTGTCCTTCTATTGAACTTTCACCTCCCGAACTCGCCTTCTTTCATTGGACAAAGTGCAGAAAGAAAGAGGAGAGACCGAGGGAGGACGGGAGAGAGGGAGAAAGGGGGCTGAAAACACCACCCCCACCTCCCCCTCCTTCAACTGTCACTGATGGCAAAACACTTTCACTTTTAACTGGAGGAAACTCACATCCTTGCCTACCCTCTCTCTTTTCCTTCTGTATTTTTAGCTCAGAAACCAAGCAAATAGCCATCGCATTCCTATCTTCGTCCTTAGTTGTTAACACTCTCCCTCTCGTCCCCCCCCCGTGTCTGAATGGGCCCCCCACTTCCCCATCTTCTGCGGAATCCTCCCCTCCCCCATGCGCCTTATTTTTCCAGGTCTTTCTTGCCAGATCCCTCTTTTGCCAGGGACTGCTCTGGCGTTCCCTTCCTCTCTCTGGTCTGCGGGGCTCGGCCTCCCCTCTTCCCCATCCAGCCTGAACGCCCCTCACTCCCATCTCCCGGGAGCCCCCCTCCCTCCAAGCTGTGCCCCCAACTCCCCACCCCCCCCAGCTTTGGCAATTGCGATTTTTTTTTTTTTTTTTTTTTTTTTGCTGCGAGCCTTGTTGTTTACCCAGCAGGTGGATGTGACGTCAGGGACGCACAACAGCAAAAAATAACAACATCTCCCTCCGCGACGTGTTGGCCTCTCTCGCGCGCCTTATTTATTTATTTGTTCCGGGAGGCCGGGGGGGGGGGCGGGGGGAGCCGGGGCCCGGGGGGCCCGGGGAGGGGGCGCGGCGGCTCGCGCCCTGGGGGCGCCGGGGGGCCCTGGGGGCGCGCGGGGCGGAGAGGGGGCCCCGGCGGGAGGCCGGGAGGCGGGCTGGGGAGCGCCCCCAGGCCGGCGCTCCCCGCGCCTCTGCCGCCGCCACTGGCGCTGGCCGGGCTCCGGGAAGCTAGTCCGGAGCGGAGGAATCTATTGTTATTTATTGTGTGGCGGTTGCATGCTGTACTCGCGGCGGCCCGGCCCTCGTCCGGGAGTGCGTGTGTGCGCGCGTGTGTGCGCGAGGGAGTGTGTGCGCGGGGGTGCGCGCGCGGGCGGGAGTGGGCGCGCGCGGGGAAAGGCCCGAAAACACCTTAGTTTGCACCGAGAGACCATTTGCAGCGGGTGAGTTTGTATTTTTCCATTTCTGCTCCACTTTTTCCCAAGCTGCCTCCTGCCTTGTTTCCGCCACTTTAAACAACAACAACAACCAGCACCAAAAAAAAAAAAAAAAAAAGGAAAACGAAAAAAAGGAAAAAAAAAAAAAAAAAAAACTACTTTCCACCTCCAGGCTCCACGTGCATCTCCCCCCCGCCCTCCCCTCTCAGCCTCTCTCCCCCGGGCCCGGGCCCAGGCTCTGGGGTGTGTGTGTGTGTGTGTGTCGGGGGGGGGGGTTGGGGCCGGCGCGAGGGTGGGGGGGGCCTTCGGCGGCGGCGCCCGCACGCTTGGGTCCATTTCCATAAGTCAAATGAGGGTGGTGGGGGGGGGCGGCGACGGCGTTGGGGAGGCGAAATCGCCTTCCCCCTCGGCCTCTTCACGCCTGGCTCTGCGCGCTGGGCGATCGCCGCGGGGAGAGGCATCAATAACCCAGGCCGCCCGGCGCAACTTTCGATGTCGGGCGTCTGGGTGCCAGGCGGGGAGCAGGGCCGGCGCGGGGCCGGGGGTCGCGTCTGTGGCGGGAGGGGGCGCGCGCCGGGAGCCTCGGGAGCCTGAAGTTTGGACTTGGAGCAAACTTTTTCCCTCCGCTCTCCGCGAGTGTGTGCCCCTCCGTGCCCCTGGATCGTAAGGACGGGATGCCCGCACCCCGGGCCCCGCGCCTCGGGACATCCCCGGTGCCACGCGCGCCTGGCCCCGAACCTGCCCCCCCGCCCCCGGAGCACGGAAAACTCGGACACACACTCGCGCACCCCCGGCTAGACACGCACCCTCACGCGCGCTCGAGCCCGAGCCCCCAGCCTGGGCGCGGACCGGCCAGCTCCGCGGGTGGGAGCGGGAACGGGGTGCGCTGCGGGGAGTCGCCGCGTCGGGTCTCCTCCCCTCCATCACACATACTTTCGGGGTTTGCTCTCCTTTGAAGCTTGGGGTACCGGGGCGGGGGGTTTCCCAAGCCTGGATCTGTCCAGAGGCGCGCGGGAGCCCCGTCCCGGCGGCCGGCGGTCTCCATCCCTCGCCAGCTCGCCGCCTGCCTCCGCAGCTCCCCGCGCTGCATCCCCATCCCGCGGGGGACTCCGCTGTGCCGGCTCGGGGCTGCGTGCGCTCCGGGCGGGGACGGCGGCGCCGGGAGCCCAGAGTGTGCCAGTTGCCGCGGGGTCGCGGTCATCCGCTGCCTCCGCCTCCCCTCGCCCCCGCCCCCCGCCCCCCCCCCTCGTCCCCAGATACCGCCGCTCGGAAACTTTGATTCCTTCTCCTTTTTGGCCCTCGGCGAGGCCCCCTCCCCACCTGTTGTGAGCTCCGCCTCGGTCCCCGGAGACTGGCGGTGACACACGCGGGCGCCGGGGAGCTCCGCGCCCAGAAACAAAGTCGCATGCCCCCTCCCCAGTGTTTGCTTCGAAATCGCAGCCTGCAGCACACCTCCCCCCCCCTTTCCCGCGCAGCTCCCGCCCCTGTGAGAATAAGGACTAAATAAACAGTTGTAACTCCAAACCTTGTGCCTGCGATCGTATGCCTTTCCCACCCCCTTCCCCCTTCCTCCCCCCTCCTTTTTTGTTGTTGCAACTTTGTAAGATCCTGGGGAAGGTGCTGAGACTCTGGCTCGGGCCGAGTTCCCGGTCTCGGGATCCTTGCAGGGATTCCCTAAGCCACATCCTCCCCGCCGTCCGCCCGCACTGGCGGGTCCTCCCAGCCCGCCGCCCTGTGTGCCCGGGCCCCCCCAGCCTAATCACTTATCCCACTCCCCCTCCCTCAGTTCCCCCCAACCTGCGCCGGGAAGCCTTGCTGAGGGTCGCCCTGGTTTCTTGTCGACCGCAGAACCCGAAAGTTTGCAAGAGGAAGAGAGCGCGCAGCGAGCCAGCGGGCCAGGGGCAGCGGCTGCGGCGCCGGGGACCATGGTGCTGCCGGCGCCTCCTGCGCGGGCGTGAAGGCGGCGCCCCCACTCCCTCCCCGGACTCTGCGGGTAAGTCGAGGCGGCCGCGGGCACCGGGGCGAGGACGCGGGCGGGGGCTGCGGAGACCCCAGAGCCCCCGGGGCTCTCTCCCCAAAGGGCCAGCATGGGCGGCGCGAGCGTAGGGATGAGGCGCCCGGAGCCAGGAATGTGCCCATCCTCAAGCTGGTAGGTGCCTCGGAATACTGGACTTTCTCTCTCTCTCTCCTCTTTTTTTTTTTTTTTTTTCTTCCTCCTTCCCCTTCTCTTTCCTAAATCCGAGAATCTGGAGATCAAAGTTTAGCGTGGAATGTAAAGTGCTCCGATAAAATATGGTGACATCTCCCGTCCCCCCTTCTCACCCCACTCCCCTCTTATAACTATTAATTATTTCCAAGTCATTGTGTCCAAATACCCTTGCCTGGCTGATTACAAAGTGTATTGATTTAGTCTGGGCTCATCCTACGCATTCGTTTTAATTCATTTTCCTTTTGCTCGACCAGAAAACCCGAAATGAAACTTATTTCTTCCTCTTCCCATCACCCCGCCCCCCCCAACGCCTCCCCCCCCCCCAAGCTCTCATCTCTGACGCCTGGGCAGAATAATGAAATTAATATAAACATTTCATTTGGCTGCATTTAAGCTTCTTATAAGGAGCTGGTGTTGCTCTCCTGTCCGGTCACAGGTATTTTGCAAGTTCGGATTTCCTTTTTTGTTGCTGCTTTGTAAACAGGAATGCTGGAAGGGCATTCTGTATTCCTTTTAAAAGGAGTCTATACCTTGAAACCATCTACACTTTACCTATGGTTGTCCGTAGGCTTTAGGATTTAGGGCTTGCACAATAGATGAGTTGAGAAAAAAAAAAAAAAAAACTTGAAGGATATTTAAGGGATTTTTCTACTGCTGAAAATATATTGAAGAATCTCTGCAAATTTTTACCTTCCATCTCCTTTCCTTCGTTTTTCCATAGTGATAATCAGTTTGAGGGGAGATGTCTTAACTAGAATTTGAAGAGAAATGGTAAGACTTCAGGTGTTTTCTACTCAGGGTTAGCCTGCATAATTGAGACAGAGGAGTTGCAATTATTTTCAGTTCCAGAGAGAAATGTATCAAATCTTTTTTAGAATTCCACTGGAGTTTTGATTCTCAAAGTGGAAATACCCATCTCTTTGAGTCCAGGAAAAGAAAATTGGGCTTACAGTTTCAGAGATTTGGAATGTTTTTTTTTTTTTTTTCTCTCTCTCTCCCTGACTTTTCTACTTGAAACATCTCATAATTAAAGAGCATTAAAAATATAAAAAGAAACTCAACTAGTTACCATTCAAAAGATGTCAGCTAAAGTCTCACTGCAAAGGGGTGGTAGTGGGGGGGAAGGTTTAGCATCTTACCACTGGCAGCATTTTTCCCTCCTTAGACTTTGGATTAGTCATTGTATGAGAGAGAAAAAGAAATCAGTTTTTTTTTTTTTTTTTGGAAAAGTAAAGTAAACAGCCTCCAACTGCTGAACCTTGACAACCCAAATTAAGGAAGCAGGAGAGATCAAACAGAACTACTGCTGGGTTGTTGTCAGGAGCTCTACATGGAGAACTCTGGACTATTCGATCAAGCAGCAAAGCTATATATTCACTAATGCAGAAATGGACCATTGCAAATGCTGATCTTTGTTGTGCAAGCTAAGGCTCACTTGGAAGGAAATACTCCGCTCCACTCTAGGCAGCATTTGAGTTCCTTATGGATGTCGAGTTGCTCAATAAGTTATTTTTCTAATACGGTCTTGCTTATGAAGAGCATGCACGCAAAAAGGTATGGAATGAATATTAAGTCTTCCAGAGGCTGCCTTGCTACCCAGAACTGTGGAGTGGAATTCTTTTTACCAACATCAGACTCCTACACTAGAGTTAGGTAACGTTTTCTCACATCAAGTTTAGAAGATCTGCCTTGTCAGGAAAGCCAAGGTTTTGTATGTGAGGGTTTAAATCTGATGTGAAGCTCAAAAAAAAAAAAAAAAAAAAAAATCCCTGGTGATGAAGTTTTGTGTCAGCCCACTCTTGGAATTTAAAAAGGCGAGAGGGAGCATTCTCCAGATTAGACATAACCTCTTTTTTTAGATTGACATTCAACATGACCACGTTGCTACTTTTATTCAAGTTCTCTGTAACTTGTCCTTGCTTGTTGTCTAGGAAAATTTAACTGCTTTACATTTTTAAAGGGAGTAGTAACAGCAATTACTTTAGCATTTTGTTTTCACAGGTTTATCAAAGTATAATGAAAGCAACATCAACTATTCAAATTAACTGTCTCAAATTAAGGAGGTTATATTGCTGGAGATGTGTCTGTAAGATTTTGTGTTTATATTTAAATAGTGGAGTAAAAACTGCAACACTTTTTTTTTTGTTATAACTATCCCCAAATTAAGTGTCATTTTTAATTAAGTAGAACAAAGTAGGAAATAGGGCAAGTAAACACGTAAAGAAGAATAAAAATGATTGCCATTTAAGGATTGCATTTTTAATTAACGTGTCCATCACACAGTAAGCACTTTATGTTTTTTTATGTCAGAGTTTCATAACCATAGTGCCCAACATGTTTCAAAGTGTGTAGCTTTTATTGGATCTATCTTTTATTGTATAATTAAACAATGCGAGTTAAACATACACATGGAGGCTGTTAGGCAATTCTGTGCAATATGTAATGTTTTTTAAAAAGCTATAAATATTTTCTAGTTAAATCATTTGTACCAACAATAACAAAAGTTGACTGGGTTAATATTGAGCCGAGGTATGGTTTTCTGTTACTAAGTTTTTCCTTGCTTCTCTTAAGACTCTACCCCTGGCCTTGTGTATTTGCATTCTTAGGCTCTATAGGAGAATATGTCTGTTTTCAGCAGTTGTTTAAATTAACAGGAGAATTGTGGATATTTCCTAAACAAATATATTTATACCACAGCACGTCCAATGCCGACATTAAGAAAGTGGAGGGAGAATATAGCAGATGTGACAACTTCTTTTGAACTCAGCTTCCTCTTGCAGCCAATCTTATTGTGCTGTTTATTTAGTTTTCATGTTTTACTTAAGACTCAAACTCGATTTTGAAACGTTATCTTGTAAGAGGCCGCATCACAAAAAAGTATGTGTATTCAGACAATGTTAGTTGTTATCATACCGATTACATTTCAGTGAGTATGCCAAGAATATTTACAGGGCATTGCAGGAGTTCTGTCTTTTAAAAATAATTTTAGGCACACGTTAATAAAATTTAAATAGATTGCAGGCTGTCAGAAAATAGTATAAATTTTGTTTATGATTCAGTTACTTTAAGGTACTTACATTAAAGAAACTCATTTAACCCCTGACTGAAGAGCATTAAGAGGGGAGGGAAGCCCTCCAAAGAGCTCCCACTGCCCTTTGCTCTCCTGATAATCTTAAATTACTACAATTTAATTGCAACTTCAAGGCATTGAGCATGAGCTGTTTCTCTGGGGCTGAGAAAGGGTTTTGAGAGCATAGCTAGATTTGCACAGGTGGTATTTTTGTTTTTCAAAAATACATTTTTGCTAAGGGCTCATTCTTTCCCTTTCTTATCCTGTTAGGTGTCCTATTCCTTTTATAGAATTCAGTCATACTAAATGCCATTTTTGCTCAGCCAGCTTTTTTTTTTTTTTCTGTTTTTTGGACCTAGAGTGTATAAAGGTCTCAAGCAAGTAGAGGTTTGTTTTCTAAAGAAAATAACCTTATGAGAGGCATCTGCTGAATAGACATGAACCAACATATACTTTTACTATTTGCAGGGGATTTTTTTTTTTTCCCCTTCAGTTGATGGTAGTAATCCCACCAGGTGATCAAACACTGAATTTTTGAATCAAGCCAGCAAGCCAAGTTAAGTTTGCATTTGGGCCCATGTATTTTCCAAATGATCTTTCTTGTGACTAGTTACACTGGTCTTTAGGCCACTTTGCCATCACGTGTGCTGTCCAAGGAGCCATCTTAAACTGATTTTTAAAGATACTTGTCTTCCACAGTACTCAGATGAATTAAGGTTAGAGGTGCCAAAAGCTGGAACATGGGCAGACCATGAGATGAGATGAATTCCTGTAACAGAGGAAAATCTGGCCAAATATGGGGTATCTTATGCATGACAGTTATTGTCCCCCGTGCCCCCCCCACCCCCGCGGGGACATACATAGTTTATTTCAATGTGCATGTGACGATGTGGTTAATGGAAATTAAGCATATTTGGCTTGTGTCGCCAACCTAAAAATAAATGTTGTAAGGAATGTTTGATTTCAAGAAGTGCTTTGGTTTTTTATCCTATAGATAATGTTCTTGCAATTATGGCTACAAGGCTGGTATTCTGGAAAGAGGAAGTACAGTGTGGTAAAGTGCATGGCAGTCAGGAGAGACAATTAGACAATGTTCTTTGTTTCTTTAATAAATTATTCTTATTAATTACAGCCAGTTTGTGCTAAGGCATTTTTTTTTTTTTTTGCGTTGTATTTGAGAAGCCAGCTCCCATTCAAGAGAAGGTTGTGCCAGAAGCTGTATCCTTTCCCTCGTGCTGTTGTACCCAGTCATGAGATCTATTGACCAAACTAGCTGTGGATGTCTCTGCAAGGCTTGTTTTTCTTTTTGAAATCCCCTGATGGCAGTTTTTAATATATGCCCTACCTTGTGCACAACAGGTGTTTGTTTGGTAGTTTTTTTTACAGGATTTAAAGTGAGAAAAACATTTCCTACCTACCAGCCTCTGGGAGAATCACCCGCCTAAGAGAAAGACCCTGGTTCCTGATCAGCAAGTGTAGAAGGGTTTTTCCTTAAGGCTCTCCAGGAGCCCGGGTTGTTTAAAAAAGGTGGGGGAGGGGGCCCAATTTAGTGCTTTGATATTTGCAATTAAGTTGTAGTAATTCAAGATTACTGGGATAGTGCAAAGGGCAGTGGGGACTTTTTAGTGGTCTTCTCTTGACGCTCAAAGCTGCTCAGTCATGGGGTTAAATGAGTTTCTTCAATCTGAGTACTTAAAGTAACTAAATCGTAAACAAAATTTATATTAGATCCTGACAACTAATAATCTATTTAAATTACATTAAAGTATCTAGGCAAAAATTTAATTAAAGACAGAAATACTGTCAAGCCCTGTAAATATCTTGACAGGTCTACTCGAATGGAACTGATATCACGAAATATTTACATATGTCTGGTGTGTTCGGGGAACATCTCGGCTGTGCCTGTGCTGAGCTAATTGCACTTTCTTTCCAAATCACATTTTTAATAAAATAGTTTTTTTTTTTTTTAAAAAGGAACATGAATACATACAAAATTGTGTTCAAGGGTTCTGTGTACTGTTTAGTTCTCTTTCTTTAGGAGCACCCTGATGGGTATATTTCCTCCAACTGCTGCTGATTCAGACAAGCAGCTGAAATGGAGGGATCCCTGACTAGAAAACTCATGTCATTATGTTGTATTTCAACAGTTTGTAGCTATCAGAGGTTAGTGTGTTATGGGACAGTTTGCTGAGGGGGAAAAAAAATGAGTATAAGCATGGCATTATCTTAAATTAATTAAATAGAATAGATTTACTTAAGACAGGACAGAGGTTTTTCTCCCCATTTTTAATATTTGGATACATGTGTATATTAAGAGGAAGTCAGGTGGACATCTACATTTTGCTAGATTACTTGATTTTAGCTAAGACTGTGATCGGCTTTATTTACTAGGACCCTGAATAATATTTCTAGCATCAGGCTCAAAAACTGAATTCCTGAGGTTGCTTTTTTTTTTTTTTTTTCCCTTTCCCTTCCAGCTCTGCATTTGAGTCATAACATGATTTTCTCTGCTCTAGGTTTCCTGTCTGTGAATTAGGGGTAGTATTTTAAGGTATGTTCTTTGGGCTTAGTGATCTAATGGCACAGGTGCTGTGTTATTACTCAGATTCTTTAAGATGTTCTTGTTGCTCTCTGGACATTGACCACAGCTCTTGCAGGGGAGGATGTGGTATGTGTTTTGCTTGTGTTTCTCCTGTCCCAGAGCCCTGAGTTGGTGATGTCTGATCAGAGGTGTTGGCAGTCTCCTCTCCTGGGGACAGGTGAGCACAGAGATGGAACACACATGCTCATGCGTGAAGTGGAAGGAAGTTGCAGTTGGTCCTAAGTCAACACGTTTCAGAGGGGGGCTTTGCTCACCTGCTTCCAGGTCATTGTGTGTGTTTGTATATGTGTCAGAGAGTTTTATTAAAATACAGATTCTTGGATCAGAATTTTTGCTGACTGATGATGGAATCCATTTTAAACAAACCTCCCCTTGTAATTCTGAAGCACACTAACCAGGGGACCATGGGCCAAGTGATTTAAACTGCTAGAGATTCTGGAACTGAAATCTCGATCTTCTTTTGGATTTTGCTGATTGATTTTCTGTTTTATCTTGAGACCTCTTTGATTTCTGATGTGTTCGGATTTCCATTCAGAGTCAAAACTGGTGGTTTTTAAGCATGTACGAGTATTGGAATCACGGCGGAGCTTTGGTTCTGGACAGAGACATAGTTGCGCTGCTCCTGGATGTGCCATATCTGGGCTGAGGCCAGCATTTGCGTTTTGAAAAAGCTCCCCACACGATTCTGATACCCGCCAAAGTGGGAGAACCGGACTCCTCAATTTTCAGAGTTGGATGAAAGCCTACAACTCCTCTGAAGGGTTTAGCTTAACTCTTTGGACCTCATGAAATCTGAGAGGTGTACAGGCTTCCCTTTTGAGTCAAGCACCAGAAGAAACGTAGATACTTAGAGAAATAGAGGCAGAGCACGAGCGTCACAGCTGCACAAAGTGCTAGGAACAACCTGGAATGTCGATAGCTTTCACCAAGTATGGGACATTTCCTTTCACATCATGCCCTTTTTGCATCCACATTTTCAATGGGCGTTGTCATGTTGTAGCTACCAATTAGTGTCAAATGGCTTTCTGAAGTTTTTTTTTTTCTCTTCTGAGTATTTCATCTTAATTTTAAAATCTGAACTGTTTACTCATTAGAGTAACCCTGCTGGCACAAGTATTTCGATTTCCCTAGGCATCCTGGGACATTTTCTACCATTGTGTAAGATGGGGTCTGCAGGAGTATTGATGGAAATAGCTTTGCCAATGGTGCCACACAAATAAAGCAGAATCCTAAGAAGAATGCATCCTACAAGATTATGAGATAAAGGAAGATAAAATGCTAAATAAAAAGGCTTGTTTAAGTATTCAAGGCTTCAGCTAAAGATCTAACCACTAAGATCAAAAGAGTTATTTAAATAAAAGTTGTAAAGACATTTTTTTGGTCTGTATTTTAGTAACGGTGCCTTTTGAAGTTACCTGGTAGAGTGTTTATCTGAAATGCCCTCACCTAAATTAAAAAAAAAAAAAAAATTCCATTTGACTTTGGGTGTGGCTTGATTTTAATAGATACCAAAAAGTTGGCAATTGTGTTTATGTTTAGAACTAGACAGTTGCTTTGGCTCTAGGTTTGGGTGGCATTTGGAATATTCCTTAATACAAAGTTCTTTTATTGCTGTTCGGATCCTGAAGTACTTAAAACAAAAAAAAATCTCTAGTGGGCCAAGTTTTAAAACTAGCTGTCTCTACCCTTGAGTAAAGGGTTTCTATAAAAGATAAATGGAACTGATTGAAAAAATAAAGGTGCCGTGGAGGAGAATGCCTAGTATTACCACTGTCCTGGTTGATGAAATCTACAGTGCGATGTTAAATCACTCCTCCTTGTTTGTCGAAAGGATGTTAATCATTTCATTAAGAAAGGTTAAGTAATTAACTGATTTATCATTAGGGAATCAATGACAGACCCTTTTTAGTGATGTATTATAGAAATTTTCTAATAGAAAGTTTGCTGCAGTTAATTGCTTGGAAAGAAGCTAGCTGGACCTTGAGAAGGGGGGGGTGGGGCATCTGTTATATACAACTGTAAATAATTTTGGAGAAGCTAGTCTATTAAAATAGAAAATTGCTCAGTTTCGGGTTTTCCTTTATGGCCTCCATTAGGCATGTTGTTGCAGACCTGCTGTTTTGCATGCCTTCTCTGGGTTTAGGAAGGGTTCAACCGCTTAAATGTGTTCATGTTATTTTCTAAATAATGGCTTTTGTTGCAGTATGATGCATGTTGACAGTAAATGTGCAGTCGTAACTTGGGTAAGCTTACAACAAATTCTTATACTTGTAGGAGCAAGCCATCCTCCTTGCCGCTGACTAGGGGTGCTTCTCCCTTTTGTCTCGCTGTCCTTATGGCAACTGCTGCTCAAGGTTTTTAAATATGCCAGGGAAGGGATGGGAATGGGATGGGAGGGGGGTAAACTCCCCATCTGGCAAAAATTTACTTTTCTTCTACCCTTTTGTCCCCAGATCATACACAGGGTGTGCTTCTAGCTTATTCTTCTGGTGCATTATATTCACATCAACTCAAAATTTAAAAGACATGTAAAGAGATCTGATTTCTGTGTTTGTTTTTGTTTGTTTCTGTTAGCAAGCAATACAGTCACTTTTACTAACTAGAGAGATCTTTTCTGCATCAGAGATGACTTTCCCGTCTCAAAGTACTGAACTAGAAGAATTCCGTAAGGTAGTAATAAAGCACTTTTGAAAACACTGAAAATGGGTTTGGTAGTGGGATGCAGGGTGTAGTATTGTAGCAAGTGCTCTGATTGTTGAATAAAATGTGATGTCTTGGCCTCAAGCCCTTTATCTTTGAGTTGAGGATAACTTCTGATGAGAGAAGTCTGGCAGATATTTATAAAGCCATTTCTCTTAAAACTGTGTACGACACCAAAAAGGTATAATTCAAAGAATAATTCAGAGCACCCAGGTACCTGCAGCTCAGCTTCAGAGAGAACACATTTCTGATCCAGGTTGAAGAGGTCCTTGGCATATTGCCCCTCATCTTACCTCTGTCCCTGTCCCCTGGAGATGACCTCTGCTCTCGGCTGGCTGTTTTTCATCCCCTGGATTTCTTTATGCTTTTAATACATACGCATGTATCCCCAAAATATAGGGTTTTCTTGAGCACGTTCAAGGTTGATATTGATGGTATCCTACTGTATGCGTTCTTTAGTAACTTGCTTTTTTTTTTGTTGTTCAGTAGAGTTCGTAAAATTCATCCATGTGAATACCTGTAACTATAGTTTATTCATTTTCCACTTGAACCTTTTCAAGTACTGAATATTATTTGAGACTAGTTCTTTACATTTGAAACCCAGCCGCATTCTGCAGTATTATACATTGAAAATTTAGGATGAGTGTGAAACGATCAGTCCTGACTCGAACTTTATAATTTGTTCATTTGCCAGTGCTTTTTTGGAGGGGAAGGAGGAGGGAGGACTTTAAAATCAAACATTTACCAGGGAATTTGATTTAAAAAAATAATATATCAAGTGGTTGATCTCTTACATTTAAGGAAAAAAAAAAAAAAACCAGGCTAGGCATTCATCTGAAGGAGCCTAGCCATTTTCTCATTCTTATTTAAAGACTTGGCTTAGAACTTAGCAGTTACATATGCAGGGTAGCAAGTTAAAAAGCGATGTTTAATTAACAGGCGCTTTATACTTCTGTATCCTTGTTATGATATAGCACCTTGTTCTTCAGCGTAGAAAGTGATTTCTGCATATTTTAAAGGACTGGCATCTTTATGGTAAGAAAGCCATATAAATAAAGATATACTCAGATGAAAATCGGAACATGTTTTTAAAATAGTGTGTGTCTACTTTCAGCTCTGTTATCAAACTTGCTGCATAAGCCGGAGTTGATGCTCTGTGATTATGCTAATGACCAAAGGAATCGATGATGCGCGACTAGATGAAATCAGTGGTATAACCAGAGAGAGTTATCAGTTTTTTTGTCATTAAATATTAGTGATAAATAATACACTGTTCATTTTGAGTAGATAGAACATATTTAATTCTGATGTACAGAGTTTCGATTTAGTCAGGCTTATTGCTGAGTAAAATGATAATCTTTTGTAATTTAAGGGGAAAGATAAAAGGCATTTGTGTCAGTGTGGCCAACAGACTTGGGTCATAGAAATGTTTACCTTGACTGGCCAGGGAAGGTTGGAAAAACTTTTTCTTTCCCTCTAGACAACTTGGATATTTGTACTGACGTTTTATTAGGAATATCAGATACTCAATAAATAGCATAAATGACCAGAGATGTTAAACAAAATGAGTCTAAAGGTAGATAGTGTTTCCCTGAAGAATGGAGGAAAAATATAACAAAGGGAGAATGTTTGGACAATCCTCTTTTTAGCAGACTGGTGTGTTAAACAGGGACCATTAGGGTCCGTGTTACCATTAAACAATGGCTTTAATTTAAAGAAAAAATTTTGAGTTTCTCATAACAAAGTTATAGTTGGTGATGGTTTATTTAAGGAGAAGTAATACTTGTAACTGAGCATCTCTTTCTGGGGTTCCTGAAAACCTTGTGGGAAAACGTTGACACCGCCTTCTTTGTTGCAAAGGGGTTTCCTCCCTCAAAGACATTCCCTCCTGGACAGAGTTTAGCAGGTGTCTTCCTATTGTACAACAGTACCAAGTGACAAGAGAGAAAATAAAGGAATAATTAGCTGTGGTTTATAGGACAGAAAGAAAGAGTGATTGACGTCCATAAAAGAAGGAAATCAGATCGAAGGCTGCTGTAATGTTATTCTTTAAAGATGCGTTGATGAAATGATTCTCTTGAAAGCAGACTCCCACCCTGGCTCGCGCTGTGTTCTGCCCTTATCCTGTCTGCCGTCCTGTCCATCCATGTTGGCTCTTACCAGCGGTACCATCTGCTCTTCCAGCAGTGGCCTTCTCGGTGGTAAGGCAGGCCAATTGGGTCAACTTTTGTGATCTGGCGGATGTCCACTGGGAGCTCAGATCAGGCCAGGCTCATTTCTATGTGTGTCCAAAGCCAAGATTTCAACTTGGTGAAAGGCTGTGGAATTTATTTCCCAAAGTGCTGCCCAAACTCTGTTCTTCTTTTCTTCAACTGCCTCCTTGGGCTGAGATGATTGCTTAATGCTCTTAATTATGCTGGATCCCTCTGTATTTTTGAACACCTGTGCGTAATTCAGATCATGGGTGGTCACAGAGCCTGGCTCACCAAACAGCTTCTCTTTCAGAATGGGAAAATCCCAAGGAGCCTGACCATGCACCGTGCGTGAGGAGGCTGGGAAGAGATTTAAAGAGGATGGAACATTTCCCTTGAATTTCCACTGTGCCCTGTAAAAGATCCTTAGTCCTCAGGTCGGGGAGAGTCGTACAACGAATATCTCAGAAACAGTGTTTTGTTTTGTTTTGTTTTTTTTCTTAATACATTGTTGATGGGAATGCATGATTGTCATAGCCATTTTGGAAGATGGGTTGGTGGTTTCCTATAAAACCAGACATACTCTTTGCATACGATCTAGCAATTGCCCTACTTGGTACTTAACCAAAGGAGTTGAAAACTTACGTCCACATAAAAACCTGCGCACAAATGTTTATAGCCACTTTATTCATGATTGCCAAAACCGGGAAGCAACCTAGATGTCCTTTGGCATGTGAGTGGATAAATAACAACCATGGTACATCTAGACAATGAAATATTCAGCACTAAGAAGAAATGAGGACACCTGGCTGACTCAGTCAGTGGAGCCTGTGATTCTTGATCTTGGGGTCGTGAGTTTGAACCCCCCCTTCACCACGCCATTGGGCAGACGATTTCTTAAAAAAAAAAAAAGAGAAATGAGCTATCAAGCCATGAAAAGACATAGAGGAATCTTAAAGGCATATCATGGTATGAAAGAAGCCAATCTAAAGAGGCTACTTACTGTGTGACTCCCAACTATATGGCATTCTGCAAAAGGTGAAACTGTGGAGACAATAAATATATCAGTGGTTGCCAGGGGTTGGGGAGAGAGAGGTAAATAGAGCACAGAGGATTTGTAGGGTAGTGAAAATATTCTGTATGATACAGTAATGGTGGATGCACGTCACGATATATTTGTCCAGACTTCTAGAGTGTACAGCACCAGGAGTCAACTACAATGTTGTCCTGTAAACTGTGAGCTTTGGTGGATGATGACATGTCATTACGGACTCATCAGTAGTAACAGTTGTGTTATCTGGGGATGGATGTTGTTGGCGGGAGAGGCTGTGTGGGCCAGTGGGGGGATATGGGAAATCTCTGTACATTGCCTTTAATTTTCCTCTGTACCTTTAACTGTGCTAAAAAAGGAAGTCTTAAAAAATTCCTGGGGTGTAAGATATCCATATTTTAAAATATATACAGAGTTATTTGTTCACTTTAGCCATGCTATGTGAACATTAAAGTTTCTTGTGAGAACAATGAAGTAGGCAGGAGCCAATTTGGTTTGAGACAGAGTGTTAGTGTGGGAACTTCTTTGGCTTCACTGACTGATCCCTAGAGTGGGATCCCGTGAGAACGATAGAGTCCTTGGTGATGACCTGATCCAGGCCACCTCTTGTTCATCAGGAGGCTGTGGTTCAGAGAGGGGAACTGACTCTTGCCAACCGTGATAGCCACTGGGATCAAATCCAGCCTTGCTACCTGTGATAATAGCCATATCTACGTTTACACATTTATGTATACATGATTGGATGTATCTAAGTGTGTGTGTTGGTTTGTATCTATATTTTAAAAAAACAGAATTACAGATAATACTCCATATGTTTTTTTTACATGCATTTATTCTACTCTGTATCAAGAGCATTTTTTTCTGTATCCTAGTCTCTATACAATTGTTAGTAACTACTTGCTCTTCAAGTATATGCATGTATATTTTCTTCCCCTGCAAAGAAACCTTCTTCAGGGGTAACACCATAAGGACCAAATTCTCTCTCTGAAGTTTGTAATGTAAATGGGACCAAGGATATATTAGACATCTCGACCACAAGATTTTTCTTTGGATACACGTGTTATACCTGTGTGCTTATTTTATACTGGTGTGTGTATATATGTTTGGGAGAGGTACATTTTCTTGTGGATAAAAGAGGATAGGTCAAGGATCAGGAACTGAGTTTTAGGTGAGTAGTTTAGGTTTTTACAACCTCTTGAGGTTAGAATGTACCTGTTGCATCATCCCTCCATTAAACCTACTAGTGACATCTGTGTCTTTTTCCATGGGTTCTGACAATCATAGGGAGCATATTTTGCCTTGCAGGTTGGAGCACGTATTAGGCATGAAGAAATGTTTGATCTGTGCATCAAATACCAATTTTTGAGAATCTAGGACATCACAGCCAAGAGGTCACATATAGTCTAAATAGCCCATGAAACAAATTACCCTTACAAAACAAAACAAAACAAAACAAAAACAGAGGTAAAGTCTGTCTTATGAGACTTTTGCAAATTCAAAGAATAAATGGAAAGTGAGAGTAGACCAGTTGTATGATTTGCAGGATGCACTACAAAATTTAAGTGTGGGGTTCTTATTGAATCCTGAGAGTTTTTGGATGGTGATAGCAGAGCATTAAACCAAGTTCAGGTCCCTCCTGATCACAGGGCCCTGTGTAGCTGCACTTGTCACATACCCTTGAAGCTGGTCCTGCTTGGGGTTTATTAACTGTCTTGCAGGGCTTTGCTTTTTTTCTTTTTCTTTTTAAGATTTTATTTATTTATTCATGAGAGAGAGAGAGAGAGAGAGAGAGAGAGAGAGAGAGAAAGAGAGAGAGAGAGAGGCAGAGACACAGGCAGAGGGAGAAGCAGGCTCCATGCAGGGAGCCCAACGTGGGACTTGATCCCAGGTCTCCAGGATCAGGCCCTGGGTTGAAGGCGGCACTAAACTGCTGAGCCACCCGGGCTGCCCAGGACTTTGCTTCTTGCACCAAGATTTCCTCCTCTGCAAAACAGGAAGACCAGGCTGGGACAGGCATGGCTGGCTTAGGCTCTCCTTTGCCACTCACACTTGGTGATCTTGACTTCCTCCCCATTGCTGAATCCAGATTGGAGTCAGGTTGTTGTTTTTGTTTAGTTTCAGGTTTTTATTTAATTCTAGTTGGCTAACATATAGTGTAATACTAGTTTCAAGGGGCTCAGGTTTTAAAGCACATTCCTCTCCTTGGGCTGTGAGAGCCTCTAGTGTAAAATATTGGCCGTCTTCTGGAGTAGGTGTTCTCTGCAGGCATTTTGCAAGGTCCTATGAGGGAAGCTAATCCTGTTCATGCTTGCTCTTTCTTTTCTTCTGTAGCTCTTTCCCCAGGATCTTGCTGCTTTACCTTTACCTTCTGTCTCCATCTCCTTCCTTATTCTTCGCTGTCACCTGCCCTTGGCTTCATTCTGTATGGTACCTGCTGGACTTTGAATCTGAAGGCAGCCTCAGAAAAGTGCTTCTGCTGTTTTCCTCCTTTTATCCCAAACTCGTAATTATTAAACATGCAGTTTTATCTTGAGGGGCTCTGGTTGGTTTCCTGTCTTCAAGAATTACAAGCCAACCAGGCCCCATGTCACAGAGATATGGATGGCCTGAGCTGCATCGAATGCAGAAATTTATCTTATGGGATGATGTGCCTCTGCACTGTGCAGTTGAGATACCCTCGTCAAGGAAGATGAGTTTTTGTGAGGTGGTTCAAGTCCAACAGTGTTTGAAGAGAAGAATGGATTTTTTTTTCTTTTGTCTTTCTAGTCATTAGTACCAAGTTTTAGAATGGTAACATAGGGCGGCCAGGGTGGCTCAGTGGTTTAGCGCCGCCTTCAACCCAGGGCCTGATCCTGGAGACCTGGGATCAAGTCCCAGATCGGGCTCCCGGCGTGGAGCCTGCTTCTCCCTCTGCATCTCTTTCTCTCTCTCTCTCTGTCTCTCATTAATAAATAAATAAAATCTTAAGAAAAAAAAAAGTGTGGTAACATAATTGGATGATTCTGCAGTATTGCTCCCCGAACCAGGTAGTTTTTGGTTTGTGCAGAAGGACACACAGATTCTCTGCCCTTCTTGGCTCCCCAGCAAGTGGCTGAGTTGGAGGCGGGGCATCTTAGCGGCAGTGATGGTGTCTGGGGTTCAGATCCAAGTGAGGTGCAAGTGAGCAAATGGACACAAAGCACTTAACAAACAGCTTCTGGCTTGACTTAAACACTTGGTGTTGGGCGCTATTTATTATTAACAAGAATGAGTCCCGTTACTGGATTTGTGTGTCATGAGAACAGGATCTTAGAAGTTTGAGGGCTCCTTTCTCTTTACAGCGTGTGACCTGGCGAACTCTTTCTCGAGCTTTCTTGCTTGGTTCACTTTTCCCCATACATCTCTGCCCGCATCCTCCTCTCTCCCTCCCTCTTCATCCGGCAAGGTACTCCTTCCTGACACGCCAACCTGCCGCAGTTGTGGGGGGCGCTCTGGAGTGTTCGGAGGTGTTGTGTCCCGACAGGCCATCTCTGGGAGCCCAGAGATGCCCTTATGGTGTTACCCCAGAAGATGGTTTCTTTGCAGAGGAGGTATACGTTTCTTCTGGAGGAGGGGTTGAGAGTCTGTTAGGAGCATCCCTGAGGCCTGACTGGAGGAGGCACGTTTCATGTCTCTGTGGGACTTTCAGGAAGCTCACGATTGCTGGAAGCAGTCAGCACCAGTGTCTGCCCACCGCCTTCAAGGAGCCTTCCAGAATCTGTTGAGGATTTGGTGCTTTCTCCACAGAGAAGAGCATCGGCCCCGCTCCCCCCTGCAGGTCTGCTACCCAATGAGGAAAGGAGGGAAGATAAGTTCCAGTCAGCGGGTGATCCCCTGTCGGGCTGCGCTCCCTCAGACAGTGTCAGGCCAGGAACCCCAGAGCGTTCCTATCCAGCTGTTTCCCAGATTGCCCATTGAAATTGGCTTTTCACAACCACCTTAATCTTCCACTATAGGGACTGGAAATGATACTGTAGTTGGGTCAAACGTTAGACTACACAGGGGTTTTATATAGTCAGGTTTGGGATTTGAATGTGTTTACGTAGTCTGGCTGTATTATTTTTCCCTGGCTGGGTGTCTGGTGTTTTGTTCCTAGGGGAACGGGAGCGCGAGAGAGCTGCTCAGGATGGCTCACCATTTGCAAACCAGTTATTAACTTGTGATCCTTGCACGGTTTTCAATGTCTCCATTTCCCTACCCTGGCAGGGCAGTTGGAGAATGAACTGGCTGTGCACTCAGCAGGTTGGGAAGAGAGACTGCACATTTGCCAACGGGAATTGCCCACGGTGATGAGGGCCTCTGTGAGGTGTGCTGTTTTGCAGCCACTTAGCTACATCTGGGCCAAGTGTGGATGGAATGGATCCATCAGAGTTTCTAACAGTCTTTACTGCAGCGATGGAGGGGCCGTGGGTATGCACATACCTGCACAGTTGTTAGCGATTATATAAAGGAGGTAGAGAATTTAGTTATTTCAGTGACCATCATGGAAGTAACGCACAGATGCATTTACTTACATGCTCACTCATTCACTTATTTATTTATCTATTCCTCGGTTACCTCCTGGCTCCTTTGTTCATTTACTGACCCAACATTACTGCTAGGCCAGGAGGCATTACATCCTGATGCCCCTGTTCCCTCTCGCGCCCCCCCCCCCCGCAGCTTATTTTTGGACCTTCTCAGTTAGGTGTTTCAATACAATATCATTTAGACATCCAAATGTCGTTATTCGCAAAGATCTTTGTCAACAAACCTATGAGATTCATCTGGTTCCACCTTTTGTTGACTAAATATATGGCCGCCCAGAAGCAAATGACTCATCTGTACAGTTATCATTTTTTTAGCAAATATGACTTTCACTTAGATTTTGACTACGAGCACTATACTAGGTAGTATACCAAGTATAAGCAGCCGCCTTTTCTTTCTAGCCTGAGTACTTAATTAAGACCTGACAGATTGATTTTTCCATTAGGCCAGAAGGCAGGTGTCGTCTTGAGCAATTCTTGATTTGAATTTCTTATTAAGAGTCTGTTTAGCTTCCCCCTCCCCCACCAAATATGTGTATTTGATGAAGACTCTCTTTTACACAGTGAATTGTATGCAGTGAATTGGTAGGAACCAGAGTAAAATATTGTAATAATTTCCTTTTAAAAAGGTACTGATATGGAATTGCTTTGATGCCTGGTATATTCTTGGCGTCTCCAGGGAAAGCTGCCCTTTAAGTAATGTTGAGTGGCAGTGTGAAGTTCATAAAGCTGTCATTTCTCATCCTTTTTTTACCCCCTAATGCTCTGTCAGGGACAGAGTGATGGAGACATTGGTGTCCGCAGCTCCTAACCCCTTGGTAGATCATTTGATTTCTTTCCTTCCCTCTTTTCAATGTTCATCCTTCCCAAATGGCACAGAACTAACTTACCAAAGGACTATTCCCCCATTTATTGAAATATAAATGAAAAATCTACAAATGCCAGTTAACTCTAGTGATAGTTTCATTAATGCCAAGGACACTGTCTAGGTGTGTGGCACCAATTCAAGGTGTACTCAAATTCTGATCCAGTGTAGCTGTGGGTGTCTATCACACTTTGGCTTGGTTCAGACCCAGGACTCTAGAATTCTGCAAACTTGTATTTAAAGAGCCTTTTTAACACTCTTTGAGTGACTTAAAGCCTATTAACCTAATTTACCTTCATTTTTCATAAGTGTGTGTATGTGTGTAAAAGGACTGATAGAATTTCATTTGTTGTGTGGATTCAGTGCAGTAATCCCCATAAAATGTGATGCATGGTCCCTGACTAATACATGTTAGCTCTTATGTAATCTTATGATTATGATTATTCTATCAGTATCGGTTAAAAGTCATATTACATAGCTAAGTTGGGTAAAAGATGCGAACTTGGCGAAGATCACTAAAAAAACGGAAGGAGGTATACCTCCCAGACGTGTAGTGAATTGGAACGTCAGGTTAATTACCTTGTTGTTGTGTTTTGGGGTTTGTGTGGATTGCATGGGTTTTTGTCTCTTGACTTTTGAATAAGCTCCTAAAATATGGTTTTGTGGGGTATTTTTATTTGCTTCTGAAATTGGTGCAGGTGCAGATAACAGGAAATGAAACCCTACGCGGCCTGAGGGAGCCTCATTCAAATTGTGCCAAGCAGGTATAATATACAAGTGTTATCACCTTACTGATAATCTGGCATGCTGTGGGTATTCCACGTGCCATGCGGATTACAGAGAGTGAAGTCATACAGCAGCTTGGCACCAACTTGCCCAGCTCCCAACGAAGGAGGAGAAAGAGGAGGAGAGCCCTCATTCTCGGAGACAGTGTTAAAGCACAGCTTCACTTGTCCAGAAGCATGGGATTGCAGGTGCTGTTTTGTCCATTGGCATTTCACATTTTCTTTGAGGCTGTACTTTTCACATTCAGGGAAGCTATCTTTAAGGTTTTATTTATTTTATTTTGAGAGAGAGCATGTGTAAGAGCACAAGCTGGGTTTGGGGGAGGATAGGGAGAGGGACAGGCAGACTTTGTGCTGAGGTGGGAGCCAGACATGGGGCTCAATCTCTAGATCCTGCTCAACTGACTGAGCCACCCAGGTGTCCTGGGAAGGTATCCTTTTTTCTTAAATATTTTATTTTTTAATGAGAGACACACAGAGAGAGGCAGAGACACAGGCAGAAGCAGAAGCAGGCTCCATGCAGGAGCCCGACATGGGACTCGATCCCAGGACTCCAATCATGCCCTCAGCCAAAGGCAGCTGCTCAACTGCTGAGCCACTCAGGCACCCTGGGAAGGTGTCTTTAATATGTGAATTGGCACCATGTCTCTGCAGTTAAAGAGTCTGCTCTGGATTTGAGACTATATTACGTATTGCCCCACATTCTGACATGTAGAACAGTGCGAAAATTAAAGACCCGTGGCTAGAATACTAAGTTTTCCAAATGTTCAACTATTTGAATAGCCCATTGGTTATATCTAAAGAAAGTGTTGTTCTTCAGGTTTAGTTTGCTTCTTTGTTCTCGAGGGTTTAGGGAGAGACCACGATGATCTTGCCTGGGTAGTAGGGAAGGTCTCTCTCTGTCCTTGGCTGAATCCTTGTTTTTGCATGTACTGAGCTCACAAACATGCATGAAATTGGATAAAACTTTCCCAGCATGCGCCCCCCCTCCCCCATCTTGCAGGAGCCACTCCATATGCACTTCTTTGTGGATCCTGGAAGTAGGCCATGTAGTTACGTGTAAGATGCCTGTCTATTTCCTGCTTTCTAAGGGAGCATCTCCAATAGTTTAGCCCCATGGAGCAGCTAGAGTCTTTATAGTCAGTTTCCCTGGTTCTCACTTGGCCAGAAATTTGTTTTTTCTTGTTTTGGTTGATTCTTCCCAGCCACTCTCTGGATGGACACAGACACATGGAGACACACACACACACACACACACACACACTCCTTCCTGGTTTGTTCCCACCTCATTTTGCAGGGCCAGCCTGGCTCCTTCTTTTTTTTTCTTTTTTTTAAATTAAGTAGGCTCCATGTCCTTCGTGGGGCTTGAACTCACTAACCCTAAGATCAGGAGTCACATGCTCTGCTGACTGACCCAGCTGGGTGCCCCAAGCCTGGCTCTGTCATTAATCTCCCAACAGTCACTCTACTCACATCCTATTATTTTCCAGAAAAATTAATTTGCCAGTGGCATAATTCTTTCCCCATTGCTCCTAGGTGATTGTGGGATGGGGGATGACTTGGGTAGAGACAATACCATATAAGAGAATGAGAAATGAAAGACCAAGGAATTTGTCCAGAAGGTCCAGATTGCATGTCTTGGGGCCCATGAGTCATTTTTCTCCTTCCTGTTTGAAGAAAACCAAAGATCCAACTCTAGCGATAGAAAAAGCAAATTATTCCTTTACTGACCTGTAAACTGACCTCTCTCTGAACCAGAGAGAGCAAGATCAAGGCTTAATATAGTTTCTTAATGTTTGGATTATCCTGGATATGGATTTCTTGACCTCAGTTTGCTCCTCTGTAAAATGGTTTGGTGATGGTTAATATGATCCTGTTAGGGTGGTTTTGATGATAATTCTTGTAATGCCCAATGTCTGGCATATCTTAAACCTTCAATAAAAGGTACATAATATTAGTCCTTATTATTCTAAAGCCTGGAGGCAGTGGTTTCATGGTGCCTAGTCAAGAATTTAACACATAGTGTAGTGGATACTTACTGATTCAGACAGTTTGGTTCAAATCCCCAGCCTTGCCACATAAGAGCCATGTGACCTTGGACAAGTTACTAAACATCTGTGTGGTTCAATTTTCTTACCCACAAAATGGTATGGTAATAGCTATCACATAAGACTGATGGTGAGAATTAGATATGTTAATGCATGTAATTCACTTAGAATAGGGCAGAGAGTCTAGAACCTGGGGAGCCCTCCATAAATCATAGGAGCTACTGTGGTTGCCCTGATTATGGCCATAATGATTAGTATTACTCCTTCCCCATCCAGGCAGAAACAACCAGTGAGAAGATTCATGTAGAACTCCTTCACATCCTTCCATTTCTTGACAGCTTGGGGGCAGACACCCTAAACTGAGGTTTGGTTGGAGAGTCTTAGTTTTAAACCCAAACTTCCATCATCAAGCCTGAACATTTGGCTCTTTTTCCTCTTTGTCTAGGATGGAGACACATGGAAGTAGTTTGTAGCAGTTGGGTATCAGGCCTTGGCTTTGCCAGTGGAAGATGAAAAACATTTACTTGCTACTTGCCATAGCTTATTTGTATTTTCATTGTTTCTTTCTCTATACCCCCAGGAGAAAGAAAAAAATGAAACTGAGGTGGAACACATCTTTGTGATTGCCTAAGTTAGCGGAATGGTGGATGGAAATACTTCACAAGGCATTATACTGGTGCTGGAAGATGATGACTTGCACGGAATAGATTTTGATTTGCAGTAAATGTGTCTGGAACCACATGGAAGAGGCTAGTTAGCAAATGCCAGCTCAACACTTGCTAGAGCACTGTTGTTAATGCTTTATATGCATAATTCATTCCGTCCTTACAACAACCTTATAAAGAAGGTACTTTCATCTCCATTTTATAGATGAGAAAACTGAGCTACAGAGAGAGTAAGAGCCTGCCCAGAATCACATAGCTAGATCTTCCCTATTTTATATGAAATATTGGAGAAAATCCAAGCCAGGTCATGATGGCAAGGGTCCTTGGCTGTCATCTGGTTCATCTGCCTTGTTTTTTTTTTTTGGTAACAGCTTTCTTGAAATAGAATTCATATACATAAATTCACTGATTTATATAGTACACTGACTTGTGATTTTTAGTATATTCACACAGTGCTATAACCATGACCCCATGATCAATTTTAGAACTTTTTTTTTTACCAACCACAAAAGAAATCAGATACTCTCAAACATTAACTCCCCCTGCCCATCTCATCCTAAATCCCTGAGCACTAGAAACTGCTAATCTATTTTTTTCCAGTAGATTCATCTATTCTGGACAGTTCATATCGGTAGTTATACAATATGTGGCCTTTTGTTTCTGGCTTCTTTCAGCATAATGTTTCTTGAGATTTATCCATGCTGTAGCACGAATCAGTGTGTAATACTTTTTATGGCCAAGTAATATTCCATTGTGTAGATGTACATTTTATTTATTCATTCATCCTTTGATGAACACTTGACTTTTTGCTTTATTGTTGATTATTTTTTATTTATTTTTAAAAATATTTTATTTATTTATTTCAAAGAGAGAACAAGCAGAATGGAGAGGTAGCAGGAGAGGGAGAAGCAGACTCTCCACTGAGCAGGGAGCCCCATGTGGGATTTGATCCTAGCACCCTGGGATCATGACCTGAGCTGAAGGCAGACAATCCACTGAGCCACCCAGGTGCCCCTTATTTTTTTTCATTTCTCTACCTCCAACCTGGGGCTTGAACCCTGAGATCAAGATGTACATGCTTCACCATCTGAGCCAGCCAGGTGTCCCTGACTTTTTGCTTTGATGTTTTAAAATTACTATGAACATTCATATACAAGTTACTGTGTTGACGTATATTTTCAGTCCTCTTGAGTATATATCTACACTTGGAATTGCTGCATAATACGGTACCTTCTTTGTTTAACCTTTTGAGGAACTGCCAATCTGTTTTTCAAAGTAAGCACTCCATTTTACATTCCACTGGTGATGTATGAGAGTTGTAACTTCTCCCTATCCTCCCTAACATTTGGTATTATCTGTCTTTGTTTTTAATGGTCTTGTTTTTACAATTAGGAAACTGAGCATTGGTGAGTTTTAATGACTTGCTTCAAGTACCATACCTGGTGGCATAGGCCTGGCTCTTCTCTAGGTATGGAAATTATAAGGATAGAAACCTGGTCTTTATTGCACAAGTTCACTGTCTGGTGGGAAGTTGGACACACAGTCACAATGTACAGTGAGAGTATCCATGTGGTGACAAGGTTTCATGAGAGTACTTACAGCAGAAAACTATCTCAAACTTTAAGAAACAGATGATTATTTAGTGGCTCGTATAACTGAAAAGTCTGGTGCTTGTCAGCTTCATGTACAGATGGATCCAGGCACTAAAATTGTGTTGTCACAGGGCTGGCTACTTCTTTCCTTCTCTTGTCCTTGCCCTCTCTCCGGCTCTTTCATTCTTAGCCATCTCATTTCTTTTTGTGAGAAGATAGCTACTGGCAGGACAGACTTCTCCTCCATCACGTAAGCATCTCCAACAGAACCTGAGTTTTTCTTTGACTATAGTTCTAGCAGGTGGCTTTCATAACTTTCTCATTGGCTCAGTAGGTTAATGTAACAGCCTTTTAACCAATTAAAACCAGTGTTCTGATTGGTTATCCTTGCTTCATTTCCTTCCCTGGAGGTTAGAGTGGGGAGGGGCAGTCCCTCTTAGACTACAGGAACTGAGAATGGGCAAGGTGTGATTCCCAAAGGGAAAATAAAAGTTCTGTTTATAGAAGAATAAGAAATGATGTTTGCCAGGTAAAACCAGCAGTTGTTCATTCTATTAGCTAGGAAATCCTTAAACATCCTGGGAATGCATGAGTTAATTTAACCAGACGTTCAGTGGTAGATACATGGACTTGGGGCATAACTTGAATCCATTCATTGGCTTCTCTGTTATTCCCCATCCTTGCCTTGGAAGCAAGATGGCAGCAGCAATTTCTGACTGCCTCAATACCCAGAGGAAGGAGGAAGAGAGAGGCTGTTTGGTCCAGTGGCCATCCCTTACGAGTGAGAAACTGCCTTGTCAGTAGCTCCCCTGCACACTTGGCAGGGCTCTGCTGTCTTAGCCTGAAATGCCCATTCCCATGACTAGATAGATGTCCTTCCTTGATTGGCTTAGCCTGGATTGCCTAACCAATCATGATCTTTATTGGGGCCGAGCCCTTGGGGTAAGGGTAGAGCCAGCTTTCTCTGAGGCTCCTGGGTGCATGTCTGAGTCAGATGAAGCTTTTCTTCAGGAGGAATATGGGAATGGAGGTTGGGGATTCATTTGGCAACACCAAGCTTGCTTTGCCTTAAAGAAATAGAGGTTTCCAAGGAGACACTGGGGGTGGGAAGCAGACATATTAGGGTAAGGGAATGGCATGGGCAAAGCCATGCTTTGCCAACATTGCATGTAAAATTGAAGAGATCTTGGTTATCTGTACCTTTTATTGTATGAATAAAGAACTTAAAGAGCAGAAAGTAAGAGGCACAATTGGCACTTCCTTCTTCCTCTTCTGTAGAGGTGGGATGGCAGTTGAATGTGACTGGTCAGCTTCAGAGCTGCCTCCCTATTGTGTGCCTCACAGCAGACTGAGCCAGGCAAAAACATTTATTTTTTATGGCTTTTGGCTCATAACATTATAAAAATAGCTTTAAGAACCATGGGAGCAGGATCAATATTTTGTGTTGTGCACAATGATTTGGGGACATAGTAGACTTTATACTTTCTTAAAATAATTAGATGTTTTTTCAGGGAAAAGTGTTAAGTTGACCATTGAAATAATATGAAAGCAAGCTAGCATTTAGTTGTTTTGTTTTTGTTTTTGTTTGTGCCAAACACACCTCATTTCTATTTTCAATTTTTCCTCTCTCATCTATGTAGTAAGCTAGTAATTGCCCTTTTACTTGTTCAGAAAGATACTTTTGTGATATGCCAACTTTGAGAATGATGTTCTAAATGATTAGTGATAAAATCATAATGATTTCCTAAAACCTCATAGTATATCCCTCAGCTGTAAGAAAAGAATTACATTAATGTTTTTTAAAAGATTTATTTATTTTAGAAAGAGAGTGAATGTGTTCACAAGTGTGTGTGTGTGGGGGGAGGCACCGAAGGAGGAGGGGGAGAGAGAGAGAGAGAGGGAGGGAGGGAGAGAGAGAGGGAGAGAATACTCAAATAGACTCCCTGCTGAGCATGACGGAAGTGGGGCGCCATCCCAGGACCCTGATATTGTGACCTGAGCCAAAATCAAGAGTTGGCCACTAATGGACTGAGCCACCCAGGCACCTCAAGAGTTACATTAGTGTTTTTAATTTATCTAATTTTTTTCCCATTTATATGGAGGTAGGATTAAACAGTTTCATTTTCTCCTGGTTTTCATTTAATATTATATCATGAACATTTTTTGTATCATTAAATATTCTCAATAAGCAAGATTTTTAAAGATCCCTACAATCCATTCTATTTTTAGTATACCATAATTTCCTTAACTATTCTCTTTCTGTTGGATATTTACATTGTTTCCAGTCTTTTGGTACTATAGGTAATGATGCAGTGAGCATTCTAGGGTATATATTTATTTGCATCTCTCATTATTTCCTTAGGATAAATTTGTAAGTGGATTTATTGGAACAAAGAATGTCAGACACTGATGTTCCTTGGCTAGTTCTCCGATTGGTTTTCTTTAAGAGGCTGTGGCAGTTTCCACTTCATTGCACCATGGCCAATGATGAATAAACTAGGCCTCTTCTCTTCTTCTTAATTGATGGGTTTCTAGGTGAAAGATGGTATAGAATTCTGGTAAGATGCTGTTCTTTCATAACTAATGAAATCATATTTTCTATACCCTCTGTCTTTTGGCTATTTGTAGCACTTTTGTGATTTACCTGTTGGTACTGTATACAGTTAAAAAATAGGTTGTATGTGTTAATATATTGGCTTATAAGGGATCTTTTGATGATGTGGATTTCCATATTTTCCCAGATTTTTCTTTTTTTCTTTTTTTAAAGATTTTATTTATTCATGAGAGACACAGAGACTGAGAGAGAGGTAGAGACATAGGCAGAGAGAGAGAGAGAAGCAGACTCCATGCAGGGAGACTGATGTCGGACTCGATTCTGGAACTCCAGGATCACTCCCTGGGTTGAAGGTAGACGCTCTGTTGAGCCACCCAGGCATCCCCCCAGATTTTTCTTTTCCCTTTATATGTTGTATGTAAAGTGGTTTTTTTTTTTGGGGGGGTAATCACACTATCTCTGTGTTCTCCATATTTTCATTATGCCTTTTTAGTATGTATGAGACTTAGATTTTTCTACCCAAAACATTTTTTTCCTTAAGTTACTTTATAGTTTCTCATTCTCTCTCTCCTTCTCTTCTCATTCCTTTTTCTCCTCCTAAACAAAACAAAACAAAACAAAACAAAACAAAAAGGTCTCATTCTATTTTAATTTTGTTTCAGTGTATGGGATGAGGCAAAGATTTGACTTGTTAAAAATATAAGTAACTTATGATTCCAGTATTATTTATTGAAAAGTACTTACACATTATTGATTTAAAATACTTCAATGTATGCTCAATTTTAATGTACGTTTCCATGCTGTTGTTTCACAGAGAAGCAATATTATATAGTAGTTATGTATTGGGCTACATAGCTTGGACTCTGGTGTTAGGTCTCACCAATGTGAGGCTTATGGCCTTGGACAAGTCACTGTATAGCTGCAAGCCATTGCATTTTCTGAACATGGTGACAATCATGGAACCATCTAATGGAGATGCTGTCAGGAGTGACATGGTGGCCATTTATCTTACTTTGTCTGGGACAGCCCTGTCCAGAATCTTGCCTAGTTTAGCATTTGTCTCAGATTTTTCATTTTATAACAAAGTAGTATTTTAAGTAGACCTTTACTTTATAGGCTCTTTCTGCTTCTTCATGGTCTTACCTTGTCATGTGTCAGATGTGTAGTGTAGTAACTTCTGAAAGATGATGAATAGCAATCCCTTTCTTTTCCCTTACCCTTGGCAGGCACATCATTATTAGCACCTCTGTTTTAAGGAATGTGTGCTCTGGGGTGAGTAGCTAGGAATCCACAGTGCCATCTGGTTGGTGGAGGTCAGGGGAAACATGGCAAATTTCAGGATAGTTTTTATAAAAGAGATGGGAAATAGAGTCTGGTCAGTCATGCTGCAGAATATAAGGAAGCAGTCTGAAAGTCCTTGCTATATGGTAGGTTTTATGGTTTTTAAAAATTTATTAAAAGGGGATCCCTGGGTGCCTCAGGGTTCAGCACCTGCCTTTGGCCCAGGGCGTGATCCTGGAGTCCTGAGATCGAGTCCTGCGTCAGGCTCCCGGCATGGAGCTTGCTTCTCCTTCTGCCTGTGTCTCTGCCTCTCTCTCTCTCTCTGTCTCTCTATCATGAATAAATAAATAAAATCTTTAAAACATTTGTTAAAAGATGTAAATCTATATTTTTAGTTAAGTTTAAAAAATATTTTGTAATAAATACTGTTAATGAGCTTTAAAAATTGAGAACTTTTTCAGTGAAATACTACGTGACTTTTTTTTTTTTTTTTGTATTTTGAAAAATTTTAACCATGAGCATTACTTCCATAATTTTTTGGTTTTGACATTTACCATCCATGGGGGTAAGGGGTCATAGTAAAAATATTGAACTTCGAAAAATCAGGGAATCCCATTTGCTGAAGAACTACTGCATCTTTTTCAAAGTTAGTACTTGTTTTAAGAAGCTTTGCCGGGGGATTCCTGGGTGGCTCAGCGGTTCAGCGCCTGCCTTTGGCCCAGGGCGTGATCCTGGAGACCTGGGATTGAGTCCCACGTCGGGCTCCCGGCATGGAGCCTATTTCTCCCTTTGCCTGTGTCTCTGCCTCTCTCTCTCTGTGTCTCTCATAAATAAATAAATAAAATCTTTAAAAAAAAAAAAAAAGCTTTGCCCATACACAGCTGCAGAATGTGCATTTATATTTTACTCTGTGAAGCATGACTTTTCATTTAGATCAAAGAACTGTTTTTATACATTAATATCATATTGGAATCCAGGTTTTCTTGAGCACATGTAAAAAGCGAATTGATGATTATTAAGATTGTTGTGCTCCTAACAGAACTCCTTTATGATAGTAAATGATTCCAGTTTTATATCAATGTCAGTGGATGCTTCAAATAGAAAGTCAGTTAAGTTAATTCCAGTATTTGATTTTTGTTTTCCTCCTCCAATTGATTGAATCAAAATAGAGCTCTTGGAATCATTGTTATGGATGACATTATAAATTCTGTGAAAAGTTTAATCTTAAGGATAAATTTGTTTTTACAGTGATATAAATATGAATTCTGGAGGAGAACTTAAAAAACTATTTTTACTAGATAAGGAAACCTGTGGAACAAATAGGAACTTAGTATTGATTTTGGTGAACATGTATTTCATAATGGTGTCCAAATTGAAATATGTGTATCTTGAATAGAAGCCATTGACACTGACACCAACATGTATAAATGCATATAACCAAATTATACACAGATGATCGAATTACAAAAATTCTGTGTTGAGGCTCATATTAGAAAAAATAAGTACTTAAGCTGGCAGCTGGATTTTAGAATTGTTTGAGACATTGACAGACTATTTTGTAAATCACTGTAAGTGTTCCATGGTGGTAATACACTTTTGTAAATGAGTGCTCTAATATTTGGTTGCATTTTGTTTAAAATCATTTTGTTTGGGAGTATTAATAACTTAATGAAGTGTACACTCACCTATTTTAGAGACTACTAGCAAATTACAGATGGGGGGGAAAAGATTGCAGATAAAACAACATTGTAATTTTTATTCCTGCAGAGGCAAGAATCAGAATAAATAATGATTCAGGATAAACTGATCAGAATAAATAATGATGCTCAAAAAGTGAACAAATTTTAATTTTAAAATTCTTTAACTGTGTTTTATAGTATTTTACCAGTAAATGATGGAGCTTTTCATTTAAATCAAATATGAGTTCTGTATAGAAATAAATATATATATATATTTTATTTTATTTTATTTTATTTATTTTTTTTGAAAGATTTTTTTTTTTAATTTTTATTTATTTATGATAGTCATAGAGGGAGAGAGAGAGAGGCAGAGACACAGGCGGAGGGAGAAGCAGGCTCCATGCACCGGGAGCCCGACGTGGGATTCGATCCCGGGTCTCCAGGATCGCGCCCTGGGCCAAAGGCAGGCGCCAAACCGCTGCGCCACCCAGGGATCCCTATATATATATATTTTAAAGATTTTATTTATTTATTCATGAGATACACAGAGAAAGAGAGAGAGGCAGAGACACAGGCAGAGGGAGAAGCAGGCTCCATGCCAGGAGCCTGATGTGGGACTTGATCTCAGGACTCCAGGATCAGGCCCTGGGCTGAAGGCACTAATTGCTGAGCCACCCGGGCTGCCCGAAATAAATATATTTTGTTAACAAAAATTTCCTTATGATTGAAATTCATAATAACTAAGTTACCTAAGAATTGTTATCTTCTCTGTACATCCAGGGAAGTAGTTTAATAATCCTTTTATTCAAGTATTTTTTTTTTTTTGTATAAAAATTTTGTAGCTCTTTATCTGTGCCTACAAAAGAAAGACATATGTCATTAATATATCTTGCTGATTATTTTTGGTATGTAGACAGCTCCATACTTTTGTATATTTTGTACTTGATGACCTTTCACCTTTTTTTTTTAAAGATTTTATTTATTTATTCATGAGAGACACAGAGAGAGGCAGAGACATAGGCAGAGGGAGAAGCAGGCTCCATGTAGGGAGCCTGATGCAGGCCCTGACCCTGGGATCATGCCCTGAGCCAAAGGCAGATACTCAACCGCTGAGCCACCCAGGCATCCCTTGATCACCTTGCTGAACTCTCATTGGGGTTTATGGTTTTACTGTTTTTATTGTTCTATTTCAAAAAAAAAGAAAGAATATTTGACATCTAATAGCAATATCATCTCCTTTTTCCATATATTTTTTCCCGCTTTATTGCATTGGTTTTGCCTCTAGAACAATGATCAGTAAGAGTGATGGAATGAATTAGTTCTTTTTATGGCTCTTTCAAGCTAGACTTAATTGTCTCTCTAGGGCAGGACTCTCCCTTGTTTTTCTTTGTATCTCCATGGTTTCATCATATAAAGATAGACATATAATAAAGGATAAATACATGTATTGTATAGTTGCAGAAAATTAGAATAAAATAAATGTATTAAATGCCAAGTAATTAAACACTTCCCAAATGGTATGGTTTGGATGGAAAACTTCAGGGGATTTTTTTTTTTTTTAAGATTTTATTTATTTGAAAGAGGGAGAGCATGAGTAGGGGGAGAGGGAGAATCAGGCTCCCCACTGAGCAAGGAGCCCCTACATTGGCCTCAGTTCCAGGATTGTGGGATTATGACCCGAGCCAAAGGCAGACACTTAAATGACTGAGCCACCCAGGTGCCCCCAACTTTAGGGGATTTGATATAATTGTATATTCCATTCTTTGAATTCTTTGTCTGAATTATACTAGGAGCCAAGTTATAGATAGTAGAGATCATAAGGTTTAAAGGTTTTGTGTCTGAGGCACTTTCATTGCATCATAGAGTATAGTCAGCTTTCTGTTTGTGGCAATGATACCTTCTCTATTTTTGTGTGTCCCCTTCCCCCAGAAAAACACCCAATTACCGTAATTTTTAATCTTTGAAAGGAAATAAAAATTAGTTAGAGATTGTGCCCCTGGGGGAAGGGCCGTGGGAGATGGAGAGAGAATCCCAAGCAGACTCCACGTCCAATGTAGGGCTTGATTTTATGACCCTGAGATCATGACCCGAACCAAAACCAAGACTCAGACACCCAACAGACTGAGCCACCCAGACATCTCCTTTTTATTTATTTGAACAAATAACTAGAGATAAAATGTTTGTTACAGGGATGCCTGGGTGGCTATCTCTGAGTCTCTCATGAATAAATAAATAAAATCTTTTTAAAAAATGTTTGTTATGTCAGAAATGCATATATTGAGCATAAACTATAACTTGAGGAACCTGGGAACACCATGCATGAGAATCGTGGCTGCAGCCTTTGTCATGTGTCTGCCCAGGCCATTGCCACATTTATTACTTTGGTTTCTGTTATTATGCTTCTAAGTTTTTCTTTTGACCAGGGAAATACCACTCACTAAAGAGGAAAATAATTCTCCATGCCCTACCCTTGTATTTGAGTAATCCCAGAAGTATTTTGGGGGGAAGATAGTTATATGTTGTGCTCGGAATCAACAAATAAAAATATCCTATAATTTATGTCATTTTGTTTTATAGCACACTTTACTCTTATAAATGTCTTGACATTTTATAGAATGTTTTTTGTGGATAGAGCCTGATAGTTTTATGCTGTACCAGTTGTTTCCTTTGGAAAAATTTATATTTATTCCTTTGAGAATTTGAGCTATAACGTGTACGCCAAGCTCAAGCTATCCATTTCAGGCATTATTCTTTTCAGAATCTCATTCTAAAGTGCATAAATATTAGAGAAAACAGCTTTCTCAATGTTTGTTGGTAATATTTTTTAAGTGAGCATGAGTCTTTGTCTCTCTAGTTGTATAATTCGTCTCTTGAGAAAAATACAATGCTCTGAAGTCTGGGAGGAAACACACCGACAATGGTGGCTCATCACGTCTGTTCAGGAGCTGCAAGGAGAGTGTGTTCTGTTTGAAGGAGTTCTGGAAGCTGCAGTTGCATAGCAGGCCTGTGGCTGTTACCTCAGCTGCATGCTATGGAGTGGTAAAAGTATAGTGGATACGTGCACAAAAATGTACCTCTTTACCTGGTCCCTGAATGTATGAGCTGCTGTCTGGAACTGATCGTTACAATCTGAACCACAATTCCAAGATGTATTAATAAAAATGGAGTGTTTGCTCCCATAAGTAGGCTCCTTAAGGGTTTATAGAACTTCTCTTCCTAATAGTTTTCTTTCACAAATTCAGTTGCCTGATCACTTTTAGGCATAGGCTTCCATGGTTTTGCTTTTTATTCTCTGGATACTAATTTATTTAAAAAATATACTTAATGGTCGCTTACATAGAACTTCTATGCCTGGCATGGTTCTAGTTGTTTTATAAACACTAGCTGACCTAATTCGTTTGCCCCCATACCGTGACTCAGTGAGGTAAGTACTGCTGTATTCTCACCTTACAGATGTGGAAACTGAGGCACAGAGAAGTTGAGTAATTTAGTAGCTGAAGGTCAAATAGCTAGTAGGTGAAGTGGACAGAGTTCAAATCCAGCAAGTCTTGTTCAAAGGATTGTGCTCTTAACCAGCTTGCCATGTGATTTAATCGTGTTACTGCTTTGGGTCAGGGGTTGGGTGGGGGGATAACTAATGGGGGATTAGAGTTAGGGTTCTACTGAGTCCCCCCTTTGGACTGTCACTGACACTAAAGACATGGGCACTTCTGAAGAGTAAGCTATGTTAAGGGCTGAAGTTAGGAGGGTGACAGAAAAGCACTTTTGCTTTTGATTTTTTTTGTGCTGTATTGTTTGAAATGCCTTTACACAATGAACTTGTGTTACATTTGTAGTATAGTTTTAAAAATAAAGTTGCCTTTGGAAAAAATCTTTTAATATACACTCAGATTCAACATGAGGAAAAGATGTTCTAAATACAAAGAAGCGTAGAAAAAAAAATAAGAGTCTACCAGGAAGCATTTTGGGGGGGTGGGGAAGCATCTTCCAGAATGGGAGTCTTTAAGTATAATCTACAATGTCTTTAGTAGGATTGAAGGTTATGGTCAAAGCTGAGAAAGGATTTGTTTCCCATTGTTGTGTATCACCCATGAAATAAAATATTCTGATTATGGATGATTAAAGTGTGTTTTAGAATTTTCAAAATCCATCTTTAGTACAGAAGTTAGAGATAGGACAAAATACCAGTGACTGAGTTGTTGCCACGGTAGAAACACCAGGTTGGAGAGAGCTAATTTGCCATTCTCTCGGTTGTTCTAGCTGTAGGTGGTAGAAGCTTTGGCTATTGCTAAGAGTTCAGGTGCATCATATAGAAAGGCAGTGCATAAATCCCATGCAGTTAAGCTTAACCTTGAAAATGAAATGTGTAACTAACTTGTGGACGCTTAGCAACTCAAAAGTCAAAAAGTAACCTCTTTGGTTAATACATCTCTGGGGCAGTATAGCCTAGTGGTTAACTCGCCTGACTTTGAATTCCATCCCTACCCCTAACTAGCTGTGTGACCTTTGGTAAATTACTTTTAACAATCTGCCTTAGTTTTTCAATCTGTAAAATGGGATGATTTACCTCATTGTATTTTTGTTTGATTAAACGAGTCAATCTAATACAAATAAGATGATGGTTTCATATAATAAGTGCTGATTAAAAATAGTGATTAATACTAGTATTTGTTTTTGTTTTGACTTTAGTTTCATTTCTTGCAGAGTATTAGAAGCCATGTCTAAATGGAGGTGTGTAAGGAATAGAGAAGGGGAGGAATAAATAAAAGAATTGGAGGGAAAGAATCAAGTAGGTAGGATTGAATTATTGTCACGTATGATTTATTATAGCCTGTTACTTTCATGATGATGTTTGGGAGAAAAATAATTTTATATTTCAAAATGAAAACTTACATGGGTGTGTATATACATTTTAAAATTTTAAGCTAGAGGTGGGATCTTGCACTCACTGCTTATTCAACCTGCACTCACATTAACCTTGAGTAGGGTCAAATTTTTTTTTTGTTGTTATTTTTTAAAGATTTATTTATTTCAGAGAAAGAGAGAATGAACGAGTAGGAGGGGCAGAGGGAGAGGAGAGAGAGATTACCAAAGAGACTCCACACTGAGCATGGAGCCTGCCACAAGGCTCAATCTCACAACTCTGAGATCACAACCTGAGCTGAAACCAAGAGGCGGGTGCTTAACCAACCGCACCACCCAGGTGCCCCAGTCAATTTTTTTCTGTTTTTAAATATTCACACTCATGGTGGTGAACAGTGGTTTAAAATAATCTGCAAGTCACCCACATTTTCCAGTGCATATTTACACATGGGTGTGCCCTCCATGCTGGAATTTCTGTCTCTTCAAAACAGAGAATGAAGCACCATCGAGAGGCCTCCGCAGAAGAGGAACTGCAGATTTGCCTCATTCTCTCTCCCTGTTCACTTTTCCTAGCCGCCCTTTGGCCTCTTATGAAATGGACTGCTCGTTCACTGGCCCTTCCCCTGGGATTGGATAAGTCAATTTGGTTTAAGAGACCTTTTCTGATTTGAGGGGGAAACCTTAGGTCTTTTCTTCCAGCTGATATAGGTATATACAACAGGGAATCAAGCCTGGGTTGGCAAAATACCTGTAAATAGTAGAGGTGATGATGACCACCAAATGGTTGAAAAGTCCAGTGGCTGTCCTTCTTCTCTCTGGACCTTGCCAGAACGTGCTAGAATGACTAATACAAGTTGCTACTGATAAGCAGCCAACCAAGTGTTTGGTGGAAGGAGGTGTTGGGTAATTTTGTTGGAAATAATTCTCCACAAGAACTTCTAGTGTCTTTCCCTCACATGCATCCCTGCCTCTTGCACCAGGAGAAAGATGGAAGCAACTTGCCTTTTGATACCACAGAAGGAAGGAATTACATTTGTTGCTGCTTTTTTTTTTTTAATTTAAATTCAAGTTAGTTAACATTATTATTAGTTTCAGGGGGGTAGAATTTAGTGCTAATTGGTTGTATATAATGTGTTCTTTCTTAATTGTGACTCTGAGTGGCCCTTGCTGGATAGCTGGACTTTGTTGGTGGCATTCAGCGCCATTTAAAAGGATGTTAATCTGGGCGCATGGGAACACAGTGGCTCATGGAGTCCATCTGGGCCTCACCCTCGCCCCACCCCAGCCACACACCTGGAGAAGGCCTGAAATGTTTGTCTACCTGCCAGGGGCTCCTGTCCTCACATAGAGAACGTTCTCTTTGGGCTTCCACAAGCCTGCTCTCCAACCTTGAGCCGTGTGGGCTCTGAGCTGGTGGTTCGAAGCTACTCTGCTTCCATTTCTGTAGACAGGTTTGGAATCCTCACAGTGTCAGAATGCAGGGGGAAAAGGTAAAATCCTAAACTGCCTGACCTGGGTGTGCGGGGAGGGTTGCCTAATCCAAATTGTTTCAGAAAGTTTTAGTTTATGTAAAGCCCCGATATATTCAATTCCCCTTGAACCTTTTTGCCTTTGATAGAGTTTTATTTCCTAAAACTGACAGAAAAGACGAGTCATGTTGGAATTCAGCTGAGTATTTATTTCTAGATTTCCCAATTTGTTTTGTCTTTACAGCAAGCAATTTCCTTCCTCCCTCTACCCCCTCCCTCCGTTTCTCTTCCACCTCTCTGCCTCTTCATCTCTCCTTTCTTCCCTTCCTTCCTCCCTTTTCTGAGCTCATAATGAAAATGGTGCTGAAATACTATTTTCAGCAGATAGCTGAAAGAACCAGACAGCATGGGGCCCCGTTAGTGCCTGTGTGGCCCTTGTAGGAGGAATGCCCTTCCTGAATCCTTGCCCATGTAGAGAGTGAGCTGCAGACACTTGGTAGCTTCCCTCTGTTGTTGTCCACAAGCGCCTTAGAGATAGGCCCAGGAGCTTCTGTTCCCTGGGTGAGCTGAGGTGCTCATGACCATTGATGCAAAGGAAGGTGTTGGGGGTGTGTGCTTCACTGCCTTGGGGCATCTAGTTAGCAGGATGTGGGCGGTCAGGTAACTTTGATTTTGTTGGATGGGCTATTTCCCCCTTGAGGGCCTACCGCATCGTGGAAATCCTGTGTGTGTCTGTATGGGACTGATGGGCAAAAGGCCAAGTGTCCAACATCAAAAGTCTCTTTAGAGGGACTTTATGAAGAACCGCATGGAATTTGTAACTTGATCACAAAATTAGTACCATTAAGGACCTGAAAATAGCTCTTTGGGTTTGTAGGTCACACCTTTCTAAGCTCAGTTAATGAGCAAATCTTTATTCTTTACAAGATTCACCAGGTGTATTTGGCTAATGTTAACTTTTTTCTTGGCTGCCCAGCCCTCTTGCTAATGAGGCCAAAGTGGGAATTCCTGAGTCTCGTGGACCAGTTACCTTCTCTCTCTTTCCTGGCCACTGCCTGCTAACCCTAGCCAGCTGGCTTGTGGATGTCTGCACTTGGATGCTGGAGTCGGGGAGGTATCGTGCAAGGTGCTGGGTAGATTTGCACAAATCCATAACTGTTCCTGGGGAATACCCTTATACATCTTCCCTCAACCAAGGGTCAGTTGCATTGTCTCCACTTCTGAAAGACAACAGAGTTGACTAAGGTTACTGGAAAATGCTGATGTTGGCTGGAATTTTGGACTTGTGCCAGAACATATACACCATTTAAAGCCATTTAGGGAAAAACATGCCATGGTTCATTGGTAGAAGAGCTTAGGGGGAATAAAACAGGGGAAACCAACAAGGAGAAAATGATTACTTTTAAATACGCAGAAGTGCAAATGGACATGGTAGTAAAATATGTTTTCTTAAAAATATGTTTTCTAGGATGGTACTATTTTCCAAAATCTTAGAATGGACCATGTCATGTTTGGGTTGTAGGTTTTCTAGATTTTTAACTCTTGGTTTCTCCATATTGCCAAAATGGGCTATGTAAGTTAATTTTATATTAGAGTTATTTATTAAGGAATTGCATATTAAATACAAATCTTGCTGTTACTCTGTTACTAGAAACTTTTTGGATTTTATTTAATTTTAATTAATGTATTTTTAAAAATTTGTTCATGAGAGACAGAGAGAGGCAGAGGGAGAAGCAGGCTTCATGTAGGGAGCCTGAGCTGGGACTTGATCCGGGACCCCAGGATCGCGTCCTGGGCTGAAGGCAGGCGCTAAACCGCTGAGCCACCCAGGCGCCCCACTTTCTGGATTTTAAACAGACGCTGGGGAACATACAATGTTCTGGAAGATAAATATTTGCATAAAGCAGTTCAGTTCTTCAACATGTGTATTTTTTAAAACAAACAAAAACCCTAGCAATATTTACCCTAGGAGTAATTTGCAAAGTAAAATGAGAGTAATTTTGAAATCCTGTGTTACCCCGATTCATTTATTTTCAAAGAAAGGATTCAATTTGTAATGATGAATGTGTAATAACAAGCTGTTAGGAAAACCATTATTTTGCTTAGATTTGGGGGATTCTAACACTGCCTTTGTTGTACATCACTATTTTCCAAGAAAAGAAAATCAGGCCCAGGGAAATCGTGACTTGCCCAAGGTCACGCATCTAGAAAGTAGCAGAGTTTTGGTGAAAACCAGTACTCTCACCCTCAGGCCAGTGGTATTTCCATAATAGCTTGCTGATTTTTTAGTGTGTTTCTATGTGCACACATGTATGTGTGAAAAAAATAACTATTTTGCTTCTTTTTAACAAACTGATTATAAGCTCAGGGACCTGGAACTATTTTTCCTCATCCTTTCAAGGAGCAAATTTACCCTCTTGCTTTATATTCTTAACATCTTTTGATATCTGTGGATATAGAAGTGACAGTCTCTGTAAGCTGTTTAGAGCAAGGTAAGATTACAATCATAAGCTGAGTCTGGGGGGAAAAACTCTCATTATCTTTCTTGTCTACTGCCGTTCCCTTGAAAATAACTATTACTGGAGTTTCACTTAAACATGTGGTGACTTACAAATGTTGTGGTTTATAAAATACATAACAATTTGGTTTTGCCTCTTTTTTCTCTTCTCTTTCTTCATGATCGTATTTTGCCTATTTTAACGTACAAACAGCTGAGTGAGTTATTTTTAGAGAGACCACCCCGTTTATAAAAATTGAGTGCTCTTTAATTTGTGTTGGACTTTTAAAGATTGTCTGGCCTATTTTCCTCAATGCAGAAGTAAGGAAGGTTTCAGGTTTGGACTTTGTAAACATGTATTTTTGCTGTTAACATCACTGCAAAGGCTTTCGTTTGCTTTTTTTTTTTTTTTTATTTGATCAAACTGTGTTCACTTGTTGTACTTTCATGCCTTTTTCCCCCCCTGCTTTTTCATTTCTCTCTTTACTTTTTTTTTCTGCTGTTCCAGTTTTTCCTTTTGTTTCTTTCCATTTCTTTACTATTTTTTCTTGTGTCCTTTAGAAGAATGAAGAGTGAAATATGTGTAAGTTTCCAAAGCTATAGCAGTTAAAAAATGATATAAGTAATTGTATTTTCTTGGAGTCTCTGAGCCCATGCACTTGGCCCTTCCATACATTTGGTACTAGAGCCCACGTTTGTTTTATCTTCCCAACTAGACAGATAGCAAAGACTAGGTGTCAGCCTTTTTGAATCCACTATAATCCCCTTCTCCTGAGGCTACACCCCAATTAAGTGCTCAGGAAATCCAGATTAAAATCCAGTTGATGAGTAGCGGATGCAGTACAAGCCAGTGAAGCAGCTGGCCACATAGATGTTGTAGCTAGTATATTCTTATTGAAATCCTATATGAGAAAAATTAAAAATAAATAAAATATATTTATGCTTTTTGAAAACCACCACTGCATTGGTCACTTCTACCTATTTCAGCCCTGATTTTCCTAAAAGACAGAGACTAGAAAAGGGAAGTAATATATGTATATGTGTGTATGTGTACACACACACGCACACAGACACTCAGTATATATAGTAAATAAGAAGATAATCTCATGTCTTTACATAATACTTCCAGAAGAGAACCACTTCAAATGCATGGATTTTTACTGAAGATCACTTCTACCTTTATGTGGTGGTCTAAGGTTTCTGGCACTTTCTTTGTTAGGTTGGAAGCAGTTGAGTAAACCAGAGAGAAATGATGCAGTCTGACTGCTCTGGGTGCAGAATGAGGGGGACGCGGGCGGGTCGTCCTAAGGTTTCCTGTGTGCCTGCTTGCCCACTTTGTTCGAGGCAGAGGCTAGGGGATGTGCAGGTGAGGACAAGACTTGCCTGGCCACATCTGCCACCACGTAGACGTCACTAGCCATGTACACACCCTTGAATCTGAGCTTGGCACTGTGGCGCAGCGGGGCCCAGTGGCACAGCAGGGCGGCGTCGACCACATTAGCGATGACTGGGACGCTTGGAGGCCCCGGAGACACCATGCAGCAGGAGTCGCCACCGTTCACAAGCAGGGAGTGGTGCCCATTTCGCCCCGATTCTCCTCGATGATCCCTTTTCAAGTGGAAATTTTGCAAGTCGACTTCTGCAGCATGCGTAGTACAATTTGGCTGACAGCAGTTTCTGGCAAAAGAAATAACCAAATTATTATTCAGTCATGGGTTTTTAACAGCCGCAAAGCAAGTGGATGTTAACTAAATGATGCAATTTATTCCCTTCCCTCTTATTGCCAGCTTGCCTATTACAGAGCGACTGCCAGTTTTCAATAAGTGGTACCCAGATGGTATTCGCATGCCGCCCACTTGGTTACAGAGCCGAAGCGGGGAATAACTCGGCAGACACTACAAGCTGTGGGTCAATTGAGGGGGAATGCCTGTTGCTTCACAGTTTTGCATATGTAAATCTGTTAATGTTATGTCAGTATTGTGCGGGCTAAACACAAGCATTGCCTTTCTCTGGGGGCCCAGCTGAACTTGGACCACAGCCCAGTTATACCGAGGCTCGGAGCGCGGAGCTGCACTTGGAGGATGCTGCACAGCCTGCTTCCCACCACTCCTGCCTCGACGCTCTCGCGTTATCCGCAGCCCAGGTTGGATGCAGGAAGTGTCTGCCATAGGCCGACTCCATAATAGGACAGGCAGGCCCGGTTTTATGAGGTTGGATGCGGAGGGTGGAGGAGTGTGAGCGTGTGTCTATTTTTAGGCCAGCCTTCAAGACAGTTCCTTTGGCCCAGGCTGCGCCTGCCTGCCTCGCTCACACTCTCCTCTGTGTGTCTGCCACACTTCTGCTCTCCATTTCATCAACTGCAGATGTGGCACACAGCCGTCTCAGAAAAGTCATGAACTGTGTCGTCTGCGCGGCTTAACAGCCAACATCTGCTGCAGCAGGCTGAAGGGAGAGGCAGGGAAATAATTTTCGGGAATGCATTCAAGTGCCTCAACTTAGCCTCTTCTTTGGCCTGTGCAGACAATTATTTTACACTAATTGCATCAAGATAGCAGCTATAAAAACTAGATTTGAATCTCTCCCCGGCCCCCCCGCCCGCCCGCCCGCCCCGACCCCTCTCATGAAAGTTGCAGTTACAAAGGGTAGTCCTTTTTTCTTTTTATTGTGGTTTGTTTCTTGTTCTCAAAAGCTTATTACATTGGGTGCAAACAACAACAAAAATGCTATAAAAAGGCAAGAATTGTAATATGCTTAAGAGCTAAAAAGACCTATGGTGTTGGTTTAACCAATGAAAATATTCCTGCAGGTATTGTTAAATTTATGTGCCATATGAAAAACATTAAGGGTGTTGTTTTTTCATGGAGGAAAATGTTCATCGTTGAGCCATTTTGTAAATTATTTTAATGCTGCATTTCTGCTTAAACCTCATGATTTTGATATATAAACCAGTTTAATGTTTTCTGCACAGACGCTGGTTTTTCTTAAATTTTATATATTGGAAAGCCCATGTTTGTATTGGACCTTCTGGTTTCTTTCATATTGAAAATACGTCTTGCGTGGCCCGGTGCCATGTGGCGAAGGAAAAGTTTGACGAGAGTCAAACCTCGAGTGTTGACTTTGGAGTTCTAAAAACTAGGCAGGACTCTGTAAATAAATACATAAGAAGGTTTTTTTTTTTTTTTTAATTGTTTTTTAAACAGGAGTCATTTGATGATAATAGCATCTTTGCACTATGCACTTTCTAATACATTGGTCTGGTCTCAACTTTTCATGCACTTGGAATAGAGGCAACATTGTGTTTGGTGGCCAGGTCTTCCCCCCCCCCCCGCCCCCCCAATGCTCTCAGAGTAAATTTTGGTTAATTACGCATTCCAGCATCTCTGATTCTCTTGAAAGATTTGTTTCTGTGACATTTTGCGGTATCTGTTATGCAGCTAGAGTAGCATGCTTCTCTCCTCACATTTCAAGTCTCTAGACTTTGTTCTGAAGAACCAGATGGAAGTATGCAGATTGTTTTTATCTTTTGTCCTTCACACTGTAACCTGATCTCCAGCATATCTAGACATCTAGCAGAAAATTTACTATGTGAAAGCAAGGAAATGATTTAGGATATGGACCAGCCTGGGGAGAGAGGGCTCAAGATTCACGTTATCAAAGCAAATCTCTCTGCCCAACCCCCACACCCTTCTTTTTTTTCTTTACTGAAGAAACGGTTTTTTGATCAAGGGTACTTCCAAATATGCCCAGATATTCTTCTTCCCTTTTAATCCGGGCTGAGAACTGTGATTTACCAGTTGGTTTGATAAAGGTACAAATGAAAGTTGATGACTCAATAATTGAAAGCTTACAAGAAGAGTGAATTGGAAGAATCATAGAATTGGAGGTGGTTTTGCAAATTATAAATTATGGCAGGGCAATTTACTAAGACAAGGGGATACTTCCAAAGTTACATTATCAGGTTTGTGACAGATCCAGGACTCAAACCCAATGTTGTTTTGATAGCTGTAGGAAACAATGTGATTTCCAGATTCACATTATGTGTGGTTTTAGTGCCAAAATATTAGCAACCTTTTTGTTAGGAATTTCATACCCTTTTCGTTAAAAAAGAGTGGGCGGCCCTGGTGGCTCAGCGGTTTAGCGCCATCTTCAGCCCAGGGCCTGATCCTGGAGACTGGGGATCTAGTCCCATGTCAGGCTCCCTGCATGGAGCCTGCTTCTCCCTCTGCCTGTGTCTCTGCCTCTCTCTCTCTCTCTCTCTGTGTCTCTTGTGAATAAATAAATAAAATCTTAAAAAAAAAAAGAGTAAGGACAGTTGTCTCTTTCCCAATTGTCTTATACGTGGAACCGAATTACTGACTGACTAGTATGAGGGTATTAGAATTAGTAACTATTATCAGGGAATTTAGATATTTGCTACACTTGTAAGAATAGCAGTAGATGCTTATAGCTGTATTTCTGCACATTCTGCATAATGTGTGCATTTTTGAGTTAAGTGATTTTATATACTAACTGTGGTGGTTGGGATGATAGACCTAGGGTCAGTTGCATTAGTACCTCTGGGTCTCTGTTCTCTCTGCTCTGAAATGGTGACAATAATGGTAGTTGCCTCAGGATGGTGACAGGAAGTTAATGAAATTACGAATGTGAGACAATTTGTGTGGTGCCGGCACAGCACCTAACATATTCTCCTTAGTGAAAGTTGGTTATTTTAATTGATTATACATTATTTTGACATCAAAGGAAAGCTATAGCGGTGATAAATACCATATATGGCCTTGAGTTTCAACTTTCCCTTTTGCAGAGGAGATTGCTTGCTGCTTCTTGCCCCTTCTCTCTCTCCCTCCTGCCTTTATCTGTCTGGCACCTTCTGTAGTGTTGCTTGTTTTACCTTTGGGTATCATTATACATTGTTTACGTCGTTGTCAAGAGGACAATGCTGTTTGCAAAATGTGTGCTTCCTCTACTAGTTATCCTTATTCTCTTCCTTGTCTACTGACCCTTCCTTCAACTTTTTGGCTAGAAAAACTAGAGAGGAGCTTGTCAACTGGTGGAGATTCTTCACTCAGCTTGTTTCCTTGCATGTGAAAATTTTGCCTCAACATATCCGTGATGTCTGCAATCCAGATCATTAAAACCAATCTATGTCTTGAAGAAATGAAAACTTGTGAGCATATTCATTGCCTACGATAGAAAATACAGATTAAATACTTGCTGCAAGTGTTGAGAACTATATTCATTCAGCAGGTGTTTCTTGAGATGTCATATGTGCTAGAATAGAATGTACAGAATGACCAAAATGGACCCTGTGCCTGTCCTCAAGGAACTTGAAGTCTGGCATGAATGTTGTATTTCTTTGAAATCTGGCTTTAGTTTTACCTTTGCTTTCTCTTAGGCTTTGGTCCTTGTTTCTTGTACCCTCACCCATTGACTTTCTACTATTTTATGTTAAAATATATACTAATAAAATTATGTGAAATAATCCCATTTATAGTTGCATCAAAAATTATTTAGGAATAAATTTAATAAATGAAGCATAATACTTGTACGCTGAAGCTATAAAACATTCTTGAAAGAAATACAAAACAACCTAAATAAATGGAAAAATAGCCTGTATTCATAGACTGGAACCCTTCTTATTATGGCAGTACTCCCCAGATTGGTTTACAAATTCAAGGCAAATTTTATCAAAATCTCAAGTGTCTTTTTTGTTTTGCAGAAATTGACAGTTTGATCCTAAAAGTTACATGGAAATGCAAATTATCTAGAATAGCCAGGACATTTTTGAAAAAGAACAGAGTTCAAGGACTTGCACTTCCCGAACTTAAAGCCTCTTGAAATAATCAAGAAATTGTGGTCCTAGAATAAGGATAGACGTATATAGATTGATGGAATAGAATGGGAGTCCAGAAATAAATGTACACATTTATGGTAAATTGATTTTCAGCAAGGCTGCCATGCCAATTCAGTGGGGGAAAGAAGAGTCTTTTTAACAAATGGTACAGAAACAATATCATATCCATGTGTAAAAGAATGAAGTTAGATCCCTATTTCACAGCATATACATCAAGGACCTCAATGTGAGGGCTAAACATATAAAACTCTTAAAAGAAGTCTTTTAAGAGTAAATCTTCATGACCTTGAGTTGGGTGATTATTTCTAAGATCTGATACCAAAAGCACAAGCAACAAAAGAAAAAAATAGATAAATTGGACTCAAGTTTAGAAAAATATTAAAAATTTATCTTTTGTGCAAGCAAAAACTTGTGTACTTCAGAGAATTCTGTCAAGAAAGTGAAAAGACAGCCCATAGAATGAAAGAAGATACTTGCAAATCTCATAAAGGTCTAGTATATGATGTATGTGAAGAACTCTTACAATTCAGTAAAGAAGAGACCATTCAGCTGAAAGATGGGCAAAATATCTGTATAGACATTTCTCCAAAGAAGATACACGAATGGCCAATAAGCACATGAAAAGATTGTTAATGTCACTTGTCAATAAAGAAAACAAGAATCTCAGTGAGATATTACTTCATACCCATTGGGTTGGCTGCAGTAAAAAACATGGGCAATAGCAAGTATTGGTGAAAATGTGGAGCTGTTGGAACCCTTACACATTGCTGGTAGGCAGGTTTTATTTTTATTTTTTTTAATTTTAATTTTTATTTATTTTTTATAGTCACACAGAGAGAGAGAGAGGCAGAGACATAGGCAAAGGAAGAAGCAGGCTCCATGCACTGGGAGCCTGATGTGGGATTCGATCCTGGGTTTCCAGGATCGCGCCCTGGGCCAAAGGCAGGTGCTAAACCACTGCACCACCCAGGGATCCCCACATTGCTGGTAGGAATGTAAAATGGTTCACCTGCTTTGGAAATCAGTTTGGAAGTTCTCCAAAAGGTTAAAGAGTTAACATCTGACTTAGCAATTCTACCCCGAGGTATGTACCCCAGTGAGATGAAATCACACCTACATAAAAATGTGTACATTAACATTAATAGACTAATTACTCATAGTAGCCAAAAAGTCAAGATAGCCAAAATGTCCATGAACCAATGACTAGATGAACAAGATGTGCTATGGACATACCATGGAATAGTACTTGGCCATAAAAGGGATTGAAATAACGATAAATGCTGAGACCTGGAAGAAACTTGAAAACATTATGCTAACTCAAAGAAGCCTGACACGTAAAGCCATATGATTCCTTTTATATGAAGTGTCCACATATTGTAAATCCAGAGAAACAGAAAGTACACCAGTGGGGACTGGCCGCTGGGGAGAAAGGGGACTGGGTTTCTCTTTGGGGTGGTAAGAATATTCTAAACTTAGATTGTGGTGAATAGTTTCACAACTCAGCGTACTAAGAACCATTCAGTTGTACAATTTAAAAGAGCAAATTTTATGATAAGTCAATTATATCTCAAAAAAAAAAAGACCTCAATGTCTCTCTGTCTGGATTTTACTTATAAAGTAAGGCTCAGCTAACAGTTATTGAATATTTTCTGTCGGCTAGTACAAGGGTTGGCAAATGTTTCTCTGAAGGGCCAGATAGTAAATATTGTAGGCTTTGCAGACTGTATAGTCTCTCCCCACCCGCAGTTTTGTTGTTGTAGTGGGAAGTAGCCACAGGTAGTATGTAAATGCACAGGTGTGGCTGTGTTCCGATAAAACTTTATTTATGGACATGAAATTTCACTGGCACTAAATACTATTTTTATTTTTTGTCAATCATGTTGTAAAAATTATTTCTAGCTTGCAAGCTATAAAAAGCAGGTTGTTGGAGGGATCTGGCCATTGAGCTTCTTGTCTGCCGACCCCTCTGCTGCCACCATACTAAAAGCTTTACATAAGCTCTAACAGACTCAGGAGGGAGGTATTTCACAAATGTCTCTGTATCACAGATGAGGTAGTTGAGAGTTTCAGAGTCTCAAGCAAGTTACCCGAATGGTGGTTGCCAGGACTGGGCTTTGTACCATTTCTGGTTTCAGAACTCATGCTCTTAAACTCTTGTGTGCCATCTTCCTGCCGCACCTGCCCAGATCCAGCAAGGCAGCTTAGACGTGTCTAGCTATGCTGTCACACTCTGCTGCTCTGACTTTGTCTCTAGTGCCCTCAGGTATCTTGGCACCCTCCAGTCATTCTAGAATGGCCATGTCCTTTGTTCACTTCTAGTACTCCTTTCCATATTGCTAAGCCAGTACCCACTCTGGGCCCTGGAAAAAACAAATCCAGCACCTTGCCTCCTTTTCAGACTTTGCTCGTGACTCACTTCTTCTGGGAAGGCAATGCCTCAGCCACCTCTTGACCCCAAATCCAGCTGGAACTGAGTCCGCCTTGCTGGCTGCTGTGCTGCTCTCCCCTTATCATCTGTCTTTCGGCAGTCTGGTTGGCTGTGCACCATTTAAACTCTCTGCAGTGGTGGTTTTTTAGAGCCTCTTTGTTTAATTTAGCGCCCAGAACTTGGTTAGAACCTTCAAGGAAGCTAAAATACCAGGTCTCTTGCTCACTCAGGCTGGGCTGGGCTTGCCTTTCCTACTTGTGCATCTTGCATCCTTGGATCCTTGTCAGACCGCCCCTCCATGGCTCAGGTGGGCAAGAGGCAGAGGCTGTGGGGAGGTAAGTCTCTTTTAACTCTGCATGACCATCATCCTCACTGTTCATTCAGTGCCTGTGCTGCAATGGGGAGAAATGGTATGTTGTATGTAGGATGTCTTCTACTCCACTCTGTTACTGCCCCAAACTATCATCATGATGGGTTTGTATCATGGCACATGATGAATATGTTCAGTGGGACCTTTCCCATAGGGTGGCAGAAAGCTTTGTGATGCCTCTGCTAGAATTCTGTTCATTTCTCAAGCACTCCGTGCTTTATGTTCAGGCATTTTCCCCTGGAAGCTGTGTTTTCTGTACACCTCCAAGACAGAGCAACACCCCCCCCCCAAATTAATTAATTAATTAAAAGAAGGAGAAAGAAAAGGTATAGTTCAGAAGTGCTTAAGTGATTAACGTAAGCTCCTTATTTATGACTCATAATGTGGTTGAGAAAAGAGTCCTTCCGACTGTAGTACTGTCTCCATTCCAAGTAGTTTGGAGTGTGTTACGTAGTAAATTTAGGGTGTATCCAAAGAAGCTGCTGTTGGGAGCAGATGAGAGTGATCGGGGTAGAAGTGAGGACAACTGACCATCTCAGCAGTTGGGTAAGGGATGGTAAGAGTGGGTGAATTCTTCAGCTCCTGGGTTGCAAGGGAATTAGTGAGAGTCCACAAAATTGCCTCCTTTGACCTAAAATATTTTTAAAATAATATTTGGGGGGGATTGGTTTATAAGAAACAGCAGGGAATGTATTGCACTATTTAGAATTGTTTCATAGAATCCATGGAGAAAAGTGGGAACTGGAATTCTCAGGAAACAAGGCACCTTCTCTCTCTGTGTCACTCTTCTTGTGTCTCCTTGTGTTGTGGCTCTGAGTTCTTTTTCCATCTCCCTGCAGGCTGCCCTGACAGTCTGCAAATGGCCCCATGTGACTGCCCCCAAGGGCCGCTTTTGGTCCCTGTGATTTGGAGGCTGAGGATTCTGTCTTCTTTCTGTCTGTATACTGAGTGTTCTTGCTAGGAGTTTTGGTATTACCGGTAGCTAACAGACAAGCCAGGGAGGGAGGGGAAGGGCAGGTGGGGTGCTTATTACAAAGCTGCTGGGAAACCCTGGCATGCAGCCATGTCTCCGAAGGGAGCAGACCCAGGAAGTAGAATTATCAGGAACTCAGGCAGTGTCCTGTCATTCCTCAGCCCTGTTTCTCATTGTGCACCTGCTTTGCACTCTTCTCTCTGCAGTCTGCGTTTGGGCCCCTGAATTCTTAGGGGACCTCCTATGTTCTTGTCTAGTGAAATTGCATCTTTCCTGAGGGTTAGGTTCTGCAGTCAGCATGTCAGGTAGAACTGGCTTATAGTTAAAATTTCCTTTGAAAGTCCTGGAAATCACTGGCAAATGAGGCAGGCTGCCCACAGTATGGGGGGCATGTGGGAACAGAGACTTGGTAAGGGAACATCAGATTATCAGCTGCTTTTGCTCTAGGACATTGGCTTAGAATTTGCACTAGTAGTCAAGATGCCCTCCCTGTCGCCCCACTTCTCCAAGCACCAGAAGTTGCCTTTGTGTTAGTTAAGCATGCAGACAGCATGATTTTACCATAGCTTGGTCCAAGATCATTGGAGAATTTAAAACATCTGATTGGCCCAGTCCCGGCCATGTGGTGTCCCCAGCCCAGTCAGCTCAGGCTCGGAGTTGTTGGCTACGTTTAGAGAATGTTCATACTTCTAACTTAGAGTCTCTTGAGTCTCATCCCCACTCTCCCTCAGGAAAAAAAAAAAGAAAGAAAGAAAGAAAAAAAAACAGAAGGAAATAAATAATGAGAATGAGACAAAACTACAACATAGAAAAGTGCCCATTGGAGTGTGGTCTCTGGCTCTGGTGGGACCTTGAACACAGTATATTTTCTGGGGTCTGCATCTGAACCACTTGTATGCCATTATTCAGATGCAGATCCCCTGACCCTATCCCAAGCTTACAATGTTGTATTCTCTAGAGATAAAGCCTAGAATCTTAATTTTTTTTAAAGATTTATTTATTTATTTAATGAGAGAGAGAGAGAGAGACAGACACAGGCAGAGGGAGAAGCAGGCTCCATGCCGGGAGCCCGACGCGGGACTCAATCCCAGGACTCCAGGATCGTGCCTTGGGCCAAAGGCAAGCGCCAAACCATTGAGCCACCCAGGGATCCCCCAGAATCTGCATTTTTAATTAGGCAAACTGAGTGATGAATCTTTTCCACATTAATTTTGAGTATTACTGCCTTTAAGAGAAAGCTATTGGCTGATTCAGCTACCTTTATAGTACAGATTTCTAACTCTAGAGACAAATAATCATGTCCTTCTGCTTTAGAACATTTGGCCTTATGTGACACTGAGGCTTAGGGATTTTCTCCATTCTTTATGGGTTGCAACTATCGTCAATCTTTTTGAGCAAGATGGGCTCTAAAAAAGGAATTTGGGGTTTTGTTTTTCTCATATCTGAATCTGAATGATTGCTTCTTATTAGCTGAAGATTTTATTTATTAAAAAAAAAAAGAATAAGACTGAGCTTAAAATTTGTCTGGAAGGTGTTTTGCATATCTTTGTAACCCATGCTATTGTCCCTTAAAAAACTTCAAAAAACCCATTCTGCCGAATTAAAGAGCTGGGAAGGGGTGGGTTTGAAAGTCTTTGTAGAATCTATAATTGACCCTTGAACAACGTGTGTTTGAATTGCACAATGCACTTACATGGATTTTTTTTTTTGATAATACTGAAATTATTTTCCTTATGGTTTTCTTAATATTTTTTCCCTCCAGCTTACTTGTGAAAATACATTGTGTATATGTATAACATGTCAAATATGTGTTAATCGGCTATTTTTGTTATCAGTAAGGCTTCCTGTCAACAATACCCTATTAGTAGTTAAGTTTTGGAGGAGTCAAAAGTTCTACATGAATTGTCAACTGTGCAGGGGATCAGCAGTACCCCTGACCATCCCTCCACTTTGTTGTTCAAAGGTCAACCACACATACCTTTAGAATACATCTTGCCTAATTAACAGTTGTGAAATACTGAAACAGGGTTGTATTTTTATTTCGTATTATGAAAATAAAAAATACTTTTTATAGCAATTGAGTTCTCCCTGACTGCTTTAAGGGTACTTCTTAAAACTAGTATAAAACCTTAACTTAGGGGAGATTCTAAAGTCTTTATTTCTGGTTATACAAGCAAAAGGTATTGCCAGGGTCCTGTGCTTTGATTTGAATTATTTAGATCTGACTCATTTTTGTTTTCTTTCAAGGATGAAGTGTGTATACCTCAGTACATCCTATTCTCTCTCCCAAAAATTTATGCTTAAAAACACATTATGAAGTTATTGCTAGATATGTGGTTGGAGTGGCCAGTGTAAACTTAGTTATTGCTTAAGGCACTTTCTGTTCTCTTTCTGTGTGGAAGAGGAGGGCGGGGCAGGTGGGGAACTGGGAGAAGAAGCTTCCCTTTACTTATCCTGCCAAATTCAGTATTAAAAAAAAAAAAATAAAAGGGCCCCACCCTCTTTTCATCTCACAGCACAGTAGAGCTTGGATTGGGAGGAGGTTTTGGCACCATTGAGAGTTTTAATAAGCGAGTTATTTTTGTAGATGTAGTTTTAGATTTCCTACCTTAAGAAAACTCAGACTGACACCAAATTAAATTTTTTAAAGGATTTATTTATTTATTTTAGAAATAGAGTGGGGGGGGGATGGGGCAGAGGGAGAAGGAGAGAGAGAATCTCAAACACACTCTGCACTGGGCAGGAGTCCAACTCAGGGCTCGATCTCAGGACCCTGAGATCATGACCTGAATCGAAATGAAGAATCTGCTGCTTAACCTACTGAGCCACCCAGGCATCTACCCCCAAATTAATTTTTTAAAAAGTTGTTCAGCTAGGACCTGTCTTACCAACAGTTTTGGATAAAAAATGAAGGTAAGATGATAAGGATCCAGGAAGTGGATTTGGTTGTGACACCATCCATTTTTTGGTTTTTGAGTGACTATATTAGTAGTTTCTTTACTGGCTGGGAGTGGGGAACAGGTTTTGCAAGACGGGGGCAAAGAAGGCCATCTGTACATTCTGTGGAATCCTGTAGGGCCTGGGACTTCATAAAAGTAAACAAATAAAAGGGAATGTAGAATTGAGCATGTGGAGGTCACATGCTAGAGGACACAAAAGCTATAGTTGGGGCTGTAAATTTAATGTGTCCTACACCTCTCTACATAACAGGGTCACATAAAATTACGGGTCTAGAGGACACTATGGTTGAAAGATCTGTCTGCTCACACACACACATTCCTAGTTCAGCACTTGGTGTGTTGGTTTCACCTGATTGGCCCATCCCAAACATTTTTGGCTTGAAGAATATTACCCTTACCTCCATCAGAACTGATAAATTGATCCCCTCCTGAATGATCACACTATAGATAACTGCCCCATTAGGGAAATACAAGAAAAAATGATTGTCCCGAGAACATTGGTACTATCTCTTCCCTCTTTCCTTAGTAGGGAAGTGTTTCCTTCCTTCCTTCCTTCCCTCCCCTTTCTTTTCTTCCTTCCTCCCTCTCTTTCTCCTGTTTTGTTTTTGGTTAAATCATTCTGCAGGCCAACCGACCCTAGGGTGGACTGGAAGTGTATTGCTCTGAGCTCTTTTCCTTTTGAGGCTTCCAGTTTCTTCCCTTAGAACAATAGTACTTGTCTGTTGTAACTGGAGTCAGGCAGGTAGCTGAGTGACTTCTTGCTGAGAGCGGCTGGCCAGGCAGCTGCCTGGGCTGGTGGGTAAGCAGGGGGCCCTTCCCAGGTGACCTTGGGAAGCGATAGCTTTGTAAATCCCATCTCATCAGGGCCCAAGAATTGAATCCTAAGCCTTGATTTGAACTGCTATCTCTCATGCTTTGCCTGAACATTGCACTGAGCTCTGGGCCCGGAAGAAATTATATTTATTTATGTGTGTCCCTCCTCAGAGGTGGAGATAGTGGAAATAAAGAACAAAGGTTTTATTCACACCTGGACTCTGAGTTAAACACAAGGAAGTGAACAGGTTCTGGCTGTGCTGTTTAAATTGGGCTGCAGAACGTCTTGATTAAAAAGTCACCATCTATTTCCATTTCCATAGCGAGGCTCCAATTCAGGGGCAGAATGACAAGATTAGTGTAAGTGAGGTCTGTCCTCCTGCCTTCTCCCCACCCGGACAGTGGGGCTTTTCTGGAGGGTCTGATCCACTTCTGCATTCAGAGCAGAATCATACGGTGCTGGGTTCAAATGCTAATCCTACTCATGTGCAGCACACTTTAGCTGGATTGCTTAGTCTTAGTTTTCTGGTGGTGAAACTGGAATAATTAACACATTCATTTTGTATGGCTGTCACGATAAATGAGATAGTGCTTACAACAGGCTTCGCACAGTGTGTGCGGCATGGTAAGTGCTGATTTTCGGCGGGATTCCCTTGTCCGTGATGGCTTCTGGTCTCACAGTCTCCCTTCACACAGGGAGCTTGCTGAAGTTTTCCAGACGACAGAAGAGACTTGGGTAAGACAGTATCCACGTTGGTCCTTTCGTTCAGTCTTTGATTTAATTGAAACATAAACAGGAAGAGAGTATTGTTTTGGCTGATACAGGCATGCGGTGTTGACACATACACTATGACGCCTAAAGCAAAGGATGAAAATTAAGGATGTAAATGAAGGATGAAAAAGTTAAGTTGATTCTTGAACTAAAAAAAATTTCCCGTGAAGTCCCATCAGAACACAACCCAAACCCCTGGGCCGAGATCAAGGAGTGCTCTCATTCCCAACCAGGCTGACTTGCAGAATCTGATGTTGGGAGGTTTGGAGTTTTGGGTTGGTTTTTATCATTCGCAAAAAAACCTCCTAATTAAAATCTAAGTTAATGTCTTCATAATTATACTTGGGGCAAAGTTTCCCCGTATATGGTGGTCTTTTTGGAAACCAGGAGTGTTTGTTCAGTTTAGCGCTGCTCCTAGTTCAGCCTTTTGTACTTGCCCTGTGTTCAAGGTCCTTAAGGCTTGAAGACTTTTGTAGAAAACCACTTGTCAGGAGCACCATCTTCTATCTTCCATGCCTAACCCCCCAGCTTCAAGCCACAATTTTGACTTTTTAAGTTCTGTGAAATTGTCCACTCTTACCTTCTTTTGGGTAATAAGCCTGTCCTGAATACCTCGCGTTTTATGGGTCTGCTTACCATAATCCTCTTTCTTTTGTACTCAGGTAGCCTTCCCCTTTATAATTTTGTTTGTTCAATTTAAGTGCTTCTTCAAATTGTACTCTCTACATAAATCAAGGTAAATGAGCCTGAGTCACTAACTTCAAATTAATTTGTGACCTCTGTCCCCCGACGATACTGGAACAGAATGCCAGTGCCCCACATACTTTGATATTGTGAATAATATTTGAGGACATTAGAAGGTCAAACATTATTTATTATTTCTCTGCGTTTGCTTGATGGCAATCATAGCTCTGTAGAAGTCAATCAAATCTCTTGATAATTCTGTTTAGGCGGTATATAATTAGGCGTTTAAAATTAGTTAAGTGTCTGTTTTGCTATGCATTTCACATTCTCTTTGGGAAAGCATGTTTACCAGATGACTTTGGGGACATCTTTTACTTCAGCTTTTTTTTTTTCCCCTGAGCTGAGAACTTGAAAGTTAGGGAATTCTTTCTTACTTGTATTACCTGTTTGTCAGCAATTTACTGGAGTTGTTTTTATTTAACACTGAACGAGTTGCCGAGTTGCCGGAGGTGTAAGCACAAACATGTTTTTATAAAGAGAACAAAAAAGAAACCACAATACTGCCTGCATTGTTGGGGATCTGCATTTTTAGGTGTGTGAGTCTTTAAGAAAAAAAATCCCTGCACAAATTCCTTTTCCTTTTTTCTTTTTTTCTGGGATCTCAGTGTACTGAAAGCACCATGGTCTTTCTCTTTCAGTGACCTAAACTTTATAATCATTATGGCAGACTTGCCTTGGGTAAGTTAAAAAGATAGTGAGCAAATAAATACGGCAAGCTGTCATTTTAAAAGGAAACAAATTTATTTGAAATCAAAGTGTAGACAGCACATGATGAACTCTTGTAAACGTCAGGGTCACTTTGGAGTCCTACACAACAGGTTTCCCCTTGGCATTCCATTTTGGATCCTTTGTTAAAGAATGACCTAACACAACACAAACTTTTTTTTTTCCTTTTGTTTTCCAACCCCAGCCCCCCTACCCTGTTGTACAGATTGTCCTCTCATGAAAACAAAAAAATCTCATATTTAATTATACTGTGGTAAGGCGTGTTTTTGTTGTTGTTGTTTGTTTTTTTGTTTTTTGCCTCTAAGAAGAGGAGCACAGTGACCTGGATTCTGGTTACTTTCTGCCACTTCCATATTAGTCATGGATGGCAGTTGAAGAGGTAGGACTTGAAACCATGTATATATAGAGCTTGAACTGTTATGTTTTGTTTGTAGCTTTTAGCATAATCTGTGTGTTCCCTCTCTCTGTCTATATGTATGTGTGTGTACACACACACACACACACACACACACACACACACCCCTACTTGAAATCTACACCTTGGATGAGAGCATTGAAGGTTTTGTTGATTAAGTACTTGGTGAGGGTCACCTAGCTGTCCAGCAGGGCTTCAAAACAATATTCTTTCCAGTCCATTGGGTGGGAGTGAGCTTCTGGAAGGCAGGGACTGTATCTTTATTTTGAATTAGTTGGTCTCTTCTAGTGATACTTGAAGTGATACTCATTAGCCATTGTGTGTGTGTTTGTTTTTAATTTGTTTTTAATTCATGAGAGACATACAGAGAGATTGGCAGAGACAGGCAGAGGGAAAAGTAGGCTCCCTGTGGAGAACCCAATGCGGGATTCGATCCCTGCACCCAGGATCACACCCTGAGCCGAAGGCAGATGCTCAGCCGCTGAGCCACCCAGGCATCCCTTCATTAGCCATTTTTAATTTAATAGATTGTTGCTGGTAGGAAGTTGCCCAGTGGTCCTCAGCCACCTCTTACTGTTCTCTTGGCTGCTCTGGTATGAAATTGGGGTTGTTCACTGTACAAATGTTCCTGGCTCAGGGAATGAATAGGGGCTGAAGGTTTGCCTTTGCTTGTCTTGTCAGACCCTGGCCCTTGTCTGTGTCAGCCTAGAAAAGGAGAAGCCTTCACAGCATGTTTGCATACAGTGCATAGCAGGGTGACCTCCCCTAGGAGGGGAGCTCACCCAGTTCACACAGCTGCATGGGTTGGGATGGCTGAGGCATGGGAGATGGTATAAGTACAATACCATGACATCATATTCAGGGCTTTTTAATAAATATTGGTGAAGGGGCACCTGGGTGGCTTAGCGGGTTAAGCGTCTGCCTTCGGCTCCTGTCATGATCCCAGGGTCTCGGAATCGAGCCTGCGTTGAGCTCCTTGCTCAGTAGGGAGTCTGCTTCTCCCTCTCCATCTTTGATCTTCCTGGCTCTCACTCTCCCTCAAATAAATAAATGAAATCTTAAAAAAATATATATATTGGTGAAAATGTAAGGCTCTAAAATGAATCATTTGCTTCTTGGAGCCCCATTTCATCCTTTTGATGGGATTCGCTTACTGCATTAATACTTCCCCCCAATGTTGATTCCTTATAGGCCTCTTTAAGATAGGTTGTTTGTATTTAGAAGGTTACTAGCTGCACATTTCAGCAGGAGTCATTTATATCCATTGACCTAGTTTTTAAGATCTCCCTGGCTGAGAATGTCCACCTTTTTGCTGAGAGGGAAGGTTTGGGCCTGAACTCTGGATTCTAACTTTATGTGTATGCGTTTGGGATCTGGAAGTGACTTAGCAAGACTGGTCCTGCAGCTCTTCAGTTGTCAGGTATTACTGCCAGCCTAACTTTGGTCATTGTGTTGACATTCTTTCCTTTTTTAAAAAACTAATAATTTCTCTGTATTACCTGATTTTTGAAAAAGGTAAATCATTTTCCATTGAAAAGAAACTACATTTATTACCGTAATGAACAATCATTTGGCATAAGTAGCAGGTGACAATAAAAATAAATATAAGGCTGGCAGTAAGATTATAGGAGGGGAGGACCAAAAAGAGGGAAGATGATGGGGTCTTCCTCATTCCCCCTCCATTTCATAACCTTATTCACGCTGTGAGACTTTGTCCATAATCTATGCCAGGGCTCTTGTGAGTGGATGTATATGAGAATTACTTGATAGTTTTAAAATAATACGGCTTCCTAGAGCCACAGATCCAGTTGATTTAGAATGAGGACCTGAGAGCTGTATTTTTTTTTTAAGTTTCCTCAGCAATTAAACAGTTTGTTTTTATCCAACATTAGTGAAAATCAGGGATTTTTTTTGTAACATAGGTTACTATTTTGTAGTGGCCCATGTTCTCTGTTGTGCTGTCTAACCATGGGAGAATAGGCGTTTCATTCAACATTGATGCTTCCTTTTATTCCTAAAGCTAATTTTTTTTTTCCGCCCCAGTTTTGGCGAAATTATGTATCACTTGTGATAATTCATTTTAAAAATTCCTGAGCTGTGTGGCGCACTTTCATGAAAATTCATTTAGATAAAATTAGATATTATTGTTTAATGAGGTGGCATTTCAATTTAGACCTTGCATCAGGCATATACCAAGAGTTTTTTATGGAAGAGTTAGGTTCATTTGAGTAATAAAGGCTGAATCATGGGGGCTTTAATTCTTAATCGCTGTGAGGATTGTTATCCGTGGGATGTGAGCTGTCTTAGTGGTATTCAATCAAGTGTCCACTTAGCCATGACTGGAAGTAATTGCTCCCAAGTGGGCCGCACAGTGACCTGTTAATACTCGCTTTGACCCTGTGACCTTGTCTGCCCCATTGTTTAGGATTTTATAGCAGGCGAGTCTGCATTTCTGTGGGGTCAAGTAGATATCTTGAGGTCAAACATTTTCTGATTACCGCCTCGTCCACACTGTAAGTCGGCCAGAAGCTGTTGCATTGCTAATAGTCATTGCTTTGTAGTGGAACATGAACAGTTTGAAAATTGTCTTCCCAGCCTGCATGTAAACAGTTTAATATTTTACGGAAAGAAGTTCATCTTGTAAATTAGGTATGAATAATACATTTGTAATTACTCCTTGTGTCTTTAAACACTTGTGTCTTAATTGGCTTGCTTTTTTTTAAAAAATGTATTTGCATTTGCCAGCAAGTTAAAATTAACTCCTGTGGAAACCCAGCAAAGTCAGGACAGAGCATACCAGGCTTCTGGTCCTGCTGAGACCTACAACCGGATGCGGCTTTTAATGCACCTGGGAGGTGCATTCATTCTCTCTTTTAAATGTTTGTTTCTGGTTAGACACAGAGTTGAGATTGGTTCCAGGTTTTTTTTTTTTTTTTTTTTTACCTTTTGTTATTTCCCCTCAGTGTTGTTTTGTGTTCCTATTTGTTGATCTGTAGCTTAATAGTTTTTTCCCCAAGAGTTACTTGGACTCATGCTTCCCCATCTTTGCAGAGTCCAGTAATCTGGTGGCTCAGAAGCTTCCTGGGTGCTTCATGTGGCTCGTGCAGTTCATGCGGCTGAACTCTCTCGAGTTAGCGGGGTCATTAAATGAGGGTGAAGGGAGGAGTTTGGCTAGAAAGATAATCTAGTCCAGTTTGGATTCACAATGGTGTCACGTCTGAGTATCTTTAGCCGCCATCAGACTGTATCCCTGCCTTGTCCTGTTATCTTCCTCTAGAACCAGTCATGACATAGATTTTTGAGAAGTCCTTTGTGGGAAAGTACAACTGGAAAAAACAAAAAGGAAGTACACCATTAGAAAAGTTGAAAAGTAGTGAATTTCGAATGGCGCCTAAGGTCACTTTGGATGTCTCCCCCAAATAAAATAGAGTTAGGAAGAAAAATTTAGCACACCTGGGTGGCTCAATGGTTGAGCGTCTGCCTTCAGCTCAGGTAGTGATCCCGGGGTCTTGGGATCAAGTCCCACATTGGGCTCCCTGCAGGGAGCCTGCTTCTCCCTCTACCTATGTCTCTGCCTCTCTCTCTGTGTCAATAAATAAATAAATAAATAAATAAATAAATAAATAAATATTTTTTTTTAAAAAAAGGAAGAAAAATTTTGTGACCTTTCTTACTGTTTTGAATGTTACTCAAAATAATTTGTTGACATCTTGGCTGCTTGTAATTAATCTAAGTTTAAAATACGTAGAGTTTGGCTTAAGAGAGAAAGTTCTAATGGCTAAAAGTTAAGGGCTCTCATTTATCTTATAGGTAAATTGTTTCTCTTGAGTTACAGATATTTGTGCTGTTGTGTTTGAACTTTTATTTTTTGGGCTGTTTTGTGCGTGTGTGTATGTGTGAGTGTGTGTGGATGAATTAAGAGTAGTATCCTTAAACACCAGGCAGATAGGATGGATCATTTGTCACAAAACTTATACCCTCCTTTTATTATCATTATTATTACTGTCGTTATTATATTAAGTAGGCTCCATACCCAGTGTGGAGCCCAACATAGGGCTTGAACTCATGACCCTGAGACCAACACTTGAGCTGAGATCAAGAGGCAAACATTTAACCAGCTGAGCCACCCAGGTGCCCCAAAATTTGTACCCTCCTTGGCATATTATGAAAAATTAATTTTGCTACTGTGGAAAAGGTTAGTGATCCTAGTAATGTACATGCACGCACCTGTGTAATTGTACAGAGGGACAGTTCCCAAACTGTGTGCTGAAGTACCCTGGGCTGCAAACTTACAGAGGTTGCTGGAGGGAAATACAGTGATATGTGGCATCTGTTGGGCACTGTGCAAACTACTAGGTTATTCAGTTTTATTGATAGATTGTGTTATATTCCTGTTGATAGTGTCCTGTTTTTGCATAGCTCATTTTGAGCCATTGCTGTGATAAAAAGCATATGTCCCATTTGAAAAACCAGCCTGGAACTGAAAGTGAAGGTGGCAATGTTCAAACTGATTTCAGTTTTTTTGAGCTATGCCATATGCATCAGGCTCATATTTCCTATTAGGCTTGTGTTAAGAATGAAATAAAAGCATTTTTCCTTTACATTTTTCCCCAAACCACTACTGAGTTGTTAGGGCTGATAAAAGTTGTTTTGAGCTAACTTCTCAATAGATAAAAATGTTGGGTGTTTCTTTGGCTTGGGGAGGGTCAGGGATGAGTGGAGGAGGAGTGTCATGAAAAAATTGCTATAAACTGTAAACTTCTGACATATTTACAAGAAATATATCTGTATTTAAAAAGAAAAGGTGGTCATGGAAGGCAATATAGAAAATGTGAATAAGCTAAATGGAGAAAATACTCACTGCCCTCAATGCTGCTACTGAGAGATACATACTTGTAATATCTTGGTGAAATAAAATTTTTTTGGCTTGTAGATAGCAGAAACCATATTGAGCTAGTTGAAGAAAAAAAAGGAACATTTGTTTTAAGAATAAAGTAGTGTCCTATGGAACCCAAATGCAGGAAAGATTGAGAACCAGCATCTAGAACATTTGTCCATTATAATTCCTCTGGCCTTCTTTTTCCTTCCTGCAAAAATTATATATATATATTTTTATTTTTTTCTTTATTTATTTATAATAGTCACACACACACACAGAGAGAGAGAGAGAGAGAGAGAGAGAGGCAGAGAGACAGGCAGAGGGAGAAGCAGGCTCCATGCGCCGGGAGCCCGACACGGGACTTGATCCCGGGTCTCCAGGATCACGCTCTGGGCCAAAGGCAGGCGCCAAACCGCTGCGCCACCCAGGGATCCCCAAAAATTATATTTTTAAGCAAAACTTGATTTTGGTGGGAAATAGCATCCAGTGTGGAATATTCTTGTGAGTTCCTCTCTCATGTCTACTCAATTTGCAGCCCCCATTCTTGAGCTTCCCTGGGTCTCTCTTCCCCATTCTCCACACTGTTTGAGCTGTGTGTTGCCATAGTAGGAATACCTATGGTCCATATTCTCTGTCCCCTTTACTGTCAGCTCACTCTAGTCTTCATCAGTTAAGGTAGAGGATGAAGGATGCTGGTCATCCTCCTTGATATGCTTCTTCTTTTCCTGGAAGTGACAGGGAGAAAGGGACATTGTCAACAATGGAATTGTGCCACTGAGGACAACACAGGTCTTGGTGTGGCATGGCACCCGTTCTGAACTCTTTGCTTACATTATAACCTCTCTCCGCTCCCTCCCTCCCTCCTTCCTGGCCTCCCCCTCTTAAGTAACAGAAATATATTGTCTTACAGTCCTGGAGGCCCAAGGTCCCAGAGGCCAGAAGTCCCAGATCAAGGTGTTGGCAGGGTTGTTAGTTCCTTCTGAGGCTGTGAGGGAGAATCTGTTTGATGCCTCCTTTTGTAGCTTCTGGTGGTTTGCTGGCAGTCACTAGCATTCCTTGGCTTAGAGAGGCTTTGCCCTATCTTTGCCTTCCTCTTTCCATGGTGTTCTCCCTATATGCAGGTCTGTGTCCATGTTTCCCCTTTCTTTAAAGACACCAGTCCTATCTGATTGGGAACCTACCGTTCTCCAGTACAACCTTATCTTAACCAATTATATCTGCAGTGACCTTAGTTCCAAGTAAGATTACATTTTGACCCATAGTCTCTTTCACCTTTCTGCTCATGTCATTGGATTTAGGAAAATTAGGTGTGCAAATACTGTGACTCTTCAGGATAATAGGGAGCAGAATGCAAAACCCATGTGGATTTGAAAGGACCACCACAGGGAAGAGACAAGTGTCTCTCCTCACTTCCTGTAGGTCCATTCCTGCTTGTGACCACCACATCTTCCTGTCGTGCGAACACCAGGCACTGATGTATACAGTAGGTGGGCACAAGCCACAGGTCCTATTTTTTTCTTCCCCTGTGATGTTAGTGTATGGCATTTTCATGAATATGTGCCAGGGCATGGGATGATTGGCGGGATGGCATGGGCCCAGAAAGATCCTGGGTTATGGTAGCAGTCTTAAAGCCTCCTGAGTGCCACCTGCTATATTTGAGGTATTTCATATAAATTGCATTTCAGCCTCGCTTCCAGTCTGGGCAGTGGGCAGTGCCTTTTCCACGTTGGAGACAAGGACACTGAGGATCAGGAAAGTCCATTCTCTTGCTCAGGGTCACATAGCTAATTCACGATGGAAACTGAAGCCGTTCTGAATCCAGAGCCTGTTTTCTTTCTGTCTTTCTGTCTCTGACTTATTAAGTACCCCAATTTCCTAGCCTCTCTTGGAAAACATCATCGCAGGAAAAGCAGTCTGGTGGTATTTCCTGTCTTTTGGGTCTGTCTGTCTCTCTTTAAACAGAGCAGAGTTTACCCTGAGAAATCTGAATATTATGAGAAAAGAAGTTTCTTTAGATGGGATGTGCCAACATGGACAGACGATCCTAGGGACCCTTGCCCCTGTCATTGGACAGCTGCCTGTGGGGAGCTCCATGTTTCTGGTGCCAGTGTCTCTTGGAATTCTTGCCAGGCCCAAGGGTTTGCTTGCAATTGCTGGTGCGTGGTGGTGGGGATGTTTGTGGGTGGCTGTTTTTTATTTTGGTTTTGTTATCTGCCCTTTGTAGTAGTAACTCTGGCATCATTTCTGGCTGCTCAGATGTTCTGTGGCTTTCAAGCAAAGAGACTTGAAAATGTACCAAGTCAGAGGGCTTTAGAAAAAGTACTGTTTTTGAGCCAAGGCCCAGCTTTTTTTGGGCCATTGGTGACATGTTACGATGTCCCGTGGATCTTTGTGTGTGCAATCCCCTCTGCCTAGAAGGGGGATACACACGTGGCAGTTGACAGAAGTAAGCAGGCAACTAACATGCATCCATTGGGATGCTCAGCCCTCACCCCATTGTGACTGTGGGAGAAATACTAGTTTGATGTGGCCATATCTCTCCTTGTATCTTCCAAAGAAATGAGAAAACTTAAATATAAAATGTTTAGTTTAGTTCAGATTATTAAATGTTGGAAACTAAGTAAAAATAAAGTCCAAAACATAGTGTTGGACCACACAGGGCTTCCCAGGTCATTGATTTACAGTTTTAGGCCTATAACAGAACCCCTGGCCCCCAACTACCTCCTTTTCATTTCAGATTACAGTTTCAGGGAAGTACACTGTCTGTCCCCTCTGGTGGAAATTAGGGGCCTTCCTCGACTGCTGTCCATCTGCAGTCCCAACCCAGTACTTATTTTCCTGAATTTCAAGAGTCCTTGCACTTCTGTGTCATCCCCTGGACTGTGGCTTCTTCCCCCTTACGTCTGCCCTGTTGGCACATGGTGGATGCTCACTGAATGATTGCTGAGGGGGTCCTCGGTGCAAGTCAGGGTAGGGGGTGGGAGGAGTCAGCAGTGGTCCTCATTTCTCACCTGGCGTGTTTTTCTTCCTCTTCTCATTTGCATGTGTTCTGCTTGGCTTGGGTCTCAGAGTCAGGTCATCCTTTTGCTCTCAGATGGCAACTGTCACTGTTGATTATGCCTTGTGACTTTACCTGAGTTGCTTTAGAGAAAAAATTATAAATGTCATAGAAATTTCAATGGACTTGTCAATGCCAACCTGTTTTGGTTCCTAGAGGCTAAGTGGAGACACAAGACCGACAGGTTTCTGATACACACTGTTCTCAGCATTTTGGGGATGCCTGGCTTACTCATTCCTTTGTAGAACATTTTAGATTTGAAGCCATTTTCTTGAGGGCAGTCACACGCTGACATTTTTAGGCCAACTGGAATAGCATTTTGTTGGCTGTTCTGGGAAATGTGGGGGAAAGGCCCCCTTCTATCCTTGTAACGATGTCCTCAAGTCTAACCCGAGTGACAGACGGGGACTATTTCTAATGAGCCGCCAAGAGGTTTGCATCTGATATAATCCTGCAAGGATTCCTGTGGAGTTACATAAGATGGGCTTTCCCTCCTATTTGGAATGAGAACATTTAAAGGGGTCAGCCAGTTTCATGCTGGGAAGTCACTCTGCACATATGCTAAGAAAATGGATATATGTTTTTGAAAAATGTGAGCTCTTTTCCATCATTGAAAAGGAATGTAAAATGATCTATTTTTCAAAAAGGTGTAGAAATTGATGAGGCAAACAGAAGTCTATGAGTGGTTCATTTATGGGTTAGCAGAGAACATGTTCTGTGTTACAGACACTTGTAATAAGATGAAGAAATGTCCCAAGATAATTGTGGGGATGTATGAACTTAAAAGGGAATGGTGTGTGGGGGTGCATGTACATGTATTTCTGTCCTCCTTTCTTCCTGTCTTTGTGTGTGTGTGTGTGTGTGTGTGCGTGTGTGTGTGTTGTTTGTTTTTTTTTTTTTTTTGTCTTATTTGTTCTGTACTTGTTTATCTAATTTTAACGTTGAATTGAAAGATTGTGTGGTCACCTACCTGGCTCTGAGTTGGAAAACCATACCCAAGGAATGCTTGGACATGTGTTTGTTGCATTTAACACAGGCTCCTTGTTAGATTCTATACGTGGCAGGGCTTGGCCACTGCATTTATGAGAAAGTATTTTGGCCGCTGGAGAGAACAAAGCACTTGTTGATATCCCAGTGGAGTTGGTCAGCACCTCACAGAGATTCAGCAGCTGATGTACATTTCATTATGCGAAGCACCATTCCACAGTATCTTTCTGGGTTTTACAAGTTTAGGGACGTATTGGGTTTCTGACACATTTCTTTGAGGCATCCCAAAGACTACATCTTTAATTTTTTTTTAAAGATTTTATTTTTCTATTTATGAAAGACCCAAAGAGAGAGAGAGAGAGAGAGAGAGAGAGAGAGAGAGAGAGAGAGGCAGAGACATAGGTAGAGGGAGAAGCAGGCTCCACACAGGGAGCCAGACATGGGACTTGATCCTGGGACTCCAGGATCATGCCCTGGGCCAAAGGCAGACGCTAAACTGCTGAGCCACCCAGGGATTACCCCGTCTTCAATTTTTTAAGCCAAAGAGTAAAGTTACCCCAATTCGGTAAGTATAAGGATCTGTTGCATGAATGCAGAGAACCTATGGGAACATGATGATGATGGGTAACCCAGGATGAAGGGGTGAATGAGTAGAGATGGGGTCCTGTTCATAGGTCCATGACTTTTCAAGACAATTCTAACTTTAGTTATCAGAAAGTTAGGAGGCTCTGTGTTTCAGCATTAAACATAGGAGGAGATTTATAGCAGTAGGGGCACTTGATCTGCATAAAGAACATAAGACCTGGAATATGACATCTAAGCTCCAAGGCTTTTCTGTGATGCTGTACTGTAGATGGTCTCTTCAAGAGCAACTTTTACTTCTTTTTGTCTCTCCAGCCTCTGCACAGCACACACATCTCTGTTCCTTTATTCTGTTATCCTCTATTCTCTCACTACCTTCATATGTGCAGACACCCTGCCAGTTCTTTCTCCTGATTGCTTACCCCATGCTTTGCATAGAGCCCAGAATTTAATAGGAGCTCAATAAACAGTGGTATAATTCGTTGTAAGGTCACAGGGGGAAGGAGGATGTATTTGCTAAGGTCATGTCAGCTGCTGTAACAGATAAACCCGCACATATTTAGTGGTTCAAACTTAATAGATGTTTTCCTATTGACTGCCAGGGCCTCTCTTCCAAGTGTTGACTCAAGGGTCTTACTTCCTTCCATTTTATGGCTCTGCCATTTTCTGCATTGGGCCTAAAATTTTGGAAGTTTGAAAAAAAGGGCAGGGAGGATCACATAGGTGAAATTTTTATGGACCAAACCTGGAAGTAATGCATATTACTTCCATAGATACTCCACTTAGGATGAAAGTATTCAGTAAAGAGAGGAAAAAAGAACCCAAGAGTCATTTATGACTTTACCTTCTCTTGTGGAACTAGATTATAATTGCTGGGCAGGCAGGGATAGTGTTTTCTATATATTCTTATCTTTTTTATGATGTTTCTGAGCAAATAACAAGAGTGGGAAGGCTTTTGGTTGACCTTGAGCTTGAGTTTTCCATCTGCAGAAGAATTCTGTTTGCCTAACAAGGGTAGAGATTTGGAGTCAGGGAATCTTATTGCTGCCCATGAACTGATGAGATCATCTGGTCCAGCTGGCTGTATTAAGTTTCTGAGAGTCCTTTGAGAGATGCATGTACTTAGAGAAAATGCAAAAAAAAAAAAAAAAAAAAAAAAAAAAAAAAAAAAAGAAAGAAAGAAAGAAACAAACAAAAAGAAAAGTCACTGTAAACTCTCTAACAAGATTCTCTCTGATTTTCACAAGTAAGTGTCCATTAGAAGAATAAATTGAGTTTATCATTGGGGAGGGTTTATGATTCTACTAGGATTGTACCATATCTTAAATAGCTACTGAGTAGATTTGAAATTTTGAGGATACCCTCTGGTGCATCTAGTAGTTTCTACAGGAGAGCCAGTATTGTCCGTTATGTACCAGAGGAATACCACGTAGGTAAGATGAAACAGTCATTCAGTGCAGGTAGTTGCTTCAAACACTACACAGTACTTTCTTTTTATCTTTGCAGTAATCCACTGAGGTGTTTTCCCATTTTATAATTGAGGAAACTGAGGCCTACAGAGGTTAAGTAGCTTGTTGAAGATAATGTGGCTAAGTGGAGGAGCTGGAATTTGAACCAGGCGGCCTAAGGCAAGAACTCTGCAAAGGAGAATGCCTTGTCTTCTCTCTGATCTGAGCAACATTAGACTTGAGGGAATGGCAGAGCGATACCATCAACTTGCATGGAACGCTGGCCGTTGTCTGGGAATGATTGGACCAAAAATGTCTATTTGATTGGGCAAGTTGTTCCAGTGGTAGTAAAATAAACACCATTTCACTGACAATTATTATAATAGACATTTCCCTGACAGTTAATAAACTGGTATAGATACTACTTGATAATATAATCCGTGTTGCCAGTTTGGCTGCTAAACCCAAGAAACCCCTGGGCAGTGGTAGACAGATGCATTCTCGCACTGTTACTTATTTAACTCATGTCACACATGACTAGACAGCATTTTCATCAGTGAAAGTGTTTGGTTGTTGCCCTTTCTTTGACGCCGTCAGTCTCTGTGGGCTTGGACTTGCATATGTGTTGTGATTGTCATCTGTATTTTGCAGTGCCATGTCTAATGTATGTGCGTGTGTGTGGTATGTGTGTGTGTATTTTGCTATACCACCTTCAGGGTAGGTTAATACTGTTAGCCAAAGTAAAATAGTATTTTAAGCCTCCTCTCTGACTACTTAAAGCTCGGTATTAAAAAAATGGGTTATTTTCTCAGTACTAACTAGCATGGCTGACCTCATTTCCAAATTGGGAAACCATGTTTTCTTATACCAATAATGCAGCTATTTAAAATCTAGAGGGTGAAGTAGAAAGCACACAGTTGGTTCTGACAGGTGAGCCACACTTGGCCCTGGGTAGGCGCTTTTTAAGACACTAAAAGAATGCATGAACAAGTAAGTACGTCTTATTCTAGTTAATTTCTTTCATTTTCTTGAAAATAACCAAGCTAATATATTTCAGGTGGGGCACCTGGGTGGCTCAGGATGGCTAAGTGTCTGACTTTTGGTTACGACTTCAGTCCTGATCTAGGCTTGGGAGATTGAGTCCCACGTTGAGCTCTGCACTGAGCGTGGAGCCTGCATAAGATTCTCTCTCTGCCTCTACCTCTGTTCCCACACTGCACACACACGCTCGCTCTCTCCCGCCTCAAAAAAAAAAAATATATATATATATACATATATATGTATATAGACTTATATTTCAGGAGTGAGATTAGAATGCAAAGTATGTGCTCATTTTGATTTTGATATAATTTCAGACTTGTACAAAAGTTGCAAGAACTGGGCAAGAGATTTCCATATACCCTTTGGTTAGATTCACCAGTTTATACTTGGCTGCATTTATGTATCCTTCCCTTCCTACCTCTTTCCTTTTCTTCCTCTCAGGTGAATTCTCTCTTTCTCTCATACGCACACACAATTTGTATATTTGCATCTCATTTTCCCGAGTTGTGTGAGAGCAAGTTTGAAACCTCATACACCTTTACCATAACATACTTCTGTGAGTATTTATTCCTACAAGGCTGTTCTCTTACGTGACCACAGTACACCTATCAGGAGGGTGAATGTTAATATAAAACCATCATCTCCTTTTGTGAGTACGGCAGTCAGGTCTTTAACAGCCATTATTTTACCTGGTCCAGGATCTACATCACACTTAGTCACCATGTCTGTTTTCTAAGTTTGTATTTAATGAACAAATTTTTGAAGCAAAATCTCTGATGGAATTTCCAGTGAGCTACACTGGCCATCCTTCTAATCCATTCTCCTAGTTGCAGACAAAAATAGTCACTAAGTAGGGGAGGCAAAGGGTATCTTGACCCCCTTCCCTTGTTCCTTCCTTGAAAGACAAGGACTGTTTTTAGGGGTAGTGGTGGTGATTTTTCTGGCAGCTTTTCCTTAACAATAAATCCCAGGGTCTTGCTACCCTAGCAGCAAAAATCTCTTTCTTATGTTGAATCAGCAGAGGTGAGCAAGGTGGCCCTTGAGGAAAGTGCTGTTCTTCTGTGTTTCATACCGGAGTGACTGTTTTTCCCTCCTGTGGCCTCCCGGCGCAGAAGTCGTGTTTTCTGCTCCGCTCCTAGTCTTTCCTCCTCCCTATACTTCTATAATTTCACATTGGGAATTTGCAGTAATGTTAGATTGGCTCTGGCAAAGGCATTTTGATGACCCCTGTCTCGGATCATTATAGTAACTAATAAAAGCTTGAAAGTGACTGTCACTCCACAAGTGTGGTTCCAATGACTTGTGGCAAGCTCAGCTGTATAAATACGCGGGGGTTTTTTTGTTGTTGTTGTTGTGTAAATTTTGATCAAAGGGGAATGCATACACCATTTAGTCGAATGTTTTTTTGAATTTAATCACGTTTGAGTGTAAAACAATAAGCAGAAATAAAATGGCATTGGGAATGGGAGCTTAAGATTTGGAAAGAATGGGTATTGTTGGTCTGCATGGAAGCTTTCCAGACCTACATGCTGCAGAGCATTCTGGTGAGATGTGGAAGGTAGGGTCTAGGTGGCAGGGACCCTAACCGTGGTCGTGTATTCAATCCAAAGGCCTGGTGTTACAAGAGGGCCTAGAGTCACCAGCTTGTACGGAGGGGGATGATGCTTTGTCCTCCGATTCACAAACTGAACTTTGATTTAAAACTTTGGTATATTTAGTGTGATTATCTTTATGCCATTGAATTAAAATTTTGACTCCTAGAAAAAAAAATAGTAATTTTTTATATTTTCTTTGGGAGTCGCCTGCTGTGGCTCTAATTAGTTTTTATTCAATTACAGTTTTGCATGGTTGAATTGTGTTTTTCTTGTCTTAGGGCCGGACATCTTGTTAGCGAGTGGAATGGAGTCTTGAAGGAAGAGTGAGAGGGCTGCCTGTTTTAGCCCTTTCCTGGGAGCAGAGTCAGTGAAGGGAATTCAGAGGCTGTGACCCTGCCCCAGGCTCGAGAGTGAAGCCCCTGGCTTGGGTGTCCGCCCTGTGAAGGATGTAGAGCTGTGGTGTCTGTGCCATGTCTCTGGTGGGTGTAAGCACGTCTGTGTTTCTTTCTTGCGGGAGGCAAGACAACACACCCTGACCCTGCAGGGAAGACCATCTGCTCACAGTGTCTCCTCCTCTGGAGTCCTTCACCCATCCCATCGTTCATTCAGCAGATACTTCCTAAGTGCCTGTTTTGTGCCTGCCATGGTTCTAGGGATGTGGACTACATTAGTGGATGAACAATTACTCACCCCTGTGGATGCTTATATTCTGGAGAGAGACTAGAAATGGAAATAGGCATTATACATACACCGTGTAGTATGTTAGAAAGTACATTCAGAGGAAGAAAAAGTAGGGGAACAGGGTTTCACAGTGTTGCAGGATAGGAATGTGTTGTGCTTTTAGATTGTGTGGCCAGATAGGTCTCTTTGAAGATGCTATTTGAGCAAAGACTTGAATGGAGGTAAGGGCCGTACCTATAGAACATTGCAGGCAGAGGGAAATTTTAATGCATAGGCCCTTTGGTGCAGGACATGCCCTGGTGGACCAAGGGACAGTCAGGAGGCTGATGGGACTGGGGGAGTGAACCAGGAGGAATATGGTGGGAGATGTATCTGAGAACTAACTGGGTCCTAACCATGAAAGGATTTGCCTTGTGTTTGAGTGTCCTCATGGTCCTTGAGCTGATGCAAATTTTAACAAGATCCTTGCTGCAGTGTTGAAAATAGACTCTGAAGGGGTAAGGGAGAGAAAGAGGCAGAGAGAAAATGAGGTGGATGGTATAAGCCAGGAGAGAGGTGCTGGTGGCCATGACCAGGAAGCTGATAGCAAAGGTAGGGAGCAGTGGTTAGATTTTAGATGCATTTTGAAGGCAGGTGCCATGGGCTTTCCTGATGGAATAGATGCAGGATTTGAGAGAAAGATCGGAGACAGGACTGACCTAAGAGATCATTGGCCTGAGCATGATGAGAGGAGTGCAGTTGCCACTATTTCTGATGAGGAATGATCAGGAGGTGTATGAAGCTGTTTCCAGGAAGATAGAGTTCTGGATCTGTTGCCTCTGGGGTAGGTAGACATACCAGAGGACGTGTCATGGAGACAGAGAGGTAACCTGGCCTGGAGTTGAGGAAAGAAATCTGAGTTGGGTTGGGAGCCTGGGGAAGCTGGAAATGCCTGGTGACTGTTGCTCATGTGGATGGTTTTCGTGCCACCCTAAAACTGACCTGCTGGTCATTCAGGGATCCTTCTTTGTGATGTTAATCCCCCCGTGATTCCTGTTAAGGAGATGCTCAGTTTAGCCACTGAAGTTGATGTGTTCTTGGTATTAGGTGTTGTTTCTTGAGCTTTGCAGGGCGGGGTGCTGGGCACATACACTCAGAGGAAGCCATCAGAGTCCGAGAAAGCCTGAGATGAATGCAGACTTGGAGATGGCCTTTCTGAGACCTCACTGTGGGAGGAGGTGAGGGTACCCAGATGTGGGGCAGAGTGGGAACTGGAATCTGATTTGGCTGACTCCCCATCCATACTCTTTCTGCTCTTAGAGAACAGCTCCTGTTTTGAAGAGGCATTCAGAAAACTGATAATGCGGTGCTTTTGCTTCTTTCATCCACTTATCCATCTTTTATCATCCAGGAAAAGCTGAGTTGTGTTCTGGAAGGAAGAAAACAGCTGTTGCTTTTTTTGTCTTAAATATGTGCTCCTTGAGTGTTTATCAATAGGGGCGCAAGAGAGGGTTTTGGTAACAAAGTAAAAAGGTAATAGTTGGGGAAGGTTAAGGATTCATGTTCTGGTGGGGATTTCTGGTTCTCTGTGCCTCTGGTGGAGGCAGGATGTAGCTCTTTTGGCTTTCTGCTCTGCTTGTAGGGTGTGTCTTCTCTTGGCTCTTTTCTTGAGGGAGGACCTAGACTGTGCTGTCCATCCCTAGCCCAGAGAAAAGGCCATTTAGGGGCCAGGTATGTCACCTTACCTTTAGCCAAGACCTATATCCTGTCCCTGAGGCACCACTGGGAGGCAATATAGCACAGTCTGAACTAGATTCAAATCCTGGTCCTTTACTTAATTAGTATGTGACCTTGAGCACATTACTGAACATCTCAGCCACAGTTCCCTTATTTATTTGTAAAAGACACGTTCCCACACTGGAGATTTGTTGTGAGGAGCCAAATGAGAAAAAATGTATGTCAAGGGCCAGACACTGCACTTGGCACATAGTAAGTGTTGAATTAATGAAGCTATTATTATCACCCTCATTGCTGGCATTTCCTCCGATTCCTACCTGCGGCTTAGGCCAGTTTTGTTAAGATTAATTTAGTTTCCAAAAAAGATGTGCTAATTGGATTATTACATTTTCATGCGTTTATATTTATATATACACGCAGAGCTTTGAAATCTACACATGTATATATTTATCCATTCAAGTCTCTCTCTTAAAAATCTGTAAGAATTATATTTTTGAGTCATTGAACCATGATGAAATTGTTTTTCAAAAAAAGATTTGCTATAAGTGATCATTATGTAGGCCATCAAGATGGAGAGTATTGTACAAATGGAAGTTACAAGAAACAACCAGAAAGAAGCCTGATGTTAAGGCAGGGCCACTAGTAGAGTACATATTTTTATAATCTGGGTATTTAAAAACATTGGCACTTGCTTGCATTGTTTAGGGCTGGATGGCACAGACAAGGCTGTTTTGGGGTTGGAATAAATATTTTTTTGATTAATGCTACAACTTGTAGACTTGTAATCACGAGTGACTTATCAGCAGCTTTTCAAAATCTGACATTCCACACGGAATGCCCCAGTGAAGGAAAGTTAGCACTCTGTGAATGCTTTTACAGTTGAATTCCACACACATGAATTATGACAAGTGAGGCGACTACTCTGTGGTTTGTTGTGTCTGGTCTGGTTCCTACTTTTAAAGTTGCAGTTGCGTTTGGTCATTTGAAGCTTATTTTCACAGTCTGGCCAAGCCAGCAGGGTCCCGGGGCTCTGTAGGGGACATAAGCCGCCAGCCTTTAAGTTAGAACGCTCAGTAGATAAGCATTTCAAGACTGCATTGCATCATACAAAGGGACTTACGGGCTTATTTAACATACACTATTTGACTTAATTTAGATATTTAATGGAAAGAAAAGCCTTTTATTATCACTGAAGGAAAGAACTGCCAAACATTGTGAGGCTCAGTTGAAATATTATAACGGATGTACAGAGTGCAAATATATTTCACTGCCTTACATAATGGGGTGTTTAATAATAGTTGTTTCTTTAAATTTAGCACATTTATCTTAGATATTTGCACTTTGTAAATTATATGCTGTGGTTCAAGAAACTCCTATTTTTTGTGTGTGTTTTTTAAAAATTTGTTTTAATGAAGTATGTACTGATTTTTAAAAATGAATTTCAACTGTGATTTATGTTTCTTTCATGAGCCCAGATTGGGGAGTCCATGCCAGGAATGAACACTTCCATCCTGTCTTTTGAGAAACATAAATGTGAGCAGTAGCTGGATCTGCTGACCTGATTGGCCACAGCTCTGCTGAACATTTCACGTGGTACGCACTGGCCTGCTGTGTAGATCTGGCATCTGGGAACAGTAGGGTAGTAACCTGTAACACTGTGGAGAAGGTACACATGGGTGTCTGAGAGCAGACCCTGGCACATTGCTGCACCTGTATGCCTGCCTCTTTCACAGGAACTGTACTCAGTCAGGTTGCCAAGGCACAAGATCAGCTGAGTCCCAATTCAATGTCTACTTTTGTTTTTCCAGGACATGGGGAGCTGTTATGGGCTGAATTGTGTCCTCCACCGCCCCCCACCCCCCGCTACCACATTCATATGTTGACGTCCTAACCCCTAGTATCTCAGAATGTGACCATCTTTGGAGATAGAGTGTTGATGGTGTTAATTAAAGTAAAATGACATTATTATTATTAACCGAAATCCCGTGTGAGTGGTGTCCTCTAAGAAGATGAGATTAGGACCCAGATGAACAAAGGAATGCCCTGTGAAGACGCAGGGAGAAGATGGCCATCCGTAAGACAAAGAGAGGGGTCTCATAAGAAACCAACCCTGCTGACACCTTGATCTCAGATTTCCAGCCTCTAGAACGAAGAGAAAACAAATGTCTGTCCTTTAAACCACCAAATCTGCGATACTGTTTATGGTAGCCTGAGTAAACTGATACCCAAGCAAATCAGAATCTATAGGAGGACATGTGCCATTTGGGAAAGTCTTTTCCGTATTTTTTTTTTTTTTAAGATTTTATTTATTCATGCAGGACACACAGAGAGAAGCAGAGACATAGGCAGAGAGAGAGAAGCAGGCTCCCCCTGGGGGGAGCCTGATGCAGGACTCAATCCCAGGACCCCTGGATCATGACCTGAGCCCAAGGTAGACGCTCAACTGCTAAGCCACCTGGGCGTCCCATCTTTTCCGTAGTATAATACAATATTAAATATAGAAAACAATGACCAGGAAACCTTTACCGGGGAAGAAAAGCTATGAGATTGACTAGATCCATGCGGTGAATGGAGTGGCATTAGTGGATGCCGAAGCCATAACACGGGTAACGTTTATTGCTCTAGGCTGGCCATGGGGCCAGGGTGTGACAGACATTATCTCTTTCAGTTCCTACCACAATCTGATTGTTGTCACCACCTCCTAAGTAAGGAAATTGAGGCAAGAAGACATCTATGGGATTTCATAGTCAGCAGAGTAGGAGCTGGGGCTCAAAGCCAGATAGTCCTTCCCTAGGCCTGTCCATGTTGTTGCTTTGCCAGCCTTGGAAGATTGGGGGCCAAAGAGGGGTATTTGTTGGATCTATTGTGATTATTAGTTAAAAGATACTGAGGTGCACTAGCCTTGGACGCGGTTTGGTCCCACCTCCAGAGAGCGGCTATGAAGTGCATTGAGCATGGTGAAGACGTCACTAGTAATTGTGATAATCAGGACTATTATAGAGTACTTCGTGTGAGCCCTGATCTAAATAAGCCCTGTACATACTGCCAGTTTCATTCTCAAAGCAGTCTGAAGCAATTTTCCCAGATCTTCTGATGGGTCCACACCCAGGGGATCTGATCCCAGCCCCTGAACCCTTCACCACTGCCTCCCCAACAGCATGGCATCTGTTATAAGGAGGGGAAAGAGGATGGCTAATGTTTGGGTTTTGAAAACAGGAAAAGCATTCTCCCTTTTCCCTTATTACAAAAGTGATTTATGATAAATGTAAAACATTTTAAAACCAACCCCAAAGCAAAAATAAAGAAAACATATCTATAGTCCCATCCCCTAATAAGAATTACTGCTAGTGATTTTCTGTCTGCCTTTGTAGTCTTTTTACTTGGAAACATACTTCCCGTGACTGTAAATATATTAATATTTTCACGAGCAGCCAACAGTAGTTAGGAAAGAGCCAGGACTGTGGAATAAGACCTGGATTTAAATCATAGCATTCACTTACTAGCTGCAGGACTTTGAACAAGTTATTTAATTTCTTTTTGTCTTTAAAATGGGATAGTAAACAGATAAAACTTATTTCATTGGGGTTTACAGTAACCCAGTGTTTGTAATGTACCTTTTTGTAGCATTTGGCACACAATAAATTTACAAACCATAACTTTAAGAAGAATCCAGTTTTTGTAACACGTCTTTGTTACTTAGCAACATATCATTCAACAAACACTTGGTGAGCAGGTATGATTGGGGATCGTGTTTCCTTCTATGTCCTTGTCTATTTTTACAACCCCTCTTAATGTCTGCATAGTATTTCATCAGTATGAACCCCTATTGCGGTTAATTTTCACTGGACATTTATCTTCCCCAGCTTTTATGTGCCATTGGCAATGCTGTGTGTCATGTTTCTTTGCAACCTTGTTGCTGAATTTTCCCTAGCGATTACTGTTTCATGAGGATCAATTCCAAAGACTAGGGGATGGACAGGAATGACCTGGTTTGAAACAGTACCAAATCATTCCCTGGGAAGGTCGCGATCACTTACCCTGAACCCAGCTGTGCATGAGAGTGCCCATTTCTTTCTCTTTCTTTTTAAAAAATTCCCTGTGCTATACTTTTCACCTCCTTGACTTCTATTTTGTGAGTTTTTGATGTAATATTAGATTGATGGACACAAAAGAAAAATGGGGCATAATTATGCTCTATGGGCCACTGGCTCAAATCTGGCCTCATAAAGGATGGGCAGTGGCTCTAAGCATTGAGAGAGGGGAGACTGGTTGGGCACTGGTGTTCAATTAATTGTGTGGTCCAAGCAAAGGTGAGAACAGCAGCTGTCACATATGGAGCCCTCACCATGAGCCAAGTGTTGAGTACATGCTTTCAACCTGTGTAATTTAATTTTGACAGCAGAGCTTTGGGCTGGGGACACCTGGGGAGTCTTTTTAGCTCCATTTTATAGATGTAGAAGCAGAGGTTTAGGGAAGTTATATAATTTGCCCCAAATCACAAGTTAGATTACTCTGTGGCAGAGCTAAGAGTTGGACCTAGGAGCTCAGACTGCCAGGTTCCTGTTCTTGTCCTGAGCTATTAGAAATGGAGATGGACACAACAGCCAGCACGGAAATCAAATGGGAGCTGGCTGGTGTTGGGGGAGGGCAGAAGGGGAACCTCACAGGGTTTCTAGCTTGTTGGAATAGATGACGAGACTTTGACAGACACAGGGAAGCATGAGTATTCACATGGTACATATGGGGTCATGGAGACTGAGGCTGGAGATCTGCCAAGAGATGTAATAACACCACTTACATGTTTTAAGGCTTACATGCATTATTGCACTTAATCCTCAGACTATCCCATGACATAGGAACTGTCATTACCCCCAGTTTAATGCTATGGAAACTGAGGCCCAGACAGCTTGAATAACCTGGTCCATGACTGTCACAGCCGGAATTGGACCCCAGGCAGCCACATTCTGATGCTGTGGGCCAGAGTAGACCGGGAACTAGAACTCTGTGGGGAGTTTGCAACCTGGGATGGATTTGTTGGAAGTGATTTCTCTCAGCTTTTGAACTTTGTAGCAATTATTGCCTGTAGAATCAGGCTAGCAATTAATTATGTACTTCCCGTGACACAACTCTCATTTAAATCCTGTATTGTAAAAAAAAAAAAAAAAAAAAAATCATGTATTGTTACTTAACTTCTCATGCTGGGAAGACCACTGTGCTTGGCTATCCCTCTTCCCAACTTCAAAACGTGTGTGCGGCAGTGAAACAGAGTGGGGCTCACTGAATGTTTAAATTTCACTTGAGGAGTCTTGTCTTGTAGACTTTTAAACAGGTGCCTTTTCTGAAAGGGAAGGGTGGTGGGGACGGTGCCCAGGTTTGTGAGTCAGAAGGAAATTTGAGAACAGAAGAGACAGAGCACTAGAAAGAGTCCCTTTTGCACAGGTGGTGGAAGGACCAAATGGGTGCCTCGAACACCTGCCTGACCCCTCTCTGCCGCACCTCCGTTCTCAGTGGGGGGGCCATGCCATGCAGCATCCAGGTCACGCAGCTTCCAGGGCTCACTTGGTCCTTTGCTTTTCCTCCTTCCTAGGATTTGCCTGACTGAGAGCAGGAAGCCAAGGGATCTAGTGTATCCATGCTCCCAGGAGGATTCTAACCCTTGTCTTCCATTTGGGCTTTATCTTGGGAGCTGTTTGATTCAGATGTTCTCAGGTTTCCCAGTTGAGCGACTGGAAGAGTGATCCTCTTGTATTTGGTACCTATTAACGGAGGAGACGTGGCTTTGAGAGACACATGGCTCTATCACTTATTAACGGTGGCTTTGGGGAAAGGATGCAGCTTCTCTGAACCTCAGTCACCTCATCTGTAAGATGATAGCACACACTTGGGACCACCCTTATAAGGCTTATAAGAGATTGGGCACAAATGCTCAGTACGGAGCCCTGGGTGCGCAGTCAGGGCTCCATCCACATTGGCTGGTCTCAGAACTGGATGTCCTCAGGGGAGTATCCAGAGGCCTCCCAGTTTGTCGAGCCACCGGGGTGAAAGGCCAGTGTGTTCCTTCTTTTCTTGTATTTACAACAGCTATTTCACCACTTTGACACTCTGACACTTTTCCGTGATGACGTGGTCCTAATCATTAGCTCTTCTGCCCTCCTGAGGCTTTTCCCAACCGCGTCATTCCACTGCCTGGAATGTGCACTTCTTTCTCAAAAGGGGATGTGGCCACTGGGTGTTGGACAGCTCTGAGTCTGCTTGTTCTTGTATACTTACCGTCCTGGTTAGTTCTGTGCGTGCGCGCGCGCGCGTGTGTGTTTTTACTTTTTGAAACTGTGAGAATTGTCTGGAAGTTCTTCAGTCATTTCATTAGTCATTCAACTTCTTTGGTCTTTATGACTGAAGACCAATTTCTCTGAGGCAGTGGGTCAGATGGCCGTGGCCGGCTGGGTAACCGTATCTCCACTGAGTCAGCCGTCTGCTCAGACAGCTAAAAGCTGAAGTATGCTTGATGACTCGTTGCTGGCCAGTGTCCCATTAACTCCGAATTTCATTTCTGCTCCTAAGTTGTGGGAACTCGGATGCCTTTGTGGGTTGTTCGAAAGCACTCCCAAGGATTGTATTGATTAGATTTTGAAGCCTGGAATTGTCGGTTATCTCCCGATGTGGTGTTTTCGATTTGAGGCCAAGGTGTAAAGTTGTGACGTGGTATTGTTGAAAAAGGTAGGATTTCCTGCCATCAATTTAGAGGAAGAGAAACCCAGGCTCTGAGAACCTCACTGACTTGCAGGAGGTTTCAAATAGTTGGTGGCAAAGCTCGGACAGGATATGCTCTTCCTACTAATTCATCATGCAATAACCACCCTCCTGGGCCTTGTTGTCCTTGTGCTAAAACTACACGAGAAGCTGTTTGTTTTTGATTCCCCCACCTGGATTGGAGAGCTGATCTGAATGTCAGGGATGGTTGTGACCCCCTGTCTAACGTATCCCAGAGGCACGTCATAACCTTGGAAGAGAAGTCTGTTTAGTGTGCGTCTTCTCTGTTGTCTGTGTATTGTGTATGCCAACCATCTTGGATGGATGAGAGGCCTTACCGGATCACTGTGTGTTCTAACGTCATCCCTTCCCTACAGCACCATACATGATGAAATAATCATACTTAGTAAATGAGGATGTTTATCTTATTATGGGACCACAACCTTGACTGTTTTGTCATTGTCTTTTAACTTCTTTAACTTGGGCATGAATTTAGATGATTTGAGGGTATGTGGGGATATTATTTGTTTTAACAGAGAATCTGGCCTCTTTGTTTTTATTCCTTTAAGTAATTTGTAATTAACCTCAAAGGCCTGTGGTAAGATGGCTTTTGTTTCTAGTTGGAATATGGGGACACAGAATTCTCTAGAAGAGAGATTTGGCTCAAACTGCAGTGGAACTTCATGTTTCATCCCACAGAGTGGCTCTTGTAAACACCACTTTAAAATCCTTCTTTAAGACCGTTAGTTTTCTCAAAAAATATTTTTCTTTTTTCCTCCCTTAGCTCTTGTTATTTTTTTCCCTTTTCCAATAATGGAGAACTTTCCCTTTTTATAGTCGAAGCAGCTACTTTTATTGTTGTTGTTATTATTATTATTTTACGATTTTATTTATTTATTTGACAGAAAGAGAAAGAGAGCACAAGCAGAGGTGGTAGTGACAGGCAGATGGAGAGGGAGAAGCAGGCTCTCCCCAGAGTGGAGAGTCTTAAGTGGGGCTCGATCCCACGACCGCAGGATCATGACCTGAGCCAAGGACATGCGCTTAACCAACAGAACCACCCAGGTGCCCCAGCTGCTACCTTTATCTTAATTGTGAAGCAGGCAAAAGGCATCATAGAGAACAAGTCTCAAAAGAATTGCAGTTGATTCTATGACCCAGTTGGCTCATTCTTTGAAAAGTTGTTTTATTGCCCCCTCCCCATATCAGTTAGGTATGCTGATTATTTAACCTTAACATTTCACAGGAAATACAGATCCTGTTAATGAGACAAGCTCTGGTGTCCTTGCAGGTAGCTTCCCATGGAAGGGTACTGCTGGGGAAACCAAGGCATGAGTTTGCTACTTTGTTCTTATACAGGACCTGCCATTATAGTTTTTTCTTGTTAGTAACATCATCCATATGAATGCGATTTTTATTCTCATCCAATAGAGAGGCTTTGCTTACCCACAATGCATCTCAAGCTTTAGAACAGATACATGGGGATCGTGTTTCTAGTGAAAGTGAAATTATTTATTTATTACCTTGTTTACCATGGATTGTCAAAAATATGCTTTGAATTTAACAGTTTGGCAAACAAGTGTGCTAGTGATCAAAAAAGCTCTCCCCTCAAAGTAATCATATTTATAGAGCAAGACTCAAAACAAAATACTTGATCGTGATAAGCCCAGCCAATGAAAAGAAAGTAAACATGTTTACCACAAAAGCCTTATAAAGAGCCCAGCTGGCACCTAGCTCTCTGTTCACTTGACTGTTCTTCCAAGGAGCTACCAAGGCTCCCCTGGGCCTCAGGGACAGAGACGCCATGTGTCCTACCAGCTGAAGGCCCACCTTGTGGAAACGCTGCCCACTTAGTGTAGCCTGATTTGCCAGTGGGAATGGAATATTTGTATTTTGAGCCATTGGACTGAACCATGAATGGAAGGTGTTTGTGAAATTGAACCCGGGGTTCCCATGGTTCTTAATAGAAACTTGTCACTGATTGGGTGCCAAATAGGCTTATGGGGAGTCTTCCCGACTCCCTGAAAGGGCCCCAGATTAACACTGCATGTCCTGACCTTCTGTCCCAGACACTGTAGTATAGGCAGTGAGGATATAAAACGTGAATCATACCAGCCCCTGCCTTCACCCAGCTTATTCTGGTGAAGGAACCAAATCGCTTAAATAAGAGATTGGTAGAAAAGATAAGGGCATCCTGAGTAATGCAGGGAATTTCGGGGACTGAGTGCTATGGTGTGAGCCTTAGATGATGTAAAAGAGAGGGACTTCAGATGGAGGATGTTGGATGGTGGAGGAATTTTGGACTAGAGGTGGTTGCGGCTTGTCTCAGTACAGTCCAGGATCAAAGTTCAGGAGAAATGATCCAGTGAGAGGTGGCTCAATGGAAAATTATTAGTGAATTTCAGAATTGAAGGTCTTAGAGGTGGAGTAGTTCTAAAGGATGGTGAGATCCATGTTTTGGCCATGACCTCAAATGTAGAGGAAGTGGTAGTGGTTCATTAGCACTTAATGAGCCCTTATTGAATATGGGCAAATATTACCCCAGTTTTCAGGTACAACTTGCCCAGAGTTGCAGCTGGTAAGTGGCATAGCTAGGATGGGACATATGCAGTCGTTCCGAAGCCCATGCTTTAAGCTACTGCACTGTACTGTTTCTCAGTGGAAGCTCTTAGGATAAAGGAAATTAAGATAGCCAGGTGTGTATTCACTTATTCCAAAGATTTTCTTTTTTTTTTTTTGAGTACTTTGTTTATACCAGACCTTATGTAAGCATTGACCAGGTTATCGAAGGACCATCTTCATGGCTGTTAAGGGTTGAAAGAGGGGGCCACATTGGAAGGATCTAGATGGAAATTGTGAACTAGGTACTAAAAATCTTAAAAAGTATGGGAGGGCGTCCTTGACACTTAGAATTAATGGTCATATGGCTGGGCTGGGTACAATTGTTCCCTCTCATGCGGTCATCAGAAGAAGAGTTTTGGGGTGCCAGGGTGGTTCAGTCAGTTAAGCATCCAATGCTTGGTTTCGGCTCAGGCTGTGATCTCAGGATTGTGAGATCCAGCCCCATGTTGGGCTTTGTGCTAGGTATGGAGCCTGTTTAAGATTCTCCCTCTTGCTCTCCCTCTGCACTGCCCCCTACCCTTGCACCCACTGGCATGTGTGTATGCTTTTGACTTAAAACAAACAAAAAGGGTCTTGAAGTATGGAGGAATCATGGTGAAGAGGGGCAATGGTTTTTTCCTGGGAGGTAGATGATGGGCAACGTGGGCTGTTAGCAGAGCGATACCTTAGTTCTAAGAAAGGGAAATGGTTGCCTGAGGTCACAGGATGTTGAGTGAATGGCTTTTGGAAAAGATATAAAGGGCATCTTTAAGGAAAAAGGAAAGTTTCTAGATTTTTCATGATGTTGGTAATGGAGGGCAGTGGGAAGAGGTGAGCATTGGAGCCAAGTTGAAGGATGAGTGGAGTTTATTCAGTACAGAAATGAGAATCTGGAATGGCCAAAGGCAGCAGGATACTTAAGGTACCTCTTATCCTTGAAGAGGGCGGTCCACTTAAGTCACTCATCTTTTCCATGCCGAGGTCAGACATAAGCTAGGCTGCTTACTGGGGAGACAGAAGCCACAGGAAGACAATCCTCCAGATTTTAAATGGCTCGTTAAGATTTTTAGTGAAGAAAGCACAATAAACAAGCAAACACAGAAGGTTTCTGGTTGAGCCTCAGTGAACTAGAAAAGTAATTACATGGAAACCATATTCCCCATGTGTTCTAATTAATCTAATGGGTTTACTTAAAAACTTGTTTTTGAGCATAGATACCAACAAGTCCTCTGATGAGTTGAAAGAAATCTTGCTGGTGAAAGTTAAGCAAGAGAATTGTAGTTAGCTTTGGAGAATTTAATTGAAATGAAGTCAGGTGGGCTCGCTGAAGCCAAAAATGTTGGTATATTTAACCCATTTGATTAAGTTTGGTTGACCATTTTTATTAGAACTTTCTAACCCAGCTGTTCTGACAGAAGCTTCTTTAGGGTACATTTGAAGTGATTATTATTTTAGAAACATAAATATTATTTGTTCTTCCCTTCTGAGCTTTATTAATTGAGGCAGATTGGCATTTTATTTGTGAGCTGACAACATACACCTTTTTACTTTTATTTTTTATTTTTTATTTTTTTGCAGTCGGTGTGCTTTTTGAACTGGGTTCAGCATTGTCAGAAAGTTATTCATGGGAGTTGATGATGGAGCCTGCTCCACCCACTTCTGTTCCCTTTCTATTTTGGTGCCATTTGCAACAAAAGAAACTAAGTTAATAAATTAGAGAAGGATTGAAGCTCTCACAAATGCTCTCTTTCCCATCAGGTTGTGTAACTGAGGAGACAAAGTGGGCCCCCTCTTCCTGTAGCACATGGGGCCTGAAGGAACATCCGTGCGAACCGCACGAGATGGCCCTGGCCTAATCTCATATGGCTGCATTAAAAAGTCTGTAAATATATACATTTGTGGCTGTGTGCATTCATATATACATCTCTGTATGTGTGTACATTCATGGGTACATATATTTTTGTGTGTACATGTGTACATACATGCATGTTTACATTATGGGGCTATATAAAATTCCAGGTTTAGCGGTTTAAAACCAGAGGAGATCCAGTGGACAGTGGGTTGAATTTGAGTTTGTGTCAGGGTTCCTGTGGGAAAAAGGATGGCTTTTACCTCTCCCCTTGTCTGGAAGGACTAGGGAAGGGCAGGTAGTGGTTACTAGGACAAAGAGACTATATCTTTATGGAGAGGGCTGCCTGGTGGGTGCTGTGACCTTTCATGGACTCAACCTGCATTTCCCTGGAGGGAAGGAAGCCCAGCAGTAAATGCCCCATCTTATCTGTCCTCCTGTGATGAGACCTCCATCTCAGCTGGAAAGCCAGAGGGCAAGGATATCTGTTGATGCTGTCCACAAAGAGCAGCCTTCCAGGGCCTAGAGTAGGGTAGGGGGACATTGGGCAAAGAATCTGGAGAGGCACACAGAAAACCATGCACTGCATTTTGTTCTGTGAACTTCTTTGGGCTTGACACTCCTGTATTCACTCAGCGAACCCATGGGGAGAGGTGAAGAGGTCAAGGTGGCAAATCAGTTCCCAGGTCTTCAGGATGGTTAGAAAGCATCTGAGAGCAGTGGTATAGAAAGTGGTATAGAAAGTGTGGTGCCTGCACCAACAGCACCTGATTCACTTGGGAGTTTTCTAGAAATTCTCAGGCCCTACCCCAGACCTACTAAATTAGGCCCTCTGGTGGAGGGGCCCAGCCATCTGTGTTTTATGAACCCTCCTGGGGATTCCAAGGCTCCTTCAAGATTGCAAACCACTGCTGGATGTCTTGAGGTGTTGGATGGTCAGCAAATGATGACAGTTTGCCAAGCCGGAAATGCCAGGCAGGAGCTTGTTGTCTGTATCAAACCACTGCTTTGCACTCCACAGGCTTCCAGTCCTCCTTTCTTAGGATGTTTCCTAGGATGGCAGAGAAACAGAATAATAATGCATTACATTTAGGCCACGGGTGCTAATACCTAATGCAGTTCATGCCTTTAATTTCCGAGTTGCCCTCAGCCATACAAGGAAGTACCAGGCCAGGCCTTAGACTTTTGGAGGTTGTTTTTGAAAAGCAGATGCAAATGCAGCCTGCTAGCTTGTTGTTTTCACCGTGCCTGGCAGTGTTTGGTAAACAACTTGATTGCTAGGTCTTGGCCTCAGGGAACCACAGCTGCTCTCTCCAGCTCCCTGCAGACTTTTGTACTGAGCAAGGATTGCTTCAGGGAAAAATAAACAGGGGAGAACAAAACAAGTAAACATCATGGTTGTTTTGTGGCTGCCTCTACCTGTTTTCCTGGAGCTGTTTTGCAACCACAGTTCCTGGGCTTTGGTTCCTCTACTTTAAAAAACAACAACAACAACAACAACAAAAAACACAAAGCTGGACCCTGTGACATCCTGGGCTTCTTTCTCTGGTTAGACTGTGGAATGACCACGGGACCTGGGAAGCCTGGGTCGCCGCCACTGCAAGAATATATGCATTTTTAAATATGTAAATTGAAAGGGAGCAGGCTTCATTCTTTCTAATGACCCCCAAGATGGTAATCTGGTTTTTTGAGTCTCTAGGAAAACAGATTGAATATGGCACAATTAAAGTTTCAGTACTTCTAGGTTTTTCTCTAAAATAATTTAATGAGCTTTTAATTTATTGCAGCTCCTGATTTAGTAGGGTTAAGGAAGGTTTGCTACTGACCCCCTGGGCCCAGGTGCTCTTCTGGGGCTCTAGTGAAGCAAAGTCCTGCTGATGTGTCAACTGGGACCTCTTGGGGCTGAGCCCTGGCTCCCTAAACAGCTTGGCCCTAAAGAGATGGAGAGTGAGGTAGTGCCCCTCAGAGTGGAGGCAAGGACCCATCTTCATCCAGATTACCTGGAGTATCTGGCCAAAATGCAGATTCCTGCGGCCTGACTCTCTGGACTGAGGGTGGGGGCAGGAATATGGATTTCAAGCTGGTGCCCTGGTTGCACACTCAGGTTTGCAGAGCAAGGCCTTGGTGATCGATATTGCCACAGTGTCAATAAGTGAGCTGGGCCAGGGGGCATGTGTTGTGCTGCCAGATTTTTAAATTTATTTTTACATAAGAAATGTTTTTATTTTTGAGACATGCACATCATTTTTGATGTGTTTAGTTTTCATTGACTCATGAGTTCATTATTTTGGCTCCCCCTTTTCTTTTTAAATCAGAGAAATAATTTTCTTTTGGCCTGGAATACATCTTTCTGAATGTCCTTGTAAAGAGGTGATGGACTTCTGTTTGTATGAAAAGATCTTTATTTCATCCTCATTTTTGAAAGATTTTTTTTTTTTTTTTCTGGGTATACAATTCTAGGTAGACAGTTTTTGCCTCTGGGTGGTTTTCTGGGTAATGTATTTGGATATCTGTCTTCTTTTCTTTTCTTTTTTTTTAATTTAAAAAATTTTAAATTCCAGTGGCTGTATGTTTTAATTTCTAGAGTTCAGAGTTTGGCTAGAGTTATAGAGCTTATATCTTATAAATGCATGTTTATGTACTGCATGTAGTGTGTACATGTGTATATAGTATGTACTTTATAGTATACATACTCTATATATAAAGACTCAAGTATTTTTTACATAATATTTTGGTTAGACTTACAGAGCTTGTATTTTATAGTATATAAAGGTGTATATATGTACTTTATATATGTATGAATTATGGTGTATGTGTATATATACAGTATGTATTTTGTATATATACACTGCAAATACATATGAAAAGTGGACTATATATTATTTATAGAGTATTTTGGTCAGAGTTACAGAGAGTTTGGAATTCAGTTCTGGGTCTATGGGACTCTTAAAACCTATACAAATAAAACTAAAAAAAGTTCCATAAACCATGGTGGTAGTTGTTTTTTGTTTTTGTTTTTGTTTTTGTTTTTGTTTTTGTTTTTGTTTGTTATGGGGCTCAAACTCAAGACCCTGAGATCCAGACCTGAGCTGAGATGAAGAGTCAGACACCCAACCGATTGAGCCACCGAGAGCCCCCATTGTTTTTTATTCTCATCTATGCGTGGTGACTTTCATATTTTAGGAAATCAAGCAAGACAACACTAACGATAACACTTAGAGCATTGTTTGGCCAGCCTGTGTCTTAGCTGGAAACCTGCAGCTTCTCTGAGCATGAATGAAAAGGAAAGCTCCATGAACTGCTGTTTTTTGGTGTGCCTTGCCTCCTCCCCACCTCCAAGCCTCTGAATAGCACATTCTGGTTTTGTGAAACACCTTTGCTACCCCACCTTCCAGTTCCTTCTAAAACTTGCTTGAGATAATTCCTCTGGAGAGCCCTTACGTATGCAGATACCTACTGTGTTTTTCTGTGTTCAGTTATACAGCCTCTCCGTGCTTCCAGATACCTCCAGAATCACGGACATGGCATGACTTGGGCAGTCATTTGGCATGGGGCTTGCAAGTTTGTTCTTTCTCCCCCCCCTTCTTTCACATGTGCTATTAAAAAGTGAGCTGCTATCTTTTAAAAATTAGGAAATTTCACAAAACAGTAAAGATGACTGTGTTCCTTCATAGAATTAGAAGCTCTTGAAGCCCCGGGCTTATGTTCCCCTATGGCAACATTTGGCTTGTGGAGGGCACTGGCTGCCCTCTTTGGCTGAAAAACTGCTGGTCTTCAAGTTTGCAACCTGGCGCGTTGCTCTCTGCACCTTACACCTGACCTATTTTTCTCACTTGCACTGACTGCCTGGTCATTGTGGGGTGCCTTAGCTCTCCCTGTGTGAAGCAGAAAGTTCAGGATCACAGAGGCTACAAGACCTTGCAGTGAGCTTGAGTCAGAAGGGTGTCTAGTACAAGGTAGGCACTCAAAATGTTTGTATGACTGTATTGACTGGAAAAATACAGAGCTCTAACGAGTGCACACTAACAAGGGGTAGAGTCAAGTCCCTGCTTCTGTGGGTTTAGGGGCAAGTTCCTAAGACTCCACCTTAGTTTTCTTATCTGCATCTTTTAAACTTACAACATTGTCTACTAGGAACTTTGTCATATGAAGAGAAGTAAATGAAACAATTGCTATAAAATACTTAATATCTAGCACATCATGAGTTTTCAGTCAATAGTATTTTTGTAGGATGCTGAAGAATGAATTCTTTTTGATGATTGATTCATTTGTTGACCCAATAAATCTGTATGGAGTGCCTGCTATACACCAGGCACTTTTTCTGAAGTTTTAGAGTAGAGTGATAAATAAAACAGAGATGTTCCCTTATCTTGCAGAGCTTAGATTCAAGTGGGGAAGACCAGTGAATAAATGAGAAAAAAGTTCAGAGATTACGACAGAAGCTCTGGAGAAAGCAAATAGGTTGTTCTCACTGAGAGGCATTAGGGATCTAACCTAAGTAGGTAGGCAGGACAGTCTACTTGAAGCAGCCTTTGCCCCTAAGACCCAGTGATGAGAAAGCCATTTGTGTAAGGAGGAGACTCAGGGCATTTCAAGGGAGCTGGGACTGGGGGCAGGGGGCGGGGGGCGGGGAAACCAGTGCTCCAGCCCTGAGACAGAAAAGCATAGCTTGATTGAAGTGGAAGGAAGACCACTATAACTGTGTTGTAGTTGGGAATTGGCTTGGTGACTGGAAGTGGCAGAGAAGTAGAAAGTGATCCATTTGCAGGGCTTTATAGGCCACAGGGAGAAGTGTGTTTTTATCCTAAAAGATGGTAAACAAGCTTAGTCCATTTCTTTTTGCTGATGACTCTAAGCTACGCTTATACATACAAAAGTCTGAGAAACACTCATGCGTAATACATTGGGGCCGATTTCCATAGTAGTTGGAACTGTACTTTGTAGAGAGAAATGGAAGCCTTCCATGGGCACCCAAGGAATGCTGTCAGCCATCAAGGGTGGCAGCTCACCAGGGTTGGGCACTAGTGCCAGGGTAAGAATTCTTCTATGCATGTGCAAAAACCCTCTGCCTATAGCACATCTTCAGTGTTGATGGCAGATTGACATAAGAATGATCTGCGATAAAAATCTTTTTAATCAGTAATATTAAAGGAGAAGTTTATAGTTTAGCTTATTTGGAATAAGTGTACTTTATCAAAATTAAAAAAAAAAACCAACAACCCAACAAAGTTAAGCGGTAGAAGGGACTTGGGGAACATTAATAATTGCTCTGACCTTGTACAGGAAGTGGCTGGAATCTTGAAATAGTAAGTAGCTTTGCTGGGTCCACATGACTGGTGACAACATCAGGTCCAGAATTCAGGCTTCTCCACTTTGACACCTGCACATTACATAGTATGTTGTCTCTTGATGGACATGTCTTCTTGAGTCTTGCTCCTTAAGTAACTTTTAGACATTTTTAGAATTATTTTGGAGGAGAAACAATGTTCATTATTACTTAAAAATAATATAAATTATTATTTACTTTTTTACGTTTTTTCATCTTCTGGAAAAGATAATTACTTCTTAGGAAATGATACACTTATCCACATAATATTTGAGTTCGAACACCTTATTGTTACCTGAGCACTCTATGACGGGACCTGATATTTTTTCAATGCCAAAATATGTAAAATATTTTGCACAAAGTCCGCAGTAAACAACAATCTTTTGATATATGTGTCAAAGTAATTGGTAAACGTATCTTTCAAAGCAGTATTTCCGGTTCATATTTTACAGCATCACATTTGATATATTGATATACCCTCATTTTAAAGGTGTTTTCCCCTACCTCTAGATTCTATGTCTGCCTTGCTGTTTTCAAGTTTAAGGAAGTGGTGGTTTTAGAAGCTACATCTTAGTTATGTGTAAAAAATATTTTTGTATTGCAGTGTCCCAGGACCTTTTGCTGACAATTCCAGTTTCCAAAAGAAACATTTGGGCGATGGTGAGGGCTTCGATCCCTTCTCTGATTTGCTGTCAACCATGAACGGGTGGATGTGATGCTTGCTGGCCAACAGGGTAAGTGCATGTTTATGAGTATTTGTCTGAAAATTCACAAGACAAAAAAAGTGGCTGCAGGGGTCACACACAGTGCAGGAAACTGTTAGAAGTCCTAAGTTCATCAGAGCAATTGCAAACTGAGGGTGAGAGTTTCTCATTTTCAAAGAAGAAAGCGACTCTGCTGTTTTCTGCTGTAACCCTCTTGAATAACTCCTGCATTGATCTGAGGATTTATAAAAGACACAGTAGGACACAGAAGAACTATTTTTTGTTTGCGTGTTTTTTTTCTTATTCATACAGTGAAGGGTGGGCCATCTAAGTTATGAGCCATATGCATCACTGAAAGAATAATTGCTTTTCTGGTCCCATAATACCTCAGCAAACAATGAACCACCATGGAATAAAAGTATAATGATCTCATCTTGAGTTTTAGAGGGAATTTAGTCTGATTTGTTCACTAAGAAGGTCTCATCCCAAGCTTTCCATATATATGATAAGGGTTCTTGAGAAAACTGCTGTGGCCTCACAAAGATTTTCAGAAAGACTTATGAGCATTTCTTTCAATCATTGTTCACCTCACCAAAGTACTGATTGTAATTTTGGGGGAAGGTCAGAAGGAACATGATGATTTTTTTTCTCTTACACATATTTTCTGAATTTGATGGCATCTTCCATGTTCGTTGGCAATCAGCGGCTCTCTGACAGTAATGAATGAACAACTGTGACTTGCCTTTGTCAGAGAAAATACTTGGTCGAGGCCAGGTGTTCTGGATAAAAAGTCTGACATCATTTAGTGGTAGCTTTGTCATAGGATGAAGTCACCTTTATGGGGAACCATTTCATTTCACGTTTTGTATTCAGTGACATTTAATGATAAGAACCATTGGCATAAAGTCCATCTCGTTTGTCTTAGCATGATTGTATTTGAAGCAGATTCCTTTTTATGGAGGGAAGGGTAGTGAGGAGAAGGAGCATTATACTGCTATTGGGAGGCCTAATAGTTACTTGACATGGGACGGGTTAGTCTCTGTTGTGATTTCCTATATTTAAGACAAAGCAGGTAGGTTAGAGTACCCTATTTGTCAGTACTAAAAAGGCCCTAGAAGTTGTCAGTTTAAATGCCCTCATCTTCTAGATGGAGCAGCTGAAGCCCATGGGGTCTAATTTGAGATGTCTAAGTCCTTGTCCTGGTTGGAACTGGAGCCTACTTCTTTGTCTTCAGTGATTTTTTTTTTTTCCAGTTTATCTCTGTTATAGAGATTGAGACATCCAACCCATGCAGTTGAATAAAATTTCTCTAATAAGTGTCTCCTTAAGACATTGTTATGCATTTAGCTATTTGGGACAGATTTTAAAAGCTTTTATTTTGTTTATTTATTTTAATTTTTAAAATTTTATTTTATTTTTTAAATTTCATTTATTTATTCGTGAGAGATACAGAGAGAGAGAGAGAGAGAGAGGTAGAGACACCGGCAGAGGGAGAAGGGGAGAAGCAGGCTCCATGCAGGGAGCCTGACGTGGGACTCGATCCCAGGTCTCCAGGACTACGACCTGGGCCAAAGGCGGCGCTAAACTGCTGAGCCACCCAGGCTGCCCGATTTTATTTATTTTTTAAAGTAGACTCCATGCCCATCATGAGGCTTAAACTCAGAACCATGAGATAAAGACTTGAGCTGAGATCAAGACTTGGATACTTAACCAGCTGAGCCACCTAGGTGCCCCAAAGATTTTTTTATTTTTTTATTTTTTATTTATTTTTAAAATTTTTTTATTTTTTATTTATGATAGTCACACACACACACAGAGAGAGAGAGAGGCAGAGGCACAGGCAGAGGGAGAAGCAGGCTCCATGCATTGGGAGCCCGACGTGGGACTCGATCCTGGGTCTCCAGGATCGCGTCCTGGGCCAAAGGCAGGCGCTAAACCGCTGCGCCACCCAGGGATCCCCCCAAAGATTTTTTTAAAAAGATTTTATTTATTTACTCATGAGAGACACAGAGAGAGGCAGAGACACAGGCAGAAGAAGAAGTAGATTCCTTGAGGGTAGCCTGATGTGGGATTCGATCCCGGGACTCCGAGGCCACGCCCTGAGCCAGAAGCAGATGCTCAACTCCTGAGCCACCCAGGCATCCCTCAAAGATTCTATACTTAGAGACCAATTTGACCTTCCCATTTCATAGATTAAAAAAAAAAAAAAAAGGAGCCACAGTTATTATTGACTAGAAGATCCTCAAAGAGCTTTTGAGTGCTAAAATTCACTTCCACCTGGGCTATTTTGTTATTCCAGTCTGCTGAAGCTTTAGATAGAGGAAAAACAAAGTCTTCTATCTTCCTGATGTTATTTCTCCTTTAATTGGCAAGAGATAAGGCAAATAGTAAATAGTAACACAAGAGGCAAGGATGCCCACAGTTAAAAGAAATGGTTAATGGAGTCATGGAATTTAGAGCTAGTAAAGATCTTTCATCATCTTCCTGGATGGTCTTGGGAATGTCCTTTGATTTCTCACCCATGAAGTTCCTCTGAGGGTCTTCCACTGCTACTAGCTATGATAGATTTTTGTGGATGATCTGTAGGCCAGTGAGCAGATAGCATGCATTATGAAACATAGTATCTTTTTGGATCCAGGTCAAGGTGAGACGAAAGCCTGGGCCTGTCTCATATACACAGGAGAATTCATAGAAGTGGTTGGAATTCTAAAGTTGTTGAAATAGTAGCAAACTCAGATTTGAGAGTAACTGTCATCTCTGTCTTCAGTATTGAGAAAGTCTGACTCAATCTCACTATCATAAAATTGATGTATGAAATTTAACAAAACCACATGAATGGATTTATTGAAGACAGGGTTTATTTTATTCATTAATTTCATTGGGTGAGGCCTGCTATTTAAAAAAATCAGTCTCAAGAACTATAATGAAACGATCTCTCTTTTGAATTGATAAAATGCCTGGTCAGATACCAATTTTTTATATTAAGGAAGTGCTTTGTATTTATCAGATTGTAATAATCTTCCCTTCACTATATTTTTAGTAGGTAGTGGAAGTCCCTGAAATCTAATGAGCTGGAGCATGTGTTCTGATTTTCTATCCTATTCTTCCTCAAAGCACACACCTCCAGGATTTGCTCAAATGACTAAATTCTCTTCCTCCGTGATGCAGTAACCTGACTTTCCATGTATTATGTATCTTATATCTAAGTCCTTTCATTGTCAAAAATAATTCACAGTCCTGTGGCTTTAAGAACTTTGCAGTTTATTGAGTAACCCCAGAAAAGCACCAATTAATTGTTACCTCTTGTAATTTGAAGTCTTTAGGCTTGAAATAAACTCTAATTTTGAATGAAGTGTTTTGTGCTAAGTGTCTTCATGGTAGGACAGAGTCACAGTCATGAGGGTAGGCATCCAGAACAATAAACTGCACTCGCTTGCAAGGCAGTTAAACCATATGAGAAAAGGTCTGCACAAATAGACCATTGTGGCAAAATTTTAAGGTCAGAAAATGGGCAACGTACTCAGTTTATTTTGGTGATAACCATACCTGCATAGTAAGTTACTTTTGGTGCAGGATAACAGAGAAAGATGGGCTGAGCGCTTGAGGTCTCTTTTTTTGATGGTTCTTTCATGCCACCATTCGCCAGCAGGGAGTCAGAGTTGGCTCCTGTTTCCCTGGCGTGTAGCTGTAGTTGATACGGATACCTATCTGATGCACATCACGAGACTCCAAGAGTGAAGAGCAGCTAAGTCTGCTGCATATTTAATAGGCAGTTAGCCACAGTGTTATTAATAAATGTGATAATAACAGTCTGGATTTGCATAGAGTTTTCCTGAGAAAGAGTGGAGTAGAGATGGTGAATTGCTGGCTTGTTATTCAGTCTGTGCCTTGGCATTGCCTGCTCCCTATCAGTGAATTGTCTTTTGCTGGAGGATCTGGTACAAGAATGTAGCACCATGCAACATTGTTTTGTCACTGATTGTTTTCCCTTACTTGCCCACAGTTACTTGTTTCTCTCATAATGCAATTCCTAGCTTTTAACCTGTTGATTGAGGGAAGATCATAGGAAATATTTTTTCCCACTTAAAACTTGAGAATGGGCTACGTTTTAGCTGGGAGTTCCTTGCTTTTATATAAAACTTGAGGGTGTATTTTTTTTGTCATTGGTTTTGGGGTGCGGTGGTGGTGGTGGTAGTGCAGCTTCCAGGAAGAGGTGGGGGCAGGTAGCAGGTGTTTTGGGACAGGAAAGCTGTCTGATGGGCTCCCCTCTTGAGTTGTCTTATGCTGGAACCTGTCAGTGGGCAAAGCCATTTTGTTGTGCTTAAACTTCCAGTCCCTGAAATTTTGAGTTTGAAAAGTAATTTTAACAATTTAATAAACTACATAATATGCTTTATAAGCCAGAGCGAATGATCTTAAGTATTTTGGTCTCTTTCATAACACAATGAACCTAATATTGGTAAAAATACAGATCTTCACTCACACCATAAAGAGAGGCTAGATTTAATAAGCAGTTATGAGTGCTGGCAGCTGCCTATCAGATTGTATAACTTGGGCTCCAGCATGCGAAGACAGTGTCAACTTACATTTTATCTCCGAAGTATTTTCGAGGCGTTTATTTTGCCTTTCTCTCCAGTCCCTAACCTAATAGAAGTAATGTAATTGGCTGAATATTTTCCACACAGCTAATTGGCTAGGGGCCAAGGTGGAAACCATTGTCTGGCTTGATGAAGATCAGAAATTAACGTGACATTTACGTGGAGGTAATGGAATATATTACTAATGTAGTCATTCGGGATGATATGAGTGAGTGTCCATCCTTTTCCAGCCCCATAAACAGCAGGAGGAGTTTTGAGGATGAAGGGGCCTTCAGCCCCCACTTCACCCCACCCCAGAGTTCTTTAGAGCAGTGGCCAGCCAACACCTAGGTCAAATTTACTTTCCAATCCTTCAGACAGAACCAAGACAAACTAATGAATTATTCCGTTTGTCAATTAAAAAAGAAAATCCACTACTATTGTAAGATTAAATTCCAATTAGAAGGTTGCGTTTAATTCAGAAGCTATAACAATGTTTTAATGAATTCTGTTGGAGGTGACAGTTTATGTGAGATAAATTTATATGGTGTAGGTAGATATAAATTCATTGGATAATGTTAAACATGTTACTTCATATATATTAGCTGTGAAATTTATTTCTCCTCTAGTTATGTCCCCAAGGAGGTAGAGTCAGAGGGAAAAACATATCTTCAAAGAAAGAGCCCTTTCTGTCCTTTCAGATACTTGCTTGAAAACAGCCTTTTCTCACTTTTATTAAAAAAAAAAATCTGTTAAATTTCTGCATTAACTGAATTTATGATTCTTGGTGTATGCTATTTATAAAATTGAATATAGGTTTTATGATATAGGAAATTAGTCTAGGAATGAGAATATGATCCAATTTTGTAATAAAGGTAATCTGCATTTATATTGCAGATATGTTCCATTCCCCTCTAAGCCCCTTATGGGATTATACACACATTTTTCTGGACATACAAATTCATTGTCGAGTAAACTTTTAATGTATCCGGCAGGCTTTTATTCACATGACATTTACACAAAGCGTCATACCCCTTGCCTAAATCAAGGGTGGCGAACATTCCTGACACACTTTGGATCTTCTATTTTCCCCACTCCTGTCCATTCCTGTGTCTTGACAGACATCACTAATTGATCACATCCTCTCTTCTGTTGAGTGCTGATGTGACCTCAGAATTATTCCACTTAGTTCCTGTAGGCAAGCTTACACACTCACCATTGACTTGAATATGAACAAAATAATGCCAAGCAAGTGACTTTTGACCAGTCTTTGTAGTTTTACTGTATACACCCAATACTTAACCTGAATATTTGGCATCCAGTGCTTAAACAGTATGTTTGTTATATTAATGAGAAGATCTCATGCACATACAATTTTAGCAGTTACCTGGTTGTGTAACAGTTGGGTTTTTAACATGTGTCTGCCATGATTGGGTGATGTGAGGTAGTTTATTTTTTGCCTTTCACCTGTTTTTGGTGTTATGTATGTGAAGCATTATAATTTTGTAGGGGGTTTTTGTTTTGTTTTTTGTTGTTGCTTTTTTTTTTTAATTCTGTAGTTTTGGAAAAGATAAAAAAGAGACCATTCTCACCCTCTTGTTACCTGTGCATCAACTGAGGCTAAAACCCAGCAAGGAAGTGGTGGGGTGAGAATGAAACCCAGACCTCACTCTCGAAGTACAGTTTCTTTCTCAAAGGGAGGGGTAACACATGTACCAGGTGCTGACCGGTTCAGGGCAAGTTCCTTGCAATTTCCTTTTGCATATTAATCTTGGTTTTTATCAATACACCGAAGCAAGCTGTACCAGGGAGGAAGGCATTCAACTATTATATTTCAAATGATATCTTCCGTGATGTAAAATTCTAGGAACTTAAGTTACATTGCGTGTTGTTTTTGAAAATAATCTGTTTTCTGTTAACTTGGTTCAAGTAATGCACAGAGACTAAGAGAAGGAAATTTCCACTTAGTCTGTGTGCATGCTGCTAAGGTACCCTGTTGAGAATTGCCATCATTTTAATTCCTTCTTAAAGAAAAATGAGCAATTAGTGTACTTAAGCACCATTTAGTTAATTTGCATTTTAATTTCATTTCAACGTATTATTTGATTATTTGTGTTGTGTTGGTCATGGAACCAGAGTTCTGGAAAGTGATTGTAGGTGAACATATGAATTGTTAACCTCTTGGTGCATGTTTATAGGAAGATAGGGTTGGCCTTAGTCAGGGATGACAAAACTAGTGGGACCCATCATGGTCTGTTCTGATGGTGATTCTTGGGTTTTCTGTACACATGGTCCCTTGAAGCTCCAGGCAGTCAATTGGAATAGACTCATGAGGTGAAATCTTTTTCATCCATCTTTATGTTCCATGATATTTAGTGATGTTTGTTAACAAATAATTAGAACAACCACTCATGTGGCATTAAGTTTTCCTAGTTGTTTGAATATCACATTAGTTACCTCTTTTAATTCTAACAGTGTCTCTGTATTCTGGGTATTATTATTTTGTTTGTTTAAAGATTTTATTTATTTGAGAGAGAGAGAGAGAGGACGCACGAAGAGGGGAGGGGCAGAAGAGTAGAGAGAGAGAATCTCAAGCAGACTCTGCACTGACTGTACAGCCCAATGAGGTGCTTGATCTCACGATGCTGAGATCATGACCTGAGCCAAAATCCAGAGTCAGATGCTTAACCACCTGAGCCACACAGGAGCCCCTGGGGTTATTGTTGAGAAGACAGAAGCTCAGTGGCTTGGTCACCTGCTCAGGATCACATAGCAAGTTTTTCAAGTGGAGTTTACCTTAACTTGGGCCAAATTCAAAGCTCATCAGCCACGGGGGCATACTGCTGCCTCCTCATCTTCAATAGATTCGTAGTTCTTTAAGGCCCTTTTATTTCATTTAGGCAGGGAAGATTTTGTAGCTTATAGTTGTCTTTATGGAAGGAATTGGAATCCAACTCATTTAAAACTGCAGCTTAATATACAAACAGGATTTTTATAGAACTGGTGATATAAAAGGAAATAACTTCTTCCAAAAATTTTTTCAAAAATATTCCTTACCTACTGGCCTTTCCCTCAGTCTAAAATCTCCCAGAATCATGCGGGTGGGCTCAGTGTTGTGTGCTTCCTTGGGTTCTCTTCTAAAGATGCTCCTGGTAGTGGCAGCTCATGGAGCCCCTAACATTTGAACAGATGAGTTTTTTCCTTTATACAGTATGAACAGACTACATAGGACTAGCAGCCCAGCTGCTCTGCAGAACATGCTGGAAGGGAGAACCTTGCCGCTGGAATTTTGTGCTCACAGCTCTAGCATTGGAAAGGTCCAGTGCTGCTACTTTGTTCAGTTATTTAGGCCCCTTGCCTATGGCCTACAGGGATGACTGCCCTTCCAGGATAGTTGTCCAGGCTAAATGGCCAGCAGGCTAGTAGTTTCAGGGATGCTCTATGGAATTGTTTTTATGACGTGTGTTCACTTATTATTGAGGGGATTTTTCTCTCCATGTTTTTTGGAGAGTTGCATATTGGGTCATGTAAGGGTGAAATGGCCTGTCATTTGTGATTTCTGTCACAAATAATCAGAAAAGAACAAAGGGAGCAGAATTTTGATATTCTGGAATCTGGGTGATGGGTACATGGGGCTCATTATACTATTTTCTCTACTTCTTCATGTATTTGACCACTCTTATAATAAAGTTGTATGTGGGTGGAGGTGAGGGGTATGTCTAACTCCTTTATCTAGTCTAGTGGTTGATAACCAGTCACTGGGTAGAACCACATCTGTGCTCCCCCGTGTTCTACCCTACCTTTGCCAGCTCTCAGCTGCTGGTGTAATTTAATTGATATGGAGTCTTAGGGCAAAAAGATGCTAACCTAATCAGCTAAGAGTCGAAGTAATTTTCTGGACAATGTAGATAAAATGACTTTACCTGACATACAAGTATTCGGTGACCTATAAAAAAATGACAGTTGTTCAGTAGCTATTGTAAGTGAGCATATGTGACATGCCAGAGGCTATGATACACCTGTTATAGATTTTCTCTCTCATTCTCCTGTGGTCAGTATTTGGAGGGAAGTGGATGGGACTTGAACCCAAGACCCATTGGACTTTATTGTCCTCTTCCTCTAAGTTCTTGGGGCTATGTTTTTCAAAGTGTGATCTCTAAGGGCTGCCTGAGCAACCTGTTAAAATACAGATTTCCATAGCTTGGTATGGGTTAAGGGGAGTGTTAGCCTCAGGTCCTTGTCCCAGGTTTCACTAACAGTATGAACATGGCCAAGTCATGTGTCCTCCTCAAAGCTCACTTTCCTCATTTGTCAAATGGGAACAATGGTAGCATCTACCTTGTTGGCTGCCAAGTCCTTAAATACAGTGCTTGGTACCTTGTAGGCACTAGAAATAGGTCACTTGCAACCGTATTCTAACCTTTTTGAGACATTTGCAAATATACTGATGTAACTGGGAATGTTAAAGATGTAGCAATTAATGCTCCAGGTGGCACTCTTTGGCGGGTATAATTTAAACCTCATACATCCGAGACGTGTTTTTTTGGTAATTATTAAAAACATTTTAAAAATCAGTATTAGAATTTTCTACATAGATGTTTGAAAAAGAAGTCTGTCACCAAAGTATATGAGAGCTGACAAGTGTAAATATGCAGTTAGACAGTTTCAAAAAACGTGTATTATTTACTGATCAATGTAGTGTCTCCTTGGAGCCACGACACTCCGCTTTTCCTGTCAATCTCTCCACGCTGGTATAATCAGACTATGGATATGCATATTAAAGTACAAGAAAGTTATTGTGTATGTGTGGTGGCAGCCTTTTAATTGTTAATAATGATGCAGCTTAAAAAAGGCCTCGGGATCATTTACTCTTAGGAGGGTTACTAGTCCTTAGAATTGCCTGAGAAATGAGGCAGTGGAACCTGCAGCCCACATGGTGCTGATTGGTGGGTACGTGTGCTTCCAGTCAGGGCCACAGGTACGAACAGAAGCTTTTGATCTGATCTTAATGCTGAATATATGGAGGTTCCTTATGCTTTTCTTCTTAGTCCTGTTTTGTGGGGTTTTGTTGTTATTGTTTGGGGTTTGTTTTTTGTTTTTTGTTTTTTTGCCGTAGTGGGAGTGGGGACCTTTTATAACTCAAAACAAAATGCTTGTGTATGTGTGTGATGCTCAAAGGCTTATAGAACTTCTTTGTCCGTATCAGAGATCAGCGAACTTCTGAGCCAGACAGTAAATATTTCAGCCTTGGCGTGCCATGGTCTGTCTGTTCCATGAAAGCAGCCACAGATGATCTGTGAACTAATGGGCATGGCTGTGTTTCCAATAAAATGTATTGACAGACAGTGGAATTTGAAGTTTGTCTAATTTCCACTCGACCTGAAGCCGTAGTATTAATTTTTTCCCAACCCCGAAAGAATGTCACAACTATTCTTAGCTCTTGGGCGGCAGGTTCACTTTGACCCCCTGGGCCTTGTGGTTTGCTGAACCCTAGTCTAAAGAAGATAGAGCATGAGGCCATGCCAGGGAGCCACTTCTTTTTTCTTGTTCTCTGATGCTTCGGCTTAATCATTTGCTCTTCAGTTTCTGATGAAATAATAATGTCTTTACTTTTGTTTAAATCTCCTCTTGAGATAAGCTGTTCTGTGTGATTGGATTATTTATTGATTTATTCCCTTCCTGTATTTTAAATGAGAGAACTATAAGCTAGAAGTAAAAGTGAGGCGAGGGGTAAAAGGTAAAGTGAAAGGGAAAACAAGTCAGGGAAGAACAGTAGACTTTGAAAGTGGCATTAGATCTGTATTCTCCTCGATAACCAGCATTTTCTGAAGTGTGTTCTATCTCTCACCAGTGGAATTTGAGATGAGTTTGCCAGGAGACACAGATGAACATTTTTGAAAATCTAAGAGGTATTACTTTCAATATGTATTATGTATTCAATATGTAGCAAAAATATTATTCGCACATTAGGTCTGGTGTCTCAGCTCATACTCGTTCAATGCAACATTTAATAAAATGGAGACATTTAGAGAAAAATATAAAAATTATTGGACAAGTGGTTCTTCGGGACAGCAAAATTCTGAGAGGTGGTATTGAATGAATAAAGTAAGAAATTTTCTTCTAAATGTCCCTGACTTTGTCATAAAGGACGTGGAGACCAGGAGGCATATAATATATGTCATTTAATTTTCTGTAAAGAAATCTCTGGAGGACAGGAATGGTTAAAAAAGAAAGTGAGCATGAGCATTCTGGAAAGAAGATATCTTCTATTAGAGTTCTCCCCTTTTTGTTGAAGATTTTAATCTTTTGTCAACAGGTGAGGGAAGTTAAGGGAGGGGTAAACATTGTCAAGAGTGAATTCAGGGAGTGCAGCCTTTTAATAAAATGGAGGCCAAGTTTTAACACAGCATTGAGTAAGAAAAAAATATCTGACTGGGGACGAGAAACGAAAAGGATGTTTTTCAAGAAAGGTATAGAGGAATAATCTAGAGGAATATTTCGTTATCAAATATCATGATAAAATTGGCTGAGATACGAAGGGAAAAGACTTTCTGATTTTCAGCACACCATAGTTTGTGAACCAAGGTATTGTTAATGCAACTGGGAATAACATCTAGAAAAGATGAAGCCCCAAGAAGCAAATGTGTTTTCCACAGAAATGTCCATTGTAATAAAAAAAGGTAGGAAGTGGCAGAGAGAACACCGCAAAGATAGAATTAGGTTGAAAGCCTTGCAGAGGGTTATTTTATTTTATTTTTTTATTAAATGAAAAATAAATGTATTCCATGATCCAGAGCCAAGATGTAGAACCTTTAATGTGTAATAAACAGCTAAATGTGGTGATTAAGAACACAGGATGTTGGCCAGACTACTTGGGTTTGAATCCTGGCTCTGCCACTGAGTAACAGTAGAATCTTGGGTAAGTTATGATGCTGTTCTGTACCTCAGTTTCCTTGCCTTTAAAATGTGAATGATAGTAGTACCTAACTCGTAGGTGATCGTAGGATTAAATGAATTAATGCACAAAAAGCATTACAAAAGGGTTGGCATGTAGTAAATTTTCAGTGGATGATATAAGCAGCTATTAGCCCTAAAGTACACCCTAAATTTTTTTTAAAAATGTGGTTTTGTATGATTACAGCACATTTTGCCAGTATCTCTCTGCTATGTCCCAGGATGTGAATTTTATGTGTCTGTATATGTGTACCTATGTGTCCCGGTCATATACGTCATATATATTCAGTGACTCCTAGGTATTTAGTGTTTGAAGGAATACTGAAGCTGCCTACTGTCACCATGCATCTTGTGCCTGAATCTTTGAGGCTGTGTTGCAGCTCCATGAACATCGAGACCATCTGAGTGACTCTAGGATGTTGAACATAGCCTATTTCAGTAAGTTCATTTTATCTCTGACCAAACCTTAGGGCTTGGAAGTTCTTTCTTAAATTGGACGAAAATATCACCCACGGTCTTGCCTCTTCATTGTTTGGCTTGATACCTTGAGATTGTCCAGAACCTATCTCTTCTACATGATAATCCATCAGCTATTTTCAGATCACCCATGGGTCCTTCTTGAGTCTTCTTCAGGTGTCCTTTGCTCCTTCAGGTGTTCAGGACAGGCTCTCATTTAGTTTGAGGTACCCTGTAATCACCTTGGGTGGTTCTCACAGCTCCAACAGCCCCAGAAGCATATTTTTTTTTTCTGACGTGTCTACATTTACATATAAGTTACTTAAAGGTACTCCTTTGTGACAAAACTGTCTCCATCAATTGGAAAGGAAACACTTTGACTTTTCTTGACCCACTTCTGAAATTCCAAATTTGGGAATCTGGCATGTAAAGAAACTGTTGCTAAAGAATTGTAAATCTTCCCTTGAAGTCAGGATGCTAGAATAGGCTTCTCTTCATTGCAAGCCAGGTAGCAATAGAGAAGTGACAGTAGTAGCCCTGGTTCTCAACCATACAGTGGCAGCTCCCTGTGTGACTGCCAGGTGCCAGACCCCTCTGCTTAGGCCTTAAGTAGATTCTTTAGTCTTCACCTTGGTGAGTCTCTTACAATTTTTATTCATGCTTTCAGATGACAAAAGCAGCGGTAGGGAGGAAGATTTTTTGGTAATCGTAACTAGGGTAATTCATCTGTACATCCTTAATCCATACAGTGTTTCTGTTCTGCTCAAGAAATTGTGGAGTTTTTAGTCTCTTTAGCTTTATCCCTTGTTTTAATACACAGAAATGATGTAAGTAACTTAAAAATTACCTCCCCCTTTTTTGGGACGGTCCACTTTTATTCCATCAGAAGACTTGAATAATTACTTTTAAGGGTACTGCTCTTCTTGCTGGGTTGGAGCCCACGCACGCAGACACTGGGATGCTATATTTCATTTTCTTTCAGCTTTCCCCAAGTGACTTTCTTCCCCCCCTGCTTCCAACAAAACTCCCAGCGAGGAAGCCAATCACCATGTTATCAGCAGCGGAAAGATTTCAAAATATATTCACGGGCATGGGTACGTTGGGGGATGGCTGGGTGCCTTCTATGAGACTTAACACATTTCCTGAACATGGAGCCTCACCATGGCAACAACCATGTCACATGACACATTGGTGACACATGTAAGGTGCTGCCACAACTCATCCCAGGTTGCACGTCTGTGATTCATTGTTTCCACTGACACAGTGACTGCAACTCGCAGTTGGAAGGTTCTCTGGTGTTCAGTGCCATTAGCACACACTGACTCCCATGGCACATGGAGGGCTCAGGGAAGGGAAGCATAAATAAATAAGTATGCGCTGTAAACATTGCCTTCATTAGCTTTACAGAGAAATACGTGCTCATCAGTCAACCTCCTTGCCACTTGCATTCTTCTTTTTGTAGGCATATTTTGTTGGTAACACCTTGGAAGCTCAAAGATTTTTATTTTTAATCATAGTTATACCCATTTCCACTTGGCAAACTTCAGAAGAGAGTTCACGGTGGCCCCTTTTTAGTATTTATTTATATTCTTCTCATGTAGCAGATTTATTGATGAAGGCACGATTCTGGGAATATTTTTTTTTCTCATTGTGAAATTTATGGAATACTTTACATAAATCAGTTGGTAGCATTATGGGTCCATTGCTCATGTGGAGGGGCCTGAAGGTTGTACGATCCTAGAGGACTTTTCTAGAGGTCCAAGATGAGTGGTATTTTAACATATTTTAATTTCTGAGTGATTCAGTGAGTGATTAAAAAAAAGTAGATGTGGAATCTGGAAGACATTAAAGAGATGTCAAGGACAGACGGATTTTGATTTGTAGCCTAATGAAATGTTTTGCCAACTTTTAAAGATTTTTTTGAGAGTAGAACTTTAATCATTTGCTTGTGTTTCTGGCATGGTAAGGTTATTCCTGTTTCTGTTACATGATGAATCCAAAGTGAAAATGGGATAATTTTTAATTAGCAAAATTATAAAACCATTTGCAGCCAAATGTTTCTTGTCTTGTATAAACTGTGAGGTTTCACATTTTACTTTAATCGTTTTAGGAAATTTCATTCTGAAGATCTATTTCAGTTGATATTTTATGTATGGATACAAATCCTCAATATTAGAAATTACCTTGTAATATTCTTTTCCCAATGTCACTTGAATGATCTGACAAGATTTTGGTCATGTTTATTGCTTGTGTCTATTTTGGAGGTGTCATGGTTACCTGAGTCGGATGTAGCAGTAATATGCAAATCAGCATTATGAATGCAAGGCTGAATGTTACAAGAGAAATAGTATCAGGGGGTTAGAAATGTTTCTTTAATTTTATGTTGTGTGATGTACATTTCAGAATTGCTTTCGATAAGGTTACCTTTATAATTGTTTGAATCAATATGTTACGGTTTTACTTTGTAGTATAAATATGTGAATGGAGAGTTATTTTAAAATATATTTTATTAAGGAAATGAGGATAACGAGCCAAGTCATGGCAGCCTACACACAGTTCCCAGACTTTTCATTTTATGGTGCTTCAATCAGCTGCGTAGCTGTAGATGATGAGTTTTACGCTTTTGGTGGGGGGCTCATTACAAATATACTTGGAAACATAAGTATGGGGCAATAAGGAGGGATTTAGTGTTCAGAATTTGAGGATCTGGCTAGATTGGGTAGTTCCAGCCTCCTGAACTTTGGTACTTGCTAGTTGGTTGACCTGGGGGCGAAGGCATGTGTGCCATTTGATGCTGTTTCTGTGGGATCCTCTGGAGGGTGCTGGGTCACACCTCACGTGCACCCATTGCTGGAGAGAGAAAGATCGTGGAAGCCAGAGGAAGCTATACATGCAGCACTAGCTCAGGACCCTCATCTTTAGCTATTTGTCTTTGAAAATCATAGGTGTCGCCTACCCAGAGCAGGAGGGAAAATGAGATAAGTGTCAATAAATTTCCTTCAGATTGAGTAATTCCTTAATGAAACAGATTCTTAAAGCAATAGAGTTCCCAGGGAATATCATGGGCCTCATAATTTTATTATTCAACTGTGACTCAGACTGAAAGACAGGGACCTTAAATTAAAAACAAACAAAAATCCTTATTAACAGGTGTGATTTTTGTCCAGAATTTAAGGCGGTCATTATAGTTGTTGGAGGCGAAAGGCATGTATGTTGTATAAGTTATGTAGAGTCCCATCTAGATCTGGTAAAGACCTTCCATTTAGAAGTGAATACAGTCAACCCAAACAATAATGATCATTTTCTAAAATAGAATCAGGTAAGAGTTTCTTTAGGAAATTTCTTTTTCCACCAACAAGGCAATATGGTCTTCAAGAATTGTACTTTATTTTTTTTTTAAAGATTATTTATTTATTTATTCATGAGAAACAGAGAGAGAGGCAGAGACATGGCAGATGGAGAAATAGGTTCCCTGTGGGAAGCCTGATGCGGGACTCGATCCCAGGACCCCTGGATCACGACTTGAACTGAAGGTAGATGCTCCACCACTGAGCCACCCAGGTGCCCAAGAATCGTACTTTTCAATATAATGTGCTAGCCATCTGTGGCCACTGGTCACATGAAGTGTGTCTGTGGCTAGTGTGAAGTGAGATGGGCAAGGTGTCAAGTACACACTGGATTTCAAAGATACTTGATTAGCATACTGAAGTGATAGATTTTTTGATATATTGGGGTAAATAAGATGTATCTTTAAAATTCATTTTATCAAAAAAAATAAAATTCATTTTATCTGTTTCTTTCTAATGTGGCTCCTAGAAAATTAAAAATTACGCATGCAGCTTCACTCTGTATTTCTGTCTGGCAGCATTGTTGTAGAACATACCACTTCCATATTTCTTTTTTTTTTTTATTTTTATTTATTTATGATAGTCACACAGAGAGAGAGGGGCAGAGACACAGGCAGAGGGAGAAGCAGGCTCCATGTACCGGGAGCCCGACGTGGGATTCGATCCCAGGTCTCCAGGATCGCGCCCTGGGCCAAAGGCAGGCACCAAACCGCTGCACCACCCAGGGATCCCCCACTTCCATGTTTCTAAAATCAGGAATCTTCAAGAAATTATTTTCCTTCAAAAGGGGAACAAACATTGTTCAAGTTGAAAAACACTGGACTAATTTATTTTATTAAAAAAACTAGAATGCTCTTCAAATTAATTCATTTCATCTACTGTAAATGTAGCCCAATGATGAATATTCCCTCATGGGTTATAATTTGTGAGAAAACCACTTTAAGTCATTTCCAGTCTCTTTATATTTCACTGACGCCTCCTTAAAGAATCAAACAGTTAATAAACTTGTGAGTTTGCCATTGAATGCTAGCAGATAATCTATTTTTTAAATTGTTTTCTGTTTTGTCATGTAGACCTGTAAATCTCAAATGGTTATGGGCATACCATTTGGGTCCGTATATCAGAGAAGGCAGGATCTCCTTAAATCACAAAATGATTTACTCTAGTGTACCTCCACGAAGAGGTACTTTTCCTTTGAAGATTTTGGTGGCAAAAGGCATCATTTTTACATTTTTTTTTTTCATTTTTACATTTTTAAAATGGGCACATTTAGGTTGACATACAACATGAGATTTTGAATGTTGACTATGACGTTCCCGCTTACTTAGGTCCTCTTTGATTAGTGCTTCCAGACTCTTCCTGCCTCATGAGTATATATATATATATATATACTATCCTCCACTTTCCCCTTTCCTCCATTGTCATTAAGGGTTTTTTTGTTTTGTTTTGTTTTTTGAGTATTCTCCACACCCATCTTGGGGCTTGAACTCATGACCCTGAGATCAAAAGTTGCATGCTCTCCATGACTGACTGAGCCAGCCAGGCTCCCTGCCATTAAGGTATATTTTGGTAGAAATGTTTGAGACCAAACTTAGTTTCTAACCATTACTTAAAAAGAATTGCAGCTGCTTCTTCCACTGAGAATTCAATAGTGTCATTTGATCATTCTAGTCAGCTTACTAAAAATGCTGGGTGCTGCTTGCACGTGAGAGTTACTACTACCCTTCACCAGTGCAGGAAGGTGTGGTGACAGCTTCCAGGAGGAGAGGAAAGATCTTGACTTGAGTTAGGGTGCTGATAGTGGCATAGAAGGGTGGTTTGGGTAGACAGTACAGAAGAAGTTGTAGCAAAGCCTGGGAGAAGAGTGGAATGCCTTAAAGGGGGGAGGCATGGGATGGAGAAGGGAAAAAAAATATGATTTTGAACTTTGACCTTTGTGACAGAGGATGGTAGTATACTTACCAGAGACGGGAAACTGGGATGAGGAAAACTTTGGTAGGCAGGGGCTACAAACTGTTGACTTTCGTTTGGAGTACTCTGGATTCAGAAGTGAAGGTGGAAGATCTGTCTAGAACTACAAGGTGATGGTAATAACTTATCTTTTTAAGAAACCCTCTCATTCTCTCCTTTTGGCCACATTTACTCAGGGGTGCTTGTACTCCAGTATTTTTTAAAAAGATGTATTTATTTATTTTAGAGAGAAAGAGAGGCACCAGGGCCTGTCTTACTTATGTTTTTGGAATGAGAAAAACCAGTTCATTACCCATATGGAGTTTATTCATTTGCTATTTTTCAGGAGGTACCATTCCTACACTTGAGACATACCAGTTCTTTTCATCTGTGCTATACCTTCAGCAGGATGTTTGGCATTCTTGGTGTCCCCCAGTCATTGTGACAGCCAACAATGCTTCCACATGTTCCAGATACCATAATTCTTGGATCTCCAGTTGAGGCTCACTGTCTTAAACCATAATTCAGTTTACTATTTTCCTGCTGGACAGTACATTAAATGTTGGACACTTTCATTGGGTGGTAAGGTGGTTATACATCAGTTGAATCTGTGACTGCCATTTCACTGTAGAAAGAGGCCTGGAGTGATGGATAATTTTTCACTTTGTTACCTTAGAGTTTTACTACTCACAATTTTGGGACACAGGTTTGACAGTCTTGGAGGAAGGGTGTATGTCATAATCTTAAGATCCTATCCTTGAGGGGGGATCCCTGGGTGGCTCGGTGGTTTAGCTCCTGCCTTCAGCCCAGGGCGTGATCTTGGAGTCCCAGAATCGAGTCCCACGTTGGGCTCCCTGCATGGAGCCTGCTTCTGCCTCTGCTGTGTCTCTGCCTCTCTCTCTCTCTCTCTCTCTCTCTCTCTGTGTCTCTGTCATGAATAAATAAATTCTTTTTTTTTAAAGGATCTTATCCTTGAGATAAGATCTCAAGTGGGAAACCTTTGTTTCTCCCTCCTGATTTCTTCTTTTCCTCCACGTCTTACTGCATCTACCACCCCAAAAGGTAAAGTGAAGTACACTTTTGGGGAGTATATATTGGAGAGTATTTAAAGGCTCAGAGTTTGGAACCTTACTTCAAGTCCTGGTTCTAACACTTATTAGCTGTGTGTCCTTGGTTAAAGTCACTTAACCCAATTGGCTTCCTCTATTATACAACAGCACATACCTTAGAAAGATTTTGTGAGATTAAATAGGCTATGTGTGTGAAAGGTTGGTCTGTTAGTTAAAATGAAGACCCTATATTTGTCTATGGTTGTGTAGTGACTGTAAGCATATGCTCTGGTGCCAGGCTCTGGGTTCCAATCTTGACTCACTTATTAACTCTCTGACCCTTTCATCAATTATATTACTACTATGAGCCTTGGTTTTCTGATCTGTGAAATGGGAATGCACAGAAAACTCCTCTTATTGAATCATTATGAAGATTGAGCAAGGATGTGCTTTAGTGCAGTACTCTAAAGGGTGTGATAGGAGTACTCTGTAAACGGCAGCTGGGGATATAGTCATAACTTACGGAGTTTGAATAAATGGGAGCATGAAGATAAGTGCTGTCTCTTCTCTTGTCACTTTCTGGGGGAGAAAACTAGTATGTCCAGCTATGTGTTTTTATTACATATTAACATTATGTATTAAAGTAATTAAAGTTAATAAAATACCCTGTTGTGGGTAAAGCTGTGAACCTGTGTGTCCTTCTTTTTCTTCTCTAGTCTCCAGCTTCTAGTTGGAGTTCTGACCTGGTTTTGAAGTCCTGAATGGTGGGTAGAAGGGACAGCATTTCTGCCACAAGCTTGGCATCTGTTTTTTTGTCACTGGGCCCAAATATCCTATATTAAAGCCAATGAAACCAACACTCAAAATATTTGGTTGGAGAACGTAATTTAACATGAGACATAGAAAAAAACAGGAAGGCATTTGATATGATTGCACACAGGAAAAAAAGATGGGAAGACCTTTTTAAACTTCTACTGAGTTCCCTTAGACCTCCTTGATTTCCCTTTTTTTTTTTGGTCCATCACACACACACACACACATATATATATATATTTTTTTTTTTTCTTTTTGTATTTGATGGTAACAGTTCTGCATACTGTATCTCAAAAATCCAAATCCTCATTCCCTGTGAAGAGTAGTATGCCACACGTAAATGGCAGAGTTCCAATGATCTGGAGTCTGAGAGAATCTGTGGCGTTAAAAACAAAGACCCTGACAGAAAAGTATGTCGTCCACAAAATAAGTATTCCATACTTATAAGTCCTCCCCCGACAACAATACAACCCTCAAGGCAATGAAGCACACAATACATAATGAAAAACAATAAAACGTAAGTTCTAGCATATACTCTTAGTGACTCACTGACTTCATAATAAAATGGAAATGTAATTACATTTGTGCGTCTTCTACCATTAGGCAAACTGTAGGAAGAAAGAAGGGAAAGGTGTGCTAATAGGGTCGTAGATCACATTCAGATAAATCCTTAAACTCGGGAGTCACCTGGTGTCAGGCTGTGGAGTCTTTCTTGGCTTGGTCAGATGGAACCACTATGAGTCATCAGAACGTGGTTCTTTCATTTTGTTCACAGGGCAGCTTTGCAGAGCTGCATATGTATGCCATGTTCGTACAATATTTATGATATTGGTGATTCATAAAGTAGCACAGGAACAAAACATGTTGAGTCTTTGACAGTGTGGCTTGGAGGGTGGCCTGTCTGATTTTTACCTACCCTGCCCCACCCCTCTCACTTTAGTATTAACTTGCATGGCTGCTGGAAATATCAATCTCTCCTATTTTTCTTCCGGGGTGAAAAGATTAGAAACATTGCTATGGTTTTGGCTACAAGTAAGGCCCTGCAGTAGTATTGAGTCCTGTCTGGAAAAGGCTAGTAGGTGTGTTCTGTAAGCTCTTACATTAGGGGATTGGTATACTAGGGGATTGATGGGATATGGCATCTTTGGGTCATTTTTGAGTACTGGAGAAAAATGCTTAAAATGTGACATACTCTTATCACTGATAAACCTTAGTCACTTTCCCCTATTCTATTCCATCATAACACTTGTCAAATTGTAGAATTATATATATTTTGGATCTGTATTTTCAATGTCAGTATTCCCAGGTGGGTTATAAATTCATGAGTGCACAGACCACGTCAGGTGTTTTGATCACACACCACCTTCTACACACAACAATAAATAGTTGTTGAAATAGTGTTTTGTGTGAGCAGATCATTGTAGTAATATTAAAAGTCGACATATATTAACGTTGGGATGTAACAGATCCTTGGTGAGATGCTGCCTGGGAATTTTGATCATTGCCACAGGTCTTTGTTTTGTTTTTTTTTTTTTTTAATTTTTATTTATTTATAATAGTCACAGAGAGAGAGAGAGAGAGGCAGAGACACAGGCAGAGGGAGAAGCAGGCTCCATGCACCGGGAGCCCGATGTGGGATTCGATCTCGGGTCTCCAGGATCGCGCCCTGGGTCAAAGGCAGGCGCCAAGCCACTGTGCCACCCAGGGATCCCTGCCACAGGTCTTTGGATGTTTACTCTGACTGCTGCCTTTGGAGAGGTCAGAGGCCGAGGCTTAGGCACAGTAAAGGACCAGCTCATGGTCAGGTCACATGGCCATGACCTAGGTTTCAAACCCAGTTCTGTCTGCTTTGACAGCATAAGCCACGCAGGGCAAGCTGATGAGTGGTGCCGTTGCAGTTCTTGAGACCTCCTAGTGCAATCATTTCCAAGGGTTTTGCCAAGCATATTTGTCTCTGCCACACCAAGGGGTATTTTCTAAGGAAACCCCATCCAGATTTGATTGTGTTCCTTAAGAAAGAAGAATTGCTTACAAATAATAATAGTAATGGTAATGGTCACACCAGTTCTCTTGTCTATCAGGCCTTCTGCTAAGCTTTTTCTGTGTGTTAATTATTTTCATCTTTATAATGTTCCCATGCAGTAGATGCTTTTTCTTTTTTTTAAAGATTTTTTAATTTATTCATTCATGAGAGACACACCCAGAGAGAGAGAGAGAGAGAGAGAGAGGCAGAGACACAGGCAGAGGGAGAAGCAGGCTCCAAGGAGGGAGCCTGATGTGGGACTCGATCCCGGGTCTCCAGGATCACACCCCTGGCTGAAGGTGGCACTAAACCACTGAGCCACCTGGGCTGCCCCTGTGGTAGATGCTTTTACTATTTCTGTTCTACAGATTGAGGAACCTGAGGGGCAGGAAGGTCAAAGCAAGGTTAAATAACTTAGCCAAGGTTGCCTGGTTAGAACGTGGGAGACCACATTACTGTATCATCATAGGATTTCTTTCTGATGGACGGTAGGAGCCAGGGACTTAAACTGCCCTTTCATACATCCTATGGAGATGTTATTTTTATTAGTCTGTACCTTTTTGAAATCAGGTGGCAGTAGGAAAGAGAGAGCGAGAGATTGCCAAAACTGCGGATTTTCAGAGTTCATAGAAGACCTCACATGATGCCAGTCTATCCTGCAGATAGGGTGCTGCCTGCAGAGGTTGCCCTGAGTTTTACAGTTTTAAGACCCACAGAACCTGCAGGAATGTGGATAAACTGTTACATACCATCCCTGTGCAAAATTCACTGAGGAGAGCTGGTATTTGACAAAGCTCCAGTGAAAAACCTGGCTTTCAGTTGGTGATGGTCCGCAGCTCTTCTGGTCATTAGCTCTCTGGCTTTGAATTTTGGCTTTAACTTCTTTTTCCCCTCATTACATTCTCAGCAAGAGAATAGATCCCCTAATAGGATGATCAAAGCCCAGTTAAGATTTCATAATTACCAATTGGTAATTAATCTGAATTTCCATGTGTGCTAAGTCACCTAATAGATGTTATTTTCTTCATCATATTCCCATTCGAATCCCAGGAATGACTCAAGAAATTTATTTCTTTTTCTTTCCTCAATTAAAATGGAGACAAATTTGCTTTTTTTTTTTTTTTTTTGGTGGGAGGACCAGCTTTACAAGAAGGTGACTTCGAAGACGCTGGTGTTCTGGGAAAGAGATTAAACTATAGAATGGTCTTAAATGTGTGTTTTAAATAATGCTGACATATTTTGTTGATGCTGGCTATTTTATTTGATTGCTATCCGTTCTGAAGTCTTCCCTTCCTTTTTCCTCCTTTGAAATCTGTTGGTTACTATGGAAACAGTGTTGTTTTGGGTTTGGGTGGAGCTGTATCCACAAATGCAGTATAAAGTCATTTATAAAATGGGTTAATATTTATTCTGGCTGGGCATATATGGGACCTGATGTAATGATAATCATGATCACACATGCAGAATAAATTTGCACTTTTATTGTTATTTTCTTAGTCCGTCTAAATGTGTGCAGTTTTGCTTGGAATGCACTGTCATTTCCTCTCTGATTTAGATATTGCCATTTCAAAGCCAACACCCCACACTGGAAGAATTGCTCGGAGTTGTGAGTGCTTCACAGGCCTCAGACATCTCTGTGACCAAGTTTTCATCCAGGAGCATGGCTCCTGGGATCTCTTTTGAGTCTTGCTCTAGTGCCTACGTTGCCAGCTTGGTCCTGCTCCTTCCTTCTCTTCAAACAAGTGTCTAGAGAGCTTTGCGTTCCGTAATGTGGATGTGTCCGGTCCCTCCCCTTGCCCTTTTATGCTTGTGTCAGCACTATATTGCTGGTATAAAAGACCTTGCATGACTCAGGATGTATTAATGAAAGTATGGTAAGAGATTAAAGGACCAGTGACTTGTCCAGCCCCAGGTGGAGGACAAGAAAAGAGTAGGGATTTTGGAAAGTTTCCAGAGATGATCAGAGAACAGGATGAAAGGGTGAGCCAATAGGATCTTTGTGGAAAGGTTAAAGGAATCGGAACCACTGAACATACAGTGGAGAAGCCCAAGGGTATGTTTATATGTGAGGGGGCGTCCTGTTAAGCCTTTGTACACAGGAGCACTAATTATAAGGAAGGGGCATTCACCCTTTGGCCATCTGAAGACCTACCATTAGGAAGGCATTAGCTGTGGAAGAACAGTTGAGATGACGGTGTGATACGATAACATGACAAGAGTCTTTTAAAGATGGCCAGACTCTGTGACAGGATGCCACCAAAGAGAAATGTCGGGGCCCCTCACCTTAATGTCAGGCACATTTGAGGTAGGCGATTTGGTGGTTTGCAGATCTTGTTGGAAGACATGCAGTGACTTAGAGGACCCCACAGAAGCTCATGAATTCATGTTTATATTGTCTTATTGTGATTGAATTTTTGAAATTCATTTTTTCAAATGTTTTGACAGACATTTTTAACTCTCCAAAAAAGAACACAGTAATATAAAAAATTGCTCCTCCAAGGATTAAAAATCTCACATATTGAGGACTGTCAGATTGGTATCCTGATGTTAAATTGAGCCATGCTGCCTACCTTTATGATACCTCAAATAGCATTGGATCTACTTTCCAAAATTCATTCCATTTAAAAGACTATTGGTAGCTCCTGAATAGACCTGTAGGATATTACATTGGGGAAGAACCTTAGGGATTGTCCAGATCAATTGTTCTGCTCTTCATGGTATAAGCATCAGTATCACCTGGAAACTTGTTCGAGTTGAGAATTCTTGGGTCTTCCAGACCTAATAATCAGTAACCAGCAATCTTTGTTTTAGCAAGCCTTCCAGAATGAGTGCAATTCGTCTTGACCATCCCTCATTCACTTAGAATGTTAGCATAGTAAACTTTTGGCTGATTGGCAGGAGATGTCATTGTTGTCATGGTGACCAATTAACCTGGCCTAGAAAGAATAAAGTTTCTTAGCCACAGGCTGCTCCCCACTGTCTTGTAAAGATTATATATATATATATATACACACACACACACACACACACACACACACACACATTTTTCCCCCCTTTATTTTATTTTTATTTTTATTTTTTTTAAATTTTATTTATTTATGATAGGCACACAGTGAGAGAGAGAAGCAGAGACATAGGCAGAGGGAGAAGCAGGCTCCATGCACCGGGAGCCCGACGTGGGATTCGATCCCGGGTCTCCAGGATCGCGCCCCGGGCCAAAGGCAGGCGCCAAACCGCTGCGCCACCCAGGGATCCCATTTTTCCCCCCTTTAATAGAAAAGCTGCCTTAGCACAGCACGGGGCCTGCTTTTCGCAAGAGCAGAGAGGAAGAAGTTCCTGTGGTAATGGGCCACCAGCTCTCAGGATAATGTTTCAAAATCATTTTTATCAGTCATTTCCTTTTTTGTGGGAAGTGTTTCCATCCATCTATCCACTTGCCTACTCATGTGTCCTTCTGTCCCTCTATGCAGCAGTTCTTGGTTGATATTTCACTTTGTTCCAGATGCTGTGTAGAGAATGGAGCAGGAGTAGAGTGGCCATCCTCTGCATGTTTTCCGGTATCTTTTCTTTTCCTTAAATTTGTACCATCTGCAATGCCCAAAGCCCAAGGACCCAGTTACTTCCTTACATATTTTTTTTCCCTTTTATATTTTTGGCCTTGGGCTATTTAGCTCTACAGCTCACTAAATTCCTCTACACTGATAATGTGTTTTCTCATTGAAGCTAAGTGTTTATTAAATTGTAAAGACAAACAAAATATATCCATGGATAAGGATCCCTTGAGAAACCCAGAAGTCCTCATTCCTTACATTGTGTATTGTGTTTGGGTTGGTACCTCTCTTGTGTGGAATTACATGGTGCGGAAAAGGAAGACACAACCTCTTGCCCTAGCAAACCCTTTTATGGCCCTCCAGATGGTGGGATGGATCTTTTTACATTCTCCCAACGGACCCAAGGGTGGGGCTCCAGTACCCATACATACCGCTGATTCAGCAACCCTCTAAGTCCATTGTCTTGTGCATTTTCTGCACCCACCCCTCAAGCTATTTTCTCAATGGAAGAGGAAGGGAAAAAAAATCCGCTGAAAACAATCCAATCCTGATCAGATTCGCCTAGCATAATAAATGCTTGTTTGGACATTGCTTGGACTGTCATTTTAGCAAGAATCTTCTGTTTGATTAAATAGCTTCTCTGTTATGTATTGAACAAAATGAAATGTATGTCATAACAGATATAACTAGATGATGACAACTTTTCTTGACTGTGAATTTCATTAGAGATATACATTTGTGTTGTATCCCTTTGAATGACAGAAGTTGACAAATAGCTGAGGAAAGTTGTTTTCCAGAGAAAAGTTAGCAGCTCGCCCCTGATCAGATTTTCACAGCCCTACGACAAGAATAAGGACAGGCTAGAAAAGCAGGAGAGGTTGGGGGTCGATGAGTGAGGTAAGGGTTGGGAAGAAGGTATCGTAGCCACTCAGGGAAGGTCTGGAGGAGGCTGATGGTGAGCCGGCATCTCTGTGCTACAGGTTACTATGCAAACCTGTTCACAGTTGTCAGCCTCATAAATGTTTCCTCTTACCTGCCCAGCATGTTGCCAGGATGGGCTTGTTCATTTACTTACTCTTTGTGTAACTACAGTGTGCTAAGTCCTGGACAATACAAGTGAAACCCAGCATAGTACCTGCCCTCATGGAGCATTCTGTGAATAAATGTGAGGTTTCAATGCCATCTTAAATGATACAGAACAGAGATCTATGGGCTCTGCATGGGGGATTGCTTAAGAATATTTGGAGGGTGGGCTCTAGGGCTGGGCTCCTGAGGTTAGAGCACTCACTAAGTCTCCCGTCCTGGACAAATCGTTAAGCATGCTCTGCCTTGATTTTCCCATCTACCAAATGGAGAGAGTATTAGTTTCCACCTCATAGCATTTTTATGAGCACATAGGACTACTCTCGGCAGACTCTTTTTTTCAGGTACTTAGGTAAAATAACTCATTTGATTAACACATGATAAAACAAACCCTATGCTATTATATACTCCTACCTCCATGTTACAGACAAGAAGGCTGGTGGTTAGATGTAAAACAACTCACATGAGATTATATAAGGAGAAAGGGGCAGAGCAAAGATTGGACACCAGGCAGTCTGGCTTTCAGAGTCCCTGCATAGTCCCCTGCTTGGCACAAAGTTATTCCTCTGTAAGTGCTACTGTATAACACAGAGTAAGGAGTCAGGCTTCCCCAAAGGAGTGACTGTTGAGCTGAGATGAGAAAGATCACTTACTAGCTTTCATTCATTCTCACACTCTGGGGGTGAGAAGGGTAAAGCCGAAGCAAAGTTCATTCCTGGCGTTACCTATGGAGAAGGGTATCTTGGAAGAGCACAGTGGGGAGGGCGTAGCGTTGTTCCCTGTCTTGATTTTCCAGTTCCTGAGAGCCCAAGGCGTCCTGGCCCTGTTCAGTTCCCTGAGGAGGACAAGATGGAACAGTAGTAACTTGGCCTCTGCTTCACCTCCCTGCTTCCAGGAGAATACTCGGAGGAGATTTTCAGGGTCCTCCTTGTCTTTAAAGGCTTCCAGCCTTGACAGTTGGCCATGAACCCCATGCTGGGGTGAACAGGGCATCCCCGGAGGTGTAGGTCACCTGCTCCTAACTCAGGCTGCCCGAGACCTGTGGGCAGTCGCCTCGTTTTCTTAAGTAGTGCACCCACCAATAGATTGGGAATCTGACTTCTCAGGCTTTTGCAAACACATCTGCTTAATGCTACCTTCTGTCAGTTCTTTCCTCTCTGCCCTCATCAGTACTTTTCTTATTGCAAGAGATACGCGTCTGTAGGACATGTTCTTCCTTCTAGACTTTTCCTATCCGCATCAGGCATAGTCAGACAAAGCTTCACGAGGATGATTAATTGAATAGAGTTGTGGTCGGAGGTCAAGACACAGTAAGAACAGTCACCCTTGTGACCACTTTTGTGCTTTCATCTGACAGTGCTTTAATCTAGGCATCACAAAACATTTTACAGACTGTAATTGAAATTACAGCACCCCCGTGAGGTAGGCATTATCATCCTCCTTTCTCATGGGGACAGAGAACCCCGCCTAGGGAAGCTCCGTATCGCCAGTTGCATGGTGCCTTTGGAAGAACCAGTTACACACATGTTGCTCCTGAAGGAGGGATGCCTGAGCAGGGCCTGAGGTATCCTGAACCCACAGCCACTTGTTAGGTATGAGCTTCTGCTTTGGCCCCAGTGACCTGCTGGTGGAAATCCTCCCACCATCCCCCTGTAGTCAGTTGCAAGTGGCTGAGGGGAGAGGCTTTCTAGCGAAGGGGCACAGAGACCAGGATTCTGGGGTTCAGTACAGCACTGGACTTTGAGGCAGGCACCTCTCAGGTGAAAAATACAATTAGTAGGGTTTATATGTGCTGCTCGGGGTGCCATAGCATTGGAGAGAACAGTTGCAGAGAACAGCTTGCTGGGCCACCTTGATCCGTAAATACAAGTCACCTCTATATATTTGGGGGTCCTTAATTTGGATCAGATGAAGCTATGTCACATAAAGATTTAAAAGCACATTGTGGGGTGCCTGGGTGGCTCAGGCAATTAAGCATCTGCCTTTAGCTCAGGTCAGGATCCTGGAGTCCCAGGATCAAGCCCCATGTCAGGTTCTCTGCTAGGCGGAGAGTCTGCTTCTCCCTCTGCTCATGTATGCACGTGCTCTCTCTCTCTCTCTCTCTCTCTCTCTCTCTCTCTCTGTCTCACTCTCAGTATCTCTCTCTCTCTCTCTCTCTCTTAAATAAATGAATGAATAAAATCTTTTAAAGATATAAAAGCACATACATAGTAGATGATAGCTGGCTTGAATTTTCCATCGTTGGATGGCTGTGGAATACAATGGAACTAAATACAACTTATTCTGAGCGAAGTTCAGATTTCCAGCACAGATGAAATGATCTCTCTCTCATATCTTAACTGAATTTTAAATATGCTGTAGAATTTGGCTGAAGACACTGAAGTTCCAACGGTACATGAATGGGTTCTCACCTACTGTATTTTGTTTTAGCCAGTCAAATGGTGACTGGAGCTTATCACACAGGAAGCTTTACCCATGGAATCGCCCTGGCATGCAGACATGATTGTGTGAGGCCCGGTGTGCCCCTGAAAAGCCTAGAGCACTCCTGAAGGCAGGTAGAAGGTGTTGTTTGAAGTGAACCATGTTTTATTTTTCTTGAGAAATTCCTTAGCCTGTCTGTGACACAGACATCTAAACAGAGTAACTGGATTCCACTGCATGATCGACATAGGTTTACACATTCTTCATTTTTGCCCCCATTTCGAACAAAATGGTAAATAATTTCACTTCCAGGCAAATAACAACCCCATTTTTCTACCGTGGCGGGTCTTATATTAATGAGCAATTTGCTTTATCCAATAGTACATTAGCAAAGTGTTTGCTGATTTTATGCAGCAAGTGTTTATGTATAGTCCTGGAGGGCCTCTGTCTTGACGACTTTCCCTCTCTGATGATAACGTTATTTAAGGCACATACTGCTAAGGGAGCTGCCTTCTGAGCTTTCAGGTAGTCTTGGTACCTCCTTCTGTCTAAAGGGAGGGTTGGTTATTTTGGAGAGGGACAAGAGCCTGTTTTTCAACACTCCTCCGGAGACTGCCAAGCTCTGCCAAGCTCCCTGGGAGGATTACTGGGAGGTTGTGATGCCACAGACCTGTGGTCCATATCTTTAAGACTGATGTCATAATACTGCAGTGCCTGCGATGGGTCTCTTGTGTCGTGCGCGGTTGCTATAAGCACTCGTCCCTGTGTTATTTGTCAACCTGTTTTTTTTTTTCAACCTGTGTTTTTAGACACGATGTTAGTTTGACTTTTTACACAGGATGAGAATAAGATCATCAGCCCACCTCATTCTAGTATGAAGCAAAAGCCATTGTGACTAAAACAGAGAGTTTGGTGTGACTCACTCCACCATAAAATAGGCTTTGTACATGGAGTTCCGAGGAGATTGATAACTTTTGGGCCCCATTTTATTTTGGCCAGCACTGATTAAAGTCAAGAGTGGACCAAGTCTCTCTGAGCCCCACAGATTAAAAGTAAGACCTCCCTGCCCCCAAAAAGCAAGGTCCGACCAACAGTGTTGAAAGTCACAGATTGCTAGATGAAGCTATTTAGTGCATCTTCTTTGTTGTCATTGCACCAGCTGTTTCTCCCTCCTTTAGCTTGTCAGTGCTACCCCCACCAGTCCAAGGCAGCACCATCAGACGATTGTATGAAAGGAATTTGATTTAATTCTCCGTATCGTTCTTTTAACTAGAGATGGCGTAAAATCAAATTTGGCTAAGCTTACAAGGGTGCCATTTAGAATGATGGATTCTCCCAACTACCAGTCTACAGTGTAAAACTTTTATTTTCCCCTTTCTTTATTTTAAGTTAAATGTGTCTCTTGGAATGACTGTACTGTTGACAGTGTATATTTCAGACAGGCTAGCAATGCCCTCTGCTGTAATTGAAACTTCCAAAAAACGAGCTGGACTCCAACTTTAAAAATATTATTTATGACCTGAAACCCTCACATCTCTAGACTAGGTAAATGACTTGCTAATATCAAGATGATTGGACCTGATTTATTATTTTAGGATCCACTAATACATTACCTTCTTAAGTTCTAATGGCCAGGAATGTTGTAAAAAATGAAGCACATCAGCTTTCATTTCTTATGAAAATTGAAATCAGCTTAACTCCCAGATTAATTATCTAATTCCTCTGAAATCATACATGTTTCTCTGTGTGTGTGTTTGCTTTTCTTAAAAACCTTGGAAAGAGAATGTTTCATTCTAGCAGTGCTTGAATTTGGAGGCTTAACATAATTTCATTTTGAGTGGGATACTTATTTGCAGTGATGAGATTTTTTTTAAAAATCTGTGTTACATGAGGGACAGAGATGAAGAGGGAGATTGTCTTTTGGCATTTTGTTTGTGAAGATTATAAAAATCTTTATTAATTGGCAATGGGAGAAAGCTCTGTTAGGAGAAATGGAGAGATCCTTTCATGTGTTCCACTGTAGAAGTAATTTTTACACCTTGTCCAGTATTTAAATACCTCCTAACTGCTAGATGTCCATCTGCATACCCTTCCTGGGTCTCTAAACTAGTGTATGGAAGCATGACCTTGTAACTTGCTTTGTTTATACATCTGTCAGGACAATATGTTATCTTTCCTTAAAAATGCAAATGTGCTCCTTGCAATACAGAGCTCTTCAGTCAACAAATAAATTGAGGTAAAGACTGTACCTAATACCCATTTAATTTAAATTCATTTTATAAACATAAAGACGCCTTTTAAGAGAAGCTTTAATTCCTACTAGCACCTTGATTTGTGGTTGCCATGGAGAATCAAATCTGTCATTTGACAAGAAAAGTCACCCATTTATGACAGCACTTTATCTTGTCTCTCCAGGGGAAGAAAATGTCAAAAGTGAGAGCAGAAAAAAAATAAAGCCTTGAAACACCAGAATTTCTTGATTTCATTTTTATTATTCAGCTATCATATCCTTTCTGATAATAGCAACTTGGTGAAAATAAATAATGTTCCTACAGTAAAATCAAATATTTCCTATTGGAATGGACAAGGTTCTTTGTGACTGTCAGTGCTGTGAAGTCTGGCAAGAAATAGTGTTATTAGATAAACCTACGGTGCCCAAATCCCATTTTCTTTTCATTATAGTGTCAAAATAATTATACCTGTGTAATTTGGGTAAGAAATTGCAGAATAAGTAAAATGGTCCATTGCAAGAGATTGCTTTACGCTTGTGTTCCTTACAGGGTGGGGTTTCTAGCAGCTGAAGAAATAAATGCTGGGCGAAAAGTATTTTCATTTGAATAAAGATGTAGAGTAGGTCTTCCATATTATTTGTTAAATGGGTAGGTAAATGCTGTGTTCTGTTACTTTCCCCACATACCTATTTTGCAAATCAGAGTAAAAAGGTAGAATATTTCCCCTGGTCGTGAACTGGGAGTTTTATATTTTCCCAAGGGTTTAAAAAAAAAATTTCATCTGATCTCGTGCTTGTCTGGGCTTTTGAGACTGGAGTTGCACTTAAAGAGATTGAAAATATTTAAGGTTCTGATGCAGATCGGATCCATTGGTTGATTCCTTACAGCTTGCCGTGTGCCCATGTATGTCAGAATTGTGTATATGGACACGTGTATGTTGGAAGGGTGTTTGCCTGCCTGCTGCATTCATAGTTTAACTCCTGACTCTTTTTTTTTTTTTTTTTGAGATTTGCATTGCATTAAACAAAAATGTTGGCGTTCCGCTTTGATGAGCACATGAAAATAATCTGGGCTGCATCTTTCTCGAGGGGCAATGTTTTTTATTGTTGGAGTATTATACAGCTTGATGTGGTTCAGAAATGAAGTAATCTTGTATCGATGAGATAGCATTGTAATAGCAAGCCCTTTAGTGAAGATTTAGTGTAAATATCCGACTGGTAGGGGAGCTGGTTTCTGGAACAGTTGTGCTTCTAGGAGATTGCAAAAATGGAGAGGAAAAGAAAGGGCTGAACTCTCATTTTCCTGAAATTGGCGCGTGGCGCTGGAGTTGTCGCCAGTGCTGGTTGGGATCTGCTGTGCGGAAGCCTCCAGCCCCATAGTTCCTGTTCCCTGCGCCCATACCGGGGATGGGAAGCAGGGTGTGTTTGCTGAAAAGAGGAAAGTGGGGAGATGGAATGACTATGACTTGTGGTGAACAGTCCTACCAATAAATATCAATAAAAATGTAATTTACGCACATGTCTTTTGATTGCCTCAATCGTGCATGTTGGGCCAACTGCGTATTTTTACCCAGTGGTCGAGCCATTTCCCTTCCTGTTTGTGTGGATGGGAGTTCTCAGTTGTCTCAACATGACACATAATACACTAGAGTATGCTTTAAAGGGATACGCTCAAAATACGAATCTGCAGATGCGCTGTAGTTCCGAATTCAGTGCTGTCTTGTTAATTAACACTCAAGTTCTCGGTCTGGTCATCTCCTTTGATAAAGTTGTCGCTTTAATTTCATGGGGTGGAAATGAAGATGTGGACGTGGATCTCTCTGGTGATCACTGAGTATATTTGATGTATGTACCTAGCAGAATGTGTCCACGCCAACTGGTAATAAAATGGCAGTGGAGCGCCGTCTTGGTGATTTACATAGACGTCCTAGGACTGTGTGTATAGTGAGGATGGGGATTTGCTTGAATCCAGGGTCCCTACACATATTAGGTGGGGTTCTGTTGGGGCTTTTCTTTTATTAGATTTTTAATTTTTAAGATTATGCCGTAATTTTATTAATACAACTTTTTTGTGATTTCTGATTTCTATGAATTTGTGAATGCTTTTCTTTATCGGTTTTTTTTTTTTTCTAAATTGCATAGTGAGGATTAGCAAAGACATTTAAGAACATGGTAAAGATGTGTGAATGATAAACTCTGCCTTCAGCTGCTTGGAATTTTGTTAGCACTCTAAAATACCCATCTTTATATTCTAGTATGAGAATCCGTGTTTGTGTGTTCTGCTTTCTTTGAGGGTAAATGACACATGTCTGAGATAAGTTGCCAGGGCACTCTTTTCACATGGGGCATTTTCTTTAGCAGTAACCTACAAACACCCTTTCTTTAAAAATAAAACCACTGATGTTAGTAGATTTTTTGTTTTTTACAGAAACAACAAACCCTGACTTGCTTAGTATGCCTTAGGTTTAAGAGGCTCGCCCTATTGTTAATAATAAAAGTACTTAGCATATTTAGCCTTGCTATATAGTTGAGTGTCTGTGGAATTTAGGTATCTCACGATATCTCTGTGAAGTAGGAACTGCTGTAATCCCACCTTCCAGGGAAGAAACTTGTGTTAAAGAAGATAAATATACTGTCCTGAGGCCCATAGCTAGTGTGTGGAGGAGCTGGGATTCGAACAGCCTGCTTTTACGGTCCCCAAGAGAAAAAAAGAGAGGGCTGAGGGTCAAAGGAACACTTAAAATAAATTTTGGTCGCTATTGTGACGCTGTCAACTCATATACAAACTATCAGTTCAGGACATTATGAACTGTCTCTCACGTCTGAAAAATTAAGAGTTTACAGGAAAAACCGGCACTTTCCTTTGAATGTAACTTCTTTGCTGCTACAATAATGAAAGTAACAGAAAACCTTATTTACATTTCAGAAATAGTTTCCTCAAATTTCCTGTTTTGCCAGACTTTTGTGTGTCCCCCTCCTTCTCTTTCTTTGCTGTTCCTGCTGCCCACATGTACAGCAAGAAGAGCTAGTTTGTCGATTTCATCAAGAAATATGTACCTTGCAGCCCTGCTGCGGAAGGGCTGTTGCTACCTCCCCAAACTACGGCAGTCCTCAAAGCGAGGGCAACTGTTGTTCTTTTCACGGACAGGCATTTTCACAGCCGGGCATTATGCCTGGCCCTCAGCTTGGCGTGACTTTGTGGCTGTGCTTTTGCTTTGTCCAAGCTACTGTACCTGAAGGCCTGTTTCATTGTTTTAGTAATGTAGTCAAATTATAGTCATGTTTTAATAACTTAATTGAATGAGAAAGAACACTTTGGACTGAAAAGTAAAATGGAACTGTTTATTGAACTGTTTGTTCTTGCACATCCCTGCAGATCTGCAACGGTAGATAAAAAAAGTATAAGCATATATGGGGCTCTCCCTGTGTACTTGCCCTTAACTATTACTAATTCTTTTTTTAGGTAACCTGCATCAGGGAAATTGAAACAGTTGGAACTGTAACCCTTTAAAAATATTTTGACTTTCCGTATTAATGAAACACATTTGGGTTTTCCTCCCAACTTAAAACTTGGGACTCTAAAAGCATGAAGTGAGGGAGGGACTCGGAAGCAAATGCATCTTGCTTCTTCCTCAAAGTGCTATTAGTTCATTCTTTGAAATCCTTACCCATTCAACACTGAAGAGTTTTCATCATTCGTTTCATCCAGTTTGTATCAAAAGCAGTGTTTTCTTAAACATTTAAGGGGTTTTTATTTAGGACTCCTTTGAGAGCTGGTTTTCAAGTTTTCTTTAATTAAAAGGGAAGGGTGTTTAATGACTAAAAGCTAACACAAAGTGAGTTATTTATTGCTACTTGTTAAAATCAGTTGGTTTGGTTCTAGATAAAAAGTAAATATTAGACTTAAGGACAGTACTTTTGCTCTGTAGCTGATCTGTTTATTTTAAAGGGGTCGGCACCTACAGAGGCACTCTGGGTTGTGTGCCTCTATTTCAGGTGGAGGTGGGGTGGGATGGGATGTGTGTATGTGTGTGTGTGCAGACATTTCCACTTTGCCTGTCATTTTCTAAGAAGAGTTTAGTAGTAAAAGCATTTGTGTTACTGAGAATGCACACATTTCCTTTGAGAAATCAAGCATTTGTAAAGAGATGTATATCATTCATAAGAATTCCAGAACACTGGCCCCGTCCCATTTAGTCTGGGGCATATACAAAGCAATGACATGCTTTTTGAAGTTTTTTGCAATTAGCTCGGTTGCAGTATGTTGATCACTTAGCAAGAGATTGAAACCAGCCCATAAATATAGCACAGAACAAGATACACATTTGAAGTTGTATAGGGGCTCTTAAACAGTAGTAGATCCCGCAACTACCTTAGTGCCAGTAATTCTGATTCAGGGGATCTGAGAGAGGACCTAGAAAACTGTATTTTTTGTTTGTTTGTTGTTTTATTTTTAATTTTTTAAATAAGCTCCTCTGGCTTCGAATCCAGGTATTCTGTAGACTTTTACATAGATTCTAGAAGCCAGCGAATCATCCTTATGATCCCACCATTAAGAGTGACTGCATCAAAATTCTTCTAGAGCATTATTCCTCATTCCTTTGTATGTATAGGGATCAGCTGTGGATTTTGTTAAAAATGCAGATTCTGAGTCTTTAGGTCTGAGGTAGGGCCTGGGACCCTACCTTTAATAAACTTTAATAAACTTCTAGGTAATGTCCATGCTGCTTGTTTGGGCCATACCCAGGACACCAGGATTTAATCATTTATATCGCAGAGTTTTTGAAAAGGAAGGAAAAAATTTAAAGCAACTCTTTGGGTGCTTTTGTCTGTGTGGTTTTCTGCCGAACACCTGTCTCTCTCTGCTTCATCTCCTGCTTTAGTGTATAACCACGCCTGTGAACATTAAGGAGTATTTTCACAGGAAGTGAAAATACAATGACGTTCCTCATGTATGTGGAGGCACAGAGGATCTAAATTAGCCCCAGCAGCCCAGTTTCTGATCAATCCATAGGAGGACAATTTCCTCAGTTGGATGAAGAGACAACTAGTTAAGATTCATCTGAGACACTTTCTCTTACCTTTCTATTGCTGCTGTTATGTAACAAAGCAGAACATATGAGGTTCTGAACTTCAGGGTTGCTGGATAGGGGGGCATCTTGCAAAATGGAGGTGAGAAAAGAAATAGTCTAGCTTCAGGATTTTGCTGCTATGGTGTAAATATTTGCTTTGTAAAGGATTTGACAGCCACGGGGGTGGTTTGGTGAAACCACCTCTCAAAGTCACACCAGCTCTGCTTCAGAGTCACAGCCACTTTCAAGCTTGATCTGTTTGTTGTCTTGAGCACAGATACCTGGTTCATAAAGAGTTTCTAGAGTTTTTAGGACTTTATCTCTTTGCATGAAAAGGGATGAAATGAGTCTTTACTTGAAGACTTTTTTATGGCTATGGAAGGTAGAAGCCACTAGGATGTTGGTGTCTGAGCTTGGCACATATTCGTGAATTCCCTTTATTCCCGGGCACTTGGGAAGAGGAGTATGACCATTGGGTTCAGCTCTAAATTTCAGACACATTTTGGGCATGCTTTTTCATGGATTCTAGAATAGGATTCTAGATCCTAAATGTGATGTGAATCATCTCGGTAACTTTGGACAAGATCATTGGGTTGAAGGGTGGGAGAGGTTGGTTTCATTTGTTAAAAAGCAAGAGTTGGACTTTTAAATTAAATGAGCTTTATGAGTCCATCAGTATCAGGCATTCTTTGCTCTTTATGTTGAAATCCTGTTACAACCTACCCTTTGATTCAGCTTATTGGGCTGTCTGGATCACACTGTGAATCTGCTTTAGCTGTTTAGATAACCAAGGTAACCAGTTCTCAGAATATCCATTTGCATGTGTCATTCAGCTTGAAGAATGTATCTGATAATTCATGTTTTGAACCAATAACTCCTTTGCCTGGTAGGCATTAAGAAATTGGGGGTTGGGAGGGAGGGGATGGGGGGAGGGATCCTGCTTTATTCTTGTTGTCTGTGTTTAGCTAGCTGTTACTGGCACTTATGTCAAAACTATATATGTATTCTTACTCTTCTTTTCCCCCTTTCTTAGGAAATGAGGAAGTAGGCAGTGTGGGAACATTGGCTGAGGACTGGCTTGAACATCCCCAAGTGTCCTAGGATTGGAGAATTTTGGTACCAGAAGTAACGAGGTAGTCTGTGGTCCAGGGTGTCAGACTCATTTTGTTATGGGGCCCCCACAGGTGATTTGAGAGAAGTGAGAGGTTGGCTGGAGAGAGTAGAGAACCAGACAGCACCGCTGTTTCACTCCATCCAGTCCAGGTGTTTCCAGGACTTCAGGCCATGTTGCTAGATCTTCTGAATTTTCTGGAGATGCCAGAAAACAGAGTCAACTCTTATTACCAAGAGTGGCTTTCGAATGTGTTGGATTGTTCATTTATCCATGGGGACTCCACGGAGTAAAGGAGGGAGGAGAGGAGGGAGACCAGTATGTGGAATTCATTTCCATTTTTTGGGAACACAAGCTAATTTTCATAGTAATAGAAAGCTATCAAACAATAACAGTTCATTGCAGTTGACTTGGGAGGCAGATGCTCCTGCTCTGTGACCATCAAAGAATGATAAGTCTTGACCAAAGCAGTGTCCACATTCAGAAATGTATGCCTATCCCTCAAAGTTCAGCCATTTCAGATATTAAAATATAACAGGAGCCTCCTTTGGGTCAGTAAGCCTGGGCCTCATCATTTAACCCAGAGAGAATAAAATATACTGAGGAACTCATTCACTGCTGTGCCAACTCTGAATTTTCCCCATCTTGCCTTGCTGGTTCTATGGATCTGCCTGTGTTATTAAAAAATGAGATATTGTTGCATGCAAATCAATCAGTTTTCTAAATGGCTACCCATACACATAACTGCAACCGAATAAACATCTTTATGTTTGCCCCATTGGTTTGGGGATTAATGTGATACTTAAACTCCTGACTGTTTATTTAGTCTCGAGACTAATTTGTATAGTGTGTAAGGAATTTCTGTATAGGAGAGCTTTCATGTTTCCTTTAGAGTTTGCTTTGATGGCAGTATATCAAAAGATACATGGTGGTAGGTATTAGAAATGGATATAAATTCAACTTTTGGAGGCTCCAAGGGTGTTTAATTTTAGCGACCTCACAGATAAGATTTTTGCAATTGCACATATATCTTTACCTTATTGGCACTGACTTTTGCCACAGAGAGGTGGTGGCCACCTGCACAGGAGATGCATGCCATCATAAATGAGAGAGGTGTAATTCTTTTCTCTTGGAAAACTGCACCCTAGGAATCCATTGTTTTACTTGTGAATTGCCAACCCAAAGGTAGCATGGAGTTAGCACATACATTTTTATTTGGGGTCTTGGCAGTTCCTCTTCTAGCTAGAACATTTTTCTTTTTCCTGTTTGACAATGGGTTGGTAATTTAACACTTACACAAATGAGACTCCGTTTGTCTTCCTTTATGGTTCTAGTATGTTCTCCTCATTTTCTCTTTATGTTTAAAATAGGGGAAAGCCATTTGATGTGTCTATCCCTGTGTTGAAAAGATGGTCCAGCCCTAATGCCATTTCACCATCCCTCTGCCTCCCACTAGCTCATCTGAGAGCATTTCCAAACTACTGGCGGTTTAATTACTATATTGTTCATCAAGTTAAATTGTATTTAATTGGCTTTGTGTTTTGTCTTTTTGTTTCGATGAAAGGAATATTGGGGGTATTTAAAAAATCCCATTGAAATGAAGCTCTATCATTTAAAACACATATAAAAATTCTTTAAGATGGCTTTTATTCTGGATCCCTTTATCTTCCTTCACAAGCTTTCTGAGAATAAGTAGTGCATGTTGGGGTTTATCTTTGCTTTTATGTGCTCTAGCCACATGCTTAACATTGAGCACATTTGAGTTGCATTTCATTGGGCTCTCACAATCCTTTTATAAAGGGACTGATCTGTTAACATCACCCTCTTTAGATCTAGCAGACAGGATGTTCCTCCATACAAAGAAGTGCTCCCAGTCTTTCTGGCCGGCTAGTAAGTGAATGATTTCAGGCCTGGTGGGCAATACTTGTGTCCATGCGTAACACAGCCCGACCACAGTAGTAGGCAGCTGCATGTAATTTTGAACTCCACTCATTGAACTGTAATAAAACAATATAAGCACTGCTTGGGGGGAAGATTGGATGCAGTTATCCTTACACAAGGCTCGGGCATATGAAAGCAGTGCTGGCTGACAAGAGGATTTTGAGATTTGATTTTGATTGAATTGCAGAATTGAACAGGCCAGGAATGTCAGTGGAAGGCTAAACGCCTGTAGTGCCATAAAGTTTTATTCATGTGAGGCTTTCCAATATCAAGTAGATGGATTATTGGAAAAGGTGTCAAGGGACATGAAATGGAAGTGCCCAAAACATAAAATGTAGGCAGGAGGGAAAAATTACTTCTTGCTTAGTATATAATTAGGTCTAAAAAAAAATTCCATAAAATTGTTTATTTTCCCCACCCCTTAAAGAAAAAAAAATGACCAACTCATCACATCACTTATTTTATATTCCTTCGGGAGAAATTGAATTTAACGGTATTTAGACAAGAGCTTCTCTTATGCTATTCTTTACTTTTGTTCAAAATGAACATTGAGTGATGGGTTTTCTTAAAAAGAGAGGGGACAGTGAGCCAAGAATATCACCACAAACCACTATGTCCAGAAGCAAGAGAGAGGCACGTGTGTTCATACATCCTGATATACTGACTTATTTCATAGCTCCCGCGACGCAGGCGGAATCGTGCATGCAATTTGCATGGAACAGCTGATACCAATATTAGTTGGGGCATTCGAGAGTGGCCTTCATTGGTGATGAGCGAGTAGCTCCACGGTGAAGTTCTAGAGAAGGGTGGATGGGGGAGAGCCGAGTTTATTACATTTTGTCCTGGTTCCTTTTCCCCGTGCAGTGTTTCTGCTTGCATCATTAGTGAAGCACGTCTAAACATTTCCAGCTTGGAGGTAAAGAAACACCTGTAATTTTTCAGTTTTGAATCTATTTGTTTAGCATTTCTCACCAAAGTGGTTTCAGTTAAATAATCGAAGTCAGGAACATATCCACTTTGACTCTGATATGCAGGTGTGATTTTTCTTTGTCCTCCTCCTACCCCTTGTTCTACTGTATTATGTATTTAGAAACATGTTTATTTGTAAATGAGGCTCTGTGAGGTTAAAACGGAAAACCAGAAAGGAAATTTTGAACATTGAGGGCCTTATGTTTTTAAAGCCCCTTTTCCCTTTAATGCTCAATTTGAAAGAGATGGCGTGCCTTTAAGTTACCTTTCTGTTTGTAAAACTTTTATTTTTCCCATATTCCGTAAGATCTATGTTAGAATGCATTTAGTTATACTTTATTATTATTTCGTTTTTCTAAAAATAAACTCTATGAATATTTATCTAATCAAACAATGACTCATTTACAAGCAGCCTTTGAAAAGAGAAAGGAGTCCTCAATTTGAGTGGTCAGATTGCATGATCAGTAAGTAAGTGGTCCCTTTTCATTTTACGTTGCATATTCTCCTCCACTAGAGTTGAGGCAGAAATGACTAGGATTTTCTGCTGTGTATGGAGTTAATCCTAATTTGTGTGGGACAAGAGAAGAGGTTGTGTAGGAAAAGCTCACAAACTTGCAGAGGGCTGCCTTTGAACTTGGTAACATTCCAGGAAATTGTCCCATGCCTAACAGCAAAATTCTGGTCTTTAAGGGGGAGATGTGTTAGAATGTTACCCGTGATTTTACCTCTTGGTACCTCCTTGCAGTTTACTGCCACGCATACGAATACATGAAAGTCACATGTGGCTGCCCTGTCCCTTAACACTGGACCAGGGTGAGGCAAGCAAGGGGCAAATTTTAGGGAGGCACTTAATTTCAGGTGCTGACCTTGAGCTTGGCCTGATTTTGAGAGTGAATGGCTCTTCAGAGTTTGTACCCCAGGCGCCTTGCTTGCTTCCCCTAGCTCTTTGGCCATGCTGTAATCCTTTTGGAAGGATCCATTTGGGCTGCATATTTGCCAAAGAAAAAGAAATCCTTGATCCAAATGAAGCGCATCTACCTTTTTGCTATTTCTGTAAGCTACCCTGTGTTTCTTATCAAAATTAAGAAAATGTGATTATACAGTATTGTTCAATTACCGTTTCCACGCAGCTTTTCTGAGCTGGCAGGCATTCTATTTCTGAACTGAGAAGCAGTTTTGCATTAGGTCTGGTCATAACATGTATTTTTTTTTTCTTTGATCCCATGGGAGCTAGGGTTTGACATTAGCTAACAAACTTTGCATGCCACACACCTTATTAAGTCGTACAGTTGCAAATGGCCTCCGTTAAAAAGACATGTGCTGGCATTACCACGTTGAAGTTTGCTAAGCAGGTTTGGAAGGATTAATACTTGGCAATTATTTGGCTCTGAAACTGTGAAAATGGTAATTTGGTGTTCAAAGCGGGGAAGTTAAGTTTGTAATGGGCATCTTAGCTCAGGACAATAAAACAGTTGGTAAGCACGGTCTTTGCCTCTGACACTACAACCACCACCCACTAGGTACGGATTTCCTGTTAGGTGCTCTCTTTGAATTCCTTCCATTTCGTTCTCGGGGAAACCTACTTTCGTAGGTTCCATTATTACCTACTGGTTTACAGATGAGGGAATCACTGCTTGGAGAAATGAAATCATTTGCCCAAGTTCACGGCTCAAAAACAACTGAGCCTAACCCTTGAGCTCTTAATACCAATTCTCTTAACCACTACCTAACCCTTCCATTTATTGTCTAGGGACATTATTATAGGTACAGTCTGCCTTTTGGAAGAGGTATCAGAATTTCCCTCTTAAGTATTGCTTATATCTTACAAGTCAACAGCCTTACATTTGCAGAACCAGCAGAGCATGAAGTGCCCATACCATGTGTTCATAGACTCAGTGGAGCAGGATTTTGTACATTTCTTTATGGCAGCCATTCAAAGAGGAGCGTGTAAAGGGAAGAGAGGCAGTGGGAATGCTGAACTCTGGTCAGGGGAGAATGATCACCTGCTAGAGCAGAAGGTGTAATGGTCAGTCACTAAGGTTGAAGTCTTAGAAGGAGCCCGTATCTTCACTGGGGTTCCCTCCCCATGGCTGGCAACATTCATATCCCTTAGTAGGGAAGTGTTTGGATCCATCAACCCATGAGGGGTTCCGTGGGGCCTGGCACTGACTGATGTGTGGTGTGTATGAATGAAGCCTCTCTTTCATAAAGCTGAAATTGGTTTGAGAAAGCTGGAAGAATGAGTCATTTCACGTTCTTCTCTCAGAACATGCCTACACTTGTCTCTGGTTGATTGTAAAGCATTGAAATTTCTGTGATCCTGAGTAGGACAAAAGGGAAAGAAACGGATATGCACCTTCCCCATCCTGGTGAGTATGCAAGTTTGATAAAAATGTATTAAGAAGGCTATAATGTTAAAACGTTAAAAGATGTTATAACCTGAATCTTAACAGGTAAAGCACTCTGAGCAGGGATGGCCTTCCTAATAATAACTTTGCTGTTAACATGAGGACTCATCCACACTTTTTTTTTTAAGTAGTTACTCTTGATTCCCTGTAGTAACTGGAATACAGGCCCTGATGGTTCACGCGACTGAAATATGTAGTGGGCTGTGGAGTAAATTGGCATTTTTAATGCCAGGAAGGGAGGTCCCCCAACTCTTTTCCTTTCAGCCACACTGATTCCTATTGGATTTGACTTTCACTGCATGGCACCTGGTTACCGGTCACTGCCGAGGTACCTCTGTGCCTCAGTTTGTTCATCTGTAACATGGGCATTATTCTTTATAAGCTCTCTGGTAAACCCTGTGAACTAATACAGTAAAGTTCATTGTGGAGGGCCTGGTCATATGGTGGCTAAACAAACGACAATCATTACTGGTGTGTGTGTAGACGTAGATGTAGGCAGAGGTGGTCAGGCCACAAATATGTATTGTTTGACTTGAACGATGTTAAATAAAATATTTGAATTCTCCACTTAAATTCACCAGGATTTCCCACATAAGGCCCGGATTTCTGGTTTATTCTAGCAAATCAAAAGACGTGGGAACACCATCCGTTCTCCCATGCTGAGGCCAAGGTACCCATTTAGGTGGCGCTTGTCAAGCTGTTCTGTTAGGGATGCTTCCCACCACTCCCTGGTGTTTGATTCCCTGCCTGCTGCCTTTTTTTTTTTTTTTTTTTTTTTAGCAACTGCTTGACCCCTGTGGGCATTTGAGTTTGCAACCCTGATAGAGAGTGTGTCCTGAAATGTATGTACTAGTATACATGAGTGTGTGGACATAATCAGTATTGACAGTTGTTCCCGCTGAGAAATGTGCAGCTAGATTTCTGGAAAGTGCCAGTTTTTTTAATCCCTTAAATGATTTAAACTTTCTGGAAGCTGTGCATCCCATATAAACAATGGGATCCATAGAAAAACATACTCATTGGAGAATTACAAGGCATATAATTTTGTCTTTAAATTCTTACGAGTGAATTGTAAGAACATGACTTCATAGGAACCTCTGAGACATTACAGCGTTTTAATAACACTTCCCTGCTACATGTGATGCTTCATTTTTTACTTTTATTAATTTAATTTTTTTTTTCCCTGTGTGTGGCAATGGGTGCCCTGGGCACCTCAGCTCTGTCTCCGGCTCCACCCTGCTCTGCCTCGGGCAAGCCGCCTGGTTCCCTCCCTCCCTGGGCAGAGGCTCCAGGGGCATGTCCTGTCTGCAAAGGGTTTACGAGGTTCACCCACTCCGTCATTCTTGAACATGCTTTTTCCTTGCTCATTACCTTCCCTGTTTCCTCTTGGGCTGCCAACAACACATTATATTATCTCCATCTGCAACCAGAGCTGCTACCACCACTGCACAGGCCTGCATTTCCACAATTACATTAGGAAAAAAAAAAAACCCACAAAAAGCCAAAACCCAGCAGTGTCCATGAGTGGCAGTAGCTTCCTTTGAAGCCAATCTCAGCAGAATGGTAGAGCCTCCATTTCTCTGTGGGGCTCAAGCTTCTTGGAGAGGAGCAAGAGCTGTCTTCTGTTCATCCATTTATTCATTTACCTGTTCTTTTCAATAGGTATTTACTGAATACCTATCATGTGCCAGGCAGTGTACTATCAAGACTGTGTGAAAACAGACTTGTGGCTTGGTCCCATTATACAGACACAGATGAGAAATGAAAGATGTTGGGAATGCAACAGTGAAAGGCCCTTAGAAAAGGCCAAATTGGCTCTTTTTTTGGAATGCCATCGAGTTCAGACAGCTTTAGAACCTTAGAACTTGAGAAGTTCTCTGAATGGAGTTCATTTTTATACTTCAGAAACTTTGGGGGGCAGTATATTATATGGTTGGAATGTAGCAAGCAAGACTCCAGGGCTGCCATTTGCAACCCCAGGGTTGCCAACAATATGGATGGCACCTTTTAAGTTGTTCAGTGCACACCCTTCTCAGCTGTTTATGGCAGCCCTAATTCAGACAGAACTGAGTCTTGAGTTCTGTTTTTACCACTCACTGTTAGTGAGGAGCATGTGTTTCTTTGGCTCTCTCAAATTTGGTTTTGTCATCTGTAAAGTGGAGGTTATTGCATCTGCCTCACAGATACCATAGGTGAGGACTAAGGAGAGGAGGCATCTTAAACACCTTTTGTGTAGTGTCTGCTACATGGTTGAGAAATAGTCATTGTTGCTATAAATGAAAGGAATGATCTCCTTTTGCATATTGTTCCCAACCCAGCCACATGATGCACTTTGACAAGGATATCCTTCACATTCGTTTTCTAGAAAATTGAGGTCACCGACTCGTTTCCTTCTTGAACCGGGGACCCACGGCCACCTCCCCTCCATCCCATCCCTTGGGCTGAGTTACAGCAGAGACATGTACAGAGCATCCCTTGCAAGTGTCAGTTGCCTCTGCCTGCAGCATGCCTGTTCGATTTGGGCTGCTTATCTGATCCCGAGAAGAAGCCACGCTCCCCAGCCTTGGGTAGGCCAGTTGTGGGCTGGCCTGTAATCATACAATTATGAAGGTTAACAGGAAAAAGTGGGGTCCAGGAGCAATTCCAGGCAGCTGGCAGTCCTGCCGAATTGGAAGCGCCCCACCAATGAAAACTGCAGCAAGAAGCAAATTAAACCTCCTATCTGCCATCTCCCTCTCTTTTCCCCCTTTCCTGTTTGGACTTGAAAGGCGATTGGAGCCAGGGCCCTGACAGTTGACGGAAGTGCTGCAAGGAGAGAATATTTATTTACAGTGAGTCGTGGCGATGCTTGTTCAGGATGCGGTTTCTTGCAGGAAGTTCTGTCCCCACCCCCGGGTTTGATCATTTCTCCAAAAAAAAAAAAAAAAAAAAATCCTTGATTGTTTGAGGCCTCCGCTCTGACATGGAGCAACACCGTGTAACCTGTCTGTACTTGGAGGGTTTGCTGAGTGCACCCTCAGAGGAGGGCCTACCGTGGGGCAAGAGACAACCAGCGGCCCAACTCCCTCCAGATATGTTTGGGCACAGCAATAACCATTAGGCATTTAAAATAGGGAAGTAGGCTGAGTCCACATACTGTAAGCTGTGGTTGGCGCAGGCCTTTCCGATCGTTAACAAAAAACCAGTGCCAGCTGAGGTGGTTGTACTGGGTGCTTCAGAGAGAAATCCTTTTGAGGTGAAGTCAGAGGCTATCGTGCTTAAGTAGCAAGGATTTGAGTTGTACACCAGTCCAGGCCAGGTTGGTGAAGCCCCTCTAAAGCTGGGTTCTGGACTGTTGGTCCAGAGTTTGGGTGTGGGGGGTGCCTTTTGCCTTTGGGAAGTCTTGTAGAAGGTTAGGAGAGAAGGGTGTAAGGGAAGCAGTATTCAGTTGGAGAGTTTATTCTGATATTTTGTCTTTTTTTTTTTTTAAAGATTTTATTTACTTATTCATGAGAGAGAGAGAGAGAGAGAGAGAGAGGCAGAGGGAGAAGCAGGCTCCATGAGGGGAGCCCCGTGTAGGGTTCGATCCCGGAACCACGGGATCATGCCCCGAACCGAAGGCAAATGCTCAACTGCTGAGCCACCCAAGCATCCCTATTCTTAGACATTTTCTTAAGCTATCATACTATACTACTAGGTGATTTTCTCATAAACTGAGAAATATTCTCTGTTCCTTATTAAAACATACATACAAAGTAAGGAGGAATCACAGGAGGATGTAAAATGAAATTAAATCTCCCCTCCTCGGGTTCTCAGCTCACTTCTCTAGTCCTATAAGTCACTGGGGGACCAGCACTAGTGGCATCACCTGGGAACTTGCTAGATGCCAGTTCTGAGGCCCAGAAGGGACCTGCAGAATCAGAGAACCTGGGGTGTGGCCTAGAAATCGGTTTCATCTCGTCTTCCAGGTGATTCTGATGCTCACTAATAATCAAGAATAGTCAACTAAAGGGAGTGGCTTGCAAACTTGGGTGCACCTCAGAATCACCATGAGGACTGTCTTGTTAACGCTACGTGCTTGAGCCCCATGCCTAGAGATTCTGATTCCGTAGGTTGCTCATGGGGCCTGAGAATCTCCTTCCTTAGTTTCTTTCTTTTTTATTGTTGTTATTGTTGTTGTTGTTATTATTATTATTATTATTATTATTATTATTGTTAACCAAGCCTCCCCACCTGCCATTCCCCTCCCTTCAGGAGTGTTCTGATGTAGTGCCCTGGAGTTGGTCAAATCCTGACTTTGGGAGTGGCTGTGATTGTTGTTAAAAAGAAATTCAAAACACAGAACCAAAACCATGGAATGGAGGAAGCATCTCTATTCACTGAGGCCATTGCTAACTTGGTGCCTGATGATACCCACAATACAGAGGACCTTGGTACCCGTGTCACTTTCCCCAGATGTCCCAAATGCTCTCAAGTCATTGCAAGAGACTTGTGACTGATTTCACCAACTAAGGAATCCATCCCTCCTTTTCAGAAACTCTTGTAAGTCTGCCAAAATTACTTGGACCTTCTCAAGATTCAGAGGAAATTGCAAATGTCCTCCTTTAGGTGTCTCCCCCAATGTGTTACTTGGTATCTTAAATTATTATTATTATTATTATTATTTTTGGCTTTCTGAAGATCTTTAACCGTCAGCGAAAGGTGCTGGCTAGGCATAATTTTAAGCCAATCATCTTTATTTGTAAAATATGGCAGACAAAGGTGACAGATTTCATTTACCACCACTTTGAGGCTCTGTTGTAAAAAACAAGATATATACAAAGGCATATAAGACGTATGCAATCCTTGCGTCAAGGAAGTTGAAGTTTGATTGGCTGAGTTAAGATAGAGAAGTATGTGAATAGGACTTTGTAGAACTGGGGCAGAAGGAAAGTCAAACTGGAGTGTATGGGAAAGCTTCACGGAAGTTGTGCACCAAACTTGAGCGGGGTCTTGAGGATGAATGGGTCACCCCAGATGGTTCAAGAGGAATCCTAATGTTATGGGTAGAGCCAGAAGCTGGAGATGAGTGACCTTTTCTTTTTTTTTTTTAAAAAAATCATATTTAAAATTAAAATATAATTAACATACAATATTATATCAGTTTCAGTTGTGTAGATGGTGAGTCAACGATTACATACATTATGAAATACAACAAGCATAGTTACCATCTATCACCATACAAAGTTATTACTCCTTCCACCTAGGAGTGAATTCTGAATTGGAAGATTCTGGTGAAGGTATTAGTAGGAACTTAGTTGTTAAGGCCCTCCTGATGCAAATAACTTTGGGCAGGATGGAAGAACTTTATAATGTGCAAACCTTTATAACATACAGAAAAATGGTTTGTCTTGACACTTCTCCCCACCTCCCCCAATCTCAGAGTTCTTCCATGGTTTTTGTGGGGTTGACAAGCTGCCCCAATGCTGAAGGGGCTTAGGTGGGAATTGCCTGGATTAACTGTCCCCTGTGACAGCCTTCTCCACAGTGTGTCTTGTTGAACTTGGGTCTCTTGATGTCCTGCTAGCAGAGTCCTAGAACACTCGAGTTTAGGAAGTAGAGGTAAGAATGCCACCTGGAGGTCTGCTGAGCTTATTTAAAATCCCAGCAGTGGCCTTGATTTTGGACCGTTCCTCAGGAGGGATGGGGTCGTAGCAGTATCTCTCTTACAGAATGAAGTAATGAGCAGAGAGCATTTAACATCACATCTAGCAGATTAGTAACTGCTCACTCTATAGGCTGTTCAAAGTCACGTATAGAAGAAACAAAACTCACCACAACCCTGGTGTCTGAATTCCAAGGCCAGTCTAGAGCAGCATTTTTCAACCTTGACACATTTAGGGTCAGAAAGTTCTCTGTTGCGGGGACTGTGCTGTACACTGTGGAGTATATAGCATTATCTCTGCCTCCATCCACTAGATTCCAGTAGCATTCCCGCCTGTCCCCCGTGTGACAACCAAACTGTATTTAACATGGTGCCGTACACCCCTGGGGTGGGAGCGGGTGGTGTGTATATGACACAAAATCCTGCCTGATGAGAACCAGTGATCCAGACTGAGCTGTATCAAGGGGGCGTGTTGTGATATATAAATTTATTTACCCGGATGGAGGCACAGCTAAATCAGGTCTCTCATTTAGAACACAGAAAAAGAACATAGGAGGGACACCTTACAGAGTGGTTTTATGCTGTTGGCCATGGAGAATGCAGTTAGTTATAAAAACAACAAGTAGTGTGGCACCTGAGTGGCTCTTAAGTCACTTAAGCATCTGCCTTCGGCTTGGGTCATGATCCTGGGGTCTTGGGATTAAGCCCCACACCAGGTTTCTAGCTCAGCAGGGAGTTTGCTTCTCCCTCTCCCTCTCCCCCCCCCCACTTGTGCTCGCTCTCTCAAATAAATAAAACCTTAAAAAGATAAAACAACTAGTAGTTACTAAAGTCCTGTCATCTCGCGAATTCTCGAGGAATTCCTGACATACATGTGGTCATTTTCAAGGCCTTTCATTTAATACCAGTTTCACTTCAAAATCTGAGGAACAGGGTCTTGGAATTTTTCAAGACTTTTTTTTTCTTCTTCTTTTAAAAAAATTTTGTATTAAAACACCTAAGACATGAAGCTTACCATCTTAAACCATTTTAAAGTATGCAGCTCAGTAGTGTTACATTCATATTCACACCATCATGCAACCAGCCTCCACAATTTTTGCGAAATTGTACCCATTGAACAGTGACTCCCCCGTCCCCCAGCTCCTGACAACTACCATTCTACTTTCTGTCTCTAAGAATTTGGCGACTCTGGGTACTTGATCATATGTGGAATTGTACAGTATACTTTTCCTTTTTGTAACTGGCTTATTTCATGTAGCATAATGCCCTTAAGGTTCATCTGTGTTGTAGCATGTTTCACAATCTTTTTTAAGACTGAATAATAATCCACAATACACATAGATCACATTTTGTTTATCCATTCACCCACAGGTGGTGGACACTTGGGTTACTTCCATCTTTTGGCTCTTAGGAATAATGTTTCTGTGAATATGGGCATACAAATATCTCCTCAGGTCCCTCCTTTCCATTCTTTTGGTTGCATACTCAGAAGTGGAATTGCTGGATTGTGTGCTAATTCTATATTTTCTTCTTTTTGGCCTTTTTTGGCCAAGGGAAATGGAATCTACTGTCCTTTGATCCCATTCATACCCTTTCTTGAAGCTTTTCATTACATCACTGCTGCCATTTATGCTTTTTTCTTTTTTGCCCCTTCTCTGTGCACACGTGGACACACTAAGATGTCAGGGACCAGTACAAGGCAATCATGCACATCCATGGGTCCATGGTTCCAAGCAGCACTCAGGCAACGGGAAATAACCACACCTTGATCACTTTGTCACCGGGATCCTGCTGCTTTACCAAGCTCTGTGTCTGTGGAAGCATGTGTGGCCTGGGCCCCTCTTTGTCTATATGACACCTGCATGGACAGTCACATCCTTGTGCAAGTGAATGAAGTAGTGAAGAGGAAGGTGTGTTGCAAGAAGGGCTATACCATACCTTTTTTCCCCAACAATGCTTTGGATAGCATGGTGTAGCTCCGACCTTAAGGCTCCACTCATTGATTTCCTATGAAGAGCTCTGTATCCCAGCTACCTTCCCTGCAGCTCTGTGGTCTTCAGAATTTCCAGCTGGGTATCACCAGTTGGGTTGTGGAGGGATGGGTGGAACGTGTAATTTACTTATAAATATTCTGGTTCTGCCTTGACATTCTCAGTGTAAGAAAACAGGAGAGCAGAAAAGCAATATGTTGAAAAGCTTGTATCTATGGAGACTGCTTTTTTCCGCCCATTTTTTTTTTTCCAATTAGAAACCTCCCTAAATCTATGTAATTCTGTTCGCACAATGGGCCTACCAAGCCTTGTGCCTGAGGACCAGATCTTGGCTATCAATACCCAGGGTGTAAAAGTGAGTCCAAAAGGCCCAAGGGAGGGACAGTCCCAATATTTGGAGATGTAAGTAGAGGGGAGCCTGAAGAAGGTGGCCAGAAGTCGAAATCTCTGCTGTGCTATGATGTTCAATCCTTTTCTGAGCCAGGGGTTCCTGGCTGATGGCTGGGAAGATAGAGAGTCAGCAGAGATAATGGAATGCACAGGGACTGATGCCACAGCAGGTGACTCTTTAAACATGGATAAATAAAGTGGAAATAGGACTAGTCTTGCTGTTTCACATTTTAAAAAGTAATCCAAAAACACCAGTTCTTGCAGGCCAGTGTAGCTTGTATGAATCTAGGTTACCAGAAAATGAAGAAAATGGGGCAACATTCATTCATTCGTTCCTTCATTCCTTCATTAATTTAGAAATAGATTTTTTAATAGCTAAGAATCCAGGGCTGAGTAAAGCCAGACAGGCTGTCCCTAAAGAGTCTTCATATTACTACTACTACTGCTACTACTATCCTTCTAATTCCTGTGAGTAACTAAATTTGTTGGATGTGGACATTTTCCTGAAGGTAATACATATTTCTGTTATTTTGCTTTTACCATTTTTACAGAAATACTAGGGGTAGATTCTAGTGCTGAATCATTCAAAAAATACATTATTTCCAAAAATAACTCTTTGTCATGGTTCTAATTCATTTTCCTTTTCTTCTCCTCCCTTCATAGGATCTTGGGAGCTTTCTTCCAGTTTCCTTCTACTCTGTCTCATTTATAGAACTTTTCAATTGTTGGGAACAGGCTTTTCTTCTTGTCTGCAGGAGGATCATATCCCTTTGGGGAGCTCCTTTTTTTCTCTGATGACTTTTTTGGTTTGGATCTCCATTGTCCCAGCCAGAGGAGTCAGCTCTGATTCCTGGTTTGTTGGGGCTTCTTTCTCTCTTTCTCTTTCTCTCTACCTCTCTCTCTTCTCTTCTCTACTCTACTCTTCCTTCTTTATGTCCATCTTGGGTCTTGAACTCATGACCTTGAGATCAAGAGTTGCATTTTCTATAGTAAGCGAGCCAGGTGCCCTGGGACTTCATTCTTTTTATTCCAAAGGTATCACAGGTCTTCTTTGAGCAAAGGATAATCCCAGATTTGGGAGTTTATGCCCCTCCACGGTTGGGCCTGAATTTTCTACTGGGTTGGGAGAGATGATGTCAGGACATTGCAATGTTGTATGGATAACCTTTTCCTCAGGGAACACTCAGAGACCTGCAGTATTTGTGTGCTGAGACCCTACCATGCTGCCCCCTTGGATACCTCTACTATGCCTGGTAGATTGGGAGAGCCCCAGGGAGAACTGCTCTTGGCTCTTGGTGTGTCTGAACTCTCTATGCGATTTGTTTTCATGCATTCTTAGAAGTAGAATTTTTGCATCAGAGAGCCTGCAAAATTTTAATAGTAAATACATTTTGTTTTCAGAATGATAATACCAAGTTTTTTTCCTGTCAGCTTTGTATGTGGACCCATTTCCCCAAATGCCACTAATATAGGATATTCTATGTGAAAATATTCCCTGTTTCAGTAGGTGAAAATAATAATATTGTCTTAATTGTCATTGTTTTGATGGATAGTTTGGTTGAAATTTTTGTTTTTTTTTTTTTGTTTTAGGTACTAAAATTACACAAAATTAGATTGTTATAGTAGACATTTTGCATTATTCCTGTATATACACCTCCACTCAGGCTAGTAGAGACTCAGAAACAGATCTGGCTTCCAGATACTTCTGGTGCATTCTTGTTATCACACTTTGAGGGTGGGGTCTGGGTTTGGTTTATGACTGTAATTGGTTTAACACCATTGGGCTGATGAAGTTAATCCTTGAAATTTTTCTATTCTACTTTTTTTAGTATTATAAGTTGTTATGTGAATCGATTCATAAGGGTTTTATGGAAATACATGGCATTGTAATAGGGACCATATTTTATGAATCTAAAACTAGGATTTCCGATTTTATGAGAATGAGTCATATTTATGGGGACAATGGATGGGATATTTGATATGTGGACGGTAGTGTAAAATCCAGAAGATATTATCGTAAGAGCGGGCATGTCCTACACTGTGATCCTCAGACCATGAGTTCCTCAACATATAAATTTGTTCTATGCAGAAACTATTCTCTGGTTAAGATAATCTGGAGAACACTGGTCTGTACCAGGATAAATCTCTTTTATTTTATTTTTAACTCTAGGGTTTTTTGGACTTTAGTTATAGTAATATGCATTATTGATTTCAGAGGGAGCTCTGAACATAGAGTTTTCCATTTGAAACCTTTATGATAGGAATGAGGAAGGGGTTGGGGCACAATGCCTTTTGACATATTGAAGAACCCATACCAGGAATACAGTTTGGGAAGTGTTTCATTAGAATAATTATAAATTTTTGCATGGCACAAACTCATACTCTTGGGGGGGGCAGTTAAAATCCAGAAATGTTTAAGTTGTGGAATAAAATAGTGCTAATGTGTGTGGAGGGTTCATTCTTTTCTTTTCCTTTCTGTTTTCTTTTGGTCTTAAAGTCTTTTGCTTTAAGCTCATAAGAGAAAAACAGTGACAAAAACGAAAAATCATTGTGTGCGTGTGTGTGCACGTACACCTAAGAGATAAACCCTGCTGTGGAAATGAATATTTACTGCTTCAGAGAATAGCTTCCCCCACCCCTAGAATGGAAGGTAGCCAAACCAGTCTCATTGCTACATTTTATTTGATGTTACTTAGTCTTAAATATCATTTACTAACATTGATTTATTGACAATTTTGTGGGAGACATTGAGCTGAAGAGAAAGGACAGGTAGAAATTTCTTGGATTCAAAAAAATTAACTTCAGGGACACCTGGGTGGCTCAGCGGTTAAGCGTCTGCCTTCTGCCCAGGGCATGATCATGGAGTCCTGGGATCGAGTCCCACATCAGGCTCCCTGCATGGAGCCTGCTTCTCCCTCTGCCTCTGTCTCTGCCTCTCTCTCTCTCTCTGTGTCTCTCATGAATAAAATCTTTTAAAAAACTACACACACAAAAACCCCCCAAAAACTTCAGTTGAAGAGGCGAGAGAAAAACAGGGAAAAATGAAGAAAAAAAATGGAGGTATTTGTCAATTTACAAACGGAAGAAATGTCATGAAGCTCAATAGGATGGGTTATGAAGTGGTCACCTCATGCCTGGCTATAGTAGATCAAAGGAGGGACACACACAGAGGCATCAGGGTTCTGTAAGCCAAGGGGTTTAAGCTCTTTTGGGGTCATGAGCCCCTTAGTGAAACTGAAAAGTCTGTGTGTTTGTAAAAAACAAAAGCCCGTTTTTCTGCCATCCAGAATTAATAACTTTGATGCTTAGTCATATTCATCTCTCCTCTGTTACCTTTAAGAAATAGAACATTCAGGATGAAAGATGTGTCCTCCTACCTGCCCCCCTCCCCCGGTCAGGTCTGGCCCCTCCTCCCCATCCCCACACCCCCATGTGCACACACAGTGGCCCTCTCTGGAGCTTCAGTCATGTCCTCTTTCTGGGGTTGCTGTTTGATGCACACAGGTATCTGGAAGGGGTATAGGGTGCTTTGGCATATATTTCCCTTATTTTGTGTGATTGGTATCATGATGTGCCAGTGCACTAACAGTTTTCAAGGCATGGCCTCAGGCACTTCCCAGACCGTGGAAACCCATTTCTAGACTCCCATGTAGAGGAAGTGAAGACTTGCACCTAAAACGTGTTCCAGAAAGTGCATTGTTAAGTGCAGTGTGCTGGGGGTCTCACTAGTGACAGAAGCAGGACGGAAGGCTCTCTGAAGGCCATCATGCAGCCTGAAGTCTTTAGAATCTAGGTCCTAGCCCTCCCTCTTTCTCGTAGCTTCCATTTGGCAGTTAACTCGGACTTCCCTCAGGGTGGTTTATCCTTTTAGATGTGTATGGCCTGCTTCTCCACCTGGATGGTAAACTCCTTCTGAGTCAAAACTCTGATTTTTGGTATCTTTGCCTCTCCTCTTGGGTGCCTTGCCTTACCTAAGAAACCTAATACTTTGTGATTTTTTTTTTTTTTTTAAGTAGTGTATAGCAGAAACGTTCATTATGGTAAACTCCTTCTGAGTCAAAACTCTGATTTTTGGTATCTTTGCCTCTCCTCTTGGGTGCCTTGCCCTACCTAAGAAACCTAATACTTTGTGATTTTTTTTTTTTTTAAGTAGTGTATAGCAGAAACGTTCATTATGGTGTTAGGTCTTTAAATAATTTTCAGAAACTAAACTTGAGGCATATGAAGATAAACGATTGCAATTTAAGCCAGCCAGGAAGCTGGAATGTGGCTTGGGCTTTCATGTGGCCTGGCTGTACGGCTGGTGATCACTGAGCTTCCCTCCTGCTGTTGGGGATGACGAACAGTGCAGGTAAGTGCAGGTACATTTTTGGTTACCTACAAACCGGAGATGTTCACACCCAGCCAGCCAGCAAGGAAGGAGAAAGCTCACATGGGGGTTTGGAGCTGCTCTTCTGAGTGAGGGAGAAACGGATTCTCAGGCATTCAGAGGACACAGCAAGCTGGGGGAAGCTTATCTCACCAGGGAGGAACATAAAGCCTCAGTCGACGTGTTTTATATTCTGTTTGTATGACATGCACATTTTTAATGTGTGTTTTTATTTTAGTTTACGGGCCTTTTCCCCCCGTACCACCAGCAAGTATTCGAGGTCTCCACTGCCTGCCCTCTCTCTGATGTGTGGTGTCAGATACTGGATGTGTTGGGGCGCCTTGCAACATTTTTATTTCTCATGGTTGAACCCATAAAGTTTCCCTGATTGACGGTGTGGGTGCATGACGGTAACAAACACGGGGCGTTGTTCTCTTTGGATGGACATGTTGTAGTATGTTTGTATATTTAGAGTAAAAGAGATCTATCAAAAGTCTGGCACCTACTATTTGATTTTATAGTTTTCCAAACAGTGCCTAAAGTAGTTGAGCTAGTTAGGCTGACCTGGTGTATTTTCTTCAGGGTCCTTGTATATCAACAGTTTATGACTTGACTTTCAGCATTTGATGGGTGAATTCTAACATATAAATCTTCTGCTATTGTCACTGATTTGCACTGGATTTGTCACAGGGTGGGGGGTTTAGAACAAAACAAGTCACTCCTGTCACTAATTTTTGTTGTTGTTGTCCTTTTTAAATACCTAAGGATCCCAAAATACCCATGCAGGTACAAGGTGGTCAGGGTGCTCTGACCATGAAAATCATTCAAACCCAGTCATTTTATCCATCTTAAAGCTCACATGCTGGTTCATCCTTGGAAACATCGCAAAGAATAGCTCCTCAGCCAAATCATGTTAAAGAAGGTTTTTTTTTTTCTTTTTTTCTTTTTTTCTTTTTTTTTTTTTTTACATGTTCACATTTCCTGTCAGAGTTGAGTGCTGAATTCCTTTGAAGGCTAGACTTAGGAGTGCCACACTTAAGCCTGAGAATGAATATAAATGCTGAAAGTTCTGGCTTTTTGGTGGCGGTGGTAGTGGTGGGGAGAGGCAGTGCCTGAGGATGGGGAGGGGTGACTTTGTGATGAGGAGCCCTATGCTGCAGACACTGGGTGAGCCAGACCCCGAACCACTTGAAACCAGAGCTAGGATGCCAGAGCCCGCTCACGCCCTGCCCTGTTCAGTGCAGCAGCAGCCCAGGGGGACTCGGTGGAATAGGAGCAGATTATCAGACAGGGAGGGACAGGAAAAGGAAGCTTCCAAAGGGAGAGAAGAATGGGGGTCATTGGGCCAGGGCCCGGGAGGGGTGCACCGATTGTACTCTGAAAGCAGGGAGGGGCGCGAGGTCAGAAGCTGGCTCAGGGCTGGCAGGGCAGGGAGCGGGCAGGGGAACATGCTTAGTGCCGAGCTTGGGAGGAGGCGGAAAAGCCAATGAGCTGGATGCAGGAAAGGAGCGAGGTGACACAGGGGCTGGGCTGGGCTGCCTTCCTACCATCTGTGTGTCACGATGGGTCCTACTCACTGCCCTGTAGGAACTGAGGTTCCTTGAGCACCGTGGGACAGGTGCCAGCCCTTCTGAGGACTCCCTCGCACACAGGGGCCGGCTCGAGAAACATGTTACAAGTAGGGTGTCTACCACCAGGAGCCTTTGAGAAACCTCTGATTCTGCTGTAGGTTCTCTCAGCTTCTCAGGTGATTCAGGAGATGCTTCCTAGGGGCCAGCAAGGGACTGGATGTCACACGATGGTGGGGCTTGATGTAGTCTTTTCTTTTTTTTACCTTATGGCTTTGCTTTCCTATGTGAATTACACAGCAAAGTCAGAATAAACCAGTGGAAAGAAAATTATGGTCTGGAAAAGGCTAGGTGGTTTGGGTTCTGAATTTGACTCAAAGTCATAGGGCAGCTTTGTGGAAAAATTGGTCTCGGTTCCTCAGTGGGTATCTTTATTACCTACAAAATGGGGACTTGGGACTAAGGAGCATTTGAGTTTCTATTAACTTCTGCAGATACCCGTGGAAAATGTGTTTGGTGGAGCCAACCGTCTGAACCAGATAGTAGGATCACCTGGGACCAGGTGGACCAGGTGCTTCACCACGTGCTAGCTTGGTGAATCCAGCAAGTTACCTTATCTATCTGAACCTCAGTTTTTCCATCTTTAAGATGGACAAGAGTCATTGCATGGATTGGCCACTTGTAGCCCATAGTTTAGCCCAGTACCAAGCTCTGTGTGAGCACTGACGCATGTCGGCTCATATTGGTGAGCTGGAGTGAAGCTGAGGTCACCAAGAATATTAACCACACAGGTACTTCCTGGCTAGCAAGCACATGCTAGCACATTGCTTCTTACTCTTCACAGCCTTTGTTTTTCTTGAAACCTACCTCGATTTCCTATTCAACCACCAGAGAAATGACCCTGAACTTTTTGCTACCAGTGGAGATTTGTGAGGCTGCTTGGAAGCTGGTTGGTTCTTGCCTCTACGTGGCTCATTTGCATGTCCATCTTCCTCCCCAGACAACATGAGTGACTTGCAGTCAAGAGGTGTGTCTCCTGGATGCTCCTCTAGGGTCCCTCCCTGCATGCTTCCTCCCACCAGGCATGTTCCAAGTGTTTTGTTGCAATGAGACTAAAGCACTAGGGGAGAAAGTCTGGGAGCGTTTCGTGGAAATCGGTGGTGGTGGCGGTGGCGGAGGAGCGGGGGGGGGGGGGCTCTTGGCACAGTTCCCATGTTCCCTGGTGGTTGTGGCTCCTTCCTTGCTCCACAGGCAGCTGGGCCTGTGACCTGTGAGGCATTCCCCTGTGGACATTCTCGCCCCAGAAACGTGTGGCTACCTCCCCCGCAGCCTAGGGAGCTTGGGTGACAGACAGACACCATAAGGCAGAGTTTTGAGCCTCTCTTCCAAAGTGGCAGAATGCAGTACTCTCTCTGTTTCCCTGGAATCTGAGCAGGTAGGTTTATCTTTTAGAGGCAAGTCTAAGAGCTTCAAGTACAGAAGGCCCCCAGGATTGAAAATCAGGATGAAATATTTCGTGTTGTTTGAAATAAAGGTGAATCAAATGAGGAATCGAATAATTTCTAGGGTGAAGTGCAAAGGATAGATGGTGCTATAAGTGAAGTACGATGCAGAGAACTACTCCTTTTTTGTGTTTTTTTTTTTTTTTCCCTTGAACTTGGGATCCCTGTGTATCACAGACAAGCATCAAAACCCAAGATTCAAATCTGTTACTGAATCCATTCCAGAAAAGCGGGGAAAAGCTACCAATTTGTCATCTGTTATAAAATTTCATAACCTTTCTTTTTTTGATATTTTCGTACTATTATTCACTCGGCTCGAAATACGACGCCAGATTTGCGCCTGCTCATTTTACTATGTGTGCATGGCTGTGGTCTCTATTTGATAAGTAAGGACTGTCGGGTTGAGTTAGCAACGCCCAGATCGCTCACACTGCAAGTCCTGGAGTCAGGCTCCTGGTGGTTTGAGGCTGGCTATTTTTGGGTACGGTCTGGAGGGAGCCAGTTGAAAAACCCGAATTGCCTCATTCCCAGGGTGGTCTTTCTCTGTCCGGATCATGGTCAGTGTAGCAGGAGGGCAATTCAAGCACAGCTCTCGTGTCACTTCCTGTGTGAGATGGGTTGGATGAGAAAGAGAATCTTCAGCTGTCCAAGTTGCCAGTTTTTATAGCTTCCCAGTAGAGCAGAAGCAGCTTGGAAAGATTGTGAATTTTGTTTTTCACTGGATATGCAAATATGTATTGAGGAATGCTGGTAATGGGCTTGTCTTGTGGTTTGGGAATGGGGAGTACACGATACATAATTTTGTGCTTTCTTGACTAAAGTGAACGAGAAAGCCATCCACCAGGTGAGTCAGATAGGGCACCGCGGAGGTGTTTAGCCGTCTTGAGACGACGACGATTTTTGAAGACAGCGACTTCCTTGGAAAGTCTTATTTTGAGGGTTTCACCAAATTTCAGCTCAATATTTAGTTAACACAGACGAATCATTACGGAACATGTTAATTCTGTTTTTCCATTTTTATACAATCAGTCTCACATTCCCTTTCAAATACAATACTCTTTCAGGTTTTGCTCCTAAGCAGTTTTCTGACTTTCTATTTCTATTTCAATATTTTCTGCCACCCAGACATCAACAGATGGACAGGGACATTTCAGTACCCCCCCACCCCACCCCCCAAGTTCTCACGAGCCCCACACACACACAAGTGCCGAGTTCCGCCTGGCTGCCTGCTTCTTGGCAGAGGCCTTTGATTCCTGAAATGCTCAGAGCAGACCAAAAAAAAAAAAAAAAAAAAAAAAAAAAAAAAAAATCTTTCTCAGGTGAGCCTGTCCAAGAATGTCTTTTTTTTCCTTAAAAAATAGTTTCCCACTGCTCCCGCCCACCACTGCCCCACCCTCCCCAGGCAGTGAGGGTGGAGACCTTCCAGACTCTTCTGTACTCAGTGTCCCCTTAGGAACGGCCTCCCCTCGGCCTGGTGTCCCCACCACAGGTGGGGTCGCGGGGGGCTCCGGGGGTCACGCCGAGCACGGGGAACCTCCCAGCCACCTCCTGGCCCCAGCCCGTGCTTCGGCTCTGATGCCTCCCCGTCAGGTTTGCCGCCTGTAATAGCGGAAATAGCAAAACACACGCACGCACACACACACACACACACGCACACACACACACACACAACCGTCAGCCGACTCCTGTGTGCGTGTCGGCACTAGTCCAGGGAGTTTCAAAGGGATGCTTTATTGATTCTGTAATTGCACAGTAGAATGGACAAGCAGAGCTGAACCGCAGGGCCAGGAAAGCCCCTGCTCCACCAGCGGCTCCAGAGGAGCCCGGGTTTGGAAAGCGCTCGCCAAGCGGTTGCAACTCAAGGTGAAGTGCACTTAACCCTTTCTCTAATGGGCCCCTTCAAGTTTCTTTTGTGTGGATGTGTGTCCAGGCCACCTCTCATTGTAGGGATTTCAAATGTTTAATTTCCTTTGAATCTCGTGCCTCGCCCTGTTACGGTTTTATGACTGCGCCTCTCCAAGGGCTGTTGTCGAACCTCGGGCCTGAAAGACAGTTCATCCAGGAGCCTCTTTAGGACGATGGGCTCTCAATAGCGACGTCTCATGAAATAAAAACCATAAAGCAGGCTTCTGAACAAGACTCATCGAGATACAGTAGCCCATTCTCCGCTAATAAGCTGATTGCTTTCCAGACCTGAAGGAGTGGACCAAGCTGTTTTGCCAAAACAATTGAAAATTAGCTCTGTAAACTTTTCCCGCTGCCATATTTTTGCACTGGCATTTGTGTCTGTACTGTTCCCTTAATTTGGTTAGAGCAGGAAGCAGTCGGAACATAGGCGTTTTTAAGACCAAAAGGAAATGCAGAGGACTTTGCCGAGCGCCTCATGGTGAGGCCGGCTAGAGACCCCTGCCAATTTTCAGGGTTGCTTCTTAAGATCTCCCCGAAAGCCACGGTGCTGTGGGACAGATTGCTCGCCTTTTAGCTGCCACGCTCATCTTTCTGAGGGTTCGGGGACTTTGAATGCAGAACGGGACGGTCTCACTTTCCTACCCAAGAAGAGAGGCTGCTCCCCCATCACACAGGATCCACCCGGTTGATTGAAAGCCGTGATACTGATGCGGTAAGGTTGGACTTCTCTCAGAACTCTAGACAATCTCCCTCTCCCTCCTGGTTCTGCTCTTCGCCTCAGTATGGAAGGTTTCAAGATATTCCTCTCTTGAGCTAATGCTTTTCCTGGATTCCAGGCACTTGTTTTTAGGTTCCTGGAAGATATCTTCACAAAGATCTCATCATCCTCCCTCTCCCCCCACACTTACTCCCAGATCTCATAATAGGCATTTCTGGAATGGAATTTGTCCTCTTTTCTCTTGGCTCTGCTCATGCTCTTCTATTACCTGTATTTGGTAATTCCAGTGCCACCTTTCCAGTCACTCAGCCTGACACCTAGGAGTCCTCTTCATTGTTGCAGCCCCTTGCTCGTCATATTGCCTTAGTTGCTAAAGTCTGTGACTTGCATCTCTGCCTCTCATCCTTTCTGTGTAGTCTCTTTGCCGGATTTCTCCTCTCATTCAAGCCTTTGGTATGTTTTCTGCATATTATTGTGGTAGCCTGAGGCTGACAACGCTGCCTCCATACGTTTCTGTTGGAACAATCTGAATCATGTCACATATGTTTGTTCTGAACTTTCAGTAGCTCCTTTTATTGACAAAAGAGCCCAGGCTCCTTAGCTAGGCGTTCCAGGCCTTCTGTGATCTCCATGCACACTCCCTTTGCAGCATGGTTTCCAGTTCTCCTTAATCCCACCAAGCTCCCCTTCAGCATCACTGACACTTTCCTATTAGAGTGTCCCTTCTCCTGTCACTCTGTGTGAAACACCTTTTCTCCCTTCTCCATTTTGTATTCATTTATTAGTTCATATATTCTGCAGCCACTGATTGAGATCTTTGTGCCAGACCCTGGGCTACATATTAGATCCAGGGAGACAATGCAGACAGCTGTGGTTCTTCCCTTCAAAGTCTTTTAAGGGGGAGAATCAGATAATAACTAAGCCAAGAAACACATCTGTATAAATGGGGTGATTATATGAAAAAAAAAAGTGCTTCTTACGTTTTCAGAGACAAAGAAGGGAAGCTATTTTAGCTTGTGTGGTCAGAGAAGGACTTTCCAAGGAGGTGGTATTTAAGGGAAGGTTTGCATGATGAGACAGAGACCACCATACGCAGAGCTGGGAAAGAACCTTTTTGGCAGATAGGACAGCATGTGCAAAGGCGCTGAGGTAGGATCCGCATAAGTCTTAAATGAACTGAGAGATTCTGGTCCTTCTTCTATTGAAGTTTTCATTTTTCTTTGCCCCCTATATTCCTCCTCTTGCCAGAAGCCACTTGGGTTTTCCTTTATGGCACTTGTCTATTTTGTTTCATATCGAATCTATCAAATGAGTTTCCTCTGACTTCTTTGAGGACAATGACTGTACACTGTACATATCCATTTTTCTTACTGATATCTTCCAGAGGAGAAAATTCCATCTAATGGAATTTATAGATTATTTGGTGAATTGTTTATCGACATTCCAAATATAATTGAATAAATGGCTTCCATTTAGTCAACCGTAGAGTTTATATGACTCACTTCGTCCCCTGACTTTTTTTACCCAGCCCTCCTGGACTTCATAGAACCTTTTCAATCCTTAGACATACCTGTTTTTCCTGAGTACCTTGTTTTTTAGCTCATAGGCCAAGATGAGTTGGTGTTAGTTGTTACCATCCTCTTTCAACTCTCCATGGGATCAGAGAGCTGGCATGATCTGAGACTCATGCATTGAGTTTGGAGTTTATGCTGGTTTTTTTTTCCAGTTCTAAGCATAAACTCCAGTGAGCCAGCATGTAGGTCAAACCCAGCTAGCCTACCAGGCGATAGTCTTGAACAGGCCACACTATTGATTGATGATGTGGTTCAGCAATATGTGGATGGCTGAATGTGGTTGTGGTCCTGGACATTTGTTAAGAGTTTGAGTAAGCCCAATTTAGTGGGCCTTCTTGTTGGATGAATGTCATGGGAGAGTAAGAAATGGAGGCAAATGTAGAGATATTCATAAATCTCATGTCTACTTTGGCTTTTTTTTTTTTTTTTTAAGGTGGTTTGGCTTCCCTGCCCAAAAGAAACCTTCCTTGGAGCCGCCCCCCCTCCCCAGCACACATTTAAAAGAAACAAAAGTTGAATTCTAATGGTTGACTAGGGGGCATGAGTTCAAAGCTCCTTGTTTTTTCATTTATCAGATACTTAGTAAGCACTTATTTTGCCAGGGACTCTGCTTGGAGTGGAGGAGGCAGGTGTACACCCGGAACTTGAGTGACTTATAACTCAGAGCAACTAGTCTCTCCTTCCATTACTACAGGGGCCCCTTGGAACAGAGTTGGGAAACCACAGTATGTCTTAACAGTAAAATGAGTACACCTTGTAGGTGATGATCTGGCATTTATCAGTTAGCATATTCCCAGTCTGTTAATAAAAATTCAAGCTAGTGCTTTTTATCCTTTCCTCAGTAAACGCTTTGGAGTCTAGCAGCTGCCATATGTATTTTCCTCTGCCTAAGAAAGCATACTAGTTTTTTCCTTAGTTGCTCCTTACTGCTTATGTGTGACCTGTCCATTTCCCGCTGCCTCCAGCCTGGTGGTTTTCTCAAGGGAGTGCTTTGTTTTTCTGGTTGGACTTGGTTTTCTGGAGGCAAAGGATGTGTCTTCCGTTTTCATCTTATGATAGTGAGCACAGTCTAAGTATTGGTTGCTCAGTGAATCCAGGGTTGGTTCTCCTGATCGGCAGTGACACCATGCTCCAGGTATGGTTCTCCTAGGATGTATAGGAGATGAGTGGAAAACTTGGACTGTGGGTGTTTGTGGGGCCTGATGTTTTTAGATTCCTATTGAGGTATCCCTGGAGCTTTGCAGCCATTTATACCACTTTTCTACCAGGCTGCGTCAGGATTCCTCCAGGGAGGGAAGAAGATGTGCTCCGGCTCTCAGGAGATGTCTGTGCAACACGCACTGGCCAGGCCGGGAGGCCGTCAGTTTGGCCCCGAGGGCAGGTGCCCCTCCAGTGCTGGATCCCGTCTTCCCGGTGCCCATTTTAGAAACAATTCTAAGCCTACCAGCCAGTGGGGGATGCTCCTCACGGCCGCAGAAGCTGGTCTGCTCCCTAGTGTCCTATAAAGTAGAGCATTGTGTGTGTAGAGACAAAGGGCACCCCTTTAGGACTACTGTATTTCTCTTTGGCAAAATTCCAGAAGGCGACTCTGTCCTTGCCAAAGGAACACCACCTCCATGCTTGGGACCAGGATGTTCTGGGCGCCTGGGTTGGTCTGGGGATTGGGAGTCAGGGGCCTCCTCCTCACAGTTGGTTGCATGCTTGTACTTGCCAAAAGTCTTTGTGTTTCTCCACTTCCTCATCTGTGAAATGGGGCTAATACTTGGGGAAGGAGAACTCAGAGGATTTGCGTGGATTCATAAACGTACCCTCAGAAAGCGCTTTGAAGATGTGAAACTGTCCACAAGCTTAGAGGTGTTGTAAATGCATGTGGCCAGAGGTGTTCCCATCTTCTATCTTTGGTTTGCCCGTTGCCACCAAGAGTCGAAGGCCTCAAATTCTGGGGCTGGGTGTGGGGTGTCGGGTTGTACTTGCCTGGTTCTTTTTTTTTTTTTTAATTTTTTTAATTTATTTATGATAGACAGAGAGAGAGAGAGGCAGAGACACAGGCAGAGGGAGAAGCAGGCTCCATGCACCGGGAGCCCGACGTGGGATTCGATCCTGGGTCTCCAGGATCGCGCCCTGGGCCAAAGGCAGGCGCCAAACCGCTGCGCCACCCCAGGGATCCCTACTTGCCTGGTTCTTGATGAAGTTTTCATTTTTTCTGAGAAAATCACAACTTGTTTTCTTAGGTCAGACACCAGGCCTTCTACTGGAATTCTGGTTTGCTTTTTTCCCCCTGAGTAAAGGGAGGGAGGCAGGAAGAGGGAGAATGAATGAGAATATCTGTGTATAATCTGTAAGTTGCTTTTGTTGAAAGGGAGATAAAAGAATTTCATGTCTTGGATGGCCAAGAGTGAGGACAGTTGCCTTGTCTCTAAGGGTCAAATCTAGCCACCAGGTCTTTCCCAGAAGTGTGGGAGCCCAACAGCCATATCAATGAATTACTTCCACAGCTAATGGAAGAACTTGTTGCAACTTGGACAATTATTAATTTTGGTTTTCTTTTCGATTATTTTTCCACACTTGTGATTCTTTTGAAACACGTTTTCAGCCTGGCTTTGGTGGAAACTTGTTTTCAGTTGTGGGCTCTCCTGACCTCACTGGGACGATGGGAAGAAGGGTTGAGATGAGGGGGAGGGACCCTACATCCTTGCAGCTCAGAGTGTGGTCCTGGTGTAGCAGCAGTAGCATCACCTGGGCACTGGTTATAAATGCAGAATGCCCCCCTCCCCTGCAGATGCACACACTGAATCAATCTTTTGCCAAGATCACCAAGTGGTTCGTATCTATGTTAAGGTTTAAGAAGCCCTAGAACATTTAAAATTCTCTGTATTTTTTTTGAATCGCAGTAAAAAAGTGGGGGGTGTTGGTGGTTCTAGGTTGAGAAGTTCATGTTTACACTGATGCTGTTACAGGCCCCTTTCTTTTGAAGGGTCTGCATTATCACTCCTCTAGATTTCCGACTTCCTTTCTGTGTTGTCCTTGACTTGTGTTAGAAAGCTGTGAAGCGTGAGTGAAACTAGCGGGTGAGTTAATGTTTCCTGTTCCACATCACACCATTCAGATGTCGAAATGTCTGAAAGGAGAAGATGCTCAGGACTCAGATCACTCGGTGACTGCAGACCGCCTTAAGAATTAGGCTGGGTTGCTTGAAAATTACAGAAGGAAGTGTCTCATAAAATGATGAAATAGAAAACTGAGGCCATGTCAGAAGGGGATCAGATTATGGCTTGTGCTCCTGAGCTGCTCAGGTGGATGTGCTCCATCAGCACTGCAGAGGCAGCTGGGATGCTATACTTAGTTGGGTTAACCCTGGTCTGGTTTGATTTCAGAGAATTATGGTAGGTGGTGACGGTTTTAAGAGTAAGCCTGCCATTTCAGGAGAGGGTTTTGGGTAGTGGCTTGGTAACATCATATGCTTGGATGAAAGAAGAGTCAAGCCAGCCTCTCTTTGGGCAGGAGGTCCTGAGACCAACAACCTCTCTATTTCTAGGGTGAACCATTCATTATGCAGGTGTCTCTGTCCTGAGTCTGGCTGGTGACCGATGTTTGCATATGGTGGTTATCCTAAAATAGGATGGACTGCAATTTATTGTCATGCGCTAGGGAGATGGCCCTCAGACAATTTATGCTGCTATGAAAAAAAAATGTCAAATTGTATAAATTCAAAATTATTTAGGAAACGTGCAATTTTGGCTGCCTTATTGAATAGAAAGATAACTCGATTGCTGTAGCATAGTGAAAATATTGAAACCATGTGTAGCTTTGTTCTTTTTTCTGAAATTATGAACAGGGCATAAATTTACCTGAGGGCAGAGAATGGCATTGCCTAGCTAAATTCACCTCTAATTTGTTTAATTTTTTTATCCCAGTGTCAAAATTGCGGAAAATGATATTCATTCACTTTCTGCTGTGGTTTCGTTCTTCTTTTTCTTACTCTTACGTGGTTTTCCCCTTAAGAATGTGTTGTTCAGAGCTTTTCTTTAGGAAGCATCTCACTCTGGTAGTGATGGTAACAGGTTTCCTTTGGAATGTCTGTCCCTTGCAGATTGGTAGCCTCTTCTGTGATAGGAACATTTCTAGTCTCATCTCAAGGACCATCCTGGGGTGACGCTTCAGGGAATATTGGCATCGCAAAGCTAGACAGGAAAGTGAAGACCCTTGTCCTGTGATTTGATTCGGTGGGCCTGGGGCTCACCAGATGCTGATCTGGACAGGAGGTAGAAACTCAGATGTGTAGCACCAGGCAGGGAAAGCTTCTTTATTCATAACTGCCTTTGATCCCTATCTACTCTCCTGATCGACCACCACCTTGGATAGGGACTGGTTTTACACACAAGTAAATGTGTGTATGTGTAGATATATATCAATTTATGTACATATATAAGTAGGTAACTTATGTGTATATATCTGTATCTGTTTATGTGTTTATATGTGACCTTACGAACATACACACATATTCTTTTAGAGACAAGTGTGCATATGCACCTATGTCTGTGTGTATGCTTCATTTATTTATTTATTTAGATTTTTGTTTATTTATTCATGAGAGACACAGAGAGAGGCAGAGACATAGAGTGCATTTTTAAAAAAATATCTTAGGTAATATAATGATAGAAATGTTTGGGATGTACATATTTAATCCCCTACGCAGATGAGGACACTGCAGCTCACAGCAGTGCAGTAGCATCCTGGTGGAATTAGACCCAATGCCTCACTTCAAAAAAAAAAAAAAAAAAAGACGCCTCTGCTTTCCTACTGTGTGCTCTAATATGGGTTGACGCCTTCTCTGTCACCTCTTCATGTAACTCTATGATGGCTTGTCAAACCCCATACCCTCGTTTTTGCCATATCTTTGTTTTTTTTTTTTTTTAAGATTTTATTTATTTATTCATGAAAGACACACACACACACACACAGAGAGGCAGAGACGTAGGCAGAGGGAGAAGCAGACTCCCTGTGGGGAGTCTGATGTGGGGACTCAATCCCGGATCTCCGGGATCACATCCTGAGCCAAAGGCAGACTCTCAACTGCTGAGCCACCCAGGCATCCCTATCTTTATGTATTTGGAATACACGTTACCTATTTTTGCTTTAAATTGCTTTTTAAAGATTTATTCATTTACTTATTTTTATTAATATTTTTCACAAGAGGACACTGTAGAATTTGTTCATTATTGGAAAACTAGTGGGATGGTAGACCGTGAGGGAAAGAAAACTGTGAAAATAAAGATCTAGGTATTAAATATGTGTGTGTGTGTGTGTCTGCATGCATGTGCGTGTGTGAGTGTGCACATGCATATGTACGTCTCTCCATTTACCAGCTCAAACCACCCCGTGTACCACCCATGGTATTTGCGCTGTACTTTTGGGAAACACCAAGATAGACCAGAAACCTCCAAATTAGTTTGCAAATGATGTGGCATATTGAGAGACTGGTCTCTAAAGGTCATTGCCCTTAGTACACTGTGGTGGGAACTAAAAATGTTGGTGGGGATCCAGTTTCTTTCTTACCTTCTGATGGCAGGTGTTAGGTACAATCTTGAATAAGATCCATCCAGCCTAAGGACCTAAGGTTTGGAAACCTCTACCTTTGATTAATCTTTTTTTTTTTTCACAGCTCTGCTGCAAAGGTAGAAGCTGTTGTTTTGGGATATTGTTTTCCCTTTTGTTCCCCTTTCCCTTATGTATTATTAACTTCTGATTCTTAAATTCTTACATTAACCTTTTAAAAGACATATTTTTATACATAACTGGTTTAGTAGATGTTTTCTTAATTCTTTGCAGTGATACTGGCCTTGAGTGAATAACTGGGATAAAACATTAAGATTGTGGTTGCCCCAAATTAATCTTTTGGTTTTTGAATGTATATCCTATCTTTGAATTTTGGGATTTCAGGTGGGCATGATAAAATACTGTGGTTCTGACTGTTAATAATTTTTCTATTAGGCTTTTTTTGAGTGGAAGAGGAAATTGAACTCTTTAATCACTTCAAAATAATAATAATAAAAAAGAATCAGTATCGAATTAGTATATTATACAAAATGGAAGAAGGGGGGGGGGAAACCCTGTCATTTTCTGTCTCTGCCATTTGAACCCAATGCCCTAAAATGAACGGTATATTTGAGTTATAGAGCCCATGTGGGAAAATTCAAGAAAAATGCTGCTTAGCCCTTGCTTCGTTGTGTTTCCTTTTCCTGTGCAAGAGAATATGCAAATTGCCTTTCTGTGGATGCTCTCTCACATCCTTGTAAAGGTTCTGTGGGGATCCATGCATCTTGCTGAGTTGAGCCTTGTGCCAGCTCGGAGAGTTTGATTGTTTTTGCTAATAGAGACAGATTTTGTCATTAGAGATACCCAAGTGTGATGCTGCCTACATTCTTCCTGAGTCTCTGGTCACAGAAATCCCTTTGGCTTTAGGTGCAATTCACTGGAAACACACATACACACACGCACACACACATACACACACACCCCCCTCAAGCACACAGAATTTGACTGTGGAATTGGCAAGGAGTACGTGAGCCAAATTTGGCCTGTAGAAATTAACACTGGCAACTTCGTAAGTAAAAATTACATGAAAAGCACTCATGGGGGAAGGAGGAAGGGAAAAAAAAAATCTAGGATAACAGTGCAACAGACCACGTTTCCTATCCAGTCTGTCTTCTCAGGGCTGTTTGTCTAAACAGCATTGCCATTTTTTCTAAACAGTACTGCTGGTGTCCTCGATCTGTAATATGAAGTGAATCAACTACAGAGACCAAATGCTCATTGAGTTGAGAGTTCCTTTATTTGGCCAAATTAAACCCAACAACCTCAGCTCTGTCCAAACTTGTGCTAGTCTAGGGCCAGCTAAGATGCCTGTCCCCATTTGTAGATCTACAGAGAAAAATGAAATGATACATTAACTGTTTCCTAGTCTTGGGATGAGAAGGAATTTAGCGCCATGTAAAACTAATCATTTTTTGTCTCCGAAAAGCTGGAAACATAATACATGGAGATTGTCCCAGACGTGGAAAAAAAAATCATAAGAGACTCCATGTGGTTTTTGGAAAGGTGTGAGTAGTGATATTAAAGTCTTGTGTGGATGGTCCATTATTTCCCTCTGCCACCTTAGTTGTCTGCTGAAGAAGGCGGTCCAGAAGAACGATGCTTATTTTTAGGGCAGTTTGGAATGGTTTATAGTTTGGTTTTGGTGCAGGGTCTTACGCGTCTTAGTCCACAAGCACAGAGACAGAGATAATTGGAAGTCTAAAATCAATAACGATGGAACATAGCCAGTGTGAAACAGATGCCGGAATAAACCATCTGTAAATTCCATGGTGGGCGGAGTTGGGGCTCAGAATGTTTATTTGCATCCTGTGGACCACTGGAGTAGCCCTGAGGATGCCACGGGTCTATACCATTTGCCTTCAGAGCTCTCTCTCTTCCAGCTCCAACCCCACCTGCTCTGTTATGTGTATTTGAAGCATTGCTCTGGGCATTTTGTAAGGACCTTGTCTGATTTTTGCATAAATTGGGAACCCACCGAATACAGTTGGACATTGTTTCTCACAGACTGAGTGGTCCCGTTCCAGTTGGCTCTCCATTCAGCAGCCCGAGTAGTCTCGTCAGAATGTAGATGTGATCATGTCCCATTCACCTGTTCCACCACCAAGCTGAGGTCCCTTCACTGGCCCCCGACCACCCTTAGGCTAAAGAATTCTGTCACAGGAGCTGTACAACCTTTATGGTGTGAATTCTACTTTCTTTTCTTCCTGTGGTACCCCTGCCTTTTATTCTTTTGCAACCAATCCGGTTATGTCTTACTCTGCTCCTTGGTGCCACAGGGCCTTTGCATATGTTCTCGGCCTGGAGTGTGCTTCCCTTTCTTCTTCACCTGGTTACCTCCTATTTGTCCTTCAGCTCACAGCTCAACTGTAACCTCATGAGGGAATTTTTCCTTGATTTCTCTATCTTCCATCATCCCCCTTAAACTTTGTTCTGGCCCCGTATAACTTTGTCCCAATATAGTTTATATGTATCTTTGTTTCTATATTGATTAGTGCCAGTCTTTTTACCATCTCCAACAGGCAAGCATATAACTTTCTGGGTACTGTTTTATACTAGTCTCTAAACATAATGCCTGGCACAAAGTAGATATTTTGTAAATATTTCTTCAGCAAATGGCTGGGGTAGTTGGTCTATTGTTCCTGTTTTGAAAAATACTGGAGTCTCAACTTTCTATTATTTTGCGTCCTTTTGAAGTCCTATTTAAAAACAGACCAAGTTGTTTACTTATAAACCATGTGGTTACTCTAAATGGTTTACATTATTTTTTCAGATTGCTTTTGGGTTACAGGGCTGAGGTTCTTTTTAAGGGGGGGTGATTGTTTTGTGGAGGTGAAGGGCAGTTTGTGGTCGTGACTGCTTTATAGTCAAATACTCAAATATTGTATACTGAAGCCTATCAAGGAAGCAACAAAAACAACTAATTGTTGAGTTTTGTTTTGCTTACACTTTAATTCCTGGTAATGCTCTCCCCTTTAATTTGGTAATAGGGCACCATTTATGTCCCTACAGCCACGTACGTATAAGCCACTTACCATCTCTCAACCTTGCTGTCTGTACCTGTGAAGTGAGAGTCGGATTACTTGATACCTAAGTTCCCTTCTGGCTCTGATACTCTGTGTTTTATTTGTATAAATATTGGCTTTTGCATCAAAGACCCAGGTTCAAAAATGTTGCTATGTCTACATCTTATAAAGCTTACATGATTTCATGGAGGGCTTAGATATTTTTTGTTACAATGTGAGTGAAAATTACAATTTGTAGATTGAAAAATTATCATCATACTTACAGACATTAATTTTTTTACTCACTGGGATCCTCATTGCCCCCTTTTTTAAAACGAGCCTTTAAATAGGTGATCTATGAGAAATTAGAAGATTTTAACACATCAGTTTTGGGTGCACTTGGTTTCTTTCTCAGAGTTTCTAATACATGCACATGCCTTATGAATTTCCAAAAGGTGGGGCATTATATACTTACTTACTGGAATACAGACTCCCTGGAGAGGAATGCTGTTCTTTGGAATACATGTCCACATATGTGTGTTAGGAACGGAGGGATATGTGTACCAGATTCCATATGACCTTAAGATACAAATGAGAACTTAATATCATATTTCCAAATACCTGGATTTCTCATAGGGTGTGATTGTAGTATACTTTGAGAGTGCCTTTTAAGTTTTTAAAATGAGCAATAACAAAAATAGTAAGGAAATGCCAGGAGAATATAGTGTTCTCAATGGGAGCATTTAATGTAAAGCCACATGCTGGATTTGAAAAGTGAACCACCATACTATTACATGGTGCTGATCCATTACTGAGTGCCCTTAAGAACTTCCTGGGGCTGATCTTAATTATCATTTTTTTGTTTGGTTTGATTTGTGTTTTTTGTTTTGTTTTGTTTTTGTTTTTCAGAGGGGGATGGGGTAGGGGGAGAGCAGGAGAGAAAATCTTAAGCAGACTCCACACCCAGCCTGACAGGAGGCTCGCTCTCACAACCTCAAGATCATGACCTGAGCTGAAATCAAGAGTCAGTTACTTATCTGACTGAGCCACCCAGGCGCCCCTTAATTATCCTTTTTATTTCACATGCTTTGTTATTGTCTTGTTATTCCTTATCCATGGCATTATCATGGCGATACCCAGTCTTTATAGCATGGCTCCAAAGAGGTACCTTTGAGATCTCAGCTTTCTGGTTCTCCTCGTGATCTACTTGGTCTTCTTGTGCCCTCCACTTGGGGCCTCATCAGAGGGCTGGAGCGTGTCCAGAAGGCTCCATGAATTGCTGTTAGCATAGTCCTCAGGTCAGAGGAAACTCCCCCTCGTTTGTTCCCCCTTTTGTAATTAGGAGTGGCCCTAAATCTTAACCAGTAAGTCCTTAAGTGGGCTGATAGATGTACTAGTGCAAAGTGGAAAGACTGGGGGCTACCTAAAGTGAAGTGTGGATGCAGAGGGTCCTTGAAGAGCTGGGCATTCCCTCCAGTCTAGGAGTTTCCCGGCCTACCAAAGCCAAAGGCCGGCACCCAGGTGGATGCTGACCAAACGTGTGCTGATGTGGATGGCCCCGAGCTGGTTGCAGTGGCCTGTTGAACTTGGGTGCTGGAAACTCAATGTGGTGGGCTGTTTGTGACAGCTGGTACAGATATGAGCCTGGGATCAGGAAATCCCCATCCCTTCCTACTGACACTCAGGGAGGTGGCTGGCAATGGTTTTATTCTGTCTGAAAAACAGTTAATCTGTTAGGAAATGATCTGGAGGGCCAGCAGGACTGGCATTTGGTTACGTCTCTGTCGCCTTTCTCTCCCCTTCGTGGCCAACACTCCCATGGCTGGTTGAACAGGTAGCTTCTCACAGGGCTGCCCCTGCCAAGGGAGGGATGCCTTGATGTCTCTGGGTATTTCTGTCCTGTCTTGTATTCTTTCTAGTTGCCTGCCTTACATACTTCTTCTCATCTCTGTCTCCTTACTTTTATCACAGATCTATTTATGTCACAAGGAATAAATGCTTATTGCTAAATAAATAAATAAATAAATAAATAAATAAATAAATAAATAAGAGGGGGAAAAACAAGAAAAAAAATGCATATAGGTAAGAAGGAAAAAAATACCAAAATTGTTTCTAGTAACATTTTGTGGTATTTCCTTCCATTGTTTTTCCAGGCATGTGAGTGTACACACCCATCTATAGTTTCAAAAATGAGCTCATACTGTACATGCAGTTTGGAGGTTTGTCTTTTCTATTTAAAATATATCATGGAACTTACTCTGATATGCATCAAAAAACAAACTAGATGGATAGAGATACATGATTAGGCAAGTGGAGCAGCATGTTAATATGTAGTATCTAGGAGATCCAGAGATAAGGTTTACTAAATACTTAAAGTGCAGCATATAAAGAGTGGACATCTTGCTATACCATTAATGTAGATGTATGTCGTATATTTTAATGGCACCACAGCATCGTCTCCTATGGATGCGTTGTCATTTACTTTGCCCGTTTCTTATTGGTTGGCTGTTGAGGTAATGTGTGTGTTTCTGTTGGGGGGGGGTATGGGGGCGGTGGTATGTTTGTGTGCTTCCATGAGCTGAGTGGCTAGTGGACCCCCTCCCCCTCCATCTCCCTGTGTTTTCAAAGGAATGGAACTGAGTATAGCAATTGGGAGGGCCACTCCCGTACGGCAAGAGACAAAGCACCTTTGAAATTCCTACTTTTAGTTTTACTCTTAGCGTGTAGACAGGTGGTACATTAATTTTCTCGTTGGTTTGCCTATATTAAGCAGAACAATATTTTTAATTAGACAAACATATTTAACCCAAAATGTGTTTATTCTCTCCTGTCTATTTTTTTTTTCCAATCTGTGTACACTGTGAGTTGGTCGTAGGGTGCCCAGGTGCCTGCGCTGAAGGTAGAGGAGGAGGGGTAGTCAGCCTGCAGTGGGCTCACAAGATAAGAAGGCGTGAGCACGGTCTCACTTGGGAGCACAGCCCCTGTGTGCAGGACCCATATTTTCTTCCTGTATTCTTTCTTCCTGTTCTTTACTCAGGGGGATGGCTTGGTTGCATCGTTTTTGAAGTATTCGGAATGACACACGCCTCTGGGTTCACTTTCACCGCCAGGAGTGGTGGGGGTCTCTTCTGACCCATCTGTGGTTCCCTTTTGCATTACATTCCGGTCCTTGGTCTGGCCCACGTTGACTGCAGTGCCATGTTGCTTTCCTTCCTCAACAGAGTCAGAGTCTTGAGTACACAGCAGATGCAGCTTTTAGCCTCTTCAGTCAACCAGAATGTGAAGTACGACAGGCGCTTCAACCACAGGAACCTGTCCTCACCCCACTCTGTAAATCCCATGATGTTTTTTGCACCAGAGTTTGGGAGAGTGGTTTTAAGCACTTGAGGAGTTTGGGGCAAGGGATCTGAGACCCAAAGACATGAAGTAACTTTGCCAAGGGCCAATGCTTGATATCTCCAGATCCCGCCAGGCCATGCTGCCCACTCCTCTTGGGGAGGGTCATAAGGATTTGGAATAGATCGCCAAACAAGAAAAAAGAGTGATTTGTCTAGAAAACACAGGTTTGTCATTTTGAAGAGTGGAAGAGGAGCCATATGTCAATAGGGCAAGATGCTGCTCTGTTTGGAAGCACTTCTACCCTCTGTAGCAGTAAGAATATTCATGATCATTATGGGGAATTTTGGTCTTTGCTGCACATCATTCACAGTGTGGGGCCTTCTGATGGGTGTTATGTCACCTCTCAGCCGGTAAGCTGGTTATTGTAGTCTTTGCTGCTCTCTCCCTTGGATCCATTTCTCCATGAAACTCGGAAGCTTACAGAGATGAAGTGACTTTCCCAGGCTCATAGCTGTTAGTCCTGGAGGCAGTCCTGGAACAGAGGCTTTCCTCATTCATAAGCTGCTGCTCATTTGTTCTGCGACACTGGAGGAGGACCTTAAGTGTTGATCACTGCTTTTTATGGGTCATTCCCTGTAAGGCACTTGGCCAGCCACCTGTCAGCATCAGATAGGCAGAGATGATGGTCAGAAAAGGCCATTCAGCTTCTGTAATTCCAGGACAGGTTTGTCTTCTTTGGAGGGAGACCTGGAGCAGGTACATAAAATATAAGTCAGTGTAGAAGTCCTTATATTGTGTTGTGTTGAACATAACCGCCAATACTCAAAATACGTGAACTTCAAAGTTATTTTACATCATCTGGTACCCCTCAGACAGTGTGTGGATTCTGTTCTGTATCTTTGCACACAGTGAACAATGGAGCCCCTCAAACATGCTCTAAAACCCTGCATCTCTTGTAGTAAAAGGCTTGTCTGTTTGCCCTGTCTGCTACACGGATGAAGCCACATGTGATAAGGATCAGCATAACTCCAGGAGGCTTTCAACATTAGCAGTAGGCAAGAAAATAGACAAATACCAACCCGTCTTAAGAAAAGCCATATCAGAAATGTTTGTTCTGGGAAAAAGACGTTTATTATTTTTTTTATGCAAAGGACAAAAATATGATATGTATTTCAACTTCGAAAAAGTAAGGTATCAAGTAACAAAGCATATTCTGGTTAAAATCCTGATTTTTCCATGAGATATTTATCTTGCGACTTCAGAAGCACAGAAATCTTTATTTGGGGGAAATTTAAAAAAATGTTGTGTCTGACATGCGTTTTTTAAGTTCTTTGAGAATATATATGAAACATTGATTAGATGTGTGTGGACAATTTGAAAGACACACAAGTGCATTTTTGGGTACACAACCACAAAGATGCATCTTTTGGCAAATGAGAAAAACACAATGTCTCTTTTGAGTAAAGTAGCATCAGGAATTATAACCTAAAGTTGGAAGCACACCATAATTTCTTGGAATATAACAAAATTTTGAAACAAAAATAATAGTCCACCTGAAATTTTAAAATGTTACTGTCTCAAGATATGGAAACCAAATTTTTACCCTTTTAAAAAGATTGTGGACAGTTAAGTAGGGTGAAAATATCAAAAGACCAACAGCATCTCATAATCTCCTTTCTAGTCTTAATTATTTATCCTTTGTTCTTTTAAAGTGGAAAATAACTTATAGGTACAATTAGTGAACATTATTATGCACCAGAGACTGTGTTTAATTCCTTCACTGTATCGTCCCTAAAACTCTGTGTGGTAAGGCCTGTTATTGGCTGTATTTTATAGCCACAGGAGCTGAGGTTCAGACAGGTGGAATTACATGTTGGGGCCACACAGCTTTTAAAAGGCACTTTTAAGAGACACTGAGACTTGAACCCAGGCAGTCTGACCCCAAAGTTAAAGCACCTAGCTACGGGTATATGTTACTTTTACTTTTTTGTTTGATTTGTCTTTTTTTTTTTTTTTTTACAAAATATTTTATTTATTTATACATGAGAGACACAAAGAGGCAGAGACCGAGGAAGACGGAGAAGCAGGTTTCTCACAGGGAGCCCGATATGGACTCTATCCTCTGACCAGGGATCATGCCCTGAGCCGAAGGCAGATGCTTAACAGCTGAGCCACCCAGGTGTCCCTACTTCAGGATTTGTTTTTGTTTTTCCCCCTATTCACTTCAGAATAGCCTGAGATCTCTTTGTTGTGAGAGAAGTAACTCAGACTTAATGCTTCCTTTCATCCAAATTGTGAGCCTTAGTGCAATCCTACTACTGTAGACAGAGTCACATGCTTCCGGCATCATGCCTGCTGAAGAGGACATAAAGGCTATTGTATTGGCACATTCATTCACTTGTTCATTTGTTCACAAGTAGATAGTTCAGTGGCAGTTACATTCCAGTTCCTTGTTTCCCACACTGGGCGTAGAGCAGTGGGTACAACCACTTCCTGATCTCATGGTGCTTACATCCTAGAATGGAAGAAGCGTATCAAATAAATGATGATATGTTTCACAGTAGTAAGTAGTTTAAGGAAAAGGAATCAGGACGAGGAAGTGGAGAATGTGAGTGACAGGTATACTGTTTTTGCCCAGGAACTTCAAGGAAGGAAAGGACAGTGAGACATGAAGGAGCCTTGAGGATATCTGAAGGAAGAGCATTTAGGAAGAATAGCAAATGCAAAGGCCTTGTGGTGAGAGCTTGAGCATTAAAAAGAGAGAGAGAGAGAAAGAAAAGCCTGTTATTCAAATTAATCTGTCCTTGCATATGCCTTCCTTTTCAGATAATCATATATTTCTCTGGGGAATGTCAATGTTGGTCTGTATTGAATGGCAAGGTGCCGAACAACCTAAACATGGCATTTCTGGTTCCAGAGATTTGGAAAATATAGAGTATAGCCCAAAAGTTTATACCCCTGAGGTACATCCTTTCCTAGCCAACGGAGTGATTTATTTTTAGTGGACTGGACCCCTTGTAGGAATTGGAAACCAAGATCTCTATGTTCTATGGGGCAGTGGTTCTAATAAGATGAGAATCTGGTCCCCCTGCTTCTGGTTACACCCCTAGAGCAAATAAAAAAAAGGATTGCCTGTATGATCTGGAAATGAGTAACTTGCATTATGGCAGAGTAAAACATCTTTGAACGGTTTTGATCTCAAATCTAAAAGGTTTCACATTCGTCAGTAAAATATTGTAAGATGCTATGTTCTTAAAATTTACTTGGTAACACCTTTGCAGATTGTTAATATCGATCCATTGGAATTCATATTTTCTTGATGAAAAGTCTTCTTAAATCCACAATTTCCTGCTGGACATTCATTGCGAAATGTATATTTAAAACCCTTGTGAGTGTGCGCATGGTAACGGCTCTGTGGAAGCCTGATTAGCTGGTTTCCAATTTGCCAGATTTTTTTTTTTTTTAAGTTTTTTTTTAAACCATTCTTTCTTGTTAGGGAGCGCATAAAGGCATCAGAAACCCACTCAACAGCATTTCATTTCTGATATCCCTCAATATGGAATAAACAATTAAACTGATTTGAGTATGAATTGTCTCCGAAATATCCCCTTTATGCTTGGCAGCCCTATGCAAAAATTTCTGCCTGTTGCAAATTGAAAGTCTTCAAGTTGCAAACCCCCCTGAAGAACGGTTTTGATAATAGGGACGTTGTCAGACCCTTAACTCCGCCGCACGCTGCTGGGAGCCTCCGGAATAACGTTTAATGTAGTTGTCGGGCAAGGAGTCGTTGGCAGCCATGAGGATCCCTGCTTGAGTGCTCCCTTTCCTGACGGGGAATATAGGGCAGTGATCAAGCAGAGGGTCTCAAAGGAGGTCTTCAATCACCGGGTAACATGAAGAATGGGATGTACACAGGCTGCCGGGGAAGCGAGCACAAAGCTCCTGAATTGTAGAGAGACAGATAATTCCTGTATGAACACCCAGATGACTGGGAACCTATTCCTTATGGATTAAACAGTACCCGAGGACACTAAGGCTAATAGGAAATGCTGAAATGGAGATTTTTTTTTTTTTTAGTCTCTATTTTTGCACTGTTTATGATCTGCCAGCAGGAATATTTCACGGCATTAAAGGCATGGCCAGAAAGCAAGAAGATGTATATGTATATACACACTTATACACACACACACACACACATACACAGTTCCTCTGTATCTTCACAACCCTGATATCACATATGGCCCTTGCGGACGGAGTATTGTGTGTTGTTTAGTCTTGGAACTTCTTTTAAAGATAGGATGTCATTTACAATCTTCAGGCCATATGTTTACTCAGACTTAAGAAACACGGGCTAATCTTTTTCTATTTTGAGGAGTAATAAATTGAAAAGATAATTACATAATATGGTGCATAATGTAACTCTGGCTTGAGCCATATGTGTTTAATTTTAGAGAAACATGCGTGATGACAGGTTATGAAGGATGAAACTATTTTAGTCTTTTTAGGGATTAGAAGCATGATTTTTTAAAAAGAATAAGTGTCCCTTATTTCCCCCCACCCTCCTGACTTCCCCTGAAAAACAACCCAATACACAAACTCTGAAAAACACTCTACTGAAAGCAGTTTGTTTTTCTGGTGGCCACTGGCAAAGACAATTCAAGTTAGAGGGCATATTATTTTCAAGCTCTTGTAAAATGAGATGCAGGCTTCCGTGTGCTGGGGGGGGGGGGGGGGGAATGGGTGACATGTAGTTCCTAATGCAAGAGCAGAGTGGAGATGCTGCATTTAGAGTCAAGCAGAAATTTGTCATCTGAGTATCCAATTAGAAACAACAGCAGTTATCTCTCTCCTTACTGAACGTGATAGTGTATCTGATATAAAATGTTGTGGCGGGAGAGGTGCAAGAATTTTCCCTTTCTTCCTTATGCAAATATCTATGGAACACCTTCTATGAAGCTCCACACTACACTTGGCACCTAGGATGCAGAGTCAGCTAAAATACTCTCCATAAAACTATTAAGCCAGCAGGAAGCTCATAGACTGAGACCCACTTTCATGTCACCCTCAGAACGTGTCCCTTTGCCCGTGATCCTGGCCTGAAGGCAGGATTGGCAGGTGTGGGCAGAATAATGCCCCCTAAACATGTCCACGTCCTGATCGCTAGACTCTGGAAATGTGATATGTCACATGGAAAAGGGGAATTAAGCTTGCAGTTGGAGTTCAGGCTGCTCATCACCTGACCTTGGATGGGGGAGATTATCCTGGGTTACCCCAGTGGGCCCAACACACTCAGAGAGTTTTTAAAAGTAGAAGAGGTAAAACCAAAGGGAACCAGAGCCGGGCTTTGAATGTGGAGGAAGGGGTGACATGCCGAGGACTGCGAGCAGCCTCTAGACGCGGAGAAACAGAAGCAAGGAGCCTCCAAAAGGAACACAGCCATGCCAACACCTTGATTTTAGCCCCATGAGACCCATTTTGGACTTATCACCTCCAGAACTGTAACACAATAAATGTTTTAAGTCACTGAGTTAGTGATAATTTGTTACAGCAGCAGCGGGAAACTCCTATGTGGGAGGAGGACCACGTGCCTGATGTAGGGTGAGTGGAACAGTTGTTAGCAAATATGGCTGCATATTAGAATCACCTGGTGGAGTGTAAATATGCTGGTACCTGGATCTTGGAACCCCCAAATTCCAACTTAATTAGTCTAGGGGTGGCCTGAACATGGTGATTTTGCAGGTGACTCAGACGTGCAACCAAAGAGGTGTAACACTGATTTAGTATCAGATAAACCTGGCTTCCAGTTGAACACCTGCCTTGGGCCAGCCTGGTGTGTCAGCAAGTTACTCTTTTAGCTTTAGTTTCCCCATCTGTTAGGTGGGGATACTGTGATCTTCTACCTAGGGTTGTACGATCCTGCTGTATTAAAGGGCACGTGTCTTTCTCACAGTGATTGCTCAATAAATGGTAGCTACTGTTTGGACTCTTCTTATGATGATTGGGATGCAGAGAGGTAGATCTACCCCTGATGAGATAATACTAGGTCCAGAGCCTGGCTGATTTATATAGCTTGTATTCACAACTGCTTTCTGAAGTCTCTTCTATTATTATACCCTTTCCATGGAAGGTAGAGGGGATCAGAAAAGTTAAGCAGCTCTTCCATAGTTGCACAGGTTATAAGCCCAGAAATCAGGGCTTGAACCTGGATCTGACGCTGAGTTTGGGGCCATGCAGGCTTGCCCCGTGTCAGACTTGCAAGGCAGATGCGTGCTCTTAAGCCCCCTTTGGCGGCCTTTCACAAACCATTGCCAGTGTCAGTCCCTGGACTGGGGGTGGTATTTTGTACCGGATTCAGTCTCTGCATGATAAACCATATTTGCCCTGTTGCCTGCCGTCACGGAAAAGGAGGTTGAAAGCCCTGGGAATGATGATTCTTAACAGTTATAGGCTGTTTGCCTCTGTCTGCCGTTTAATCTAATCTCAGGTTCAGTTGATACTATTGATTAGGTTCTTTTCAAAACGGTATGCGGCATATGGGGCTTCTCTGTGTGGGGTAAAATGTTATTCTTCTCCTCCGTGAGTTGAGAAGAAAAGGTGAAAGTATACAATTAATTTGCCTGCACTTTCTCGCAAATTGTATGCTGGATTTCTGTGAAATGCTGTATGGAACAATATCCCAAGCAAATTATTGTTATTTACTGTGACTTTTGCCTGCATATTTAAAGTCAACAATTATGTTTCTTTTCGGTACTTAATGGCCTTTGTACAACATTTTTAGAAACTTGGTCAGGTGTCACTAGGAAAATCCGCACTTCGACCCTGTGATTCTTGGGAAACAAGTTAACAATATCAGAAGTAACAACCAAGTCCTGTTTCTAAGGGAAAGAACCCAACAGCCCAAGGCACGGTTCCCTCTCCCTTCCTTTAAGGTAATTAATTAATTATCTGTAAGCCACTGCCCTGAATCTCATTTGTTTTAGGCAATATATAATCTTTTGTCATCCTTGCTGTCAGTATCACTGAGAGCGAATAATGAAACTGGATTTGATAAATTCTTTTTTCTTCATATTGCATGCATTTTGGTGGCAGTTTTGGCATCTTTGGAATTCTGTCACTCCTTGGGTCCTTTAGATAGGAAAGTCTTTGGAAATTGACAAATCGACCTGTAGTTGGCACACAATGTCGCATTAGTTTCAGGTGTACTACATAGTAATTCTGCAATTATATACCTCATGCAATGCTCACCAGGGTAAATGCAGTCACCATCTGTCACCCTACAATGTTATTACAGTATTATTACGATATTATTGACTGTATTCCCTTTGCTGTACTTTTCATCCTATGACTTACTTGTTTTATAACTGAAAATTTGCACCTCTTAACTCCCATTCAATGATTTTGTCCATCCCTCACCTCTCTCCCCTCTGACAGCCACCAGTTTATTTTGTATTTATGAGTCTATTTCTGTTTCCTTGGCATTTTTTTGTTTGTTTGCTCATTTGTTTCATGTTTTCGGTTCCCTGTATAAGTTAATTTGTATTTAGCTGTGTAAGTTAACTTGAATTTATCTTTTTTGTGTCTGACTTATTTCTCTTAGCATAATACCCTCTAGGTCTATCCGTGTTGTCATGATGGTGAAATTTTGTTCTTTTTTATGCCTGAATAATATTCCAGTGTGTGTGTGTGCACCTACCACATCTTCTTTATCTTTTGATCTATCAGTGGACACTTGGGCTGCTTCCATATCTTGGCTACTGTAAATAATAATTAGTAATCATAGGGGTACATATATCCTTTTGAATCAGTGTTTTTGTCATCTTCAGGTAAATAATCAGAAGTGGAATTACTGGGCTGTATGGCACTTCTATTTTTAATCTCTTGAAGAACCTCCATACTGTTTTCCACAGTGGCTGCACCCACTTATATTCCTACCAACAGTTCACAAAACTTCCCTTTTCTCCACGTCCTCGCCAGCACTAGTTATTTCTGGTTATTCTGATGCCAGCCATTGTGACAGGTGTAAGGCAATATCTCACTGTGGTTCTGATGTGCATTTCCCACATGATGAGTGATGTTTGGTATTTTTGCATCTGCCTCTTGGCCATCTGGGTGTCTTCTTTGGCGAAATGTCTATTCAGGTCATCTGCCGATTTTTAAGTTAGAGTATTTGTTTCCTTGACGTTGAGAGGAAAGGAAACTCTTTCTCCTAGAGGTGGGCATGTGTGTATCACATCAGTAATTTTTCTCTATAATCCCTGCCCAGATCCTGAAATAATGCCCTCTTTTGTGTGTTCCACTTACCTTAACTGCCATGTAGCAGCCATCAACCTGAAGATTTTCAGTGATGAGCCGCATATTTTTTTTTAAGCTGCCTCCTGTTTGGAGGTCCAAAGCAGGTTTTTTGTTCTAGCAGGGGCCCATAGTCCTTGACATGACTGGAACTGACAGGAGCAGCTTATGGCCAGCCATGTGTGGACGTGCTAGGATTTCATGAATTTGAAGAGATCCCACTTCATTATTCCCAATTTCCAGGAACTTCGGATTATGGCACTTCTACCCAAGAAGCAGAAGCAAAAAGCCAGCAAGCCCCTCAAACTAGACCTTCTCTCTTGAGAAACAAGTCTGGCTTTCCTTATCCAACCTCTTATCTAATGAAAGAGTGTGCTTGGCCCAACTGTATGTAAAAAGACGACCTGGTCGATTGCATGATCTTCATACCGTCTTTGGAATAAATTGACAGGAGGATGGAAGAGGCACCTAAGATGTGCAGAAGTTAGTGGAAAGTACAAAGACCAGCTAGCCTTCATCCCCTGTATTCTGTCTACCTTGAAGTTGCTAAGGACAGGTTTTTCCTCTTTGCTCCTGGTTATATTTAAAAGGAATACAACGTTTCAGTTATGGCCAGGATCCCCTTTTATCTTTCCTGTTCTCTTCCCCAGAAGCAAATGCCAGCAGGAGTTTGGGCTACCCCATGCCATTACATTTTCATAGGTGTGTTTACACAGAGAGCCTTTTTTTATTTTGAGTATTTTGTCTATAAGTTTAGCATCAAACTATATTGTATCTTTACTACTTTGTGCTTTTTTATTCAACCTTGATTTTATGAAAGATTAGTGTTAGTGTGTAGAGCTTTAGCTTTGCCCAAAGTCTACATGGTATCCTGTCACGGCACCATGCATTGTGCTTATTTATTCCAGTGTTTGTGGATTTTGTTTTTATTGCAGTGAGCACTTTTGGCATGCATGAGACCGAGAAGTAGAATTACTAGGACAATTAACTGTACTTACTGAGGGGTGGCTCCTCAGGTCAGACCTTGCCTCCACAGCAAGTTGAGGAAGATGTAGATGTGTCATATTTTCCCTCAGGGAGTCTACAGTCCGCTGAAGAAATGGAGGAGGATAGCTCTGGCTGTCCAGAACTGCTTATTTGAGCAGGACTGCATCGGTGCCCTCAAGAGGAAGATCTTAGCACTCTAGTATCTTGTAGCAGATAATCCAAGTTGCATTGTGTCCATTGATTTCCTCTGTCTGAATAGAGAGATCCCACTTTGTTGTTTGAATGGCGAGAGCCTCGTTTTCCGTGTCAGGTAGTGACAGGGTTTAGAGAAGGAAGGCGTCCACCAATTAATCCAGCAAGAGAGCCCAGCGAGGGTTGTATTTACTGCACACAGACTGGTTTTGAGCTTTCTCAGCCATTCCTTTTGGGGAGCTAAGAGAGCCCCAGAGAGAAACGTTTGAAGCAAGAGCACACAAAAATAGGGCGAAAGAAAACAAAAATATAAGAATAAAAGGGAGGAAGAATTTCTGAGTGAATGAGGCCTCCGCTGTTCCTTCTCATCCTGAGGTGTGATATGTAGATCTGTCCCGTGCTTAGGCCTGACAGCTTGTGGGGACCAGATGAATTTTTCAGTCAGCATGAGAAATGCCATCCACACCAACTGATACCCTACCCTGGCAGCTGCCTCACTATCTTTTATCATTCCTCTTGATCCATCATCCAGAGAATGCTAGAAGGCACGAGAATGTAAGTTCCAAATAGGAATTGGTGCCTGTTTTCTATCTTGGTTTATTTTCAAAAACCTTTTTGAACTTTTGAACCGCTAGTACCCATGGGGCACAGTGCAGGGGAGTTGATAAATAAAGATAATGTTGATGTGAGTACAATTTCTTTCATATGTAACTGGAGAAGCATGTGAGTTCCAGATAAGCTTTTCTTAGAAAAAATAAAATTCTAAATGTCAAAGTTTTTTGAGTGGGGGTAGCAAGGACTCTGGTGCTAAAAGACATCCTTAGACCTGAGCCCGATGAAGAGAGAATCAGGTTGATAGCATATAGGTCAATTCAGCTGAAGCTCTTTCTGTTTTCATTGAATGTAGACTTTCCTCCCACTTATGTGTTCTCTTAAAGCCTTTGCTTATTCTAATTTTACTTTCTGCTCTTGTTTGTAATGGTCACTTTCTAATTCCTCCCCCCGTATATTGAAAAATGAGGGAGTCAACTCTTAGGCAATGTGTGCCATGGATATGGGAGTCTGTATGTTCCTTCACAAAACTTCTGGAAAAATCCAGCTTCTGTTCTCTCACAAGGATATTTTGAAATTGGAGGCTTTATATTCAGATAAAATGAAATGTGAAGCATTGATTCTAAGTAAATAAAGGAAACAGAAAAGACCTGTGTTATAAACACCCAATCCAATTAAGTACCTGGTTTTTAGATAGTTTATTAAAATTTTGAAATAAATGGTTTCAGTGCATTTGTACCTATCCTGGATTTAATTAGCCAGTGGAGGATTTCAACAAGATTTATCTCGATATTGGAGATAGAAGTGGAATACTTCACCTGCTTGCCAAGTTTTTTTTTAATTTTTAATTTTTAAAAATTTTAAAGAATTCAGTCTCATACCCTCCCAGGAAAGCAGTGCACTGCCAAGTGCAAGGTGAAAACTAAAAGCTTATCATTTAGAAAAAGTGTCCGTGTATAGAAATAATGTTCATAATTGTTAACATTAGATTAATTCAATTTGGCATAAGTATTTCCCATTTTAACTTTTTATCACTGTTGTCTACCTCTTAATTATTTTGGAATGAACAGATTGACGGGCAACATAGTAGGCACTTACTATATGTTGTTGTACTAACAAATGAACATTTTTAAATAACTTGATTGAAAGCTCATCTAATGTAGAATTTCACAATAAAATGAAGGTCTGTAAGATGTGGGGAGGTCCACATACCTGGCTGAAGTCAGACATGAAATGATTTTGCTTTTGTTAAAGTTTGAGCACATTGCTTTTTGGTTTTTTGTTTGTTTGTTTTTTTGTTTTTAACTTACATGTTTCAGGTATATGCATTTCAAAGGTGGGGGAGATACGGTAAGAGAGGACAATTCTTCATATTTCACCTCAGTAGGCTGCAGGTTATCGCAAGTTTTACCTCTTAGTCCTCCACCCCTTTCTTCTCCCCGAGATGCCACTAGTGACTCAGTCTGGGTAGATCCTAGAGCTCTAGTCTGTGCAGAATCAGACATTTAATTTTTATTAGCTTTGGAGGAAAGTGTAGGATTTTTAGAACTTTAGCAATACCTAAGTAGTTACTTAATCTGAAACCTGCTGGAATCTCTTTAATACTAAACTACATGGTGGGGGGGTGGTGGACACGGGTTAAACGATGCATTGAAGAAAAGCTCTTATGCATAGTCTTTTTTTTTTTTTTTCTCCACTACTTGGGATCCTTTGAGAATGTATTACCTTGTGGAGTTGACTCCTGTCGGAATGTGTATAGGTACATATGCACACATCTCTATATATCTACCCATATATGTATATCAAAGTGTATTCTATTCACAAGTGTGTGCACACACATGCACATATATGGTTACTACATTTTCTAAACCCAAATAACTCAAGAGTTTTCTTTCCTAACACAAAAAAGTCACTTCTATAAAAAGTTGAAAAATAAACATTATAATCAGCGAGGCATCACAAATAACTTTTATGTCTAAATCAAGCTATTAAATGCTTTTTTATTTTTAAGTAGATAAGGGAATAAAATAGCTACATAGTTCATAAAGTGGTATGCCATTACTGCCTGCTGTGCCCAAGAATTATGCCAGCTTTTTACACTCATGAAGTAAAAGCGGATTAGAACTGTGATCAATGTATTACCCTATATTTCTTATTGTGCATTATATTTCCTTTTTGAGCACCTTTGTAGACTAAATGGCTACTAATGACATAATTACAATTGTTTGTCACCACCATAATGCGTGATTTCCTATCTCATCATGAAGATGTAAGTTAGATAAAAGAGGAGTTTTGGCAGGAAGACAAAGTGCAGTGATTTATTAAAGGCCAGATGTGGTTGTTAAAAGCTTTTCTACAGAAGGCTCAATTGAGTGATGCGAAATAGGAATGAAATCGCTCTGCACACCCAGCCTGTGGTTCTTGGTGTGAGTGACATAGTTGCTCATGGAAGCATGACAAATGAGCCACATGTTTTATTGTTGTGTACAAATTTTACATTGGAATTTAAACAGGGTGAGAAAGGTTCCCATTAGCTTACACCAGCAAAGTACGTGTTTAAAAGAAACTCATGAGACTCAAGTGCTGGCGACATTCTTCCATTTGTTTAGTGCCTCATAGCGAGAACGGTGCGGTCTTACGTTTCTGTCCAGCACTGTTCAGAAAGAGCGCAGGAGTGAGGGAGAGGTTCATCTGAGAATTCAAAGAGATGGGGAGCAAGGGGAGACAAGATATTACTTACACACTGTTGACATACATATCACACACGTAGACTTGACATATATACACTCAGATTCGATAGATGCTTCAAAGGAAGAGGCTCCGTTTCTGGTTTTAGTATTATTTGCACATGCAAAGCTCTGTTAAAATAATGTTAAGACCCTGGAGTGATAGAAGCTATGAGTGGTTTGAAGAGTGTTCTTGAGCTTTTGGAGGAGGAAAGGGGGAAAAAGAAAAAGAGAAAAACTGTGATTTCTTGAAGTCATGCTCTGGTCAGAAGGTAGTGATCTGTTTCTCTATACTTCCTCTCTTCTCTTCCCCTTTCGCTGCCTTTCCCTCCTTCCTCTCCTTCACTCCCTCCCTGTTTTTCCTCCTCCTTCTTCCTTAACTTTCCTCTTAACTTTGTATGGAAGAGAGTTACACCATAGGATGGGGGTCTGTGTAGCGTGGATCCCGGAACTCTGCTGAAGATAGAGATTTTCCTGTCTCTTCCAGGCTGGAGCGAAAAGTTACTTTAAATAGTATAAGTGGAAGACCTAGACTTTTTTTTAGATGACTCTATGAAGCTAGCGAGAGGTTTGGTGGGGTGTTCATAATGCTGTGACCTGCCCTGTCCTCTCAGTGGAAAGTACAAGGTCCTCCTCACGTTCTGTGTCATAGAAGTCCAGACTTGATAGTGCTCGTAGATTTTACCGGACTTGGTGATTACATGTGTGTTTGTAATATTACCTAATGTTTATTCCCCCGTGTCCGGTCTGAAAGTTCCACGCAGGCAGGAATTGTCCTGTCACATTACCTGACACATAATGTACATTTGGGAAGTATTTGTAGAATGAATCATAAGAACCACTTGGACGGTAGCCTGCATTCGGCATATCGCTTGGAGATCCCTAGGAAATCCATCCAGATAAAACTTTCCCAAACTGCAAATACTTGTCCACATAAATAATGGAGCAATGTAGATGGCTTCTTGCCGTCCCCTTAATTTAAAGTTTGGAGGCTGAGAATCCAGTTAGGTCCTGGCCCTTCCAAAAGTCTCCCAGGCACCCATCGTGTAATTCCAGAGACTGCCACTTGATGGCTCGTACCCAACCCTTTGACAATTTAGAGAATTGAGTCAGAAAAATATGCATGTGTTCTCTCCCCCTTGACTGTCTCTTTCATTTAGAATTTACATGTTCTTTATGACTCATGTATTAGCGCTTAAATAGAGAGGACTAACACAGAAATGCGGGGAGTTAAGTTTCAGAGACATAAATGCTAAGAACCAGGGCTGCCATCATGATAGTGAGACCCATACAGCTAGCCCAGGCCCCGTGATCAAAAAGGCCCTGCCCTTGTTTGAATGCACTGCTGTTACCATCTTGAAATTCTTCTTTTTTCCTTTTTTTTAAAAAAAAGATTTATTCATTTGTCAGAGAGAGAGCACAGGTGTGGGGAGGAGCAGAGAGAGAGGGGGAGAGTGAAAGAACCAGACACCCTGTTGTGTGCAGAGCCCAATGTGGGACTTGATCCCATGACCCTGAGATCATGACCTGAGCTGAAATCGAGAAGTCAGATGCTTAACCGACTGAGCCACCCAGGTGCCCCACCATCTTGAAATTCTTAATAATTTCGCATGAGGGGTGCACATTTTCATTTTACGCTGGACCCCACAGTTTTTGTAGGTGACCCTGCCCATACATATATGTTCTTCCGTTGTAACCACATGTGACTTTTAAGCTCCCGACTTTCCTTACTGTGCCAGAATATCTGTTACTTGAGACCAGGTTGCCCAGGCCTGATCATACCTGACTTTGGCTTCTAAAGGCTTTATTCAACACTTGTTAGGAAGCCTGCTTTCCCTGGCCACAAACCAATGGGATAAGAACGTTGGCTTTGACTCCGACTTCTGGGTTCAAATCGTGGCCCTGCAAGGAGCATATTAAACTTTCCAGGCTCAGTGAGTTTCCTTATTTGCAAAAATGAGATGATAATAGTGTGCTTACCTCCTTAGCTTGAAGTGAGGATTAAATGTGATAGTGTCTAGAACAAGCTTCCTGGGTACCTGGCTCAAGGTGAGCATTCAGTAACAACTAGGTATTGTTGCAGTCACTGCACCTCACGTTTCTGATCACTCCCAGCCCTCATTTGAGCCTCCTGCTTCTGTGGTCAGTGCTCCACTGAAGTTGCAGGATGGTCACTGTGCTTTGATGCTATAATGGGCCGCACTCAAAGTTTCTTAAAGCCTGGTACCAGAGTTCAAGGGAGGCCTTGACACAACTCTGCTCACTCCCTCCCCATCACTGAATCCCTGGCTGCTGCTTCTCCTCAGTGCTTCCTGCTGTACGTGGAATGATTGATTAACATGGAAAGGATTTATATAACCAAACTAAGGATTCTGTAACCCATTTCTTTTTTTTTTTTTAAGATTTTATTTATTTATTCATTAGAGACACACAGAGAGGCAGAGACACAGGCAGAGGGAGAAGCAGGCTCCATGCAGGAAGCCCAACGTGGGACCCGATCCTGGGACTCCAGGATGGTGCCCTGGGCCGAAGGCAGGTACCAAACCACTGAGCCACCCAGGGATCCCCTCTGTAACCCATTTCTGTTTGCCAGTAGTCCAAAGATGTTTCTTACACAGTGTATCTTTTGCAGAGCATTGAAAACACATTTTGACGCAGACAAGTAATTTGTAAATAGAATCCCCTCCCCCATTCATGCAGAAAACTTGTGAAACATTGACCATATCAGAGGGATTTGGGTTTTTTGGAAAGGGAGGATATGTTATTGGGGTCTGATGTGAGGTGGGATACGGTCTGTTCCTTTACCTAACAAATAACTATTAAAAAGTTTGGATGTCAGGGGTGCCTGGGTGGCTCAGTGGTTGAGCATCTGCCTTTGGCTCAGGGCGTGATCCTGGGGTCCTGGGATCGAGTCCCGCATTGAGCTCCACGCAGGGAACCTTCTTCTCCCTCTGCCTGTGTCTCTGCCTCTCTCTCTCTGTCTCTCATGAATAAATGAATAAAATCTTAAAGGAAAAAAAAAGTTTGTACGCCAGGTATTGTTGGAAGCCCTGGGAGTGTAACTGTTTACAACCCCACAAGAACCTTGCTGTTGTGTGGCTCACATTCCAGTAGGGAATAGATCCTAAACACAGCAAAGCACAGTGTCAGATATGTGGAGTGCTATATAAGCATATATAAGTGCTATGTGGAGAAAGAAGGGTGATGGAATAAGACTGCCTCTCGGCCACTTTAGACAAGGTAGCCAGGGAGTGCTTCTCAGGGGAGGTGACATTTAAGCTGAGATCTGAATGGCAAGAGGGAGACAACCAGGAGGAGAGTGGAAGATAAGCCTTCCAGGCTTAGGAATAACTAGTGCTGAGACCCTTAGGTGTCATTTGCTTCGTGGATTTGAGGAACAGAAAGGACACCAGTGTAGTTGGAATGAGGTGTATAAGATAATTTGCAGAGAGAAATTAGTTGGATCCTGGTCTTGGACTCTGTAGACCATGATTATGTTATCTCTGAGCTTTGTTGCTTTATTATTTTCAAATTAAAAGAGAACCAGGAATCTGTATAGTCATAAACTAAATAGTTGAGTCAATTAAGCAGTCTCTGGGTATTAACTAGAAAGAAAATGGATGATTTTACCTGGATTTATCCACTTCAGTTCTCTAAATAAGAAGGATTATCCAAATGGAGCACTGGAATTGGAGTCTCAAGACCAAGCTCTACTGGGCCAAGATATTTCATTTCCCCCAATGAGTCCTATCATCATAGATTGATAATGCTTTTGACACAAGGTTAGTATAAAGTTGAAATGACTTGGGGCTCAAAGTGACTACTGGGTAAATGCAAAGTCATATACAAATACTACGTAGCTGTTGTGATTGCAAATCCTCAGTTGATAACCTTACCTGCTAAAAATATCTAATTAAAAAAATTAAAATAAAAGTGTATTTTACTATCCATTAAGGAGTTCTTCTATTACATATGGAGAGATCTAGCAGATGAATTCATGATGTCTATAGTAACCTTATTCAGTAAGTGGTTCCTAGATATTGGCTCACATTCACAGATAACTCTTTTTCAAGATCTAGAATGTTAGAGCACAGGGTCCCACCTATGGCATTCTGTCTCCTAGATTACTTATCTCTTATCTGGACTGACTTTGAAATATGGGAAAGTTCAAAAGGAAGGTTTCTGTTAGTTTTAAAGACTTGTCTTTAAAGAGGATCACAGTAGTTTTTATAAGACAGAAATTCCATGCCTTTCAAAAATAACTCCTGGTCACCTTGGATTTGAGCTTGTGGAGATGAGCAGTTTACATGATGTTCTTTGGGAGAAGGTAATTATTGTGGAAATTGGGTCTAGGTAGTTGACATTTTTGATAGAGGAGTAGGCTTTTGTCTCCATCCACTTCTTAGAAGCTCTTGCTCTGCTCAGCAGGATGTCTATATGTGTCAAGGAATCAGCGAGGATAACAGATTCCATCCGAAGGGTTTTCTAAGATTAGTTTTAGGAGCCATGTAAGTGGCACCAGGGAACCTGAATTTTAAGATTTTATACTTTTTTTTTTTTTATTTCATAGACATCCCTTGGAAAGATGATCTCAGATTACTGGAAGACTTTATTGTTAAGTTATAGAGAATTTTGCATTCTGCTTAGAAAGTCATTTTAGAGTTTTATTAGAACATTTACTCGCAATGGTGCTAATTATTTTAAATATGACCCTGGAAATGGGCTATGTCAGCTTGAAAAGACTATTTTTAACAGAATTTGGTTTTAAAGGCAGGTTTTATAGACATTATAGTAATACCATTGTTATCTAATTAGCATCCACTGTGCAAATGTACGTGATATTAGAGAAGCAAGTATACATAAAATTATAAATTGTGACATTTTATGAGGTTTTTTTTTTTATCATGAGTCTTACACAGTCATCATTACTTAACAGTGTGAAATGTGGCCTTAGACATTACATCATGTAAAGACCAGGAGACAAAAAAAAAAAAAACCCTGAGGATCAATTTTTGATTATAATAAAGTTTTAGTATGAGGCATTTCTGAATATGTGTCATGAACATGAGTCATGATTTTCACACCAAACCTGACCTATTATGATTATGTTTCAACTTCAAGGGGTTTTCAGTATTTAAATTCTAAACCTAATTCTAAGGTTTCAAAATGATTCACATTCAAATCTACTTTTATGTTTTATAATTAAATAAGAAAATATTGCTTATACCTACATTTTTACTATTCTTGGACATATTATAATTATTTCTTTAATTTCACCAATAAAATAGCCCATTTCTTCATTAGTAAATTACAAGGCTATCTCAATAAAAGAAAAAAAACTAGTGTAAATGTGGCTTGCCATCTCAAATCGTCACTCAGTGTGGAATTTCCTTTCGTTAGTTCTTTTTGTAAAATGTGAGATACTTTCTAGGTAAATTAATCCCTTCCAAGCGGTAAAATCACTTCCTTTTTGGAAAGAGTTATTAGAGTCGTCTTCTTTATAATCTTAAATACCACTTATGTTAGAGTGAACAATACATGGGAAAATTACACCAGTTAAAAAAAGAATGATCGCGACCCAGGCCAAGTACATTGCAATTATGTGTTCATGGAAAAGTGAGCTTTCTACCGGGAAAAGCGTGATAGAGATGCCCATGAAATTTCCAAAGTTTAAGTATTTTTGTAAATTAGGTTGTTCCTAGTTAAACAGGTGGCTTTAAAGGCTGGTTTCACTGTTGTTTTAATCATAGTTTAGTTACCATGGAGAAATATGCAAGTTAGCATTTATACACAGAAGTGAAATTTATGCTGCATAGATAATAGCCTAAATTTAGCTTGACTTAAGTTTACCACTTCCTTTTTTTTTTCAGCAAAAAAGAATAATAATATATCACATATATCCATTAACAAGTTAATTTCTTTAAATGCGACTGTTATATTTTTAGAGGATTTCTCTTCTCAAGCATCCACGGACCACTTCTGTCAATGTGGCTTCTCCCAGTGCTGAACATAATAGAACATATTATGTGTGATTTGCTCGAACTGTGTCATCCTTAGGCTTAATAAAAGACTTAGCTAACTTTAAAATCCGTCATGTGGTACAAAACTAATATTTGGATATGTTGGCATCTCACTGGGTTTTGTCAAGGACTATTATTTTGTACTGAAAATCATCACAATATGTCCCGTGGTCACAGGACCAACCGGATTGCAGACCCCAGCAATGGTTTCAATGACCATTTGGTTATATTTTCTCTAAGGGAAATTCTGAGACAAGTCTTTGTCATGGACCGTTTCGGCGTAACTGTCCTCTCAGCTGGGTAATAGATTTTTCACCCTGAATTACGAGGTTCGTTTGTGTGGAATCCAGCAACCGGGAGCTGCTTTTCCTGCCATTTGCTTTGCCCGGTACCTCAGAGCGAAGGCTAAGTTTTCAAGGACAAATGTAGTAAAACTGTCCTGATCCAACATGAGGTCCCCCAGCACGGAGAGAGAGCAGCAGATCCCTTTCAACACCAGCTGTTCTCACAGATATAGATTGCTGCAGTGAAATTTTCTTAATATAATTCAGGAAGCTCTAGAGAATTCTCCAAAACAACTGTGCCAACAAGGAAAATGTTGAATTTTTCATCAGCTGCCCAATGCTGAGAGTTAGTGGGCAATCCGTTCATTCATGACCAGATGTTCAGTGTGGTAACGCTCTGCAGTTAACTTGAACCCTGTGGCCTGTTTACCATTGGCTGCAAGGACATTGGCAGCAGCCTGGCATTGGAGAATTGAGGCCCGCACAAGCAAAAGACCAAAGTGTGTGTCTGTGGCTTCCTGGTTTTCACCAGCGACCAGACAAGGTAGGGAGTGTTGACAAAGGGGAAGGACATCACATCAATCATCCTGGAGGCAAGAAGATTTTGCTATAGGATTGTGTCTTGGGGGAACAGTTGGCAAATTCTTAACACTCTTTTTTTATTTGGGAAGAAAGGAGGTCTTTGTTTAGTTGGACAGGTTGTTTTTTTTGTTTGTTTGTTTGTTTTGTTTTTTGTTTTTTAACCTGTGTCTAAACCATCAAACTTTTTGCGGTGGGGGCAGTAGGTGTGGGTGGTTAAGACAGTAAGAAAAAGGTTTCTAATTTTAAACTAGGGGAAGTCAATAAAGTTGACTCTTAATATTGAATCCTTATGAGGTCCAATCTGGAATTGGGAATATGTGATATTTTCGCCCTAGGTAAACTTTCTTATTATAGGCGGGGAATATTTAGAGCTTCCATTCATACAGAGTCACCATTTCCTCCATATACATGTGTTGCACCCAGGACTTTTTTGTGAGCTGTTTTAAATAACAGTGTTTAGGGGAAAAGGGGGAGTAGATGGAGTAGGGGTTTTCGAAGAAACACTGTGATTTTCTACCTTGGAAAGGATTCTTCCTTAAAATGATTAACTGTGTTTGATTCTAGAATTGCAGCATGCCAGGCGCAGGGAGGCAGAATTTCATAACAGATAGCTTGTCTCAGACGGAGGGCTCTTTTCTTTTTGCCACCATGGCATTGCGCAATACTTTTTTTCTTTTATTGTGGTGAAATATACATAACATGAAATTGACCAATTTAACCAACTGCGTGATAATTCTAACTATTATTTCAAAGCACTATGGGAAAAGGAAAGTTAAAAAAAATCTTATTTAACCATTTTTAATTTGTGGCTTAAACGGTACTAACCCAACAAGAAGTTGGCCTTTGTTTACTTGAAAGTAGAACAGAAAATCATCATGGTGTAAGCCTCTTTTTTTGGAGGCTTGAGTGGTTTTCTCTTCCCTACAGAATCCTTGACTCGCCCTGGCACATCCCTAGTGACCGCTATCCATGGGGGCACACAGGTAACTTGGAGGGTCTTTGGAGCAGAAAACCCTTGGAGTAATAATAATTGCGTTGGCAGAGCTTTCTGCCCTTGGTTTATGAGTTGGAGTGAACACTTCCTTTGCATTTCCTGCTTACAGGGAAAGCAGGTTGCATGTCGCCCTGAGATAGGGAAATTTCTCATCATTCCCACTTAAACCTGAACCTTGCTGGCCCTTAGAAGCACACTGAAGGAGTGTGTGTTTTGTCTGTCTGGGTGATTTCTTTGAAAAGTCCCTTGGCTGGGGGACTTGGAAAGAGGAGGTTTTGGATTAAGGCAGGTACTGAGTGAGGGCTGCTGAGACGCACGGGGAAGGCACCGTGTTGTTTTCTGGGATGCTAACTTGCTGATAGAAACGCGAGAACCAGTTTACAGTAGCTCTGACACCACTGTTACCTTTCTGCAGTCCTCTCCAGCTGCTCCCAGCCCTTCGGATGCCTCCGCCATGCACACAGTTTGTTCTTGGGTGTGAAAGCAAACAGTATTTGAGTTGGCAGCGACTTCTCTTTCAGTAGAGTTTGCTGCCTCGGCAAGAAACCGCAGCAGGAGCTTTCTGCTGCTGAAGATTTCCACTGGCAGGATGGCCTTTTCCCACATTTCCTTGGTTTAAGGAAACAGATTTTTGAACTTTTTTTTTTTTTAAAGACAAAATGCCAACATTTAACAGCTGGAGTTAGTATATAATTTATGGTTTTCACTTTATGTTCTTGTGGATATATAAAAATTAAAAATCTGCAATTATTGTTAAATTATGCAAGTTTTTGCAGAAAGGGTGATTAAAAATAGACCCTCTGTTATGAGGAATTCAAGAAAGTCATTGTTACCCAAACAGGTATTCTCAATTATTCTATCTTTAATGGTTTTTAATTGTTATAATTTACTCATATTCTATTACATCTCTCAGAGGAGATGTTTCTGAAAGCTCTTTGTTTTTCCTTTGAGGAACAAGTAGGAGTTTGTTCATTTGAACCTCTTTAGCTTTTTTTTAAAAAAAAACCCGTGTTTTATTTTTTAATTTTTTACACGTCAGCATGCTAATCCTCACTCCAGGTAACCCTTCCTGTCACAGGGGATCTGTCTGATGAATCTTAACTCTAAGAAACATTCTCAGACCTGCTACCTGTCAAGGTGATTGTTATCCAAGCCTTTGTTATGCCACGGAACCTACCTCTTGGGCAAGCTGCAGTTTTCCTACATTTCCTTCTCTTGAAGTTCATCTCCACACCTTCCAGATTAAGGATATATATTCCTCGTTGGCTGGAGGCCTTGGCTGACCTGGTAATTTATCAGTATCAGGAAAGAATGCAGCCAACCAATAAAAAGTGACTGAATGTTACCTTGAGACAGGTAGTGTTTTTGTATTTTTGTCCTGTCAATAGGGACAATGTTACCTTGAGACAGGTACTATTTTTGTATTTTTGTCCTGTCAATTGGGTTTTTTGTTGTTGTTGTCATTGTTACTTCTTTTTCTATTAAAAGAGATAAAGACTCTGAGGACCTTTATTAACACCCCCAAAAGCCAGACCTTTAAAGAAAAAGTGGCACTAGCATTTGTGCTTTCTTGGTTTCTCAGAAAATAAAATAGGAAGTGAAAAGGCCATTCTCCTTGGTACAGTGTGTTACTATAAAGATCATTCGATCTACATGTTAGATTTAGGGTCAGAACATTAGCTGTGATGAATAACAAGGGACAAAATTTTTCTTTTCTTTTAGAGGGTAGTGGCAGTTAATCATTTTTATCTGCCCGCCTTGTAGACTTGATTAGATTTATGACGTATGCCGCATGTTTATGGCATTTTTATTATATGTTGTTAATTTGTTGTAACTGCCACTGCATTTTTTTTCTTCTTCCTTTTTCTCCCCAGAGGACTCTTGAAAGCAACTAAGTGTCAACTGTTACCTTGTGCTTTGGGAAACTTTATTTAATTTTTAATTTTAATAAAAGGCATAATAGCCTACTGGTCGAAAAAAAATGCCCGTGGTTACAATGTGTATCTTCACACAAAATGAAAACTTGCAGTGTGTTCTGTTAAACACTTGTGTTTTTTTGTTGTTGATGAAGTATTGTGCACTCGGGCTGGGTTGTGAGATTGTGCATTGATAAATCATCTCACCTGAAACCTAGGTGTCGAACATGTGCTAAACTGTGATTTTCTTTATTATAGGAAAGTCATATATGTAGTTTTAAAATAACTGCTAGGTAAGACAATTGGGCGTTGAACATTTAAGCTGCTTCAAGAGTCAGGCAGTTGAATGATGCATTTTAGAACAACACACTCTTTTTTAGCTTACTAGCTCTCAGAATGGATATGGAATCTGTTAAATATAGAGGCAATTCTTTAAATAAGGCCGACAGTTAAAATTGGGAAGCAGGAGAATTAGATTGGAAATGATTTATGATGAGTCTACAGGACATTCAAAAAATAAAGTTAGAAAAGGAAATCCACTGGCTGGATTGGCTACATGACAGCAAAAGATTTTTACTTTTCATCCCTTTTGAATTGGCTGGATATATAGGCAATGCACAGAAACAGACTTTCAGGCAGAAAAATTGAGGGAATTTTTTTTGTTGTTGTTAGTGTATGTTCTGGCATTGGTTTGGTATTGGCATTATAAGCCTCTGACTATAACCAAGTCAGTTTCTTGTTTTGACAGTTACAAACTTTTTCAATAACCGAGAACCACCCATTCTCTTAAGAGCATTAGACGTTGAAATAAATAGAAGCTGAACTGAACAGCAGCTTTGTTTTTGCCATGCAGCAGGAACATATGGGTCCTTAATAAATACCATTTGAAGATGACATGGGTGTGGTTATTGAGCTGATAATGTGTAATAATCACAGATGTGTATGTCACTTTCAAGAATTGGTATACATTTGCTCACACTCGCCTGTAAGGGGTTTATATATATTCTGTGGAATAAATAATACAAATTCAAAGAGGCAGATTACAGGCAATATTAAGTCATTTAGGTATGAGGTGGTTTCACTGGCAGCTGAAACTTCTCATGGTGGCTTACTAACGCATCTAAAAGGTTTATTTATAATGAGAAAAGAAAAGAGGTATACTTTTAGATATTTTAGGTATAAAATCCTTAATTGTTCTAATCATATTGACATTAACTTTACCAAGGCAAGGTGATATGTTTACTAACTTGGAAGAGGTCATGTTATTAAGTTGGTGTTTGACTTCAGTACTGCAGGAAGTGCACGACACCTCATCGTGTACAGGGGGTGATCTTTTGATTCCTTCACCTCTACCTCATTCCTTGCTTATGGGACTCCTAGCTCAGGGTATGTTTAACCTTGCTGCAGGCAGTTTGGAGAAGACATAAGATCATACTGAGATGCTGTCCTTAGGAATAAAGAGTTAAGGCAAGTGAGGTATTTCTTTACCCCCACGGAGAAGTTAAGCTATAGCCTCCTGAAGAGGTAAACTTTAGATATTTGGGTTAGAAGAAGAAATGTGGTTTTCTGGTTCTTGAGGGGACGGAATGAATAAGCAACAGAGACCAAAAAGCTTGGTACTTGAGGAGAACAATGAATAATTCCCTTTGGCTGGGACATAAAGTTCATAAAGGGGAAGACCGAAAATGAGTTAGAAGGGTAGCTGACATACTACCATGGAAAACTTCAAATTCAGGTTCATAAGCAAGTGATCTGTTTTGGTACCATTAATTAATATTAATAATAGCAGACAACATTTGCTGTGGGTAAGGTATCAAGCACAGTGGTTTCCAGTTCATTCTGTTTTACCCCTTATATGAATCCAAAGTGGGTACTATTATTATCCATAGATTACCATACAGGTGAGGAAATTGAGTCATGGAAGGGGTGTGCGATCTTTCCAGAGGCAGAGTAATGAGATGGAGTCATGATTTCCAATTGGCTTTGTGACTCAAGGACCAGCCTTTTTTTTTTTTTTTTAAGATTTTATTTATTTATTCATAAGAGACACAGAGAGAGGAAAATGAGGCAGAGACATAAGCAGAGGGAGAAGCAGGCTCCCTGCAAGGAGCCCGATATGAGGCCTGATCCCAGGTCCCTGGATCATGCCCTGGGCTAAAGGCAGACACTCAACCGCTGAGCCACCCAGGTGTCCCCAGGACCAGCCTTTTGACGATTCTGACTACACAGCCAATGGGCATAATCAGGGTTTTTATGAGCACAGTTCTCTCTTGATCAGGGTGGAGCTCCAGGGATAGTTCTTTTGTTGTCATTTTATAGAATATAGTGAAGAGCTCAAATTAGAGGAAATTGTGGTGTTTCTGACGAGCCAAAATCCGAGTCTTCAGTAGGATAGTTGTAAAGATTGGAAAGACGATAATAGAAGGGATGTGTATAAAAAGTCATGAAGTGTTATCCACCAGACTTGGTATGAAGGTGATGGAGATTCAGTGTTCCCAGCACTTGTTCCCAAAAAAGGGGAGGGACAGGCTGGGAAGAGATGAGCGGAGGTTTGGATACCATGTTAGGTGCAAGAGTTAACTTTAGGCAGAATCTTTCTGGGAGATAATGAAATACACATTGAACATAACCTTGGGAAGGTAGTTGGGCTGGAGATGTGGATTGGAAGCCAAGAGAATAAGTATATATATATAGAGAGAGACTGGTACATTTAGTTAGGGGGAGGAGAAGAAAGACTGGCTGGAGAAGGAGATCAGGAAATAAGTCAGCCTTATGAGATAAAGAAAAATCTTTCTGCACATTGGAGATGACAGATTTGTAGGCCACGCTTCAGACACATACCTATACATATTCATATTTGTATACATATTCATGTACATATTTATATATGTATTCCTATATACATTCATATGTATCACTGTGTATTTGTATATGTATCTTGAGCATGCACTGTTCCCTTAAGCACACATATGTATACTTGGGAGCCTTTCCCACCTCAGTTAGCAAGTGGGGAGAGGCTAGGTATCAGTCTGTCGCATGAGTGGCCGACTTGGGAGGATTCTGCTCCAAGGTGCTACAACTTGAGGGCAGTAGAGGAAAGATGGAGTTTCCTTCTAGAATGTGTGCGGTTCAGCCCAACACAGGATTGTATACTCCCCCCCCCCCAAATGCATTCCAACACAGAAGCCTGGCTGCTTTAAATGCTATAGTAAATGCTAAATGATCTATAATAGGATTTTACAGAATTCAGCAAGATTACCATTATGTTGTGAAATATGGGCTAAGAGTGTGGTCAATAAATGTGTTAACTTTTCATTTGGGGTGATATTTTTCTTCTTTGAAAATCCATTCATCTGCTAAAATGCATATGGGAAGCTCATTGCTTTTGCCAATGAGTGTGGTTAAGAATTTTTTTCCTTCCCTTACCTCCTCTTAATTACTAATAATGGTAAGAGTTAAGACTTCCAGGTCTTTAATTTTTTTTTTCCGACAACCAAAGAAATGTTATTGCTAAAGTCTGTTTGGTAGTATTGATTGGAGAATGAGATAGTGCTCCCCCCACCCCCTTTTCAAGTTGCCACAGAGTGATTTCCTTTCAGGGTTCTATAAAATGTCACCCCGGCAAAACTTGCCCTCCCACGTTGATAGACTTAAGTTTCTACTTCTTGTCTTGATTCCTTACGTTGGACATTTACTAAAGGGTTAGAATGGTTTGTAGCACCTTAAAAAGCTTCGGTGCCACCCACTGCTCATACTGCCGATACTGTGAAATTCATATGAATCCTTTACAGGTGGTGACACTCATTTTAAGAAAATAGATTTAGCAAAATTGTGCAGGTCTTTGCACCAGTGTCAACTTTGGGATATCGTTCACGTGTCTCCTGGGAGTCTCTAGTTGGCCATGTTACTGAGGGTTTTGTCATAATGGCTTGAAAAGTCATTAATCAACTGAGGTCACCCTGACTTTTGAGATTCTAATAAAATTGGCTTGAGCCTTTATCGTATTCCCCATGGGAATTCCAATGAGGATTCTTGGAGACTTCATTTTCATGATTGATTTTGGCTAAAGAACTCTCGATATTCTTTCTTCTCACTGCTGTTCTCTTTTCTCCTCTTAGAGTTGGAAGTTAGCTCCTGTTCATGATTTCCTTCCACACAACTCACAGAGGACATGGGAGTTGAGGAAGTTCCAGGAAGTTTGTATCAGAGAAGTTTAGAATCAAATGTTCAACAGTGCTGCTCTTAAAATACGTATTTGCCCCTGCTAAATTTGTCCTTGGACTGCTTTCTCCATAGGTCATGACCTCCAAAAGCCTAACTTGTCCCTTCTTCTGTTCTCCTCTCTTCCCTCCTGTTTCTTCTTTCTCCTCACCTCTTTGCTTTCTGTTACCTGCTTATATTTCTTAAAAACAGCAGTTTAGCTTTCTCTTTGTGTTCAGCATCTCCTTTGAAGCTGATTCCTGGGGGCCCTCTCTTCCACATTTCAAGCAGCATATCAAGAAGGAGCTGCTCACTGGTGGAATGATCACCTTTCACCTATCTACTTGCGTACACACTACCTCATTTTCTTCTCCTCCAAATGGAGCAAAAACTAAGATGACTTTGCATAGAGAAACATGTTAGGGTTTTATTCCAGTTTTGGCCCTGTCCATCAAACTCCATTCTTTTCAGCTTCTCCCCTTAAATCAACCAAATAGGTTGTGTCTTGAGTTGCACAGAGGACTTTGAAGCACGAGCCCTAAATACCAGCCTTTTCTTCCCATTAATTTTTATTTTCTTCTACCAGGCCAATAGTCTCTCTCCTCCAGATCCTGGGGCAGAACAGAAACACACACACACATACAAAATCTCAGCCTCACAGATGCCCTAGCTTATAGGAATATTTAACATCATTTTAAGTGTGTTTTTCCTTTAATCATCTAACCTTGCTTATAAAGTTTCCCACTTCATATGCTATGGTTAAAGCAAGTCTTCTATGGGATGAATCCTTGAAAGTTGAGGATGTTAATGAAGTAGTTAAGTGGTGCCTTTTGGTGCATAGCTAGCTGAAAGCATTTGCAGTGAGTGAACCACCTGGAGCCGACTCATCTCCTCATGGCACTCTACCATAATCATGTCAGCCAGCCTGGCTCTCTTATAATTGGAGGAGGGCCATTGGGCAATTTCCTGATGTTATTTTTTGTAATTTTCCCAGTGACATGCCAGACCTGGAGTTACAAACACTCTGAGAAATATCTACCAACCCTGAAATGAACATGTATTTGTTACTTTGTACATTCTGATATCCCATGTAAATGTAACCGATCTACTACATTACCAGAGTTGTGGTAACCAGTGCCTGGGGTCCTGGAATCCCAGGGTTTTGGGAAATATAATCCCTGAATATTTCAGGATTTGGGTTAGGGTGAACTTGGTTGTAAGCAACAGAAAGTCCAAATGAGGCAGGCTTCAACAGCATCACAGGCAAGTCCTTATTAGTAGGTAGACTCTAAGAGACTTGATCCAGCTCTCTGTGCGGTTTTCCAGGGTTGTTGGTCTATCAGACTGGCCTTATTTGCAGTTGTAGGATAGTGCCTGGCAACTGTTAAATTATAGGTTTCCTTGAAAATGCCAAGAAGGAGAGAGAAAGGGGATCTTTTCTTAAAAGTATCAGAAATTTTTTTGACACTCTGATTGGAGTGCTTTCCAGCATATTATACCTGCCCGCTGGCCAGGGAGGTACATATGTTAATTGACATATCCCAGGTGGCACTTTATTCACCACTGGAGCCAGGGTGGAGTCAGCTTCCCCAGAATGGCCAGATTCCCCAACTGTCCATTGGTTACATTTGGGAGAGATTTGGAAGAAAGGATGCTGTGTACACAGCTTAAAATGTACACTTCATTGAGCTGTCTCCTAGGTTTCAAAAGGCCTAAAGTTAATTCAGTCATTTGCATGAGATAAGACTTGTGGGATTAACCAAACCATCAAGTTTTTTGGCTTTTGGCCATAAATATTTCAATCTGTGAGCTCTGATTGGCAATTTGGTAGATATTCTGTATGAATTAATTAATACTTAACAAACAAGTATGAAAACTTTGTGTGGGTAGGCATGCTTGGAATTTAATAAAAATCATCGAGGTTTAAAAAAAATTGGGAACCTCTTGTCTCAGCCTTCTGAGTCAATAGCAGATAAAACTAAGTGTAATTCACCTAAGAAGTGATGACCAGTTGAAATACTGTGCAGATGTGGAAAAGATGACATTCAGTTGTACTCGTCTTATTTCCAGAGTTTAAAATTCAGCATTTCAAGTCCTCCTTTTTTTTTTCTTTTTTTCAGATATGGTAAGTTTTAAGTTTTACTAGCTTGTTTTAAAAACATTAATCATATGGAAAGAAAAAGATGATGAATTTTTAACACTGCTACGATAGTATCTATGACTCAACAACAGAAATTGTTGTTTGTAGAACACCACAATACAATTCTGTCTTGGGGAAAACAGTTGAAAGGCTGCAGAAGAGATGCATATTCAAGAGTAATGAGAGACGAATGTGGTAATGGAAGATCATTGTACAAGAAGACATTTTTAAGACTAGCCAAGCTGTTGAGGAAACCTTATTGTTAAAGAATAAACACTGTGTGTATCAAACACTGAAGAGGTGGAGTGTCATCAATAGTAATGTGAACTTATCCTAAGTTGCAGGAAGTCTCTCATGCTCAGTGCATTTGGGAGACATTTCCATTAGAGTAAAGGAAGCTCCAGGAATCTTCTCCCAGTCATCATGCGTACATTATCAGTGCAGAGAGATACTTGGTCTCAAGCTTTTGGCCTAGACTTATGCTGAGCCTCTTGGACTTTGATGGCTGTTGTTTTACCTGACTTACGCAGCCTAGGTTGTTTTGGACTGACTGTCTCTTAGCCAGTTGCCAGGCTAGGGATTCTTGGCCAATGCAGAAGAGTCTTCTGGCTGTGAAATAAGAATCCACCGCTCCCCATGATGAGGCTGGCCAACCTGATGTTCTTGGGTAGCCTGCCTGACCTTCTGTCCACTAGGGATCCACATTTCAGACTCCTCTGCCACCCCAGAAGACAGATTGCTACATCTGGATGTCTTATTTACATAGTCTTTAGTTTTATATCCCTGCCTGCACCCATTTCCATGGTTGACTCTTTTCCAAACTTGGCCATTCTCATGTATTCTTCACATTTTTCTAATGTGGGTCTAAATACCCCCTATACTTGATTTGCTTTTATCTCTCCCTTGAAGTCCCCTTGCTTGTTAGAATATGTCCATTTAAAAAGGAAATTTTACATCATCCCTTAAAAGGAAAAAAAAAAAAAACAGTATCAGTTACTAGAGCCTGATGGTAACCTCAAATAAATACAATGAAGAACAGAATGATGGCATACCCAGGAGTTGGCATCAATTTTCTCTAAAGGGCCAAGTAGTAAATATTTTTGGCTTCACAAACCATATGGCTTCTGGTGCAACTGCTCACCTCTTGCATTGTAATCCCAAATCAGCAAGGAACAGTTCATAAATAAATGGTCATGACTGTGTCCCAGTAAAGCTATGGATGCAGAAATTTGATTTTCATGTAATTTTTTCACATGAAATATTACTCTTTGATTTTTTAATCTCAATCATGAAAAATACGAAAGCCATCTTTAACTTATAGGTATTACAAAACTCAACAGCAGGCTAGATTTGCCTATGGGCTGTAATTTGCTGACCCATGGAAAAAATTCTCTGTATTCTCTTGCCTACTTCTGCTTCAGGTACTGGGCTGGAGAGGTTCTTTATTTGTTAAAAATACACATTAGCGTGTATTAGCTATCAGACCAGGGCCCAGGTGAGGCTTTGTCCTTGACATCATGAGAAGGTATGAAAGGGAACTGGAAGGAGAACTTCCAAGCATGCAGTTCAGTGTAATATATTGTCATGTGTCATACCACGTGAAATCATCAGAATGGCTTAAGTCTAGAGCTTTGAGAACTGTTGCCTTTGTCAGTTTGTTCTGCTGTGTTCTAAACCTCACACAAATGACTTGAAGATAGAGATACAAATACACGTAAGTGGAGAACTAGAGAAAGGGAGAATTTTCAACATCACATCTAGAAATAGCCAAGATCAGCAATAGGAAAGGAAGGGGTGAAAAAAAATGACTGTTTTTGATAAAGGAGCAAATTACCCAAAAGAAGAACTTCTGAGACCAGAATTTGGCAAATCTTTAATTTTTGCCAGTCAACCCATTACTGTCTCTCCTTTTCCTGTACTGTCACAGTGTGATACTGCGTATTACCCCTTCCTCTCCCTGTGCTGACTTCTTTGGTATTTGTATATCACATCATTCTATTCCAGAAGTTTCTAATGTTAGTATTCCTTCTCTCCTGGCAGAAGGAACAAAGAAAGTTAGTGACCTGAAATAGTGTCTCTATCCAATCACCTTCTGTCCATTTATGGGGATTCATTCAGTGTTCAGCCTCCAACACAGGCTTTTCTTCTTTTTTTTGGGGGGGGGGTAGTTCTTGATTACACTTTATGTACAGTTTGGATAGGAATCCTTGAGTTATTTCTTGATGAGATTCTTTAGTAGAAGATGAGGACCAGTGTGGCTTCCTCTCATCACTTGAGATAGAGATTTGGAAGATGGAAAATATCCAAATGTCGATATCAGTGAAATTCTTCTAAGCTTTGTATTATGATAGACAAAAACACCAAATTCTGGGGAGACATTCATATGGAACATTCATAAGGTAGTAATTATTACTATAACCTAAAAAGTAATCAGTCTTCATGTTACCAGCACAAAAAATGACTTTTAATTCAAAACAAGCTTCTTAAAACAAAGTTGTTTTTTCAAGTTGTTTTACTTTCCAGGATCAACATGAATCAGGAAATCTTATACCAGGAATATTAGCTGATATGTTCTAAAATGTGGTAGTATAGTTGTTAAGTAATTTATCCAAGTTGGGAAAAGGGATCTGGTTTCAAATTTTGGCTATGTTACTTAGTAACTTTGTGACCTTGGGAAAGTTATTTAATCTTTTTAAGCCTTAGTTTTCCCACTGACTGTGGAAGTGAAGAAGCACCTATCTCACTACAGGCATGGAAAGTATCCTAGTTTATCAGATCCTTTGGGTTAAATGGGATTTTGCAAAAATAGTTTGAGCACAGTGCATGGTATATAAAAAGTAATGTCCCCTTTGTGTGCTATCTATTTACCTAATTAAATAAAAAGTATTTCAAATTATTATATTTTGCTGGCTGTCTAAGCTCTGGAGTTCAGTGGAAGCAGGCATTTGACTCTGGGACTCACCAGTGCTGTAAAAAGCCATCTCACCTTTCTGTACTTTAGATGTCTTGGTTTGAAATAATTTTCTCTTATGTAGAAAGGAGGTATGCATGGAGTTCATATAAGACCAGAATTTGGGTGACTTCACATCAGTGAGTCCCCTAAAGTTGCTTAAACTCAGGAAACACTGACTCACACACTTTAACACCTTAACATCAGTTCAGTTGCACCTGCTCAACCGTTCGCCATTTTGTTTTTTTCCTGCAGTTTTTATGAATTTCCAGAATGAAAAAGAAAGAATCTCTTCTGCATTTCACTCACTTTTAAGTTTCTTTTTGCAAAAGGCTAATAATAAATACGATAGTTGTCATTGTCCTTCCTTCTTTCTGCCCCAGTCACTTTTTTTTTCTTCTATTTCTTACATCAGCTTCTACATCTGGAGAATGTGTGTGACCTGTAGAAGTCATCCTCCAGTGCATGGTTCTTAGATGTGGTCTATGTGATGAGAGAAGGCTACAGTGCAAAGCCATCAGAGGGGCCAGAGGAAAAGTTTAAAAGCCAAACCAAGAACTAATTTATACGAAGTTGGAAGCTGAAGATGGTGGTGGCATTTTTCTTGGTCCCTATTTTGGGAAAGAACAAATTCTGACCATAATTTAAGCTCAGTTGGGTTCATAGGTTTGCAAATTCTAGGTTGATATTTTTCCTAATTGGCTAAACTGGAATTCAGAACCAGGTTTGTTTTTCTCCAACTTGAGTGATTACTTAATTTAAACTACCATTGCTTTAGAACATGTTAACTAGTATGCCTGGTAATTTTAAGGCACATATTTTAAGACATGAGTCACAACTCTGAGGACTAAGGTGAAAACATTCAAATATCCTCCAGAAATAGATGTGGAGGGACCAAGAGCCATATATATCCCATTCGGGGGAGAACCAGTTGTTTTAGTACAGTAGATTTTGGGAACTCAGCCATACCAGTTAGCTGTCCCTGGCCTTAGTTTACTTGTCTCTACAATGGAATTATTGTCTGTAAGGATCCCATGGCAGAATCCATGTGAAATAGTTTTGTAATGTTTTGTAATTACACAGCCCATCAGATGTCATTGGATGGAATCTTTGAAATAAGTGCTTCTGGAGATTTCATCTTCCATAAGTTTCACCCAGTGAGCAAGAACACTGGACTCTCTTTGGTTCTTTGGATGGTTCACACAGCATTTGAGAATTGGAAATTTTAGTTTGCCATCAGTGAATCTGGCATCAGGTCCCAGTTCATGTCCCCTCCCCCCCCCTTTTTCCCCTGTCCCTTCCATAATCAGATTCAGCATCCTTTCAAACTAGGAGAGTAAAAAGAAAAAAAAAAAAAAAAAGGAAAAAGGCCTATTTTCACAAGTTAATGCTTTAGTACCACCATTTACTATAAGTTCTAAGGCTGCTTTTTACAAAATCCTCTTCCCTGTAGGACCTTCTAGCCTTGTTTTTATCAATAGCTAGTGCAAGTGATCTCTTCATCCTGGTCCTTTTAATGACAATATTATTTCCAAGTGTGAAATCAGAGTATTTTACTTGGAGAAATGATTTAATTTCCTCACCATGTTGCAGTTTAGAATGTCTCCTTGTACTTTTTATTCTTTACTTGGGGATACATCCAAGTTCTCAGATATTAGAATTTAAATTTACTATGATAAGATGAGAATTCACTTGAAGATGCCTTTTAGTTATTTCTCTCTAGATTTTTAAGTCTCTCAAGGTAAGATATGCTATGCAAAAATATGAAAGCAAACCCCCAAACAAGTGGATACATCATTAAGTGACACTGAAATCGTATACCATTTCTTCCCCATATCACACTGTTTAGTCTGCCTGAATTCCAGCTGTTTCTTTACTCAGGCCACCTTGTTTTGTCTTCCTCCAAATTTATCTAAGTAGAAGAATTAAAAAAAAAAAAAACCCTTGGGATTTCTTTCTCTGAGCAAGCTGAGAGCACCCCTCACCCGTTCCCCACTACTGCTACACTACTGCTAAAAAAGTGAGCTTTACTTTTTTATCTCTTCTTTAGAAGACATTTAGAGGTAACTGCTTCCACCTAATCTGGTCACTGTTGGAGTCTTTTTCTCTTGGTCTTAGGGCAGGTCTGGTTTAATTTTGGGGTGGGGGGCATTTCACTCGACATGGCTAGAGTTTTTCACAAGCATATTAGCAAGGAGATAAATTTTGCTTCACATGAAGGACCAAGCAGTCTTCTCATTCAACATGTTAACCTTTGAGTCTGAAGATGCCTGGTGGGCATGAGCAGAAACCAGACATGGCATGGGCATGACAATGCCCATTTTGATACCATTGTCTCCCTGTTCAAGGAGTACCAGGGAATTTGCAGTAATTTTATTTGTTTTTGGCATGTTCAGTGCCTCCAGCTCTTTAAAATTGGCAAGTAAATGATGGTACTTTGAAGTTATGATCCTTGAGAACAACCCTGTTACTTGGATAGTTGAACAATCATAATTTTGCAGCTTTTTTTTTTTTGCTACTTGCTGTAGTTTTAGGGTCCAGATACTCCTTTAGCTCATTTTCTGACAGGTTTTGCAGAACGAGAATTCCTAAATAAATACTTACAGAAAAGAGTCTTGCTTTAATAGCATATGTGCAGAAATACTTCTGTGTTTTAGTGGAAGTTACTCCCATTATAACCCTTTATGGATGCTCCCTGCTGAGAAAGCATTCTAGAAATGGATGTCAACCAAGGGAGATTCATTCATTCCATACGTTTTCTAATTTCAAAAAATGTACACCATCAATATTTTTTCTTAATTGAACAGTTTGTTGAACAGACGGGTGCTTTAATTATGGTGGTCTAAATTTACACACATTGCAGTGGTATTTTGCTACATTAATTACCTTACTTGTCAAGAGTAACAGGTAATTACTTCATCAACTCACCCTCCTGCAGTACATGGAAGCATAACTTTATTTGAGCAGATACAATAAACCAGAGTAGAGCCACCTTCCACCTTAGCTTTCGATAAGGGGTGACAGTTCCCGTGTGTTTTATAATGAGTCAGGTAGAGGTAAGTGCCCCGGATTCTTTGGGTCTGTCCACATAAGATCTAAGCCCAGAAACATTCATAGACTCGGTATGTGGATGGGAAGAACCCTTTGAAACAATTGAATACATCAGAAGTCTCCTTCTGTGTTTCAGAGACGGGGAGTGACTTTTCTAAGACCACACAGTAAGTAAATTAGCGTAAGAACCAGAATTGGCACGGATTTCACCCCACCAGGCTGCCACGAAGTTTAGTGCATTTTAATGAATTTTTAAAAGTAATTATAGAAAAATCGTTTGGTATGGTGTACTTTGAATATTCATTCACTGCATCTCCCTTGTTTGAACTTTTAACCAGAGCTTTGGCTGCGTGAGGAAGAGTATTTATCCTGTATTTTGTTGAACTGCCAGGTACAACTCCTGTCATTTAATTTCCTCTCGAGTGTACTAGTGTCAGCTTTTATGACAAGTTGTGTTAAAATTCTACTTTAACATGTTTTTCTGTAAAGGCGTGAACATTTTGGAGCATATAGGATGCCCCTAGCAAAATTATGCAGCGTTACCTCTTCTGGTTGCCATGGCGTAGAAAGAAAGGATTTTGTTAGCTTTTAGGTGTGGTGCAGAGTATACACAATGACATAATAGAGGCGGACTCTCTTAAAAGGCTTTGTCCCCTTTTTAGTCAAACACCTGTGACAAAATTACGAACTGTGGTTAACATACACTACTTACAAGTGGTTTTTCAGAGTCATCCAGGGCAGAGGAGCTCAGCTTGCAAAAAACTTCAGTACCTACGCTCCCCGTGCACCTGGTAGCAGGAGTGGGGTGACATTAAAAAGAAGTTCAAGACATCGAGGGTTATGGATCTAACTTGGAGAAATGATATGAAATGGCTTGTAGGAGACAGGGTGGGTGTCCTGAGGGGTGATTTGAGCTGTACGAGGATCTCCTACACCTCCCTGCACCTCACCTCCTGATGCCTGAAGTGATGACATAGATGCCTTAGTCCTATAACTTTAGTTTGTCTCGTGTATTTCAAATCATTCTGGACTCTGCAGCTCATTATATCATTGCTCAGAGTTACTGGGTTTTACTTTCTCCTTAGTTTTTTTTCTCTTTTTTTTTTGTAAATGAAGGATAGCATAGGCTAACTTGATTTAGTCATTCATGGGTCCAACAAATCTCCCTGAGCACCTACTGTGTGACATTGATTGGCGAGGGGGAAGGGTGCCTCATGAGGAAGGGCACAGAACAGATTCCTGTGTTTATGGAGTTTCCCTTCATGTAGATGAAGGCAGAGGGAGTAAACAGTGAAAGGGAAGAGCCATATACTTCCATATGATGAAAATGCATGAAGGAAATCTCATACAGCTCATACCTTGGGGAAAGGGCGCTTAATTCAATCAGAAAATGCATCAGACATAAGATCTAAGGGTTGAGAATGATCTCCACATACAAAGAGCTGGGGGAAGAACTGTCCACATACAAGCAATGCTGAGGACCAAGCCCCAGAGTTGGGAATAAGAACGTGGTGAGAGAGAGCAGTGTGGCTGTCTGTGACTGGCAGGGATGGAGCTGGGTCGGGGGGTAGGGTATGGGAGAGGCTGGAGATGTAAGCTGAGGAGTGTGCAGAGGGCTGAAGCTTATTCTCAGACTGATGGCAGAGCCCTGGAAGATAGTCACTTCTGAGTCAGGTGTCAGAGTGAGCTACATGGGCAGCCTTTGGAGAATAGATTGCAGAGCTTCAAGTATTTCCTGGAGAGTAGACTTCTTTGGGAGAGAAGATAAAGTCCTGGTCCTTTGAGCTTGAGCAAGAAACCTTGGTAGAGGCCATACCAGAGACAGACTCAGCTGGTTCTGGCCTTCATGAATCAGAAACTCTGGGGTTAGGACCCAGCAGTCCTGTTAGGACAAGCCTTCTGGGTGATTCAGATGAGGACTTGAATTTGGATATTAGTGCCCGAAGGACTTTCCAGTTCTCCAAACTCACTGTTGACATTCTACAGAAGAGGAGACCCCGTAAAGGGGTAGAGCTAAGTGGTCGTCCAAGGCTAACAAGAATCTGGGTCCTTTGAACCTATTCCAGTGCTCTTTCCTCAAGGGTTTATGGAGTTAAAGAATAAACAAAACCCACTTTTTTCCTGAGGACTAATTATGATGTTGATAATGGAAAAGGTGGCTGGGGTTTTAAGAAGGCATAATGCTGTGGTGTGTGAACTGAGGCTGCTTCGTTTCTCTTGTTCCTATTTTCTCTGATCATTTAGAAAAGCAATTTCAGTGTGAATAACCCCTCTCCTTTCTCCCTGGCAGCGGTAGAAAAACAAGTGTTTTGTATTAAGTTACACCATTGGGTCACCTAGCAGAGGATAATAATATTCTTTTATTTCTGAATCACTCAATATATTTGGCCTTGTTTTTGGTTTGGAAGCCCTGTTGCTCCCAGGTTATGTTTTTAATGTCCTTGGAGAAACAGATTATTTCAGGGCACAGTGCTTGTGCTTGCTCATATGTATTTTGATCAAGAGTGCCATTGGAGAATATTCCTTTGGAGAATCTCCTCACCCTCCACCCAGTCCTACCTACCTGGCTAAGTCCTGCTTACCTTCAGTGTCTTTGGCTTATGGATTGCTTTTGCCCTGACGTCTTTTCTCACCTCTTACGCTTAGGTTAGTTTTGAATGGTAGGTTATTCCCATGCATTTGTGTTGGTTTCCTAGTAGACTATGGACCTCATGAAAACAGAGACCTTCCTTGTCTCAATTCCAAACTATGTTCAGCATCAGACACAGTGTAAGTACTGAAAAAGCAATTATCCAGTGAATGCTTTCTCTCTTAATTGATAATTATCTGTGACTCTATTTATCAACAATAGGTTTTTGGGAGGACATGGTGGTGGGTCTTTTCAAAAGTTACATAGAATAATAAGGCATGGTCCCATGGGAACAAGATGGGAGAAGTGGAGACAAATACCAAACTAAGTATTTTTTCAACGTAAATCCTAGTGAAGACTACAACAAGGTGTAAACTGCATTGGAACATGTTTTTCTAGCCTCTGTGTCTAACAACACACTTACTTCGGTGGCTTAACATAATACAGGTGTGTGTTAATACTCCTTTCATGTCAGTGCATGGCCACTGAACCTCCTCCATCTTTGTACTTGCTACAAGGAATAAGGGGTCCCCACAGTCATGGAGGGAAGAGGAACAGGGAGCATGGTTGATGATTTGGCATTCTTGTAAGTGGTACGTCGTGCTTCTGTTCACATCCCTTTGACCAGAAATCAGTCTGGGCCAGGGAAATTGGGCAGTGTGATCTGCCTGTGTCCCCAGGAAGAAGAAAATGAAATGGAATTAGTTATCTTGTGTTAGTCCCAAACAATGTGTTACTTTGGTTTTAGCCACTGGGGTTTGATCAAAAGGAAGCATAGCACCTTCTGTTTTTGTAGCCTGCTCATCAATAAATACCCTTGTTCTCCCAGAGATCAAGAAGAGTGATAGCCCTCCGAGGCCCTTCATTTTTGCATGTCATGAGGAGAATGTCTTTCATTTAAATCCCAACTAAGAGCTCATCTTCCTCTGGGATTGGGTAGGGCGATTTGTTGATGAGCCAGGCTGTAGCGTACGTTGCCTCCACCGTCCCATGAAATATTCTACCCCAGGTGGCAAATTAGTCTGATGACACACAGATTGGCTTTCATATGGCAGGGCCTGTCTGTGTACTGCAATTGGCCCTAATTTTTCTCTTCTACTCCTGGAGGTAACAAGTTTGGAGAAAAGAGTTCGCCCATTGTGAGTGAGGACTAATTAAACCTTTCCCACTTGCCATTTTTAAGGGCTTGCAGAGGACATCTGTTAGGTTTTCTAGTGTTAGGTCTTCAGGAGAAAACTAAAGTTGATTTTTATGACTTTAGGTTTTTTGTGTACTAATCTGTTTATTTTTGTCTAGAAAATGATGGGAAATTTTTCATGATACATTAAGTGAAGGAAAAATATAATGAAGTGTTTACTTTATGATGTCCTATTTTTTTTTTTTTTTTTTAGAGAAAGTTATGGGGGCACCTGGGTTGGTCAGTGATTGAGCTTCTGCCTTTGCCTCAGTCATGATCCCGGGGTCCTGGGGATTGAATCTCACATCAGGCTCTCTGCAGAAAGTCTGCTTCTCCCTCTATGTCTCTGCTTTTCCCTATGTCTTTCATGAATGAAATGAAATTCTTAAAAAAAAAAAAAAGATATGTTTCTTCTTCCATTGTCTTGCTGACCATGGTGGTTCTCAGAAAAGGAGCTGAAATCTTTACAGTCCTCATTCTTTCTGCCATCCTTCCAGCTGAGTGAGAAGCTCGGCTAGGTCAGTGGAAAGATCTGCAGCAGCTGGATTTTCAGAGCCTTATAAGGCCAAGGGTAGGGTTTTGATCTTTAAGAGTACTGGGGAGCCATTGAAAGTATGCAAGCAGGGAATGTGTGCTGAGTAGGTATGCATTCATGCATGTGTAGTATGTGAGTGTGTGTATATGTCTGTGTGTCTGTGTCCGTCTGTCAGAGAGAGATGGATGACAAGAAGGAAAACAGTGAATGATGATCCCATTTGCCATGTGTTTTTTTGGCTGTTGGGAAAGAGCCTCCATAGGAGAGTGAGTGTGAAGACAGCATGGCGCCCCTTCCCCAGCTGATACAAGAGAGAGGTCTCCTCCCTCTTTGTGCACAGAAGTTACTTGTCAATCAGGAGCCTCCCATCTCAGCTTCAAAGCAGGCAGCACTTTGGGGGTAAATATTTATGAAATGCCAAGCTTTGTGATCAAGATGTATTTTGTTTTTAATGAGCAAATGACTCACAATTATTTTAAGTCATTAAAAGACAAATTATTACGTGCCATCATGGAAAAAGGAGAGGGGAGAAAGTATAATTTTGTAGCAAGCAATTTATTGGCAGCTATAATCCAGAAGCACTCAACCTCTTTAAACAAAATTATTTATATTTTTTTAAAGGCTGGAAGTATAAAAATTTATTTGTGGAATCCCATCGGAAAGACTTGTAAAAAAGTAAGGTGGTCTATTCATTTGCTTCAAAGAATGTTGATTGTGTAAGATGCTATAAACGCTGTGCTTGGGACAGGAGAGATAGCACAAATCTCTCAAGATACTTCTGATCTGAAAAAGAAAGGCAATCAAAAGCCTTTAAGAAGTGAATATAAGTTTCTTTTTCTTTTTGAAGTTCTGATAACTCAGATTCTGTAACCAATATTTTAGATATTGCCTGTTCTAAAATACTGAACATAAATAATCCCGAAGTATCACCAAGTCACATTTCCTCCAGGGCAAAACTGTTAGTTTTACTATTTTTTCCTATTCTTTATTGACAAGTATTTTTATACAGTTGAGAGTCTGGTGTAGGTATAATTTTTCTATCTTGCTTATTTCATGTAACATTATAACAAGCATTTGCACATATTTTCCTGTTCCCACTATTGTTTTTAATGACTCCGAAATATTCCTTTGTCAAAGTGGACTATCATTTACCTGCTCTTGTTCTATTGTGATTGACATTTAGATAAAACAGATTCATAAAATGTATCCATTTTATGTCTGAAACCATCTTATGCACTTAACTGTTACAATAACATTAATGGGGAACTGAGATTTTTTTCAAAAGCATCTCTGTGTGTGTCTCTGAATTTTGTCATCCAAAAAAAAAAAAAAAGTCAACTAAAACCTTGTTACAACTTTCCATTCTTGAGAGAATACTAAGGGAATGCATTTGATACATTACCTCTGGCATTTTCTATCATTAGACCCATAGCTCCAGAAATTGGTTAACAAGGAACATCCTCCAAAACCAAAAAACCTGTTTGATTCTAATTTGGGGAGACTTCATGCCTAATTTAGAGACTTTTAGAGGTTGTCATTTCTTGCTCCTAGCATTCATTCTCCTGGTGACATTGTGAGCCTACATATTATTTACTTTGCTTCCTTTTATTATTTTTAAGAAGTCCTTAATATAAGGTCACTTGAAGGTAACTTGCCTACATTACCTTAATGCAGAGACTGGACTGTGCTGGCTGAGCAGAACCATCAGCTTTTTCTTCTGATCTGTACTTGGATTTTGTTCAAAAGGCATGGGATGCCTGTTAAGTACTTTATATGGGCAGTGAGCCCGTGAATCAGGCAAAGGTACATGGCTTAGGGGGAAGGATGGGACAGTAGGGTTAGAACTCAGATGGAAACTCAATGCTTCCATCTCTCCATCTCTTGACCCTTGGGCAAAGGAAGGCTATTCTCTCTCCTGAGCATCAGTAATCCACTCTTGGCCATCAGATATCCTGGGTGAAAATACTGACCAAAGACTATTTCCCATTATTTTACATAGAAGAAATCATAATGTTCTATGTGAGTTACCCCCCCCCCCCCATCATTTTTCTAGAACAGAAGTTGGCAGACTATGGCCTTCAGGCCCACTACCTGCTTTTGTAAATAAAGTTTTATCAGAAAGGAAAGGAAGTTATATTTACTCCAAAAAATATAATTGGGAAGTGAATTTTTGCCCAAGTATTGTTAAGAGTATACCCATTAGTTTACTCATTGCCTGTGGTTACTTTCTTACATCAAGGACATTGTTGAGTAGTTGCGATAGACAGCTTACAGCAAATAGTCTAAAATATTCACTATTTCTCCCTTTACAGAAAAAAGTTTGTCAATCTTTGTTCTAAAATATGTCTAAAGTATAGCAAGATGCCTTACAGGTATAGTTAACTATCATCACATTAAGAATGTAAAAATATGTAAAACATTGATTACTAAACAATTAATATGATCTCAGCATAGCAGTATATATTTTTTTGAAATATGGCTTTTTTTTTTTAATCACCAAGAATATTTGAGCCATATTCCCTTTGTTGCTGGCTTTTCAAAACCTCTACAGAAGTTTCTGACATTCTACCAATTGGATTGTAATTTGACACTTTCTCCTCATACATTTTATTAAAAATGTTCTATTTAATTTTGGAGAATGTCATAGAATTTTTTCTTTTATAAGCTTGAGCCAAAAATGTTTGCTTTAGAAATAAGAATTTTCTATAAAATTTAGATATTAAAAGGTAAGAGACTTTCAATTAGGAAAATGTCATCTGGATATATATTTGCACTCTTGGCTTGTATTTCATGTCTTACAGGCTTAGTATTCTTATCCATAAAATGGGAATCAAACCTCCTCACAGGGCTGTGAAGTTAAGTAAGGAAAGCTACACCTGCTGCATTTTCTATCCTTAGCTTAATTAGAGGAGCAAATAATCACTGCTCTGATTTTTCCAAATTTACAGTGCCTCTGTTTAGGGCTGGTGGCCTAGAGATTCAAGTATAACTTTGGAGCTGGGGAGAAATTAGAAAGATCTCTTTATTATAAGAGATGCTGGCAGTTACCGTGAACATTTCTGAATTTCAGAGCCTTAACTGGGTGCAGTCTTATTTCTTAGGAAGCTCAGCCTGGTGCTGGCTGGTGAGGAACAAGGAGGTGGCTCTCTTACTCATTGTCATTCAGGGACCTTGGCTTATTCTCTTCAGCGACTCCACTGTCTGCAGGAAGTGGGAGTTCTCCACTGGACCTCTAGGTATACAGTTAAGGGAAGAGAGGACATTAGTGATGTTCAGGAAGCTTCAGGGTCAGAATGAAAGTAACATACCCACTTTGATCTATTTCACCAGAATTTGGGCACAAGGCCTCACCTAACTGCAAGGGAAGCTGCGAAATAATATCCCATCTCTGCATCTAGAAAGAAGAAAGAAATTTGATGGGCATCTAGCTAGTCTCTGCCACACACTGGCCGTATCTTTTTAGGTTACTGTGGAAGATGAATGCTTACCATAAATAAACTGCACAGATACCAACAATCTGAGAATCTGTAACGGGTACCCATGGAAAGAGCATCACTTGGAAATAGCAATGCCCATTTGAGAGAATTAACCCGTATACTTGTTGGAAATACTTTAAAAAATTAACCTACCTGGGACACCTGCTGGCTCAGCAGTTGAGCACCTGCCTTTAGCTCAGGGCATGATCCTGGGGTCCCGGGATCGAGTTCCACATTGGGCTCCCTACATGGAGCCTACTTCTCCCTCTGACTATGTCTCTGCCTCTCTCTCTCTGTGTCTCTCATGAATAAAGTCTTTAAAAAAACATTAGCCTGGGGATATCCCTGGGTGGCTCAGCTATTTAGCGCCTGCCTTTGGCCCAGGCCATGACCCTGGAGTCCCAGATCGAGTCCCACATTGGGCTCCCTGCATGGAACCTGCCTCTTCCTCTGCCTATGTCTCTCTCTCTCTCTCTCTCTCTCTCTCTCTCTCGCGCGCGCGCGCGCGCTGTCTCTCATGAATAAATAAATAAAAATCTTTTAAAAAATTTAAAAAAAATTAGCCTGGGATCTGAATTTGCTTCTTACATCTTCCATGCCATTTATGTATTTTGGCATTGTAAAATTGGGGATCTATTGTAAGTTTAGAAATACATACTTGAGAAATGTTACATGTGATAACATTTTCATTCCTAAAGTGATCCACAGTGGACTCATACTTATTTTGCTATTCTGTAAAATCGGAAGTCATACATAGTATTGAGTAGAATTCCTTATCATGATGCCAGAGAGAACATTTGTTGAAATACTACCACTGTTACTTAATTCAAAGTGTACATTTTGCAATGAACCACATCAGGAGTGTTTTCAATTTTTCAGTACCTCTAGTAGATCTAAGCGTACCTTTTTTTAAAGTTACTCATTTTAAATTATGATTATATGAATATTTTAGGATTATAATCACCATAAAATGAAGGACAGAATTTATCATACCAAAATAGAAATTTAATTTAAAGTAGAAAGAACTTGATTGCAAGGTTTAGTAGACTAGAAATATGATGTATAAGAGGATATTGAAGAACACTTTTGAAAAAATCCCCTCGGTAGTACAGTTTTACAATAGAATTAGAAAAAAAACAACCCTCAGGTTGTATTTAGTGATGTTTAGTGATGTCTTAGTTTAGCAAAGATCAAACTTTTCTAATGTTGAAAATGCACATTAAAGCAAAGATCTTTTTGGTCATTTCATGAAGAAATAACTTTCACCCCCCAAAAATCTATTCAGTATCCTAATGTTAGTCAAATTTATTCGAGATAGGAGTTTCTCTTGACTATATTGAGATCCAGTGGCCTTGGTCAAGAATCAAGATTGTACATGGACACAGGTGGTTAAAAATATTTCTTTTAGTTTTCTTGGGACTCATGGCATTTCCTATTACCTGTCACTTTGTCCTTGACGGTGTTTGAGGTAGAAAACAAGTTGAGTAGACAAGGATAGTTTCCCAATCAGCTCTTCCATATTTTTCTCCAGTCTTTCTTTGTTATATTAGAGTTCAAATTTACTATTCATGAAACACATTTTATCAGTGACCATATCAGACAAATGGAAGCTAAGCGCTGGTTAGTATGTTGAAAATAAACACGAGGGTTCTCATTAATGTCGCTGTCTGAATAATTAGTTGAGCATCGTGTACTGAGCAGCAGCGAAAGCAAGCTGCTTCTCACTGGAACGACAGGCTGACAGCCACGTCTTGGAGTATGGTCATTAGTGTGCCCCACCATCAATGTCATGTTACTGTGTCAAATTAGTTAGTGTCCCCTTAGGAGAGAAGCTGGACCTGCAAATTATCCTCCCACATCCCTGGAAATGGTGTTTGCGAAACCCGCGATCAAGTGTGAGCAAATTATTAACACGGCTCATAAATTAACTAGTTTACAGGCTTATAACATTTTACAAGTAGATAATAAAGGCTAGAAAAGTTTTCCAATTGCTTTGCCCTGATGTTGCCCGGCTGTGATCTGCCTACTTTTCCTTGAGGAGCCCACGGCTGATGGTTTTTTTTTTTTTTTTTTTTTTTTTTTTTTTAAAAGAGGAGCAAACACATGGAGTGTCAGAACAAATGTTTGGAAAATGTAGACTTTAAAAGGAAGCAAGTGTAAACCCATTGAAAACAATATAATTAACTTCGTTATCTCATTGCTCTGATAAGTCGATGACAATGGCTTTCTTTCTTGTGGTGGCAGTTGCTCATTAATGAGTTCACCAATTAAGTTTGAACGATTACAGCCTTTGCCAACTGAAATTATCTTTAAAAATATTTTTGATTCATTCTTAGCCTACTCTTAAGCTGCCTTGTTAAAGAGGGATGATGCTAGCACAGCATGTTCAACTCATGTTAGAACGAAGATTCTTAAGCCATAATATGTTTGGCAAACGGTTTACACTCGCGTAGACAGCTCATACCTAGAAAACATAATGTGGACCAATCTGGCCTGAGTTTATCTCTTATCAAGAAGAGGCACACACCAGGAGCACCACCCCTTAACTCTCTTCTGAGCTCTGGTAGACAGACAACCCACATAGTTTCCGGAGGTACGACGTGACTATTCAAATCATAAAACTTCATACATCTTTTCAGTTTCAACTTCTCTGATTAGGTTTAGGAGACGTGTCGTTCGTGGATTTTTGTCGGGGTTTACTGTTGAGAGCAACCAGCACACGTGCACACAGACGAGCTCGGGCGTTCCACTCATTCTGGAGTTCCGTTTCCCCGTGTTACCGAGCCCCGGCTGTCCTCTGGAGGGCTGCACAGGTGGCATTATCATCCCCAGGATCTAGGCAGAAAAGGCCTGGCGTGCAAAAAACCTCACTACTGGCTGCTATTCATAAAATCTTTCTGAAACTGCTTGAGGATGAGTTGACTTACCTGTCAGCAATTTCATCTTACTTGGAATTGGACTTGGTCAGTATCCTACTAATAACCCAACCGAGCCGTGAAAGCTCCCAGCCTCCGCACGTGTGCACTTCCGCAGGCTGGCTGTTTCCACGAGAAGGCTGTGTCCCAGCCTCCCCTGCATTTGAAGTGCAGCGGGAAGGAGAGCTGGGAGCTGTGGCAAGTGAGATTTTGGGTTTGGCTGGCAAGAAAGAGAGCTTGTCTCCCCCTTCCCCCCCCCCAAAAAAAAACCCAGGGTACTTGTGTGCACGTGTGTGCATGTGCACAATGTGCACGTGTGTGCACATGTATTTATTTCCTCTTGCCATTTCTATTGAGATGTACTGAGAGAGACTAAAAGCCTAAAACCCCAAAGCAAAACCCTTGCTAGGACTCGGGGATCGTCTGGCCCTTACTTTTCAGAATGAGTTAACATTGTAATGATGAGAATTTATCCTAAAAAATAAAAAAGGATGGGCATGAAAGGAGCCAGACCTCCTAAGGAAATGCCCGTGCCTTCACAAGTGACAATCTTCTCAGCCATGTACCATTTTGCTTCCTTCTACTACATTCTCTGATAACCACACACAGTAGGAGCCGATGAAATGCTGATTCTGTAAGGGGAGAGGCGAAGTAGATGCTTAGATACGTGATTGCAGATGGAACGTGAAAGTCGTATGTCCATAAGGAATGCCTGAGGTTTATATGAAAGCCTCGCTTTTGAAGCATTGCACTTGGCCTCTTCCGTTAACCTCTTCTATTCTCTGCTTGCAGTGTCCCTCCGTGTGTTGCAGTCCTGTGGCATTATGCATGCCCCCAACCAGTGACTCCCAGGCTTTTTATGGCTGTGAGACACGATAAAAGTTCAGGGTAAGTGGCCAACAACACTAGTATTGTGTCCCACTTGAAAACTGCGACCCACCTTTGCAGGTGACCCTGTAGTGGATGACAGTAGTTCCTCAGAAGGTAACGGAATGCCTCATTATCAAGCGGGACTTCCAAAGCCAGCGGGGATAGGTTTGTTGTCCTCTAAGCTAGCTTTATGGCTTTCAAGAATAGGATCTATAACTTGGATCGTATTTGTGGAAAGGTGATCTCATGCAGGGTCTGCAAATTTTGTCTCTGAAACTGCCAGATGATAAATGTTATCAGCCTCCTGGGCCATACACTCGTGGTTGCAACTTTGTAGTCAACTCTGCTGATGTGGAGTTGACAATATGTAAACAAACGGGTATGACTGGTCCAATGAAACTATTTACAAAAACAGTCAGTGGGCCATATTTGGCCCGCAGGCCGTGGTTTGCTGACCCCTGAGCTAAGCATCAAAGAGGGTAAAGAGGATAAAGAAGGTCCCTCACTGGGTAGCAGTTCCTCTGATCTCGAGCAAACCATTTATCAAGAAGAAACGAGAATAAAAAAAAAAAAAAATACCTGCCCTGACTACCACGCAGGGTGTAGTTTTAAGGATGAAACAAGGTATAATGTATATGAAAGCACTTTGAAAATTTCGAAACTCCTTACAAACATAATAGATGGCTCTCTACACTCATTCTGGTTCACCTAGTGGAGTCTGCCTTCTTCACCCTTTTAATCATATTGGGCTTTCATGAGCTAAATGAGTGTGGGGGAAAGCTCTTTTATTTTCTAAGTAATGTGGTTTTTCTGTACGTTCCTCCTACTTTGCAGTTGATGGACAAGCTGTTGAAATGTCTCTTTAGTATCAAATATGGATGAAGGACTATATGGGTAGATTATGGCAGGCTAAAGATCAAATGCCAATGAAGAACGATTAAATTTCCTTTAATCATCAGATTCTGAACGTGTTTTAAGATCTTCCACCTTTAATATAGTCCTTAATAAATAATAATGCTTTGGATGTCTACAAGTATGTTTGAATTTCACAAGTGTTGCATGTCAAAACACAGAGACAGGTTCAGCAAATATGCTTCCTGGACTCGTGGTAGTAATTAAGAAGAAAAGTCATACTTAAACAAACAGCTTGGTGAATAGAGGAGTAATCAGAATCCCAATTCATGAATTTTCTGATTTTTTTTTCCAGAAAAAAAAATAGGGTAGTCTTCAGACACGTTTTCGTATCACTATGTCATGTAAGAATGGTTTCCTTGTAACAGATTCACAACCATACAAGTTTTAAAAAATGACTTGCTTATTCTCTCTGATAAAAGATGTCTGGGGGAGAGCACCTGGTGTTTTCTGTCTTTCTGCTCTGCCTTCCTGTTCAAGTGTTGTTCTGTTCAAGATCACATTGTGGCTGCAGGCTCTCCAGCCATTGCCTCTGCATCCTGAAGAACAAGGCAGAAGTGCAAGGAACAAAAAAGAGTAGTCCTCCTGGCTGAGGCAGGCCTCTTTAAAGAATTTCCCTGAAGTCTGAATAACTTCTACTTACATCTTTTCAATAATCCCTAACATATGAGCATCTGAGAAGTATATCCTCAGACTTGAGAAATTTGATGTCCAGATAAATTCCACATTCTAACAGTAAGAAAGAAAAGGTAAATGGTTCCCCAGCCACGGTTGTGATTACTTATACAAAACCACAAAGTGAATTTTTCTTACGTTTTCAGTGAATGTCTTCTGTCTTCCATTGACCTGGGTGTATAATCTTTAATTTGAATTTTACATGTTTGAATTTCGGTTTCTTTGATTTTCAGTGGAGATATATAGCTCAGTAAATATTTTAGGACCATAGTATTCTTACTAAAAGTGCCATGGCAAATCTGAGGAATGAATTTCTTTCCCAAGAGCACTGTCAACCAAAATTTAAGCTTGAGAATTTTTTTTTCTTTTTTAAAAGAAAAAAAATCTATCTCTATTCATGAGAGATAGAGAGAGAGAGGCAGAGACATAGGCAGAAGGAGAAGCAGGCTCCCCATGGGAAGCTCGATGCAGGACTTGATCCTGGGACTCCGGGATCATGCCTTGAGCTGAAGGCAGATGCTCAACCACTGAGCCACCCAGGCGTCCCAAGCTCAAGAATTTTCTAATGAATTTTCTCTCCTTTGAATATAAGCTTTTTTCAGAGCTTGAGTTCTAGCGACATGAAACCTTCTATCCAAATCTGTTCATGGCAGTATGTGCAGGGGGTATTGCTGTTGGCTTTGCACTGTCCCTCAAAGACTGGACAATGCTACCCACCACGCATCTCTGTGATTTGCTGGCCCTCAAGTCTCTGCTGAATACTTAACTTTGGATAATGGGGAAGATAAGACCCCTGTGCAATTTTTCTAAGTCAGATTGGCTGGTACGTTAACTCTTAGGGAAATTTCTGTCTCAAAGGATGAGTAGAATGAGACTTCTGTATGCTTCATTATATAGTGTCTGTCTGTACCAGCCTATGATAGATGCTCATGAATCATGATAGTTGATGCATACACAAATATTACCGAATGCCTGCTGTGGATATAGGGCAGCAGTGTGCTTAAGAGCGTCTGCTTGGAAGTTAAATCAGCCGAGGATCAGATTCCACCTTTTCCACTCAGTGGCTGAGTGATGTTGTGCAAGTTACTTAACCTCTCTGGGCTGCTGACTCATGTGGGAGGTGAGGATAAAACCAGGAACAGCTCCCTGTGAAAAGTTAGTGAGGTGATGCTTATAAAGAGCTTAGCACAGATCCTGGTGGGTAACAGGTGCCAGCCTTGTGCTACACACCTCAGGTAATGTGGTGGAAATCCCTGCCTTTGAGGAGCTTTCACTGTCCTGTGGCTGGTTCATTGGTCATCGTCTCACTTGTGGACAACGTATATTTCACAATCCATTGCTTCTAACCCATATTCTCTTACAAGTTTAAGTAGAGCCTTGGGAGGTGGCTTTGATGCCTGTCTTCAAGGACCCTGCAGCCACGTATACTGCTGGACAGCCGTGCTAACAGAACTTAGATCTCCAGGTCCCTTTTTGACAATTTCCCCTGAGAGGTGTGCAGTTCTTTTTTTATTCCGTTTTTTACTTACTCAGACAGTGGGCCTGCCTAGCAAGCAGAATTCACTAACTGCTTTCAAGTTGGTATTGCTGATGATAATCTGAAACTCTGTAGGGTTTCACTCATGCAGGCTGATGCTACATGATGTCGATCTCACCCTGCCTCATCCTGGGCCCTGCCTCTGTGCTGAGTCTGCAAAGCAGGCCCTGGTCCCCCACTGATCTTCTTGGTCACAGCCCTCCAAGCACAATGGCATCTGCTCACAGAAACTGCTGCATGACTGCGTCAGAGATGGCAGCTGTGTCCAGGTATGGCCCTGTTGGCCACTTGTCCCAAAAATGGTGGCACCTACTTGATGGTAGCTGTCTCTTGAGTGGCAGTTGACTCTCTGGAAATAGTGTCTCAAAGATGTTGCCTGTTCAAGATACTCTTGGAAGCTTTGGGCTTTTGCAGTCTGGTTTCAAATATTTTATTTAGACCCCATTGCCGTGCTCAGATGCCGTAAAAATCTCTGTTGCCTCTGGGCCGTGGTATTCTCTACCTGGAACAATTTCCCTATTTCACAGGCTTGTTCTCTCATTCCTTATTGCTCAGTTCAAATATCAACTTCTTGGGAGAGGTCTTCCCTGAAGACCCACACTGAAGACTTACCTCCTCCCCTTCTTACTGTCCTCCATCCAAGCCTCTAGTTTGTTCTGAATGTACCTGTTTACCATGTAATGTGCATGCGGCAGGTCGCCTGATTCAGTGTGACTCCTCACTGCAGACAGTGCCCAGTGGGTGGTAGGCATGCTCACAGTGAGTAGTTGTTGAAATAGAGTCCATTTGGGGATTTCCCTGTGAATTCCTGTATTTTCATGATACCTAAAGGGACTGCATCTGGATGAGAGAGGAAGAGAAGAAATAAAACCACACACATCACCTTTATTATAGGAATAGAATACCGCCCCTGGGTTTTCTCTGGAAAGTTTCCACTCTGTACTAAACAAGTCTTTGATACTCTGTGTGTCCCATCCAGAAAGGGTTATACATCATCTTCCCTGTGAAGACAGAATCATTTGCCATTTGGGCCTAAAGCGTACTGTGGGTAGAACAGGTTAATTAAGGACTTTGGATTCCAAGATCAAATCCCAGCACTGTCGTTCACTGGCTCTTTGTCCTTTGACAAATTACTTTCTCTTCCTCTTTCTGGGCTCTTACTTATTTGAGCCATGGGTAATAGCATTACCTCGCTCATAGTATTATTGCAAGGATTAAATGAGATGATACCTATACAGTGCTTTGCACAGAGCCTGGAACAGGATAATATGATGCTATTGGTTTAGAAAGAACAGCAGAGGGGATCCCTAGGTGGCCTAGCGGTTTGGCGCCTGCCTTTGGCCCAGGGCGCGATCCTTGAGTCCCGGGATCAAGTCCTGTGTTGGGCTCCTGGCATGGAGCCTGCTTCTCCCTCCTCCTGTGTCTCTGCCCCCCCCCCTCTCTCTCTCTCTCTCTCTCTCTATATATATATATATATATATATATATATATATATACTCATTATATATATATAATGAGTAAATCTTTAAAAAAAAAACAGAACAGAGGTTTTTGGGAGGGATGCTGACAACTCATTGCACTTTCTTGCAGTAGTTTTTTAAAAAATTGGTAAAGATGGTGAAGAGCCTTGATTTCCTATGAATTTGCTCATGTTCCATGCACTGAAATAACTTTACAAAGTACAAAATGAGCACAAGTAGGATGATCTATTTTTATATTGGTTACTGACATGTTGACTCTTGGATATTTATGACCAGTTTCAGATAATACAAATTATAAACCTAAAATGCTGGGAAGGTTCAGTGTTTGGAACCTGACCCACATCCAGAAAACCTTAGAAATGTGGCAGTCAGGGGGACCTGGGTGGCACAGTCGGTTAAGCATCTGACTCTTGATTTTAGCTCAGGTCATGATCTCATGGTGGTGGGATGGAGTCCTGAGTCACACTCTATGCTGGGGGTGAAGCATATGCTTGAGAATTTCTCTGTCTCCCTCTGCCTGCCCTCCCTCTCCTTCTCCCCTTCTCTTTAAAAGAGAGAGAGAGAGAGAGAGAGAGAGAGAGAGAAGTACATTAAATAAATAAACAAACAAATAAATAGGTTTAAAGTTCAGAGTGCTATACTGTCCTAAAGACACCTGGTTGGGATATGTTTTATCTGTAAGTTAACCAGAGGTGGTTTCATCTCCTACCTCTTGATAGACTGCCTTAAATTTCCTGTAAATTCTCATTAAAAAAAAATTATGTACTTGGTGCATCTGTCCTGAAAATTTACATGTTTCTTTTTTGAAAGAAAACTCGAGTCTACATAGATTGAAAGGAAGTGGGTCTACATCTTTTTCATTGTTAGCTCTGATTTCTTTTACCTGCTTACAGATGGTAGTCTATTGTTGCTCTGTTGTTTCAGTGTGTGTGTGTTCATGTGTGTTGTTCATTGTGCCTTTGTTGTATAAAACTGGAAGCAAGTCTTTGTATCCCATTTTGGTGGCAAAAGATGACTTAAATCACATACTCTTATTTTCATGATTTATGGAATGGCTAGGGTTATCTAAGAACTTAAAAGAGCCATTAATTTTATTAACTTAGAATGTGTACCCCCTCAACTTTTACAAAACATAGAAGAACATGAATAAAATACAGTTTAAGGCATCAAATTTGGTTCCTGATACACTGGTTTAGTAAAGAAAAGCTAAAATTCAGTTTCAGTAGAGGCTAACAATTCAGGAAAAACTTTTATCAGGCGGATGACAGCCTTCAGAGTGGTGAGACGCAGCCTTCTTACATCTCTAAAAACATAGAACACTCCTGTCTCCAAATATCATTTCAGAAGCTAAAACAATAATCACAAGAGGGGAAACCGATCTGTGTAAGAAGAGACTTGCTTTGTGCCGTGGACGTAGGAGGCTTGGCAGCGTACGGCAGCTCTCGTGCTGCTCTCTTCTTGGTACCCGGGTGCCTGAGAATCAGTGGGAGAGGTTAGGAGCTTTCTGATGTTTTGAAATGTTGCTGCATGTCTGGGTGCGGTTCGGTGTGGCAGTCTCGCAGTGCCGGGAGTTGATTATCACTGCCAGCTCTTACCGACCATCAGTAGACCTTTCTCCCAGGACGTTGTCATCAAGAGAGGCCGTGCCTCGCCTTTGTCCCTATATGTCCCACATCATTCATTAACGTGACACAAATCCATTCTTCCTGTCCTGGCCCACTTCTTAAACATGGCAATTTCCTGAAATTCTACTCCTAGAATAACATGTGCTTAGGACTTCTCGGTTTTCTAAAGAGATACCTAGGCCTGGAACAACTTGCCCATGGTGTTATCACCTGTCCCTGCCTCCACTGAGTTTCCTCTCTCTCCTTTAAAAAGGAATGAGAGGTAAAAGAATTTTCAAAACTCAAGAAGAACCTAATTGTGAGAAATACCAATAAACAACAGTTGTTTGAGAGAATAACTCTGATCCTTGAGAAGTCGACTGTGGAATGGCTACTTTTGCTGAGAATTTGATCTGTGTGACCCGTGATTCCAAGTGTGTACGTAGTCACCCACAAAAATTCTAGGAGAGTGTTTCAGTTCTAAAAATCTGTTGTTCAGATAAGGAAACGGAGGCACAGTGAGGTGAAGTGACTTGTGACTCACTCGGACTTCTTTGCTTATCAGGAGCAGAGCTAGGATTTGAACCTGGGCGCTTCTCGTCTGGTACCATGGTGCCATGGCTCTTAACCACCATGCTTTATGATCCTCTTTGTGTAGACATTTCCCTGGGGTGTTGGTTTGCAGGCATTGTTTTATTTTAGTGTGCATCTTCCACTCTGGGATTGCTTTGCTTGTATGCTGCATGTTGAGCCTTGATACTTCACTGCCACCTAACAGGCCCCATTTGATCTTTCTAGACTTTTCCAAGTGCTTTAATTCTTTTTGCTGGTACAACAGTTATGGGAAATAAAAGCATGTTCCAATATGATTAGGAATAGGGGCAACCACTCCATTGGCATTCTTCTAGCTCTAGTTGAATGTGCCTGTTAAGACATTTTCTCTCAATCTTTGAGTCATTTTTCTCTGGTACATTATTCTAATTAACCTCATCTCTGTAGCCCTCGTTTTATTTCTTATTAGCCTCTGACCACCCAACAATTGATTTGTTCCGCTCAATCACCTGTGTGAAAAAGTGTAGCAAGTGAGCGGGTCTCCTTCCAAAAGCAACAGTCGTGTACCTGGGGTGTTTTCCTAGCAAGCGGTTCAGAATGTCCCTTTCGTTCTTAGGATACATTCACCTGGAAGGCTTTTTATTTACTAGGGTGAAGCCCTGGGATACTTAGAGGTAACACCAACTAAAAAAGCTAGAAGGTTTTTAGTTACTTGGTTGGGAGAGTTGCAGGTTTGTAGGCTCTATGCCAAGGACTTAGACCTTCAAAAATCAAAATGTTCGAGTTTTAAAAACATACAGTGAAATATTAGGCTTGAAGAAATATGTAAAAGCCAGTTGCAAGAGACCACAAATTAAAAAAAAAAAATTTCCTTAAGTTGGAGGTATCCATGTCTCCTTTTTAACACAAACAGTAGATCATTTTTAATGTGTCTGTGTCTTAACATACTGAGCCCACCATTTGTTAGGTCTCTCTGGTTACTTGTGAGGAGCGTAGGTATAAAGGAGATTTAATTGTCTCATGATGCTGAAAAGTCAGATAGTAGAACAAGCTTCTGGAACATCTGGACCGAGGAGTTCAGATACTGCTATTAAGTCCTGCCTCAGTCTCTTGGCTGTTCTATGTTCTGTCTTGGATTCATTCACGTAGGCGTTTACCAACTTGTGGTATGGTAACCATTCGGGTCTGTTTTCATAGCAACTCCAGCAGAAGGAAATCTCTTCTTGTGAGTTGTAGTAGCTGTCATAGAATTTGGATCTTCCTGGTTCTGTGATTGGTCCAGTGTATGCTGTGTGCCTTTTGCTACAGCAGCCTCTGGGGCTGGAGCAGGGCTGGGTAGGGGGAAGTGTGAAGCTGTGCTTGGTCTTGAGTGGGTCACATGCCTCCCTCAAGAGTTGTGGATGGACCTCACCCTACACAAGGCAATGGGAAGTGGGTGAAGGGGGTGCTGGTTTCAGAATAAGGGGGCAGAATTCTGGGAAGATAGAGTATGCATATGTATTCTATAAGTCACAGTGCTCAAGGCACAGTAAAATACACAGGATTATAGGGTGGAAGGAACCTTTAAATATCACCTAGCCCAGCTATGCATGATTGAATATCATGTGAAATTTTCCCCATGAAGTTGTCTGCCCAATAGTTGGCCATCTCCAGTGGCATTCACTACCTCAAAGGTAGGCATTGCCTTAGACATAGGACCATGCCTGTGTCCCTCCAGAACCTGGAGTTTATTCACTGCTGTAATCTTCCTGTCTGTCCTTCTGGTCAGCCTTCCATTTACTGTCTGTCACCGTTCTAGGTCCTAAAGCAAGATCCTTAATTTCAACATACTTGTATCTGCAAGGTAGACAGAAAGGTCAGTGATAATACAATGATATTGGAGCTACAAGAATACTTCTGGATTGTGTGTATGTGGTTGCGGGTGGGGGATGGTTGGAAATCCTCCCAGAAGCAGTGAGACCCGGCTGGGCCCCCAGAAATGAATAGGAGTTTCCAAATGATCAAGGGAAAAATGTGACTTGTAGATTTACCATCTCTTCCAGGATTAAACTTTACATATGGAATTAGATTTGAGTTATCTAGGGAAAATGGCTTATGCACTATCAAAGTCCAGCTAAACTACATATCTTTTAGGACATACTAATATGTTAGCTATGGGAATGGCAAGCTAGTGATGCGGAAAATTTTTGTATGGGTCACCCACGTGACATTTTAGAAGTTACCCTGATCTCCTGTCTCCTCCTAAGCATGTAATAAATGAATGGATAAAACTTCCATGGGTAAAGATTTTGGTCAGTAAAATTACAGACTAAATTACTAAATTCTTAGTAACATTTCCTTAAGACTTTTGAAAGGACTGGATATGGTTTGTTTATTTATACACTCTGCTGAGCAAAAAATATTCTGAACCTCAGTTTTCATATTTGATACCTAAAGATAAAAATAGTACCTTCCAAAGGATTAGGGTTCATACAGAGAATGAATAACTTGGTCCCTATAAAACACTGCATATGATGCTGGTACTTCATAAGCACTCACTGGATGTTATTATTATCAGAAGACATCTATGATTTTCACCTCATAGGTTGTCAAATGCTTTAAAAGTAATTATATCACTAACTAATAACCAGTTGATTTAAAAATGTTTTTCTGTGTACCTTGTAATATATTTTTTATTTGCACGTTACTTATAAAAATTAAGGATATTAAAGATGGTGAGATTTAGCAAAGAACTTTAACTCCACATGCTTTGAATGCTTCCCTGAATTAATAATTTTCATGTCCATCATATTTTCTCCTTGGCCCACAATTCATCCCATATTTGGATCTTGGCAAATGATGACTTGGTTAATTAGGCAGTCTGTTAACTCTGATTACTAAGTTATAACAGATCAGTGTGGAAGCATCACTGTGCAATTTGGATTAAAAGGCTCTTCATTTTATCAAAACAAATTTACATTTATGGATAAGTATGTTGAAATGCATTAGGTTACAATGATGCACTTCATAAGGAAAATTTAAAAGGGGTAAAGAATTATTTCCTTCTACAAAGTTATTTCTTTATTATGACATTTGTCATATTATCTTTCGCCAGGAATATACTTAAAAGCTTGGAATTTTCTTTTAAAGCTTAAAAATTATAGCCGATTTAATCCCTCTATTATACAGATATGATGGATGCAGTGCATTTTCATTTATGCATAGGTTAGTGTAGGGGTACATGCTTACATTCCAATTCTGACCATAGTAGCCTCTTGATACTGGACTTGATTAGAGACATGAATCTTGACTGTGCTGGGGGGAATTAGTAGGTTCCATTAAGGCTTGCTCTCTTTCACAGCCGAAGGCATTGACAGTTATTAAAGAGGATTGGGCTTTTGTAGTTCTTTTTCTTCCTTGTCTTAGGCTTCATTGTCGTTGAGGACAGTTGGTTATCAAACTCTTGCTTGCTTTCTCCAGCTCTGCCTCCCTTCTTTTCCTTTCTTAGCACCTAATACTCAGCTCATAGAAAAATACTCAGCTCAGAGAAAAAAGAACACAATAATTTCCCGAATTCAGCAGACTTTGAAATTTGTGTTAATTACCCTTCAAGATGCTATCGGATACCAGAAGCATTTGGAAGATAGCACCTTACACTTCACTCCCTTCTTGCTCTACACACAGATTCTTGTGTGTGCATGCACACTCATGTACACACACACACGGAGCACTCAGTAACTAGTACCTAGGAGGTGTTTAATAGTTATACGTTCAAGACCAGTGGTGGGCAAAGTTGAAACACTGATAGCCTCCCACCCCCTGATTCCTAAGCTGCTCTTAGAACTGGTCTAAGAGCTGGGATCCTGTCGATTATTGCAATCCCATATGGAAAAAATAGAGTTGATAAATTTAATATTTATTTTTTCTGTAAGCTTACTGAAGTCTGACCTTTATGAATTTCTGTGTTCTAGTTCCATGGGAAGTAGAAAAAGCAAAGAGAGAAAATATTTTTGAGGTTCAATGAACTTAGTATTTTGTTGATGGCTCATACTGACATGACCAGAGGGTTAGAAATAGGAAAACTTATTAGTTCTTTAGCTTTATTCATTCCACGTAGCATTTATGCAAAAACTGCCTGTTCTAAATCTAGAAAACTTTGCTGATGTTGTAGGTAGAAAGGTTCGCTTAGCTCAGAATGGAAGTTGGTGTTTTATGAATTTGATTATGTTCTCCTAATTGGGAACATTTAATAATAACCATAGATGACTCTCCTTTTGTGGAGGGGCTTATGGCTGTTTGTTCAAAGGTAAAGTGATGTTTGAGCTCTAATTTGACAGATTTGAGCGACAGTCAGCTCAAATAATTCAGTTTTCCACTAGTTTCCCTACCTCCCCATTCCTTCCAGAAGAACGAACCAAATAAGGAATTTTTAAAAACTGAAACCATTTTGGATTCTATGAATTCTTATATTCGTTTTCAAAAGAGATAGCTTGACAGAGAGGTGCACTCTGGGACTTTTATGTGTGAAGTAAACCCATTAGAACATTATTTGGTATTTTTTTAATTGGGTTTTATCTACCCAAATGATAATGTGTATTCTAATAAAGTCTTGCCAGTATAGCAAGAGAACCCTCTGGGAAACAGCTGCCTAAGGAGTGACATTCACTTGTATGTTCAAGATTCCTTTGGGACAGAAATTCTTTTCCCCACACCAGTGGTCCCCGGGAAGTAGAAAGGGCAACTTTGAGAAATTTTCTCGATGGCCTTTTTTTTTTTTTTAAATAAATGGGCCTGTGGATAGAAGTGAGCAGACTTATTGGACGGTTGGATACTATTACCGGGTGGTTTTATTAATTACATTTATTCCTTTAAAATGACCTTGGATGAAAACAACCACCCCTTCTGTGGTCATGGTTAGCAGATGTTTACCGTAATTCTTTGCTCAGTGAAAAAAATGCCTCTTCCACCCAACAAAAACAGCCACGTTTGCTTGGCTAAATCAAAACTTTGGCGCTTGGGTCTTACTTTATATATCATGGCTCCAGTCATACAACCTTTCCAAGTGTGAGGCTTAGCTCACTCACTCCGACATCTGCGGGAGAGCTTTGCTCACAGTGATCTATTATGTGAGTGCTTAATTCTTATACTGTTTTTGGCGTTCGCCCTTCCTCATTGAAACCCATATTCTCTCTGCAAGCCCCTCTTGTCTTCTATAAACATGTTAGCCGTCTTCATTTTAAAAGATTCCCCACACACACACTCCCGCCCTGGCTTGATGGCCATTTAAGTGAGGGTTTTGCTCATAGAAGTAAAGTCAAGGTTCACTTCCTGATATGAGAGTTTGGTTTTTGCTGGGCTGCCTCTGGAAGAGAAGGCATGTCCTTTCTTTCTGTTTTGTGTTTGAAAAGTACCTTTTCTTACTGCATTTGAGGCCTATGTAAAGGCCTGTCTTGTCTGTTGATCTCTCTCTCTGTATTGCCAGTTCCTGTTTGGTACAAGCACTAAGCGATCATGAATGTTTAGGTAGTCCCTGCCTGCACTTGCCATTCATGGTTTAATAGGTGTCTCAGGAGCAGCTCTCTCACCTGGCCTGAATTTCCACGCTGAAGAATGCCCGCTTGCTCTTTAGCAGTACTGAAAGGAAATGCAACAGCAAAGCTTTGCTTTTCTTGGGAAGCTCCTCCCTTTGGAATGGAGAACTCTGGGTGGCTCTTCTTATTTTGTTTCCATTGCCAAAATAAGCAGGGATCTTGCATAACACCAGGGTAGGAAAAAAATAAGTAATTTTAAGGAAAACATATGTTCATGTTGAAAAAGAGGGAGCTAGAACTGGACAGGGGACAGTGGCCCACAAAATTAAAGACATTTTTTAAAATTCAGGTTGGACAGTAGGTTTTGGTAATTGTGGTATATCTTATGAAATAAAGAATAAGTTGCTTCCCCACATCCCCAAGTCTTTGATCCAATTAAAACGAAATCTTGGGAGTGGGAGACCAAGTTTGGTAGGCTGGTTAATTGATACATGTGGTAGTTGGAATGGATCCAGTCCTGTACTTGTTAAATTATTTTCCTATGATCTTAGTTAACACTAAATGATTTCCTTGGAGATCACTTGGTTTGAGATGCCTGCCCTAATCTGAAATCAGTGCAGATTTCAAAATGTGATTCTTATTTGGTCTAACTCTAGGAGAATGGAAGAGAGGTTTGCAGATTAAAATGAACTGAAGGGGGGGGGTGGTAAAATAAAATGAACCCAAGATGTCTACTCCAGCTCTTTGGTTGATTAGTGGACATATTATTTGTCCTTTTAATGGATTTTAAATAATGTGTGTTGGTAGAAACAGAGCAGACCCTTTTAGTGTTGCACACTGTTTGTGGGTGGCACATTTTGAAAATGTAGCTAATTTGCTAAAAAGAAGAAGAGAATAGGAAAAAAAAAAAGAACAAAAAGAAATCCTTGACGTTTCTGATTCATCTATTCTCAAGGTTTAGAAATGTCAAAACTGGGGGAAAATTCAGTGAAGTTCTTTTTTCCCATTATAAACTGAACACTTGTGTCCTTAAAACATAGCTGGGAAGGAGATAGGGCCTAGAGCATTCTGGGTACTGGCATGTGTCTGCAGAGCCAAAGCCAGAGGCATCTTGGAAGGGCTCATGTAGATGGTTGACAGGAGTGTGTGGTAGCCCCCAGATTGGAGAGTCCTGACTGTACCTGGAACTGACTCTTTGTATGTGTGCTACTTTCTCAGCTGCCCAAAAAGCACATCTAAGCAGAGGTCTGCTGGGTTAAGATCTATCACAGAGCAGCCCCTTAAAGGGTCCTGCTTCCCTTGAGCGCTGATTACAAGTAGTTTTGGAAAGTGTAGCAGAGTGGATCCAGGCTTGTGTTCAATATGTGTGATTAAAAATAATCTAATTAATATTTAAAAACTTATATTAGAAAAAGCCTTACATATATAATATATATTTTAAAACCGTACATATATAATACATATATTTAAAAACCTACCCCACCCTTCCAACGAAAAGGGGAAGCAAAGCTATGGCAAGTATCAGATTATTCTTGGATGTGGGTTTAAGGTTCAGTTATTTTGGTATACTCCTTTTTCCTCCAGAGACCTCAGAAGGCATTGTCAGTAGTAACTGAGTCATTTTGCTGTTGGATAAATGAAGTGAAAAAAGAAAAAGAAGGAAAGAATGAAAAGAAAGAAAGAAAGAAAAGAAAGGAAGAAAATCAGAGTATGTCCACACAAAAATGGTATTTTGAGTTGGATTTTCTTTCATTCCTTATTGTGGGCTACATTCTTGGTTTTTTTTTAGTGTTTTTGTCCTTTGAGATCAATCAAACTGTAAATGGTGACAGATGCCATCTCATTATTAGTGGTTAGTAGGAAAGGCCCCAAGGAAAGTGTGAGACTACACCTAGAAATCCCCAAAGCCTCGTTTGATAATAATAATGTAACCATTTATCGGGTTCTTCCTATATATCAGCTACAATTGTGAGCAGTATGCTGGCACTATTTTATGGAATCCTTGTAAATACTGTGAAGTGTAGACACTCTTATCACCATGTTTTGGGCGAGTAAACTGAGGATCAGTGAGTTTAGCTATGTTATATTGCCCAGGATTACAGAAAAAGCAGACAAAACTGAATGAGGTCTAGAGTCTAGTTAATGGTAATATACCTATGCCAGTTTCCCGGTTCTGTAATATTTTTGCAACTTTCTATAAATCTGCAGTTCTTTCAAAATTAAATTTTAAAAATGGCAGATTTTACACTTGAATCGAGTTCTGTTTTTTTTTGAAATCCATATGATTCACTGTGTTGCTTTTCTTAGGTCACTTGACCAGCAAGAAGACGATCTCTGTCCCATTATCTTTCTAGGGGCAGCTTCAGTTCACCCAGTTGGGACATGTGGCCTCCCATAATTTGGGTGTAGTTTTAGGAGCCAAAATTCATCCTTTACTTCTCCTGTTTTCTCTTCCTTATCATGGTCTTCCACACTCTCCTCCCTCCCCCCTCACCTGGTCAGTTCTTGATAAGAGAGATCGGTGATCATTTATCTTGAATGGTGATGGTCTGACAGTTGAGAGCAGTTTTGTAATGGAGTTTTGTAATTCCTGGTGTGTACGTGGAGATGCATGTGGATATGTATTAAGGAAAATGCTAACAGTAAGCTATAAGCATTTACTGGTTTGCAGCTTGTAAATAGGATAAGCCATGAAAGTTTCCATTCATAAGGCTAGTTATTTATGTATCAGAAAAACTACCAGATTCAAATCCAGAAACCTAAGTTTTAAAACTGTGTCCTCTGCTAACTTGTTGTCTGTTTCCTCATTTAGGAGACTGTTGAGAAGAGAATGTACCGAAAGCTTCTGTGGATAAATAATGTGATATTCTCTGTAACTTCAAACTTCAAACTCTTTACTGAGTAAAGATGATGGTTGCAGAAGTTGCTCGGTATTATAGCTGGAAAAACCAAGTTTGAGGGATATATTGATGGATTTGTTAACTGATTAACTCAAACTAAACTTTATTTGAACTCTTCTTTTTTAATATGGATGTTTACGTTACACATTTCCCTGTGAAAACTGCCTTACCTGTGTCTCGTAAGTTTTGATGTGTTATTTCTTTATTTTCAGTCATCCCAAAGTATTTCCTAATTCCTTTTTGACCCGCTGGTTATTTAGGAGTGTATTTGATTTCCATATATTTGTGAATTTTCCAAACTTCTTTCTTCTTTCTCTTATTGATTCCTAATTCCATTTCTTTGTAATTGGAGGACATACTTGGTATTATTTCCATCTTTTAAACTTACTGAGGTCTGTGTTATCCCTTACCTTAAAATTACTCTTAAGAGTGTCCCATGTGTACCTGAGGAGAGTCTATGTTCTGTTGCTGGGTGTAATTTTCTATAGATGTCTGCTAGATTTATTGGGTTTCTCTGTGTCATTCATGCCTTCTGTTTCCTAGTTGTTCTTCTGCCTTGTTCTGTACATTATTCTTAGCGGGGTATTGAATTCTCCTGGTATTTCATTGGATTGTCTTTTCCTCTCTTCCTGTTAGTTTTTGTTTCATGTACTTCATGACTCTGTTTTTAAGTAAAGACTTTCTTGAGGAGACCAGAAAAGAGCACTCTTGTGTCACCTCCTTTCAGGACTGGAGATTTAGAGTTTAAAAAGTATACCATATTGATGAAAAAGCTTATTAGCTTTATGATGGAGCAGCTCTCTGACATTGATGGAGGGATTTAGGCCACATTTTCACATGTAAAGGGAAATGGAGGATCGATGGCTTATTTATCCTTTGTATTTTATTACTGTAAGTGACCACTAGGTTCCAGTTGAGGCCAACCCAACATTGTTTGTCTCTAGTAGTAGCTGGTGACTGGGAGCTTTGACTGACCCAGATGTAATTCAGTATTTCATCTCTACTCTTCACTTATACTGTGTAGACATGGACTAACTGAATACAAACATGTTCCATGAGGAAAATATGCTTTTGGGCTTTTGGTGTTTTTTTTTTTTAAGCAAATAAGAATAAAATGCAATTTTCTCGTTGTTTCTAATCCTATGACTCTACAGCCCTTTCTGTGTGTAGGCTGCATGGCAAACTCCAGGTGCATCTGTCATACAGAAATTGCTTTTCCCCCCAAATACAGAAATGTGAAATAAACCAATTTGGGCTCAAGTAGTGTATGCTAGATTTACTTAGTATCTACCGAACATCTCCCTACACTCATTGTATTAGGACTAATCATAGAGTTAGAACTGCCTGGTTTCTGCACAAATGCATATATAGCTTCTACTTAGGCCATAATACTACTCACTGATTGTTTTTGCTAACAATGTTATGGCCAAACATTTAATTTTTTTCTTTTCAGCAGTACTGTAAATTTGTTCTAGACATATGACAGTTGGAAAAGCAGGGAGTGGGATAACACACACACACACACAACACATGACACACACACACACACACACACACACAGTATTACATACTTATACCTAACAGATCACTGAATACATTTACTGAATACATTTTAAAAAGGCATTTATCTTTGATTTCTTTATTTCTTTTGCTTTTATTATCCTTAGCCACGTTTTTGGTGTTCATCAATGAGTGATGTCATAGTTAAGCCATGCTTTTGAATTCACTAGAAATGAAATACAGTGTTGTTGAAGAGTTTTCACGTATATATTAAAAGGCATTTTCTTTTCCTGTCATTTCTCTGAATAGTCCATAGAGTTGATGACTAGTGGAGGAAGCCATGCAGTTCTGTATCTTAACTTTCTCTGAGAAAGGAATTATTGTCTTTTGTCATTTTTTTTTTTTCAATGTGTGACCTCCCTACCTGCTGGGTTTCCCAACAGCTGTCAGCTAACTACTCCAGCACCATACTGCTACCAGCATTCCTGGTTCACAAATAGGAAGTAAACAGAAAATCTTGCTAATTTGAGCCCAGTAGGAACCTTAACACTGTAATGAGGGGACTAATTTTGAAAGCACAGACGTAGCTCACAAAATGAGAACCAAATTTTTAAGCGGTCTTAAATAACTAATTGAGAGTAAGAACGGTACTTAAGGTAGAGTGAGATCCTGACAGATTGAAGAGTCACAAAAGCCAGGGAAGGATGCTGATGGAGTCTTTGTAATTATGCAGTCTTCCTTGGGCTGCCACCAAGGCTAATCTAAGCGTGGGAATGATAATGTACCTTAGAGGACAGGTCTGTGGTTGAAATGCTCTTGATAGATTTTGACAAATTAAACAGTGGTAAAGATGTTTGGAAGTTTTCCAGGTCCTTACCATTATTTATGTCCGGGAACTAGAAATCAGTGGTTAATTTGCAGTTCTTATAATTTTTATGATACTCCTGTTGTTGTAAATTTAGCCGTGTGCGGCATCAGCTCAGCGGGATACATTTTATGTTGTCAGCTACCTTTTGACATCATAATAGATTTCAGTTGCCAAATCTTTCTTGATAAAATAAAATGTAAGAAAGAGCTTATACAGACTATTTGGATCATATCCAGACACACACAAACATAAGATGGACTTTCTGAGATTGAAAGGCTCAGATTGGAAGAAGAGGGGAGAAAGGTAGGTCCTGATAATTTTCATTTTTGTTTTTCTTCTTTTTCTTATCATTTGCCCATCACCCATTCTAACATCATTTTCTAGATGGGCTTCTTTTATCTGGACTCAAAGCTAATCTGCTTTTTGGTATATGGTACCTTGCACGACACCAAAGTGTAACTTGAAGTTACGAATTTTCCACACCTTTTAATGGTAAAAGCACATCCATGCCCTTTGTATTGCACTGGGTCACAGGCTCCTTGGTCTCATATTTTTTTCTCATTATGTTTCAGCATCCATTACATGATTTTAATGAAAATATTGATATTCCCGCTGGATAATTAAAGACTCAGTTGGAAGGGTGCTTTGTAGTTAAGATTTCTTTCCTCCCTTTCTCTCGTTGATTCCGAGTGCCTCCTTTATAATTATCCTCTTCCATAGCCTTGACCCATGACCTGCTAACAACTGGAGAGGATTAGTGGACACCCTGCCTTTTTTCACATTGCTTCTCTGCCATTCTCTGCTTTGACCTCTAAATTATTTCTTTTTAGGCCCTCTCTCTATTATGTAACATATTTTGTAGATCTCACTTTGATCGGTGTGAACGTCTAGCCATCCATTTCTCTTAAGTCATTTGCTCTGCTTGAAAACATTTTATGACTCCATTGGCCAACCTTTTATTTTTTGCTTTCATATCCTTCCTTCGAATCTCTTCAAAGGAACTTCCTCCTTCATCCTCACTGTGAGCTCAGCAATAGTACTGAGGTATGATGTGTTTGACCTAAGGATCTCCAGCTTGGGGGAAGGAGCGCTTCCCTCGTCCTCCTTTTGTGTAATTGGGTTACATATCTTAAGTGCCTTGTTTGGAGTGTCCATTTGGCAGGGACTCTGCTGCCCTATTTTGCCATTGCCTTGTCTGCTCCCAATGTCTAATAAATGTTTAATGATAATTGAAATGATCAGTTATCAATCTATAGTGAAGAAGGGCTTATTAACCTTTTCTAGGCATGAGTGCACTGTCCTTGAGATGAAAGTTTCTCGTTCCAGGAACTTTAAATCAGATCCATTGGACCTGTTGGGTCCCTGTTATATAGCACCATAAATTGGTTTCATGTTCTTCAACTTTTTTTCTGGAAGATGTATGCCCTTTGCCATTACTTCAAAGATGAGCCAATATTCGTGTATTTGAGATAAATTCAAATAAATGCACTTGGGTAATATATTTTGAGGGCATGCACTTTAAAATTTTTATTATAAAGTAAAATACAATTATAGAAAACCATCCAAATGCACGCATACACACACACACATACACACACAGCTGGTTCTGTACAATGTATTCTATTTCTGTACTGCCTGAAAGATAGCCACTGTCTACTGGGCACTTGGAATTTGACTAGGATGACTGAGAAATTAAATTTTATTTAGTTCTAATTAATTTACACTCTAATAGGCACAAGAGGCTAGTGATCATTGTATTGGACAATAGATAGATAGATAGATAGATAGATAGATAGATAGATAGATAGAGGTCCCTTGTTTTAAGGTGGGTATCTTTGTAACATCTGTTCAAGCCAAGATATGGAAAGTTTCCCTCTGATCTTTTCTTTGCACTTTACCTTTTGGGGGACCCTCGTCATTTGAGCTGCACAGTTTCTAAGAGTGATTTTGCTGATTGCATCTTCAATTCATGTGTTTTTCTGCCCTCTATATTTTCTACAGATTGGAGGCTGGATCCAGAGGCTTATGTTTGATCCCTTTTGCAAGACTCTAAGTGATGTTATGTTCTTTCATTCAAGAAGGGCATAGTATCTTATCGTCTTTGTGTGTGTGTGTGTGTGTGTGTGTGTGTGTGTGTGTGTGTGATATTAACAGCCATTAGTGCTCACTGCCCAGATCCATTAATTCACTGGGAGTTGCAAAATGGTGATATTCTGTTTATTAGCTGGAATACTTTTGTAATTTTACTCTCATCTATTCTTTGGTAGCCAGTGGAACAGTTCAAATAGGAAATACAGGATATATGCCTTCTTCCTTCCCGTCTGTTTGCCAATTTTCAAAATAATACATTGGTTCCATGTCATTCTCTGAATGCCACCAGTGTAAACCTTAATATCTTTCTGAATCATGAATTTAAATGTTAGTCAATTTAAATCCACATTTCATGTTTTTTACTGAAGTGTGTCTATCTTTGATCATGGAACTTCCTTATATTGGTTCCCTGGTCCCCCTGAGAGGATCCTTCTAGTCTTTGATAGCTTCTATGCTCACTGCTATGACAAGATGTTTCAGATTCATTTTCTAAATTTCTTGCCTAAGACTGCAATAGGCTATCTGTCTAAGAAAACTTAGTTTCTTTATTGGAGATATATGTTTTTAGACAGTTTTCTTAGTGCTAACAAAGGCTTATTGTTGCTGAATTGGTCAGTGTGTCTTGATGATTGTGTCTAGGTCTTGAGTTCACTGTTTCATATTCAGGACTAGAGGGCTTTTAATTATCTGTTACATATTATATCCTTTATTTCATGCTGAGAATCCTGGTTTTCAGGAATGTGGGGTGGTGAGCATTGAATAATGTATAAAATTGTTGAATCAATATGTTGTACAACTGGAACCAATATAACATTGTATGTCAATTGCAGTTCACTTTAAAATAAACATGGGGGATGGTAGAATTAGAATATTCCATAATTAGTAATTTGCTTATTTTATCCATCTTACACACAGTAGTCTCAGAACATTGAGACTCATTCTACTCATTCTACAACCTCCGATTATAATTACCATTCTACTCATTCTACAACCTCCGATTATAATTACCAAAAAGAGTTAAACATCTTCCACATACTATTACAGACTTCTCTCTGTGATTTTTTTTAAAATCATTTACTATGTTTGTCTTTTCAGAGCATCAGCTATTTACACTATACTTTCCCCCTCTTAACCCTGTTTTAGTCTTAGTTCTGTAAGTAAGTATATTCATTGCTCAACATGAGTCCTTAGGTTGATGTCTGTGTCATTTTGTCCTCATTTTCTAATAGATTCCTTAGGAAGGGCTCATGGGGAACTGTATTCTCTGAATTCTTGACTTTTGACAACACTTTACTTAAAAGGCAGTTTTTGCCGGGTGTAAAACTGTTGGTTCACATTTTTTAAGTATATTGACTGTGCTGTTCCATTGTCTTCTAGCTTAAGCCTTTTATTCCCCCTAAGATTTATTCATTTACTTGAGAGAAAGAGTATGTGTGAGCAGGGAAGAAAACAGGGGGAGGGGGTAAACAGACTCCCCAGTGGGAATGGTGTCTGAAGTGGAGCTTGATCTCAGGACCCTGAGATCATGACCTAAGCTGTGATCAAGAGTTGGATGCTTAACTGACAGAGCCACCTAGGCACCCCTGGCTCAAGTCTTAAGTATAGTGATTTTACTGCAGTATGTCTTGGTGTTGGTCATTTTGGGTCAAAATGTGTCACCTTTTGACATATAATCTCAGGGTTTTTTTTTGTTTTGTTTTTAATGCCAAGAATATTTCTTTGTATTATAGTTTTAAGTATTTGGACAGATCATTTCCTTTGACTTCCTTTTTAGGGATTCCTATTGTTTGTATGTTGGATCTTCTTTACTTGTCTTCAGCATTTGACACTGCTCCTTAAATCCTTCTTATCTTCCTTTCTTTTTGATTTTCCAAAATTCCCTTCCCTTTTCTCTTATTTTTAAAGCATTATTTATCATATTTCTTTGTTTTTGTCTCCTGGTGTATGCCTTATTTTTAAAACTATTTTTTTCACATTCATTCTTTCTTCCCTAATTTCTCATTTTTCCTAATTCTGATTCATGTTATTCTTTCATGCCTTTTTATCATATACCTAATGTCTTTTAATTCAATTTCAAATAGTAGATTAGTTTTGATCTGCTCTAGGATGAATCTTTCTGCCATGGGCTTTTGTTTTTATTCTTTTCCTTTTTCTTTCCATTAACTTTGGTAGCACTTGATTGCAGAATTTTTTTTATTGCTCATTTCTATGCATAAGTAGATTTTCTAAACTTTTACTGGAGAGGCTTGATTTAGATAGCTCCTCTGACTTCAAAGAGCTCCCTCTTCTGGTCTAGTTTCTACTAGTGACTTTCTCATATGCTTTCTAAAATATCTTGACTCTGTTGTTGCCCACATGTTTTGGACCTTGTCTTTCTTTCTTTTATTTATTTATTTATTTTATTTTTATTTTTTGTCTTTCTTTCCTCTTGATTTTCTCTTTTTCAATTTTGATTCTTTTTCAGCAGTTTTTCCTGGGTGTGAGATCCACTCCTAGAATGAAGTCTGACCAGCTCTGTTTTGAGAGGTCATGTTTACTGGACTACTCCAGACTCTTCACAGTTTCTTGAGTGAGCCCTATGTACTGACTCCTTATTAGAATGGGAGAAATTGGGGCACCTGGGTGGCTCAGTTGTTGACTATCTGCCTTCAGCTCAGGGCATGATTCTAGGGCCCTGGGATTGAGTCTCACATCAGGCTCCCTGTGGGAAGCCTGCCTCTCTCTCCTTCTGCTTATGTCTCTACTTCTTGCTCTGTGTCTCTCATGGTAAGTAAATAAAATCTTAAAAAAAAAAAAAAGAATGGGAGAAATTCCTCCCAGGTTCAGCTGCTATTTTAAATGGGCTCATCACACTTTCCATCTAGTACTCTATTGTAATTTTAGGGTCCTTCGGTTGCTCTGTTGTTTTCCTCTACTTCTTTCCACACAGATATTGCTAATCTGTAGGATTTATGGTTAGTGTTGGCTTTTCCCCAACTGTTTGTACTTTGGTGTTTGGGGCAATACCTAGTCACCTAATTTTGTTGTCAATTTGTCCATGGGTTTTTGGTTTTGCTCTCAGGTTGCTCTGTTTTTGTCGGAAATTGAGAAGATTCAAAACTGTGCTTTTGCCTCTGCCTCTAATTTTTTTTTAAAACTGTGTTCAACTTATTTAAACTAAAAAACCAAAACCAGTTCACCCATTTGGCTCACCTCCCCCCAACTCCACCTCTGGCAATGAATAGACTGTTCTCTGTAACTGTTAGGTTAGTACACACACACACACACACACACACACACACACACTTTTACGACTCTTGAGCAATGTGCAATTGAACTGTATGGGTTTGCTTATATGGAATTTTTTTTTTATTAATACACTACTGTAGTAGCCTCCTGGGTGGCTCAGTTAATTAAGCGTCCAACTCTTGGTTTCAGCTCAGGTCACAATCTCAGGGTTGTGAGATAGAGCCCTGGGTCAAACTCCATACTCAGTGGGGAATCTGCTTGGGATTTTCTCTCTCTCCCTCTCTGCCTTCCCTACTCATGTTCTCTCTCTCTCTCTCTCAAATAAATCTTTAAAAAATACAGTAGTGTAAATGTATTTTTTCTTATGATTTTCTTATTAACATTTTCTTTTCTCTAGCTTTATTATAAGAATACAGCATATAGCACATAAATAAAATATATATCAGTCAACAGTTTTTGTTATTGGTAAGGCTTCAGTCAACAGTAGGCTATTAGTAGTTAGGTTTTTAGGAAGTCAGAAGCAACATGTGTATTTTTGAGGGTGTGGGGCATTAACATCCCTAACACCAGCGCTGTTTAAGGGTCAACTGTGTGTCTATGTACAAAATTTATTTTTAGGTTCCACATTTAAGAGAAATCATATAGTGTTTGTCTTTATCTGACTTACTTCGTGTAGTATAATGCCCTCAAGATCCATTCATGTTGTCACACATGACAGGAATTCATTCTTTTTATGGCTGAATAATATCTATCGTGTATATATACCACATTTTCTTTATCCATTTAACCATTGATGGACACTTAACTTGTTTCATATCTTATCATAGCTATTATAAATAGTGCCAAAATGAACATGGATTGCATATATCTCTTCAAATTAGTTTTTCATTTTCTTTAGATGGATAGCTAGAAGTGGAATAACTGCATGACTTGGTAGGTCTGCTTTTAATTTATGGAGGAACTTCCCTCTTGCTTTCCATGGTAGCTGCACCAGTATACATTCCCATTGACAGTGCACAAGAGTTTCCTTTTTCCCACATCCTCAGCAACACTTGTTAATTCTAATCTTTTTGATAGTAGTCATTGTAACAGATGTGAGGCAATTATCTCACTGTGGTTTATTTGCATTTCCCTAATGGTTAATGATGTAGAGCTTCTTCTTATGTACCTGTTGGCTATTTGTATGTCTTCTTTGGAAAAATGTCTATTCAGATATTATGACAATTTTTACATTTTCTTTTTGAAAGTGAGAGAGGGATCTCTTCTGTTCTACTGGTCTGTATGTCTGTTCTTATGCCTATACTATTTTATTTTTTAATTATTATTTTTAGTGGAAACATGTTTTATTTAGTATTTATTTTAATTGAACTACAGTTGACACTGCACATAATATTAATTTTAAGTATACAACATAATAATAGCTACCCTCTGTCACCATTCAACATCATTACAATACTATTGCCTGTATTCCCTATGCTGGACCTTTTTTGTTCCTGTGTCTTATTCATTCCATAACTGGAAGCCTATATTTCTGACTTCCATTTTACCCATTCCCCCACCTCTTCTCTTTGGCAGCCATTGGTTCCTTCTCTGTATTTATGGATTTTGTTCTGCTTTTTGTTTGTTCATTTGTTTTAATACCATGCTGTTGTAACTACTGTAACTTTGTAATATAGTTTAACATCAGGGAGCATTTTGCCTCCAGCTTTGTTCTTCTTATTCAGAATTGCTTTGGCCATGTAGGGTCTTCCATGGTTCCATACAAATTTTAGGATTGTTTGTTCTATTTCTGTGAAAAATGCCATTGGAATCTTGATACAGATTGCAATGAATCTGTGTATTGCTTTGGGGAATAGGGATATTTTAACAATATTAATTCTTCCAATCCATGAGCATGGAATATTTTTTCAATTATTTGTGTCTTCAATTTCTGTCCTTAATGTCTTGTAGTTTTCCAATATATGGGTCTGTCACTTCTTTGGATAAATTTATTCCTAGGTATTTTATTCTTTTTGATATAGTTATACATGGGATTCTTATCTTAATTTCTCTTTCTCATAGTTCACTACTAGTGTATAGAAACACAACATGCTTTTGTGTATTGATTTTGTGTCCTGAAGCTTTACTTAGTTTCCTAGTTCTAACAGTTTTTTTTTTTTTTTTGGTGGGGTCTTTAGCATTTTCTCTATGTAATATCACGTTATCTGCAAATAGTGATAATTTTACTTCTTAATTTAGATACTTCTTCCTTTCCTTCTTTTTATTTCTTTTTCTTGCCTAATTGCTCTGGTTAAGACTTGCAATACTATGTTGAATTATTATGGGTATAGTGAGCATTTTTTTGGCTTTCAGCTTTTTGACCATTGACTATGATAAGCTGTGGGTTTGCCATAGATGGCTTTTATCATGTTAAGTCTATTTAATCTCTGCCTGCTTTGTTGACAATTTTTATCATAAATATTGAATTTTTTCAAACATTTTCTCAGCCTCTATTGAGGTGATCATGTTTTATCCTTCACTTTTGTTAATGTAGTATATCACATTGTTTGATTTGCAGGTATTGAACCTTACTTGCATCCCCAGAATAAATCCCAGTTGGCCATGTTGTGTGATCCTTTTAATGGATCGTTGAATACAGTTTGCTAATATTTTATTGAGGACTTTTACATCTGTGTTCATGAGGGATTTTTGCCTGTAATCTTCTTTTCCTGTGGCATCCCTTTGTGTTTTTGGTATCAGGGTAATTCTCCTCATAAATACAAGTTTGGAAGAATTTGTTTCTCTTGCATTTTTGGAAGAGTTTTAGAAGGATTGGTATCAATTCTTTGAATATTTGGTTGAGTTCACAGTGAGCCTGTCTAGTCCTAGACTTTTGTTTGTTGAGAGGTGTTTTGATCACTGATTCAGTCTCCTTGCTAGTGATCAGTCTGTTCAGATTTTCTGTTTCGTCATATTTTAATCTATGTAGCTTGTGTGTTTCTAGGAATTTATCCATTTCTTTTCGGTTGTCCAATTTGGTAGTGTATTCTTGTTCACAGTAGTCTTTTATGATCCTTTGTGTTTCTGTGTTATCACTTGTAACATCTCTTCTTTCATTTCTGATTTTGAGTTGTCTTTCTTGGTGAGTCTATCTAAAGATTTGCCAAATTTGTTTTTCTTTTCAAAGAATCAGCTCTTAGTTTCACAGATTTTTTTCTATTGTTTTAAAATGTGTATTTCTTTATTTCTGTTTTAATCTTTGTTATTTCCTCCCATCTACTAACTTTGAGCTCAGTTATTTCTTCTGTGGTTCCTTGAGGCATAAAGTTAGCTTGAGACTTTCTTTTTTTCTTGAGATAGGCATTTATTGCTATGAACTGTTCTCTTAGAATAGCTTTTGCTGCATTCCATAAATTTTGGTATATTTTCATGCTCATTTATCTTGAGGTATGTTTTTTTTTTTTTAATTTTTCTTTTGACTCCGTTGATCCTTTTGGTTGTTCAGGAGCACGTCGTTTAATACCTTATTAAATAGCACCAGGCTGTTTGCTCAGGTCCAAGAAACCCAGTCAGCCTCAACACTGAGATCTGAACTGATTATTGTACCCATCTATCAGAGTCTTTGGTCATTAGGATAGACGCCAAAATTAGGAATAGATAGGGTTACATGTTTCCTCTTCTCACAATGTCACTGCCATTTGGCAAGTTGCAATGAAGGCAAGTCTCAGCTAGAATTCCACCAAATTGGGCAGAGACTTTTTTTAGGAAGTAAGCCCAGAGAAGTTCATGGAGCTTGTTCTTTGGAGTCCCTTTTGCTACCCTAATGTACTCCAGCAGGCATCATATAAAAGGTGTACTCTGAGGAGCAAGGGATACTGTTTTGGTGGCAGAATTGGTCATGTTTCTTATTGAAAGGAAACACAATTTTCTCATAGTATCAAATCAGAGCTGGACCTTATTTGGACCTAAAAGGTGATGTTGAAGGTGTGAGGCTCTTAGGTGCTGCCATTCATCTTTTCAGCCAATCCTGCATCTTAAACACAACTATTGCATCAGTGAAAATCATTTCAGGTGTCTCTAATGCTAGTGAACAGACTTTCTGGTGTAGTTTTAGATAACCATATTTGAGGTACTTGTGTTGCTTTCTTTCACGTATGGAAAGGTGAGGGAATGTCCAGGGGGCGAGGGAATCTCTGATTCAAAAAAAAAAACAAAAAAAAAACTACAGCTCACTAAAATAAACCTATACATGCACCTAATTTGGAAAGAGCTGATTAGCAAAAGAGCAAGAGATTTGAGGTATTTTAAGATTCAGATACAATTTATCATCAGTAAACACACACTTGGGTATACATACTTACAGAATTGAACTACCCTTTATATCAGGTCATTTGCTCTGTTTATAACTTTGTCTAGAAATTGATTGTTGGTAAGATTTCATGGTTTGTGAGTATATATTTAATCACAAGTCAATTCTGTTACAGCAGGCCAGCTGAGAAGAAAGCAAGTGACCTTTATGTTGTGGCTGGGCAACCTTTTTCAGTACAGTGAGCCTGTCTTGCTTCTGTCTTTGGAGTGATAGCAAGGCCATCACTACCTCCCTTTCAGCTCTTCTTCCCCATCATCGATCCATCAGAGTTAGCCCTTCACAAGCATTTCTGAAGGCATCTTTTCTGTTCTCACCTCTTGTTTGGTCTTTACCTAGTTTTGTTCCATATTGCCCTTGGATTTCCAGTTTGGGGAGACAGCTTAGCATGGTGGTTGAGACATTGGATTCTAAAATGCACAGCAGAATTCAAATTCATGCTCTGCCATTTGTTAGTGGTATAACTTGAGCCTTAGTTTTCTTATCTGTTCAATGAGAATAAGAACAATGTAGTGCTGTACCTGGTACACAGTAAGTGTTACTTTCTCATTATTGCTTCTCTTCCTACTGCTGCTATTACCTGTTTGGTTTACCAACTCTTTCTACCCCTTCCTGTATCTGTATGTCCTTCTAGATTTAGAGTTCATTCAGACCCTCCTATAGCAGACAGTCTCACACATGCCATCTTCCCTGCATCCTTTGTTTTCTTCCTTCCTCCCAGCTACTAGTGGAGTTTAGGGATTTGCTTAAAACTTACTCTAATATTTACCCATCTGAGACATAATAACTGGTAAGCATGACAAGAAAGCTTTTCTCAAGACAGATAAGTTTATGAGGATGTTTTTGTTGAATTTTACTTAGTTTAAAAACACATTTCTCCCCCTCAAAGAATTATTACAGGTTTGGTGGTGGGAGCCAGAGCTTTATCAACTCTTCCATCACAGTCATCACAGAAGGAACTCAGGACGCAGGTTGCTACCAGGTGTTTTCTTAGTCACTAGGAACTTTATTATAATTATTATTGGATTGTTGTTTTTCATCATTGCCTCTTGTAATGCTTTTCCCATGGATTTCCCACCAATGAGTCCAACGTACAGAGCAATCCACTTGAATACAAACCCCTTTTTATTAGCAGTGCCTCTCCTCTGCACTGAAGCACTGGTTTTAAGGTGATCTAGTAGCAGAAGATCACATTTCATTATGCTTTGAAGAAGAGAGTAATGACATATTCCTTGCACAGTTGGCCTCTTCCTGCTAATGTACGCCAGATTGCTTAGTTAAAAAAAAAAGTATAACAGTAAAAGAAGGGGTTTTTCCCCTGTTTGAACACAAGAAATACAGTGATATTGCTGCTAAATAAAGTATTTTTTGATTTAGAATACACTGAGGAATATATGACTGCTATCAGTAGAATATAAAATCATCACATTTTTATCACTAGGTGTTAAAGTCCACCTGATATTTAGTACACAAAGAACTCATTTATCAGGTGTTCTCTCTATTCAAATCCACACGATGTTTTATAAGAATTAATGCGTTTTGTAGGGTATTTTGTTTTGTTTTGTTTTGTTTTCATAGGTACTCAGTGTGAAGGTAGCTTCAGGTCCTTACTGGTGGTGCTGGTCATACTTGCCTAGGGTAAAACCAATCATCAGGACCGTCACAGGAACTTAAGAGAGCTTCTTGTTTTATGCATGTTTCATATTTTTCAGGTTTAAAAGCCACAGAAGAATGCATACTTTGTGGCAGGTCACAGACTGGCAGCTTCAGGCCTGTTGTGTTTGGTGTGCACATTTTAGACTAATATGTGTTGGTTGCCGGCATTTAAATACCAAGGGATTGCACCTAAAGCAACCCTAGATTTCTGGATCTCATGAAAGAGTGCAAGAACACTGGGTCGACTTTCTCAGATGGTGGCTGTGGCCTGGAGCCAGAATGGTGGCTGCTTGCTTTAGCTGGGGGGGTGGCCTAAAATTTGTCTTTTCTTCTGGCCTACTTTACTCATTAATGTGGCCCTCTGTCCCTATCAGCGTTAGAGTTTGCAGCCTCTTCGGAATTGAAAAGGAAAAACAAAGCAAAATCGATATTCAGGATTGAACAATTTGTTGAGTATGTTTTTTTGATGGCTAACTTTAAGATGAAAGAGAAGTGTGTGTGTGTATGTATTATATATACATATACATATAATTTTATATGATCTCAGGTGTGTATAATATTTCTGGAATATAAGTAAATGTAATTTTATGTAAATGAGTGCATATATAAATGATAGAAATTGCTATAAATTATATGTATGATTTCTGCTCTTCAGAATGTATAACGTCATAGACTCTTCAAACTGGAGGGACCTCTTGGTAGCATGTAGGTCTAGGTCAGCACATTCCTTTGACTGTTTAGAAATTGAAGGCCAGATCCAGACAGTTGAATGATTTGTTCAAAGCCATACAATTAATAAGTGGTAATGTTGGGACAGGATACCTGTGGCCTATTGGTGATGCCAGGCAGATGTAGGCATTGGTGCTGTGGAGTAGATGGGGATAGAACAGAACTTTGCAAGTGCATGTGTGTCTTTTCTGCTGTTTTCGATGGGTTGAAGTTTAAAGGAAAGCTTATAGATTCTGCAAGCACTCTTCACAAATCCTTTGTACCCCAGTCTCCGGCCTGCTTCTTTAGCAGAATCCAGGGAAATATTTCCTTTCTACAAGATGCTTTGAAGAATGTAGCAGGCAGTGACTGTAAAATTGAGTTAGTTGTCATTCCTCCCCTCCCTAACCTGCTCAGTTTTCTATATGCTTGATCTTGGTCATTATTGTCATTTGTTGGAAGTTGTCATGTTCTGTTCTATGTTTTCTTCTTCGATTGCTCATTTTCTTGGTTTCCAGGTCATATTCTGTCTTAAACACTTCTACCAAAATCAGCATTTTCTTCCCATCCTCCCTGTTCCTATGTTAGGTGAACCATCACTTTTGCTTAGGACCATTGCAGTAGACTTTTACTTATACTTCTTCATTCTAGCTTAATCACACTCCCGGTTCTTTGTCATCTCCACTGGTTTTCAACCCTGGCTGCACTTTAGTCACTTTGGGATTTTAAGACTTAGGTCTGGGCCTGATGCCCAGAAATGGATTTAATTTAGTTAGGGCAAAGGCTCTGGCATCAGCATTTTCAAAAGCTTTCCAGAGGAGTTCTCATGTGCATCTCCAGAGCTGACAACCACTGCACGGTTGGTTTTCTATAAAACACATCCCGTGGGTCACTCTACTGCTTCAGTATCTCTGTTTTGTGAATTAAGTCCTGATTCCTACTTTGGCTTGTGAGGCCTTCGTAGTTGGATCCTAACTATTCCTCCAGCTTCATCCCTGGCCTCTGCTTCCCCATGCATTCATATGCCAGTCACCAAGAATAGCTTACACTCCCTTCTGGAACTCAGAATGTTTCTTGATGATTCTGTGCCTTTGCATATGTGATTTGCTCCATCTAGCTCTCCCTCTTTGCTCTAGAGAAAATCAGCTCCATTATAAAACCTTTTCTACCGAATGACCATTTATCACAGTATGTTAAAATTTACCTACATACTTGACTGTCTTTCCCTTTAGACCAGAGCTGCTCAATAAAACTTTGTGCAGTGATGAAAACGTTCTATGTTTTTGAATATGGTAGCCCATATGGAGCTAGTAGCCACACATGGCTCTTGAGCAGTGGAAATGTGACTAGTGTAGCTGAGGAAGTGTGTTTTTACTTTTCATTTAATTTTAATTAGAATATCTGCCTATGACTAATGACTACTGTTTGGGACAGCACAGATCTTGACTGTGAGCTCCTTGAGGGCAGCAGCTAAGTCTTAATCTTTGTTTCCTTCCATGTGGCACAGAGCGGCATTCGCTAATGTTGGCTATATGACCAAAGGAACGATGGTAGGGGTTGTATAAAAAAAATCACAGTCTTCTCTGACTCCCATACCATTGTACACACAATAGACAAATTAGAGTCTTCCAATGAGCATAACCCATAAAATCACATTTGACTGTCATGCAGGTCTTATTACCCTATTTCACAGATGAAGAAATGGAGGATCAGAGTAGTTAAATGACTCTGCCTCGTCATAATTATGAGGAATAAATCTGAATATGTCTTCTAGTTATTTTTAATTGCATTATAAACACGTTTCTTCTGATATTTTTAGTTCTGGGTCTCTGAAAATATGAACTGTGGAGAAAATGTCCTGTGGCCTTATTTGTTGTTTGTAGCCCGTCTGGTCTTCTCACAACTAAGAGGTTGGCTTTTATCCTTTGGTCACCTACGTGTCGTCATTTCTTAAGTTGAGGGCTGTTGTTGACTGCTGCCAGGTTTCTTGTTTCTGTACCATTCTCAGATCTGCCAAAGATTGGAGGTCATGACTTTGACCATTGACAGTTCCTTATTGGATGCAGTTTTGAAGACTGCAAAGTTGGAGTTTCTGGAGATGGGATGCATGATCATATTATTAAAGCTGAAGTTTAGCAGACCACAGGTCCAGGAGAGGGAATGGCATTAAGGTTCATCTAAGACCTTAATGTAAAATTGTCTTATAACCTGAAAGCTTTTTTTGTGCAGAGTTTAAATTAAAGCACTGTTAGTGGGGGGAGGGTAATTGCATTTTTGGTGGGTAGTGAATCTCAATTCTTACTTATAAGAAGTCTATTTGATTAAATCCTTATAGCTTCCTTGCTCATTCTATTTCCTTTTCACTGTATTATCAACAATAAGGTGATTTTACTTCGAGGGAACGTAAGATTTTTTTTTTGTTCAAATTATATCCCACTCATTCACATAAATATCAGCCATGATAACCTTTCTTATATCCTCACAGTTGTGAACAAATACTGTGCAGATGCAGTCTGCTTGACCTCACCTTGCTGAATAGTTTTACTGGGGGGACAAATGAAAACTGGGAAGAGTTGATTTATGAAGGAGCTAAAGAGCTGTTGTCATTAATTTTGTTTACTAGAGTTCAACAACTTTATTCATTCAGGAAGATATATTAGTTGCACATCTGAAACAAATATAATATTGTATATCATTTATATCTCATCTGAAAAAATAAATGAGGAAGGGAGGAGGAAAAAAAGAGATTAAGTGACTTTAATATAATGGGCATACAGGTTACCAGGAGAAGCTACTGGTTAGAGAGAGCAGTGTAATAAAGCGGAATCATTGCTATATTAGGACAAACATTGTATGCACAGGGAAGAAATGACAAGGGCATACATTGAAAGAGATTGGTTTCTTTTCAAAGGAAGTGGCACTTATGCCTGAGTTATGTGGGACAGGTGAGAATTGTGTAGGAGAGCAGGGGCAGAGGGAGATGGTAGGCTTGGAGATGAGAGAGTACAGGGCATGCAGTAGTGTCTGTTGGTGGTTGAATGGAAGTTGGGCAGCAGCAGGAGGCGCGACTAGAAGACCAGACAGCAGCTAACATCAAGAAAGACCCTCTTGAGTACCTTTGGACATTTTACCTTGACTTTCTGGGCCTTAGGGGAGCTAAGGACTTTTTGAGCAGGGGTAGGATATGCACCTGGGGAGCAGGCAACATGAGCTCTCCCCATCAATTTGGAGGTGCATTGTAGTAGCAAAAATTACGAAGATGTGTTGAGAAAAGCTGTCTGGGAATTGAAAAACCTTTGCCACTTGTATTTTTCAAGATGACTTAGTCTTCCCTATGGGTAGGTTTGAGGAGAGCAAGTGGAAAGGCAGGAGTGAGCTTTAAGATGGCAATTGCAGGATCTGACAGGAGGCTTTCTTGCATGGGCTCATGAGTCTATTGGGATGAAGAAAAGAGAATGGGTGGGATATGGCTGTTAGATATGTGGTGGAGGCCTTAGAGCTGCTTCCAGGGTCTTCAGCCTCATTCACTGGGTGGGTGGTGGTGATGTTCACTGAGGAAAGGACCATGGCAGGGGAAGTTGTCAGAGGGAAGGAGGGTGCTGAAGAAGTTTGTGGATAGTGGAGAGCCAGAGTCATGGAGAGAGCATGTGGAGAGGACATGTGTGGCAGAAGAGGAGAGGGCCAGCCCTGCCAAATGGAGCCAACGGACCAACTCAGAAAAGATTCAACACTGAACGATCTTGGTGACAAGGTTCAGTGCCTCAGTGAGGCCCGAAGGAGACGTGGGGGGTGAATAAATGGAGACCAGGCATGTGGATGGCTCTTTCCAGAAGTTTGTAGAAAGGAAGAGTTAGAAGAGGACCTGGGACTAAGAGAAGTAGTTGCTTGTTGTGTTTCCTAACAGAGATTTGAAGGCCTTACTAGAATCTTTTGCCTAAACCTTACTCAGAAATTTTTTTTTAAAGATTTTATTTATTCATGAGAGACAGAGAGAGACAGACAGACAGACAGAGACACAAGCAGGCTCTATGCAGAGAGCCCAATGTGGGACTCGATCCCAGGACTCCGGGATCATGCCCTGGGCCAAAGGCGGCGCTAAACTGCTGAGACCCCCAGGGATTCCCCAACCCCCCCTCCCCGAAATTTTAAAATTGCAGAGAGTTTATCAACTTTCTCACTAGCACTTAGCAATGGTTATTGGAAGTGTATGTGTTTGACAAAGGTTTCCATCAAAATGTGAGGGCAGAACAAGTTGTTGTGGCAAAGTGGTCAAACGGTTTTCTAGAAAATTCACTTAATGGCAGTATCACAGCCCCTGATGCAACCATAAGAAATACAGTCACTTTGAAAGGTTTCTGCCTTCTTTGTGGATACCGTGTAATTCTATCCTTTTTACGAATGTCGTCCTCACTCCTAAATTTGTGTGTGCTTTCCTAATGGAACACATCTCTATATTCCGTAACCATGTTTAATTTATGGTAGATTTTGGAATTGTAAGAAGTGAAAGATGGGGAGGTAATACGACTTCTCTTTGTTTTACTCTCAAGAGGTTTTTACTACTGGGTGCTTGACATCTTCCACCTCAGTTTATCTTTAATTTATCTTTAACTGGAACCATTTTGCCCATTAGCTCTATTCTAATGACCTCTCGAAATGGTCAGATTTACAGGCAACACATGACAGAGAAAATGCAAAAAATCAGCCAGCCTCTCCTGACATTCAACAGCAGCCTACGTCTAAATAGTGGAAAAGTTTATTTGCTTTTTCTGAGGATGTGCTAAGTGATTTTGCAGTTTGAGTGGTACGGCCTTCTAGCACTGAGGCCTGCATTTATTAAATAAATTTGTTCTCTAACTCGTGTGTTAAGTGTGTATTATGAAACCTCAAAGCCAATTTCAGTGATTGCAATGTGCAAATATTTTTTAAATTATGTAATTAAATAGGACTTGGCCTGCAAGGTCCACCGAAGTAATTTATTAATTGAATAGCCTGATTTAATTGTATGTTATTTTCGTTTATTCAGGAAAGTGCCTGCATCTGTTGCAGAGATAGGAGGAGCCTCCTGTCTCCTGTCACTGGGGGTGCAGAGGTCTCTCCAAGAAATCTTTAGCACCCAATTAAATATTAACCAAGAAGAGGGGATTTGTTCTTTCTCTCCTCAAAACTCTGTTCTGATGTCTGACTCCAGTGACTTTAATGGGAAAAAGAAAAAAAAAATCTTGCTGGGGAGAACTATTTGCAACTCACTGTATTTATCACTATATTATTTTACAAATGAATCCCTCTTCTCTCCTTAAGTGTGCCGTCTTGCAGGGTTATATAAGGTATGTGCCTACGAAGAGAAGCCCCTTTAATTCGGTGTTAGCTACATCTAGCTATGGCTAAAGCCGTGCCGTATCTGTTTCCTTAAAATGTCATTTTAAAGGTATTGTGGTTTCAGAGCAGCAGCTGTGACTGAAAAGTATGTAAACTAAGCTGTTCTTGCTCATATCATTTTTATATTCTTATGTCAGACCAGAAGGCTGCTTTAAATTTATTTTTCATTGTGTATTAGTTCTAGAGCCTGTTTTTTTTTCCCCCTCCTTGGGAACATATGTTCTTTGGGACGTGTGATACTCATGCGCTTAAGAAAATAACAATGGGGCGGGGAGGAAGGTACCAAAACAGTTTCTTCTTTGGGTATTGTATTTGGGAGAAGATGAATTAAAAAATTAACTCGCAAAGTAGAATTTAGGGGCCTAGCATCTGTGTTTTAGGAAATGAAAGAATTCAGCCATACTGTACGAAGTCACGTGAAAGGCAGGAACGTTTAGAAGCCCAAATTACTTTCCCAAAAGGAAAATATTTTTTGTTGCTATTAAATATAGTTTATATTGCTACTTCAGAACTTTTTTTTTTTTTCCAGTGGGGCCATTTACTTAAATTCTTAGTTAATATTTCTATATAGAAACGTCTTTGTCTCCAGAGCTCGCCTTTGCGAATTCCCATTTAATATGCGGTTGTGGATAAGTATTTATTCATACCATGTGGTACCCCACACCTGATCAAGTGACTGCATGGCGTCATGTCAGCCAGCAAAACGTTTGAGTGACTTTTGAGTAATGGTGGCATGGAAGGTACAGAGGGTTGAAGGAAACAATCATAGGAAATTTTTTTCCTTTCCCATATATTTCAACATGCATAATGCCCCAACTCTGCTGTGGAAATTTGGAACATTGGATAGAGAAATATTCCTTTTCCTCAAGAGTTGTAAAAGCAGAGTAGAAAGTATGAGCTATTAGAAATTTCCATGGTAAATATAATTTGATTACATGTGTTGGTAATTTCCCTCAGCGCTCAGGATTTCACTTGGAGTGTTGTTTCACAGTGATATATTTCTTTCCAGCTTTTGAAAGCCAATTTAGCCCTAAGAATTTGCCCTAAGATTCCACTGATTTGCCTTATGACTCCCAGCCCACATCCAAGTGCCCCAAGTGAGGGAAGTAACATGGTAGGAAAGGTGGATATCTCATAGGTTCCTCCTTAGGCTTCTCCCAGCCCTCCTGTCTCGTGCTGGACCCCGGCTTCTGGCTTCCTCTAGGCCTAGGCCAGCCCTGGTGGTCTTGCATCACAGCCTTGGAAAAGGTCTCAGAACATCTGACGTAATGATCAAAGCAGTCAACAGATAGAGCAGAGGTATTGGCCTTCTGGGATGGAAGTGCTTCAGGCATAGCACTGGCACAGGGCGGTATGGAATCCCCGCTGTCTTTTGAAGATTCTGGGTAGCACAGTCATGGCCAAGGGTTTGGGGGGCCAAGGCTGTTTTCTGGCCAGTACATGAGTATTTCAATGTTTTAACAACTCGTTGAGGTGACCACTATGTAGGGGTTGAACCTCATCCCTGAATATACCTCCTTTCCCAGCAAAGAGACTGAGGTGTGGAGAGGCGGAGGTGATTTCCAAAGTCTTGGTGAGTTGCTAGTGGATCTAGGAGTAGAGAAACACTCTCTTGCCTTCTAGTGAAGTGTTCTTTCTACTTCACTTTGCACCCTCTTAACTAGAGTGTAGAAATACCTTCTTTTTCACTTCTTTTCAAACCAGAGTTGATTAAAAGAAGTTTTCTTGGGTAGCCCGGGTGGCTCAGTGCTTTAGCGCCGCCCTCAGCCTAGGGCGTGATCTTGGAGACACAGGATCGAGTCCCACGTTGGGCTCCTTGCATGGAGCCTGCTTCTCCCTCTGTTTGTATCTCTGCCTCTCTCTCTCTCTCTCTATGTGTGTGTGTCTTTCATGAATAAATAAATAAGATCTTTTTTTTTTTTTTTAAAGAAATTTTCTTAGGGATAAAACTGAGGAAGAAACAAGATGTCAGAGCCCTGAAGTGAATGACTGCATACCAGAGAGCTAGCTTGTTTAGATTCTAGCTTCATATGGAACGGCCTGGCACAACTTATGGGACGTTTGTGACTCCTTCCAATCTCTGTCACATCTCTTTGCTGGTCACAGGACCTCGCTCCAAAATATCCTTTTGGCACGATGGACATGTCCAGTGGCTACCTTCTCTAGCTATTGCTTTTCCATGTTTGTGGAGAGTTGGGGGCTCTCATTCCTGCTCTGCCTGCACCACCTGTATGGCCTTAGTCACACACAGAGTCTGCCCCCCCCAGGAGGACAGAGTTTGACTAGACCCCCTCCTAGGTCCCTTTCAGCTCTGAAGTGTGTTCATTCTTCCCTCTCACCTGAGATTTTCCCCATCTAAGCCTTATTCTTTCCACTTAGAGGTCTGGGTCCCACAGTTGGCACAGGAGAAAACTGATTTTTGGTCACAAAGACATCTCACTGAATGTCCATTTGCGGGGGGGGGGACCTCCTTGTCTTTTGTCATTGGTAAAATTGGTTAAGGAATTCTGGTAAAATGAATCTCATTTCCATTCTGACTGGGATTTGTGTTTGTTTGTTTGTTTTTTTTATCCTCCTCCTCCTCCACCACCTCATTGTCACTGATAGCTCTCCATAGTATGACTGGGTAGTGATTCTGTGGCTTTTCTTCCAGCCCACTGAAGAAGCTCAGGAATGATTGTATGGTGTGGAAAGTGCCTCACCAATTAAATAAAAGCCTGGTTCATATAAAGAGACTTGTTTCTATATGGAAAATATGAGCCCTTTTTTTTTTTCTTTTTTTTTTACATGGACCAGGTGTGGATTAGTTCACTGAACCTTTCACCCAGCCATATTCCCGCTTGTAATTCTTCTGAGGCATAGTTCAGCCAAGTCAAAGAAACATGTTATTAAAGGTGAGCTGAAAGGCATTTAAAAAATAAACAAACTGTTTAAGACCCTAAATCAGTAACAGAATCTATACACACAGACTTGAAAAGTACAAGAAAATGTGTTTCAATACCTTTCGCTTCCAGGCCAGATTCTCCTCCTGCCTTCTTTGAACATGTCCCCCAAATCCTTTTTGGTCATTGGTGGGTTCAGCAGGTGACTCTGAGCGTGGACCGGAGCTCTTTCGTAGCTAATGACTTACCCTCTACTGAGGTAGGGTGAAACTGCAGTCTTACTGCTATGATTCTCCACCCTGTATGGAGGGGAAAAACAAGTACTTCGATTTTATTTTAGCACTGTGTCCTTAAGAAGTTTAAAATCGAATACACATTCTCTCTCCCTTTTTTTTTCTACCTTTTAGCGTAGCAGATCACCAGATCGTATTAACAGCTTGTAGAGATAGCAGAAATGAGGCGTAGGAAGTTTGAGATTTACATAAGTTGTATTATCCCTGCTTGTGATAACAGTGGCTATCATTTGGGTGGCACTCGCTGTGTGCCAGCCACTTGTGTAAGCACTTTTCCCATTAGTGCATTTCTTCCTCAAAAGCATGTTATGCACGATAGTTAAGCCCGTTTTGTGGATGAGGACAACGAGGGACAGAAAATGCCGGTAACTTGCCTGAGATCACAAGGCCAGGAAGCAGCAGAGCTGAGTTTTGAACTTGGGCACTTGAGTCTGTGCTCCTAAGGACAGAATATCCCGGGCTGAACTGGGCTGTACGGTACAATATCAGAGAGTACTTAATATTAATTGAGGCAGCCCAGGGAAGCATTACGAAACAAAGATATTCATGGTTGGCCTTGGCACCCCCCTCCTCTCCCTACCCCCACCTCCCCAGACATTTCCCCGAACTCAAAAATTTTTTTTTGTTTTCCTTTGGTGGTTTTTACGGTCTGGCCCCTTCCCAGCGGAGGACTAGGAATCAGGCATTGGCATCCTGTTGTCCCGCTTCTCCCTTGATTATCTTAAATTTTCATTGTGATTGTGGAGTTCTGGAAAGCCTTTCTCCCAATTATATTGTATTTTATTTATTTTTATTTTTTGAATATTTTATTAAATATTTTATTTATTTGGGGTGGGGAAAGAGGGAATAGAGGGGGAAGCTGACCCCTGCTGAGTGAGGAGCCTGATGCAGGGCTGGATCCCAGGGACCCCGGGATCATGACCTGAGCCAAAGGCAGATGCCCACTGAGCCCCCCAGGTGCCCTTCTTCTCCCAGTTTTAAAGTAATTCCAGAAGATAGGAGCAGAAGAGAAGAGGCATTTTTAGGGGTGAGTCTTTTTGGCTCACTGTTTATGAGGTGCACAGCTCCTTCCAAGGGGGACAGGAAGGACTGTTTCTGCATGGTGGGCACAGCGCACCTCTCAGAAACTTAAAAACTTAGCTGAAAAGAATTGCCCCCACCCCCACCCCTGCTGCTTTACATGACAGAAAAGGGAGCGAGTTCAGGCAACAGCTTCATCTAGTGCACTTCTGAGTAGCTTTGCTTCGCTGAAGACCATATGCTGAGCTTGTCAAAGTCATCTGCCCGTTTCAGCCATTCTTGTTTTAGGAGCGTTAACTTGCTGTATTGGGGAAGCAGCATGATATGTGAACAGCCATGCCAGGCTTCTACCAAATGTCCCTGGTCCTCTATCAAGTTCTGAGGCCATTCAGTGGAGCTTTATTGTTACAAGGATTAAAGACACCCTCGCCGCCCAGCATCATTATTAGTATTCTTAACATAGCATCCTGTGAGTGTCAGAAACCTTTCTAGCTAAGGAGCCAGGGAGGGCGGGTCCCACCTGGTTCTAAATTACATTCGTGCTCATGAGTGGGCTTCTGGTGGGACCCCGGGGGAGGTGGTGAGGTGCAGAAAAGCCGAGAGATGGGTCAGAGTTGAGTGGAAAGGGGAACTGGGATCTGCCAATATCAGAGGATTCAGGAAGAGAGGCATGGGAAAGGAAATGGGACAAAAAGGTGCCAGGAAAAGTTGCCTCATTGTTTGGCATTTTTCTGGTGGCCAGAAGTTAAGTTTCTACTTTACAGTCCCTTGCAAGCCCTATGGGCACATAGCAGCCAAGTTTTTCAGTTTAAGGACCAATAAAGTGGGGATATGGGTAATAGTGGGAGACCATTATTTTCAGGGAAGGATTTTTGGGAGATTTGCCCACCTGACTATGTGAGTGGGTTCATTCTTGAGTGTCTTTCTCCATGGGTCAGCATGCTCACTATAAAATTTAACTGTGGAGCCACTAGGGGTCTTTTCTATGTGTACCCAGGTGTAAGCTGTGTTGCATATAACAATAGGAATAGGGGAGCTAGAATGAGGTACAGGAATGTTTTTATTCAGCTTACATGCTGATTCGTGTTACTCATTCCCTACGTATTTATTGAACAACTACCATATGTAGCTACCATTCTGCCCTGGCATACAGTGTGCAAGACAGATGAAGTGCTTGCCTTCATGGAGTTTGTATTCTGACAATGTGTCCCAAACTGAAGTGCACACAGTCAAGATGAACATGACTGGTTTTATCTGATGCCTGAACTTTCTCAGAAAAACCAAACAAAATCAGTTTAGCTGCAGATTGGAGCCGCCAGGAGCCAGATGTGGCCATGGGAAGAATCTCTTTGAGAGTTTGTCATCTGGCTCCAGCTGTGTTAACCTAGGTCTGGTAGGCAGCCATGGGTTGTGTCTGCCAACTGGTGGCCAGACACTAGTGCAGGCTTAAACAATTAGCGGAATCCCTTGCTTGGTGGCTAGCTCCGCCGTGTGTGTCCTAAGATTACCACTGCTGTCCAGACCAGGATCCTCTGTGGTCTTGGACAGAAACACCCAGAAGGGAATCGAAAATCAGCTCCTTGAGAAACTAGGCACGGCTTTCTTATCCTGGAACATGGAAAGGGATGCAGGGGAGGTACAAAACCAATGTCAGCAAGGAAGCAGAAGTAAACCAGACGTGGCCCCCCACATGCACGTCTTGATTCCAACTGAGAGTGCTTGCCTGATACAGACCACCTGCCTCTAACATGCCCCTGCAGAAAAGCAGAGAGTTGGCCTACAGGAATCTCTCCTTCCCAGTTATTATTTTTTGATTGTTGTCCCTTTGTAAGACCCATTTATGATGACCCATGTTGATTTTACTCAAAGATTTCCATTAAAAATCTTAATTCTCACCTTTGAAAGCAATGAAATACCCACAGATTTGCCATAACATACATAAATAAATAAAATGCTTCAACCTACCTACATGTGGAAGGTTTTATCTATGCTTATGTCTATATCTATATTTATAAACTAAAGTTTCTAGTTTAAGGTACTACTAGGCAGGCTCTGCTCTTCTCTGGGAAAATGATGATTTTGATCATCTATTGTCCAGCAAGTTCCTGACACCGCAGTAGTTGCTCAGTTAATGTTTGCAGAATGAGACAAATGAAGAAGAAGATTTCCAGTCAGCCTGCTGACTTTCAAGGATGATGATTAAAAATGAGTGAAGTTCTTTCAAATAATAAGTAAGGGAAACAATCCACAATTTAGAGCAAAAAGAACCAAAAAAAAAAGTAAAGGTTTAATTGGAATAATTTCAGAATTCATCTTTCAAAGATCCACATCTAGTGTCTGATTATAACAGAAAACACGAGGATAGAGATTAAAGCTTTCGAGGGGGCTTCTCTTGAGCCTTAGCATATTTATACACATAGGGACATCTTTATCACAGTGAGGTTCAAAAATATAGTTGAAGTGGGGGAAAATTTTAAGATACTAGTTTATGTGTAAAAACCAACTTTTGCATTGTCAGTGCATTGTGTAAATTTGCCATGCAGGAAACATAAGTGAAGCCATTTGGTTTTGTGGCATTGGTGTGGGCTGGCTAAGGGGGTGGGGGATAAAGTTGAGGCATTGATATAGTATGAGGAGAGCCAGATGGTTGTATTACACATCTTTTGTGTTCTTGTTTGCTTCTTAAAGCAGTTGCAGAATTTTGCCCTTGGCGATATTTTCTTCATGCTTGTATGTTCTGCTATGAATTTACTTTTTTGCAAGAGTACTTTGAAAGAAAAGCCTTGCTCTAAAAAAAAAAAAAAATTTTTTTTAACTTACGTTATAAACTTGTGAAGTCAACAGTGTGTTCATAAAAATATTTTTTACATGGTGAGTATGTTAGTAAACAGTGGGAGGAGCTGCTTTTCTTTTTTCTTTAGCACACTGACTTCAATGACATGTCAATTCAGAGAAAGATATTTGCAAAATTATAAATGTGGAATTGGTGATGGATGGATGGATGGAGATAGAATAGATACGTTGTTTTCCAGTAGTAATGAGGCTTATCTGATTAGAAATTTTAACTTTTTCTATCACTTGTAGCAGCTTCTCAGATTGCGGTTTACCTGTTGTTTTTTTTTTTTTTTTTTTTTTTTTATCAGCAAGTCTGACTTGGTGGTATTTAAGTGAAGTGAGAATGCTTCGAGACAGGTCGGTGGCTTTAGCCTGGGTGTTCGGTTGGCATTCATTGCAACTGTTTGTCACACCACCCTTGAAATTTATATTTATTTCCTACTGAAAGCAAATTATATTTTGCGATCACCAGTGGCAGGGGATAGTGAAGATGTTCCAAGTGCCTGTAAGAGGTGAATTTTTATCACTGAATGCTTTTACTAAGGAATTGCTTTGGAGCTCCCCCCCCCACTCCCCCCCAACCCCCGTGTGATCGAATGGTTCAGAATAATTTAATGCCCTTTTCCCAGTTCCAGTTTATCTCTTTTTTCTCTTCGCTCAAATGAGAGAAGAGCACAAACATAAGATCCTCGGGCGCTGGTTTATTCTCCGCAGTGCACAGATTTCCAGTTTTAGTTGGAACCTGCAGTCCCTGATGAGAAAACAGGAAACTTAGAGTCCTAACCTTATTGAAATCTCGGCCCGCCTTAGTCACAAGTCTGAGGCAACTCCTTCCAATAATGAAGCCATTGTACGCATCATATCTGATCAGTTCTTGAAATGTTTTAGTAAGTCTATCTTACAACATTATAAGAAGATAATCAGCAGCCTTAGAAGGTCCCCATCTGGACTGTAGAGTTCTTTTACTGAAAGATGTTTTGCCTTTTTGAGATAGCTCTCGCGTTTCATCATCTGTTCCGCTGAGATGAAGTGCATATGAAAAGTCAGTGACTCTGAATCCATCTGTTGTTATTATTTTCCACTGATAATTGGCTTGAACAATGAAATGTCTGTGTCTGCAGCCTTTGAAACTGTACACCCTGTTTATTTTCTGGAGGTCTCGCTGCAACTCCCCCCGCCGCCATGTTCCTCCTCCCTTCCCTCGCAAGCGTACAGCCAGTGGCGCTTGTGTGAGGATGACATCTTTGACTCTGTGCATCAGTGTGGTGTCACTCAGCATCTAAAGCTTGCATACGCATTTTTGTCACAAGCCCTGTGTCTGCGCCGCTCGCTTCAGTCTCCAGCACTCTTGCCACAAGAAGCTGAGCTGGGCCGCAATGCATGGATCCCTTACCTGGCTTGTCGTCTTTATTTCACTTTCCTCATTAAAATATTAATTTCGAGCACAGTATCTAATACCTATGGAATTAGATACTACCTATAATTGTATAATATATTCAGTTGCATCCAGGTTTGCACGATACAGAGCATTAATATTGGATTCCACTAACAGCACTTCCATTAGCTTGCTCAACCAGTATGAGATATAGATGAGCTAGGAAGCATAACTACCCGCCAGAACTGCCAAAACAGTCATTAGAAGCTCCATTGGGATGGACAAAGGCTTTTTCACAGTGATATACTGATTAAATTTTGTTCTATGGTTTATTTGCATCAAGGTTAGATCACTATCGTCTGTGGAAGGAGGTTATCTAACACCTTATTTGGAAGGTCATTTCAAGACAAAATAGCGAACAGAATAGACATCTTCAGTTTCTTTGGGAACAACCCCTCTTAGGGAACCTGTGTTTTTATTCTTGGAGGGGGGCAGTGAGTTGGGGAGTCTTTAATTTTTTTTCTCTTCTCTCCCAAGTTATGGCATAATTTCATATGTCTGAGATGGGGTTTTTCTGCTTGTTTGTAATTTTTAAAAACTTTTCAGTAATATTCATTTGCTTTTGCTGTAGAATGATATAGCCAGAGAGCAGTGTTGTGTTAATAAAATAGAACTTGCTTTCGAAATAGAAAGCTGCCTTATTTCCCTTGGCTGGCTTAATTGCAATACATTCTCTGAGGCTGTGAAGGATCTGTGACCTACCGTTTTTGGTCCAAGTAATAATGTAGACACATCCTATAGAATAGCGGTGCTGGATTTGCCCCCATAGTACTATGTGGCATTAGGAGGAAGTAGATGAACATAATCTTATTTATGTTTCAATCGAAATCATTTAATACTGCAAAAGTTATTAAAAAATAATTAAGTTACTAAGACCAACATGTAGCTGGAACATACAGCAAGAGGTTAGAGGTGAGTGCGTTGACTCCTTAGGCTGAGGAAAGGCAGTAGTGAATTCCTAGTGCCTTCGTGTTTTTCCTTTTGCTTAAATTCCTCGGTTCTAAGGACAAATTATGTTGAGGTATGGCATATTTTCTGCCGAAATGGAGAAAATTGTTGACTGTAATTATGTTATTTAATTGAAATTATAAGTGGTTGAGGCCACTCAGTTAAAAGCATCCTTTCTAATATATGGGTAATGTTTTTAAATGAGTGGTCATGGATTGATGACATTTGAAAGGCAGGCGTTTGGGATGTATTTTTGGAAGACTCAAATTAGGTTCCTTAAATCCTTAGTGAACCGAGGAGTGTAAAGTGGCATTGGTTTTTTTTGTTTATCTTCTTTAATTGAATATGTGTCATTATTTTATACGTGTAACTGTATATACACGTGTATGTGCATGCACATATATGCGTATGTATGCGTGTGTACATTTTAGATCTGTAAATTTTGTGCATATATAAGCTAGTCCTTTCACAGGTACGGGTCACAGGGACTGGTTTGTGGTGTGGCAAAGCCCAAAAACAAAAGGTAGATCTCTGACCTTACATTGTAGCCGAAAAATGTGATTGTTTCTAACTCTCACTGCATGTTAGAGACTCAAATGCAAGCTAAGATAAAAGTCCAGTGATGTGTCTTATGGCAACTTCTTTTTGGAGTAGCTGGAGATAAAACAATAGCACTATATTCTCTCCCCATTACCCGCCCCCCCCCCAGGAGTGAGTTCTTAATTACTAATGAATGCAATTCATTTTAATTGTTATTATAGCAACATAACATTTAACTGTCTCCTGCTTAGTCCTTGTGCCCTGGAACAGGCGGTGTCTCCTGTCAGAGAGAGGACAGGTAGAAGGCACAGCAGGCGTCTGATTGAGCCAGTTATTCATTTGCTGAGTGTTTGTGTTTATGCAAAGGGGCCTCTTCCTGCATATTTAATCTAGAGTAAGGCAGTGGCTTTTGTTGTGTTTAGCCCACATACCTTCAGTCCTTCCTCACACTGCCGCCAGCCCGGGAGCCCCGAGAGCCCGCAGGCTTCCCAGCGCCTGGAGTTTCTCCCTTCCAAACTCTCAACTTTCTTCCGTTGTGTGAAAATTGCCTCTCCGGCCCCAAAGCTTCCCTTCCTCACCATGAACGGGTAAGTGTGTGCGAAGCCAAGGCTGAGACTTTGTTTCATTTTACAAATGTTGAGAGGCTACTTTCCTGCTCCTCTGGGCGCCTGCTGCCCGGGTCCTGGGTGCTGGGTGCCGGTGCCGGGCCCCGGGCCGCCGGCAGTTACTGGCTGCCTTGACGTCGACGGGTACAGGTGCCTCCTAGGCACCCAGGCGGAATTTTGGACTGGCAGAGAGAGCCTCTTGGAACCGGGGCCGGGGAGGAGGGGGGCAGGGGCGGTGGGTGGGGGGAGAAGGAGAGACAGAGGGAAAGAGAGGAACAGCTTTATTATTCTTTGTCCTAACAAATCCTGTTTTGTAACTATCCTGGAGATAATGCTGCCATTGTTTGCTAAAAGCCTTCAAACAGTGTCTAAGACCTAACTGTAAGAAAGCAGTGAAACTCTGCTGCTGTATTGTCTACACCCGGGCCAGGGTCCTCCCCGAAGGTCTGTGCCGGAATAGGAAGGGTTTTCTTTAGTGGAAATCGAATCGTCTCTTCATTGATATTAATAGCACACTAGAGAGGTTGGCCATGATGCTCCGAGAGGCGGTCGGGAGGGAAGGAAATCTGATCTTGCTGGGGGGGGGGGGGGGGGGGGATGACAGCCTCTTGGCCCCACGGTGGAGGAGACATCCATCCAGGCTCAGCCTGCATAATGGCATCCTGGCTTAACTGTTTGCTCTAGGAATTTTAATCTTGAGCTGTTTGTTTTACTATCTGGGGTCTTGCTATTTTTTGTTCCCGTACTGTCTTTAGAAAGCACCATATTCAGGTTCTAATCCGGTCTTTTTAAAAAGTGGATTTAAAAAAAAAAAAAAGACTCAGAGAAATTGATGTACTGTGCACTTAGATCATTCTGGGCGATGCTGGTAGAATTATGCTTTCTTTTGGAGTGTTATAATTTCAAAAATGAATTGCCACGACGGAGAGGGGACGAGCCACCCAAGGAAGATATGTCCTGTGTGAAGATATTTCAGGGACTAGGAATTGTGTCCAGGGTCTAAAAGAAGGAGTTTGCATTACCAGTTAACTGTTGCCTCTGCTTGAGTAACTCTTTTCAACAGAAGAGTGTGCTGTTCCCCCGCAGGTTGGAAACTGTGAGAATTTAAATAAAATTTCATCAACCTTATTAAAATATGTAGGGAGTTGGGTCTTCTTGGGTACAAATCAGTCTAGAGACTTAGAAGCATTTATTAACAGTGAGGCTGCTGTAGGTTTTTAATAATAAAATTACAAATACCCTATCTAATTGTAAGTATATGACTTTTATACTCGGTTTTTAAGGGGAAAAATACTTTTTTTTTTATGAGGAAAAGTAACTCCGTCAGAGCACCTTCTGTGATTAGCGCTATTGTATTCTTAAATTTTGATTGATAGAGATAATAGTTTTCACTTAAAAATACAGACAGGTACTTTAACTTTCCATGACAATAGCTATTTGCATTTCTTTTATCTTTTTGTTTAACATTTGTGGGGGTTGGGATGGATTTGATTATTAACTCTTATTGCACACTAAAGGTAAATCTAAAACAAAGGCTTTGTTAGAGCTTCAAAGAGAAAACAGCAAATATTGTTTTTAGGTTTCAACATTTAAAGGCTGTTAAAGGATACCTATAAAATATTTTCACATGACCATGACCAAGGTTTTACTTTTCTGTCAGGTAATAGAGAGTAGTTTCTCCAAATGAGATGGACCAATGTGGAGCTGCTGCTGTGGGGGCCGCCAGCCTGAAGCAATTTCCCCGGGCATGCCTCGCCTGGGGTCGCCTGCACCATGGGGCTTACCTTCTAGTATTTTAGGTTTTTCTTTGCAGGACGGACCCCAAGCTTAGGTTCCATGATTTGGTGAGAGTTCCAGAGGGTAAGGAGAAAGGAAGTAAAATGTTCCTCACCTCCAGTGGAAGGGACACCGGGGAATGATGGTGGATTTCCTTGGTAGACAGAAGTACGACAGATATAGTGATTGCAAACCAGCAAGCCTGGGTGGCGTCCCAGAGGCCTGAACTGTACAACTGTGCCTTTTCCTTCTTTTTTTTCCCTCTTTTGCCCTCTTTTGCGCTCCCGTTTTCTTTCCCTCTTATTTCTTTTCTCCTTTCCTTCCTGCCTTCTTTGCTTTTCTTTCTGGAAGCCTGACTCAATATTGAAGTTATTAGAGCAGAGAAAAAACTCTTCGCAGTTGATTTCTGAGTGGATTTTCTTGTCTCGAGTGCAGAAAATGAAGTGACCCTTGTACTATCATTTTTCAGCTAGGCAAATTTGTGTTGATATGCTCCTGTTTTCCTAGGAAATCTTTGAAAAGCAAGACCTGAAAATCCACGAGTTAGGAGTCTCTAGTTAAAGAGGCAGCAGTCGCTTGGAAATTGGCCCATTTCAACCTTCTTTTTTCTTAGATGAAGGATAGATAGGTTCTTTGGAATATTTGGGGTATGAGACGTTTGAACTATGTTCCTGGGCTTTAAGAGAAGAGATTCTCTGGCCAGGGACAAATTACCAAATCGCCACCTTCCTCGTGGGCCAGGAACTGGCCATGTCATCTTTACATCTCCAGTGACACTGGTGCATGGTAGGTCCTCAGGTGTCATTTGGTGGACTGGAGGTGTTAAGATGAAAAACATTGGTCATTCTTCACAGTCCCTTTCGCATAATCATATAAAATGAAACATAATGCAGAAATCCTGATGCAGATCATTTTCTTTAGCTGCCATGGAGAAAGGGGAGGACATACTCTTAGTGGGAAAAGTAGAGTATGTATTGTTCATTTTCAACCTTGTGAAATGAAGTGCAGCCTCCATGTTTACCTGGACTTTGGTTCTGTCTAGGCCATACTGGTTAGCATTATGTATTTTTTGCTACATGGATGAAATGAGGGGCAAAATACACCCCTACAGAATGTGACATTGAAGTGCTGTGGTGACCAAGAGGTCCACCTTGAGGAAATTCTTAAGGGGTGGGGGTTGGGAAAGTAGAGGAAGAGGTGAGTCCCTTAAGTTTTCTAAGGGACTAGAAAGGGTTGCTGCTGAAGATTACTGTCTGGCTCAGCTTTATGGTCAACATAGAGATTCAGGTGAACAATGCTCTTGCAAACAATAGTGAGGTAGCCACACCAGAGACAGTTCTAGTGTTCACAGGGTCTTAACTACACAGAGAATGACATGAAGGAAAATAAGTCATTTCTACTTACTGTATCCCTAGGCTCACTTTTAAAACCTAAAACCAATAGGAAACTTCAGAAAGAGGGGAAAAGACAATGGAATTCAGATGGTAACAGCAATTTAAAAGATGATGAGTGGGCTGGAGGGGAATATTTTTCTTTTTATATTAAAAAGAAACTTAAAAGCTTTACATAACCGTTTAATTTTAGTTTTGATGCTCCTGCGGTGAGTAAGCATTTAGGTAACTAGTTGATATACTTGATAAGTAAAAGTGATTGTTAAAAAAAAAATAGTGAACCATTTTGTAAATGGAAGCTTTACATTTTGGGAAAAAAAATGAAATGCGGGTTGTTCTGTTAGTTGTTGATTTCTGATTCTTCTAGGCTCGTCATGATGCAGACTCAGGCCCCAGTACTACTCCCTAATTTTCTTGTCTGTTATATTGACACATTTCATTTAATTTAGCATGATGGCAAACAGCTGTTGAACTATTAATCTTTTCTCTGCAAAGCTAGAAAAATATCTTTTAGATTACTTGGCTAATGTATACTAAAAACTAAAATCAACAGAAATAAATTAATGAGTGGTCAAATGTGCCTATGCATTAAAATTTATGGAACTTCACAATGGAGGGAAAAATTATTTGTATCCCATTGCCAGTTCTTTTTTCTTTCTTTTTTTTTTCATAAGTAAAAATTAAATGTAGCCAATTCTGTATTGCTTTAGTAATTATAAGTTGGAGGGTCAGTTGTATAATCTTGGTTCCCTAGGGGAAAATTATACTTGTAAAATCTGTGAGGGTAAATCAGCTTGTATTTCTGCTCTGTTCACTTAGACACTGTACTATGTAGACAGGTGCATAGAGAAATAGGCCTAGTTCTTCCCTGAAATCCTTCTGCAGGTTGGAATACAGGGCTGGGGATAACTTTTTTCATAGTAGGCATTTTCAGTCGGTTATTTTTTTTTAATTAAATTTTCATAAGGTCCACTTGTTTGTTGGGCCTATATGATAGCCATCTCATCTGCATTGCAGAGTCTAATACTATAGATCTGCCTGCCAAACATGCAAAAACAAACGCAACTCAACAGATGACTGTGAATGTTAGTTCAGAGCACCCACATTGGAGGATATCTCAAGTAAAAAGGAGGGAGAATGGCAATTCTGGCCTTGAAATCAGTAGGATCTTCTATAGTTCACTTCCTTTCCATTTAAGATTCTCTAAGTGGTGAGATGGAAATATTGAGTATAGATTATTGCTGTCCCTCTATCTAATGAGCTCTTCTTACTTGGGAGGAGTTGGGCTGCTTTGCAGATCTCCCCACTACCCTGAGGACCCCACCAACATCACTGCTCCCTGTTGTCTTAGCACCATGTGCCCTGTGACAGAGTTCTCACCAATAGAGAAACCAATCCTGGGGACACACATCAGCAGTGTATCTCAAAATTTTCATTTTCAATTTGAATTGTTTTGTGTAAAAACAAAAAGGTTTGGGGCAGGTTGCAAAATAGTAATTTTAAGTCCCAGAGCTAGGGTTTTCCCCCACCCAAATGGTGAACATTTATGGTGAAAACCTCCAATTTCCTCTTACAGTAAACACGAAAATTATGATTTCACTCAGAGCATGCATTTTTTTCCAATCTTTATGGCAAGAATCTGCATATACTTACTTGTGGAAATGTCATAAATTGGCCTCAGATCAATTCCTCAAAGATAGTACTCACCAAAGTGCCACTTTCAAATTTTAGCCCTTGTGAAATAAGATTTAACTCTTCTCAATAATGTTTGCCTTTCCACATTCAGGGCTGACAGCAGAGGGATAAGCAGGGATATATTCTGTATAAAATTAAAACTACTTCATTACATATTGTTCTGAAGAGTGAGCAAAAGGATATTAACATTTTAGTAAAACGATGATACGATCTTAGCATCTTACAAAAAATCACATGAGCATTTGGTCAGCTGATGTGGATTGAATCCTGTACCCTGTCGGTAACTTGATCTAAATTAATAAACAAATGTTTTTCTTTTCACTGGTGCCATATGTTGATCCCAGTTACAGGGGCAGAAAGAGGCAGCTTGTAATGTTTCTTAGAGGGTTACACACTGTTTTGCATAAGAGAGTATGCAGATGCAGGAGTAGATGTGGGTTGAAACATGTTCCAGGCTTTCTTTGTGTTTTAGGGAGCTTGGTTTCAATTGTTTATTTCATCTGACACAAACCATTTTTATGTAACTTAGTATATCTGGTAGATATATGCTAAGTGGAAAACATAGTGTGAACAGCTTTCACCAACTGGTTAACCCTTTCCCCTCCCCAAACTTGAAGATCCTGGTGCTTTTGTATTCTTTGGAAAGGTCCAGGGTGGCATAAAGCATCTTGTCTGTAAGAATTCACTCTCTTCCTAAGGGGGGAAAAACAAGTCTGTGCTTTAATGAAATCGGAGATGTGGATGTTAACTAAACAGAGACACGTTCAAGGAGCAGCCTGGTTTCCAAAAACAAAGGCCGATGAGTCACGTATTATTGCACAAGAAAATAAATTGATAGATGACACGATGAGAAAAAGTTCACATGCAAAATTCAAAATGTTTCGCCTTTACTTTTTCCACCCACGTTGTTTTTGTTGTCTTGAGGAGCTCACTGGCCTGTGCACCAGATCTGTGGTCCTGGGACTTGTTTTTATTAACTCTGAAAGTCGTTTGCCATGAATTGTAACGGAGTGCTTTTGTTGTTCTTGCATCTATTCCAGGCAAATAGGTGGTTGCTACTCTCTCTTGACATTCAGACTTTGATGTTGTCTTTTGTTTTCAGGGTAAGAAGTGACCTTTTGAGGTGACTATACCTGAAGATTGCTTTCCAGAAGCCAAAAAAGGTAAATGCACATCTGATTAGTGGAATTCTATCTTGGCCTGTATCTACCTCCTTCCAGATATATCTTAATTCAACTCTTTTCTGATCTACGTGGCTACCAAATATGTGTGTGTGTGTATTTGTGTGTAAGTCTGTATGCCAAGTACAGTAAGTTTTGGGGAGATTGTTAACGAAAAGACTGCCCTTAAGAAATGGTCCACAGAGTGATGCATTTTCTCCAAACATTAACAAACTTTGCTTCTTTGTTGAAGCTGAACTTTATTTTTTTACATTTAAAAAACATTTTTTTTTTTGGTTGACTTGGTGGGCTTAAAGTTGGAAAGGAATAGTCACATCACAAAAGTGGTGATTCATAAAAATTGCTGCAAACATGAGTAGCGCATGTCAGTGTTCTGTGCTGAAATGGTGTCATCCGATTGATGTTCATCTGGCGGCTTTATAATCACCTTCTTTCAGAAATTAATAGTCAAGCACCATAGCAACACGGCACATTGATGTAACTGCTGAGCGGCATGGAGCATATCCCTGTGATGTCAGCACTAGGCTGCCTTGTTCTCTTGACCTTGCTTGAAAATCAAATGAGTATTTGATTTTGAAATTAGAAGTTTTCAGAGAGACTAATGTAGCTTGATGAATTAAAGCTAAATTAAATTTTCTCAAACTCACTTTTGGGAGGGGGAACCAAAAAGCACTTTGCTTAAAACCGTTATGGATGCTACATATTTTCTTGATTCCGAAGGTATCTCTCCAGTGAGGGCAGTGGTCATCTTATACAAGTTAATCTTGCAGGTCTCTTTAGTGGCTGGTGTTTCTCAAGTAGCATCTTCAGTTTATTTTTGAATTTTGGCCAGTAATAGCTTCATTTGCTTTAGTAGATTCGCATCTCTATTAGAACAGGTTCCTTGCTGACCTGGTGGCACAAAGTCTTCACTCAGATATGACTAAATCAGGATTATGCATTTGTAAAGTAGAGACTTCCTACTCTTTAGTTGAACGTGTTCTGGGTTTTTGTGGACTTTTACAGTGTGAAGATTCTTAGATCGCTTTTTTTTTTTTTTAAATCTTACTGAGCGTTTTTGGGACCCTAGAACGCCTCTTAAAGGAATGGATTTGTTTTTATAGTTGCATTCTGGCGCATTTCTGATTGGAAGCAAAAAATCCACAATGCTCCATTTCATCGTCTTTGTTGTTTAAATTAAGCCTTTGTGAGAAGCACCTGATTGTCCTCCATGAGGACAGCCTCATTCATACGCTGCAGCACAGGTAGGGTTGTTCCAAACTAGTATTTTGGGGTTATCAAGTCAAAGCAATTTCCTTTGTGGAGACCCAGTTATCAGATCTTAAAAGTGAAGGCTTAGTTAACTCCAGGTATCTGCATACTTTCTCTGTAAAGAGCCCTGTAGTAAATATTTTCTGTTTTGTGGGTCATTCTGTCTTTGTCACAGTGACTCAGCTCGGCTTTAAGTTGTGTCTCCTGGTCTCCGTGAGCCCTGCGAGATCTCAAAGGTGTTCCTCATGCAAAGCTGTGCCAGGTGTTTAACTCATCTCGTGCCATTAGCTTGCAGAGATTTCTAGCAGAGCTGAAAATTGTGATTAAACAAAGTGGAAAACATGGTTGAAGAGATGAAATATTCACCTCTAGAGTTGTGTTACCCGACAACTTCAAATAAGGGTGTCTTGAGCAGTTGTCATTGTTTTCTTTGGAGTCACCTGTAAGCACGAATTATTTTTCTTCTGGCTTGATGTCTTTATAATGCCTACGCTAACACCCATGACCTGTAAATGGGCACATTTGAATTTGTGCAATGTGATTTGTTTCCAATTCTGTGATACTGTTCAAAATTTAAAATATCATGAGATAGGGGCAAGTTTGGGAAGAAAAGAAAAAAGGTTCCAGGATTTTTCATTAGTGTTGACTAAGAGAGTAGTCCATGGGGAGAGAAGAAATTCTTTCTTTATAATTAATGTCAAGGACATGGTGTGTTATATTATACGTTATACTGCAAATGAGTAACTCCTTGTCAAATTTCAGGAACAGTGAAAAATTTTGTCCTTCTGATGGCTCCTGTCATGACACAAAGGAAGCTGAGTAACAAATTCGTGTAATTTTTCTTTTAAACTTGACTGCCAGGAAGCTCCGAGTAAGAGATTTTTGCTCCATCTCTGTATCATTTTTTTCTACTCCAACTTTTGGTGATTGAGATCTTATTAAATAAACTTCATTTTTCCTACCCCCAATTAACATTGGATTATTTATTTTTTTATTCTATAAGATCAATTCCATCTTATTTGACCCTATTTCAAATTTCATTTTTTCTTTAGAAATTAATGTATAGAGACTTCAATAATACATCACGATAATTTTTTACCTTTGAACAGCTCAAAGATCCTTCAGAAATGAATCCTTATTTATTTTGATCTCATATAGAAGGGAAAAACGATTTATTAAACATGTAAAAAAAAAAAAGAAAGATCTGTAAAATGGCTGGAAGGGCTACTGTTTCTTTCCAGGGAATGAATCTTAAACAGAGAAGAGTGGGATGCCCAGGTGGCTTCATCGGTTAAGAATCCTACTCTTAATTTTGACTCAGGTCATGATCTCAGGGTTGTGGGATCTAGCCCTGCATTGGGCTCATGCTGAGCAAGGAGTCGCTTAGGATTCTGTTTCTCCCTCCCCCTCAAAAGCAAACCAAAAAACCAGAAAAACCAGAGAAGATTGTGTATCCAGTGATCATGAAGAAACCAGCGCCATCTCCACACCATCAAAAAGAGGTAGATTTCAGATGCCAGGAACTTCTCAGTAAATGTCATGCCCACATTTGAAATCTGGGAATCATTAACAGTCAGCATAGATGCAAATAAATATGTCTACATTGGCACTATGGGAAAAACTAGTTATGCACATAAAAGTGGCCAGGCAAATTCAGAAAAACAGATGAAGCCATTTTTCAAATTTAGATTCAAAGGTCTGAAGAGTCATAAATAACAGTCATCTTACTTGGTAGCGATATAACAATTTTCTTCCAAGTGGATCTGAACACTTTGCAAAATGGGTTTGGTTGCCAGCATTCTTGAGAGATAGGCAGCAATGATTATAATCCCTACTTTACAAACTGGGAAGGTGGTCCCAGAGATGATTGGTAACTTACCCACGATCATGTAGAATGTCAAGACTAGACCTAAAAAGGCATCTTGTTCAGGTCTCACTTATATTGATGTCCTTTTATCATGGCTGCCTTAGTTTGGTGACTTAATAAAGGTTTATATGTCATTTTCTCTCTGCTTTCTCCCAACATTGGCATTTCACCTAAATGCATTTTTGCTTGAGATTCAAATCCAATTTGTGAAATTCATCTTATATCAGTTCTGAGTGGTATTATTGGGAGTGGATGATGATCATCAAGCCCATTTAGAGTACAATTAAGTGGTTTTTAAAAAATATTTTAGGCATTTTTAAGCTTCACATCTTATGTGCTAATTTCTTTTTTGTTGTTTTAATTTCTTTTTTATGGTCAAATTATTTATGAAAAAGTTAAGAAACAATCTAAAAGGAAGTATAATCATTACCATTTTCCCCTATGCCCAATTTGAGCTTTTTTTGTTGTTGTTGGATCAAGGAGTATAAAGCATCCTTATAGACTCTACTTCTTGTGTCTTGCATACTGCAGATTATATCTTGGTTACAAATAAAGGTAAAATGGCTATTCGGCTCTTTAAAATATATCTATTGACTCTTTTGAAAGTTTATATTTATTTGATTTAAATATTTAATGACAGTAACATTCAAAGTTAAATCCATTTCAAAATGACCGCTTTATAGCATTCCACTTTTGAATTGTGTGATTATTAATTCACCAAGTTGTTGTATAGACATAACAGTGTCATCATTGAGCCACCAGATGACCACACTAGCTGAATCACTAGTATATTCAGTGAAGCATTTGAATCCTTCCTGTCTACCCCCCACCCTTATCCTCACTCACCCATGTCTGGGTTTAATAGGGTAAAGACTAGGCTGATACAGCATAGAGACCCCAACATACAATGGCTTACGTAGAAGAGAAGTTTACTTCTCTCTTATATAACAGTCTGACCAGTCTAGCTTAATTGGGCAGGTTCTTTCTCTCTTTTGCTCTCCTACCTTGGGACTTTGTCATTATTTACATGGTTGAAACATAGTGGGGAAGTCCAAGGCAAGCAGTTTTCTTTGATACAAAGGAGTTAGAAATTGCACACATCGCATCTATTGACCTTTAATTGGTAAGATAATGGTTGCCTGGTAGCAGGAAGCTGCAGTGGCTGCTGGGAAAAGTATCTACCAGGTTGTCCAGGAGCATGGGAGAATTAGAGAACAGGTTTAAGGGGACAGTGAGAACACAATAACTTGATTGTTGAATTGCCCCAGTCCAATGATTTCATGCATTCATTCATTCATACAGAAGTACATACCATATGCATATATAAATTCCTACTGCAGATATTTACTGATGATTGTGTGCTAGTGGCTAAGATCATAGTGCTACGTAAGAAGAACATGGTCTCTGTCTTCATAGAGTTTATTTTATAGCGGGGAATACCCAGATTATGAACAATGATGATGACCAATGTTAGGAAGGACAAATATTGTTTGCTGGGAGAAAGTGGCCTATAACGAAGAGACCCAGGGTACCAGGGATTTAATGTATTTTAGCTAAATGGAAGCTATGTTAGTTTAACTTAATTTTCTTGTATCTTTCATTCCAGTGCTGTTTTGAACATTATCAGGCATGTTAATTTTGTTACTAGCTTTATTAAGATATAATTCATATCACAATATAGTTCACAGACTTAAAAGTGTACCGTTCGATGGCTTTAGGTATATTCCTAGAGTTTGCAACCATCATCACAGTCTCATTTCAGAACATTTCAGCACCCCAGAAAGAGATCCCTTAACCATTAACAGTCACTCCAGTCAACTCAGCACCTGACAAAGACTAATCTACTTTCTGTCTGCATAGGTTGACCTATTTGGGACATATCCTACTATGTGTGGTTTTTTGTGAGTGACATCCTTCACTTAGCATATCTTCAAGGTTCATCCCAAGCATTTAAATTTGAACCTGTCAAAAAATAAATAAATAAATTTGTAACTCTCTTACAACCTCAGAGTTGTTTAAGGTCTTCCTCCTAAACCCTACAAAATGGTGACCTGAAATATTCTTAAAGGGGATGGAGTTAGGGGAAAAATTACTGTTTTCATGTTGTTTATATTTTCATAGAGCTGACTTGGCCTCCCAACAGTTAAACTTCAAAATTTAAATGTTTGCATTTTAATTTAGCTGTTTTTAAACATTGTTAACCATAATGCTAAACTAAGTTACTCTGTAAACAAGAGCTGTTTCTCTTGAATGTTAGTTTCAAAGAAAAAAAATTTTAAATATTGATTTCCAGAGAAATATGCTCAATAGAGTTCGTTTTCAAGCAGAAGTCACTTGTTGAAATGTACATGAAGGCATATTTAGTAGTAAAGGCAATCTTTGCAGTGATTATCAACTAGCCATATTTTGCACTGTGAACAATGAAAAATACAAAACCGAATAACAAATGGTTTCTTCATCTTTTAAAAATGATGTTTTTGTTCTTCCATCTGCCAAGGGCACAAATATCCCAGTTGCTCACCTTGAGTATCTTAGGAAGAGATTCTCAGTTTAGGTGACAACGTAACAGCTTAGCAGAGAGATGTAGGAAGTATTGCCTTACTTTGGCAATTCAAAAACCTAGGGAAGAAATTTGAAGCTTAGCTGTACAAAAACAAAACCCTGTTTAAGGTAGCAGATCTGTGCTAACCTTGACTGTGTCACCCTTCTCGTATCTCATAACATGTAGAACCTTCAAGGAACAAATGTTCTATTGGTGGTGCAGTCCTTATTTTGAGGCCATTTGAAAAGTTGACCTTCTATCCAGGGTTGAGTGTGGATTTGAAGTTTATAGAACTTCTTGAAGAGACTACTGGTGAGTGGGAGTTTGCATTTGAAAAATGAAGATTAACCATTTAAATCTATACTTCTCTGTCCTTGGTCTGAACTATTGTACTCCTGTAGCCTTTGCATGGTGGGCTGGGAGGGAAGAAGAATGAAAAAACTTGAAGTATTTCTGCTCCGTCCCAATGTAGCTCTTTTTGAAGTGTGAAATCATGCAGATTTGCCCTTGAATTTATATATTAGTATGTATGTAGTATATAATTATAAGTAATTAGATGTTTTGTTAATTATCTGACAGTGCGATGAGTTATTTAAAATTACCTTTTAATTAAAAAAACAAGTCTTGCGTCATTGGATGGACGGTGATTTCACTCTGTGAATTGGCATGATACTTTAATTCTGCAGCCTAATTCTGCAGCCTCCAGGCCTCTTTTCTCTGAAAGTCTGTTTCCCTTTCCGAGGGTCCTGTTTCCCTTTCAGAGGTTCCTGAGCTGTCCCGGTCAGAGAAAGGGCCCCAAAATCTGGTCATCACAGATTACATACCTTACAGTTGATTTAGCACAGTGATTTTCAAAGTGGGCATAGGGACCCATTTGTGGTTAGGAAATCAATTTAGTGGATTGCCGTCCAAGAATTTTTCAGAAATGAAAGAAGCATACAAAAGAGTAGAATAAAATAGACTAAACCTACACTATCCACTGTGGAAACCACTAGCCACGTGTTTGCAGTGCGATTAGCCCAAACTTATATGTGCTCTAAATGTAAATTTGACAAAGTATTTAGAAGACTTTGTATGGAAAAAAGATGTGAGATGTTTGAGTTATTATTCCTTATTGATTACACATTGAAATCATATTTTTGTTATGTTAGGTTAAATAGTATAAATTATTAAACTGAATTTTAACTGCTTCCGTATGGTTACAATTACATGTGTGGCAGCTGTTATATTTCTAATGGTCCGCTTTGCTCAAGTTGATGAGGAATATATCAGTGAATGACACCACTATCAGGCCCTCTGCCCATGGTTCTAGGGGATGCGGACAGGCAGGGAAGTAAAATATGAATTCATGGTGATAGGTGCAGGGGAGAAAATACAGTTGGGTAAGGGAGATCAAATTGCCCGAGGAAGGGGTTCCAACTGTAAATAATCAGTGTAAGTCTGACTGTGCAGCATGGGAGCACCTGAGCCAAGATCTAGCCTGCTCTAAAGAGAGCAAGTTGGCTGGTGTGGCTGAAGTCAAGTCATGAAGGGGGAGAATAGTCGGAGGCAAGGTCAAGAAGTAGCAGGGCCGGGTGCCTGGCTGGCACAATCAGAAGAGCAAGCAGCTCCTAATCTTGGGGTCATGAGTTTGAGTCCCACATTGGGTTGTAGAGATTACTAAAAAAAAATATGTAAATAAACTTTGGCTAAAAACAAAACAAAACAAAAACAAAAACAACGGAGTTACAGGGTTAGACAGAGTAGGGCATGTAGACTCACCGGCTCTTAGTCTTTTAGTAAAATAGGGAACGATCAATGGACTTTGAGGTGGGTCAAGATCTGACTCCTGCTTTGACTGAATCACTCTGGAAGCCATTCTGAAATTTACCTGTGGGTGAACAAAGCAGGGTGATAGGGAGGGGAGCTTGTTAGGAGGCCACTGTAAATATCCCAATGAGCTAGGATGATGGTCAGGATCGGGATGGCAGGAGAGGTGGTGAGAAATAGTTAAATTTGCTTTTTATTTGAAGGTAGAACCACAGGATTTCCTGGGGGAATAGATGTGGAATTTGAAAGAGTTGCATCAGGGATGACTCCCAAGATTTTTGTCCAGAATGATAGGATAGTATCATCTGATGGATTGCTTGTTGGTGGAAAGTCAGAAGATGAAGGTTTTGGGTGATAGAATGCTGAAAGGTTGGAGCTGCCATTAACTGAAATAGGGGACTCTATAGGGAACAGCTCTGATGGTATTAAAGGAAAAAAAAATATTTAATCTCACTTGTTACAGATGGTCAGGCAGACTTTATTCAGGACCGTCACAATAGGTGTTGGGAACACTCCAGTGAGATTTTATACCGGAGAGCGAGATTGGGCTCAACTCTGAATACAGCACAGGCAAGGAGGAATTTATAGCCAGGGAGGAGAGTGGGCGTCAGTGAATGGAAGATTACCACGAGGAAACATTGTGGGTAAGCAGAAGCTCTGAGCTACACAGACCTAACAGGGCTCTTGCTGAAGACAGGCCAGGGTGATCAGATACTACCTGGGTGTTGATGGAGGGTAAAGAAACCAGGCAGATGTCAGTAGTGGTCAGATACTGAAGGTGGTAGAGGGCTTGTGATTACACAGACTTAGCAGGGGTCTTGCTAAAACTGGATTTTACAGGGAGGTGCCCAGATGGGTTCAGAAGCCCGACTCAAGTTGGGCCAAGCCCAGAGTCTTTGTCAGGGGTAGATGAGGAAAGCAGGGGAAGTCAGGAGTACGGCTATAGACATGTGGGCTTTGAGCTGTTGATTATTCACCAGATAGAGCTGTCAAATGGCCATTGGGGCATGTGGATCTGGAAATGTCCTAGCCAGGGCTATAAATTGAGAATTTATAAGCATGTAAGTAATATGTGAAGGCATGAACCTGGGTGAGCTCACCAAGGGTGTTAAGTAGAGGAAAATAGGGCTCCAAGATGTGAGTTCTGAAGCCAACCACCAACATTAAGAGATCTGATTACAGGTTGCAGAGAATAAAGAGGCAAAGCTGGCTGGAAATTTTGGGGATTTGAGTGAACCAGGAGCCCATTGATGGCATTTTAAAGGAAGAGAACATTGAATTGCCTAAGTGGCTTAGTTGATTAAGCACCAGACTGTTGGTTTCTGCTTGAGTCATTATCTCAGGGTCGTGAGATTGAGCCCTGTGTCTGACTCCACACTGAGTGTGGGGTCTGCTTGGGTTTCTTTCCTTCTCCCTCTTCCTTACACGTGCTCTCTCTCTGTCTCTCCCAAATAAATTAGTGAAAAAAAATTTTTTTTGAAAAAAAGGAGGAGAGCATTGTTACCTGCATTAGAAGTTGCTAAGAAGTCAGAAGAGGGGACATCTGGGTGCCTCAGTGGTGGGACGCCTGGGTGGCTCAGTGGTTGAGCCTTTGGCTCAGGGCGTGATCCTGGAGACCCGGAATCAAGTCCCACATCGGGCTCCCTGTGTGGAGCCTGCTTCTCCCTCTGCCTGTGTGTCTCTGCCTCTCTCTCTGTGTCTCTCATGAATAAATAAATTAAATCTTAAAAAAAAAAAGAAGTCAGAAGAGATGATGACAAAGAACTGAGGATTGTGTTTGTCAACACCGAAGTCATCCATAACCTTAACCAGTCAAAAATATTTGAATCTTCCATAATATATACTGGCTTTGTATGACTACCAGTGTGCTTATGGTAGGCATTTTGAATGCTTTTTCGAGGAATAGTGCCTGTTTGGCACTCTGATTTGTTAAGGTCATTATGTGTACCCCACCCCTTGCAGCCCCACATGGACAGGGGGCTAACTCTGGGATATTTGGTCACAGTACAGCCTGCAGAAAGTGATCAGAGAAAAATTAACTGGTACACAAAGGAATTCTGTGCATTTTGCCCCTTTCAATTCTTCCTTTACTCCAATGATTGAGATATACTAGGTTTTAAAAAAAGGCAGATATGGCACCTGGGTGGCTTAGTCAGTTAAGCGTCCAACTCTTGATCTCAGCTCGGGTCTTGATCTCAAGATTGTGAGCTCACACCCCACACCAGACTCAAAAAAAGAAAGGAAGAAAGAAAATGAAGAAATGGCAGAGGAAAAGGGGGATGTATTTACATTTCTAACATAAAATATGTTGTTTTAATCATCTGAAGTATTAACACATGCTTGGTGTGGTTAACATGGTCTCTAGATTAGTAAAGTACTAGTCTGTGCTTGAGCCACATGCCAGTCTGTCACCTTCACCTTATACTAATATAGGTAGTCTTTGATGAGCTTGTCTGCCTTTCAACTCAGCTCATAAGAGCATCAAAGATTCTGGCTTATTGAAAAATTCTGAAACAAAGTTAACATTCTCGAGATCTCTAGGCTGGTCCCAAATCTTCAAGCATTTAGAAAACTGTAGGTAAAATAATAACAAATGTGCTTTGTCTCTCTTTAGGTACTAAATCCCATTAAGTTGGCACAGGATGAGGTAGGAATATTCCCCCTTTGTGGAAGATAATAAATGTACTTCTCAGAGGAAGAAAATGTAGGAAGAACAATTTCACTGGTGACGACCTCTAACCAGTTCAACGTTTTATCAATATCCTGCCAGTATTTTTGTATATGTAGATTTGTTTATATGTGCTTGCCCTGCACACACTATTTTGTTTCCTATTTTTACCCTTACAGTATCACAAGTATTTTTCCAAGTCATTACATGTTATATCTAAATCTTATTTTAGGATACTTTGGTGACTTCTGTTGTTGTGTTGTCTATCACTGCGATGGTGGGGCTTCCGATTTTTTCCAGTTAGTCATGATGGCCAGGATGTCTGTGTTAGGCACCTCAAGGTAGCTCAACCTCTTAAAGTAGTTTTAAAAATGATGTTGAGATTTTAGATTATCATCTAGTTTCTCCCTCTACTTTTAGATAATACTAAAATGAAACTGAGCCACATATGATCACTCCTTGAGGTCAGCTGTATGCATTTTCTATGAGTTGGTGAGGTATAATTTGCATTAAATTTTATCTCAAAATTTCTAGACTTTAAGTTGCTAGGCTTTTTTTTTTTTTCTGATCTGAATTGTTTTTGTTATTTTCCCATGTCCCAACTTGATTTTCAGCCTGTGTACTAGGAACTTTGTGTTCTTGCAAGGATTAGCTATTCATTCCGTCTTTACTATCCCAAACATCACTCCTTCTCTTTCCCCAGAGCAAGCCATTGCTTTATGTTTGCATTTGCATCTCCAAAATTTGCTTTGGTTGGATTTCAGTCAGTTTACCCAGAAAAATTAAAATGTACTTACAGCTTTTAGAGTATAAAAATTTAAATTCTCTTCTCTCTTTCACCATACTGCAGCAGGACGTACTGTCATTAATGGTTTAGGCAAGAGATATTTGAGTTCACTGAGATTCGCTGTGTATTTAAAATTGAGCTGTATGGCACTCTACTTTGTGGCCATGACCCCCATCTAGTTCTAAAATCCCCTAGTTGGCCATTCAGTGAAGTAGTAATATCATAACTTCAGAGAGGACCAAAGAATGTGGGACTTCTCTGGTCTCTTCCTTGTAATTTACTGAAGATGAAACTGACATCCAGGAAAGAGACATGACAACCCCAAACCACTGCATAATTGGAGCCCTCTGTTTTGGGAATCCCCTGGTCTTCTCTTGCACCTCTTCCTTCCTTTTATGATATGATGCTCCAAACAAGTGGAATTATTAAAATATGACAATGAAAAAGTTGACTATTAAAAAACCCAAAATATGTTTGTTTTATGTAGATGACCCTTATCTTAGATTTCATTTCCAGCACTTTTCATTTTTTTTCATTTCCACTCTTTTTTCCAGCAATGTTACGGGAAATTACACCACTTACAAGTATTTCTGTGTATTTATTACTATGAGAAATGTCACCTAAATACCTTCATCTCAAACAAAAATAAATAAAGATGTTCATCTCAGAAGATGCCCACTTTTCCTTCTCCTTCTCACCCTCATCTCCTCTTTCCCTCCTCTTCCAGCTACTGGAGCTGCCACTCCTGCTCCTTCTCCTTGCTCCTGATTCCACCCTCTCCCATCTCTCACTCTCTGTCGTCTGGTTCTGAAGGCTGTTTTTTTTTTTTTTAAACAAGGCCATTTGATGAAGATACATATAAAAGTAGAATGCTCCTGCCAGTTTACTACTACTGTGCGTTTTATAAATCATTGTGTTATGCGTAGCCTGAGAATTTCAGTGTCCAGTGCCCTTATCTCACTGATTCGTACAAATGAACACCTCTCATGTGATGTGTGTTTTATCCAGGGCTGAGGCACAGGGAAGGATAATTGTGTTTTGCTTGTGTTTTTTTTTGAGGTACACACTGTCAATTTGATTGGAGCTACTTAGGCTCCAAGATCTTGTTCTTCCTAGCTCTGGAATGGGGTTGACATCCTCTCCTTATTTCCTTATGTGGGATAAAAATACATGAAGACCAATATAGAATTGTCATTGGGAACGTCACTAGCTATATTGTTATTATGTTATTAGTAATAGAAATAGAGTAGGAAATTCCCACGAACTTCATTTTGTTTTCTGATTACACATGTAAAACTAGCTCATTATAGGGAATTTGAAATTATAGAAAAGTAGACCAAGTATAAAAGTAAAAATAACTTAGAATCCTGACCCTGAGAATAACATAAATTTTCTGCCGTTCTTTTTTCATTGAGCGTACACATATTTAACAAAATTGCTGTATATTGACTATATAAAATTGTTTCTTTTTTAAATTTAATATTACATGGTGAGCATTTTCCCATGTCATGAAGTATTGTTAAAGATATCTTAAATGATTACAAACTGTGTCATCCTTTCACATGTAATACAATTTAATTAACTGTTCTTCAATATTGGGTGTGAAAATCGTTTCCAGTTTTTCTGTAATATTTTTATTGCATTGGGCATATCTGTGCACAGGTGTTTGTCAATTTTTTAAAATTTCTTTAGATATATTCTAGAGGGGGAAATTACTTAAAGAGAGTTTATGGAATTCTTACAGGTTTTCCATACGTCTTGTCATCTTATTTTTTAAAATGCACCAGTTTCCACTCCTCTTGACACTGAATGAGAGTATTTATTTTACTGCAACTTTGCCAACAATGAGTATCAACATTTTGTTTTTAAGATTTTATTTATTTATTCATGAGAGACACAGAGAAAAAGGCAGAGACACAGGCAGAGGGAGAAACAGGCTCCTCTCAAGAAGCCTGATGTGGGACTCGATCCCAGGACCATGGGATCACAACCTGAGCCAAAGGCAGATGCTCACCACTGAGCCACCCAGGTGTCCTGAATAACAACATTTTTTGTTATCATTTGAATCTTAGGAGGAAAAAAAAAAAAACCTGTATGTCATTTTTTTCTTTTCTTGTTCAATTCTTTGATTATAAATGAAGTTCAGAAGTTTTATTTCCTTAGGCTGTTTACATTTTTTTCTTTTAATTGTTCATAAGTTTTGGAGCCGCCAGGGTTTGAAGAAGTGGGAATGAAGAAGCCAGAATGCTGAGAGCATAGGGAAGGGATCCTGTTGTTGAGAGTGTCCTTGACTAGTGGCTCTTGTGGGAGAATTTACAGAGTGAACTCACAGAGTACTACATTGCAGCTTTGGTCTAAGTGCTAAAATTATAAAAGGCCAGGCCACTGGCACTCAGACATTCCTAAAACCAGATGGAGAGATCTGGGGCTCATAAGCTTTCCAAAAACTTGGATGCTTTAAATTTATTCCTTTATTCACCAAATAATCATTGAATGCTTACTTGTTTCAAGCACTCTTCTAGGCACCAGGAATATACTGGTAAACAGAGAAAGAGAGGCTCTTTAAATGTGGTAAGTCTCCCTCACTGCTTTGTAATGAGGACAAATGGAGAGTTCTACATAAAGCACTTAGCATAGTGAGAGTCTTGGTTACTTCTCGTCTTGTTGCTTCTGCGGTTCCTCTGTTTGCAGCAGCAACTCAAATAAGAAACTGTCCAGCCAGGTCCCTTCTGTGATCTCCCTGTCACACTTGGGCAGGGAACACTGTCACAAGGGCCTGTGCCCCCCAGCCTGAGAAACTTCTCTCCCATTTCTCTTTCAGTCCCTTTCTTTACCCACTGATCTAGTGATCTCTAGCCATGTGGTTTGAGAGAAGCTCAGCAGTGTGCAGTTGACCTGTAAGACCCTGGGGACAGACCTAGGGACTTCCCTCCCATAAGCCTCTTGTCAGTAGGGGTATTGCTGAAGGCCTCAGCTGCCAGGTGCACCCCTCCCTGGGCATTGGCTCTTTATCTGTAAGCTCCAGTGGCTGCTGATTCTCATCAACCCCTGAATGAAGGAATCAAAAATAGAAAAGGAAAGTGTTCTTCCTCTCCATTTCTCAGTGCTCTCTGGGATTCCGGAACTCTGCACTGAGTGGGGGAGGACAGCCCCCTGGGCTGAGACCACATTCACTTTCTCTGTTTTCTCTCAGGCTTGTCCCACTCCTGGGAATGCGCTTGGCCACCATCCCCCTCTCTGTGTACTTGCCTGGTTCCTGTCACCACCATTTCAAAACACTAATGATTTGTAATTGAGATAAACATTCCCCATGCTGACATGATGAAGGGGTGACTCGGGGGTTTGGTAATGGTGCCTCGCTCAGAGGCGTGGACTGGCATGGGCCTCATCTGAGTTTGGATGTGACAATTCTTAGGCAGATGCTGACAGGCTTCACCAGTTGTCCTCGTCTGAAATGGGGAGAATGAAAAGACGTATTTCATAGATGTGCCATGAGGATTCTTATAAAGAACACTTTGATTGAGAGTTCAGGCTTTGGAGGTCTGCTTTGCAGGTCCAGCCCTGTGACATTTTGGCTTTGTGATCTTGCGGAAGCCACCAGATTCTCTAAGCCTTTTTTCCCTTATCTAAAAAATAAAATAAAATAAAATAAAAATAGGGACTTGGAAGTTGTTAGAAGATTAACTGAGTTATTTCAAGTAAAAAGTGCTTAGAGCAGTGCTTCATACCCAGGAAGGGCTCAGTGAGTTGCTCAGTAATGTCTATTTTTGTTATTAGCGCAGTGCATGGAATGTAGTAAGTTTTCAAGGATGTTAATGTATTTTATTCATTAACTTTAAAGATAATGAAAATGGTTTTATTTTATTATTATTATTATTATTTTTCTTTAGATTTTATTTATTTATTCATGGTAGACACAGAGAGAGAGAGGCAGAGACACAGGCAGAGGGAGAAGCAGGCTCCATGCAGGGAGCCTGATGTGGGACTCGATCCCGGATCTCCAGGATCACACGCCGTGCTGAAGACAGCACTAAACCACTGAGCCACCAGGGCTGCCCTGAAAATGGTTTTAAATGGCTGTTTTTCTTGGGGAGAATCTAGTTGGTGGAAATAGAAATGAAAAAGGCATCTTAATTCCTTCCCCTGGCCCCAAAATAGAAAACACAACACAAACTTTTAAGATCCTAAGAAGAAAGAAGTGGTCTCTGAGGTTTTCAGGATAACATTATATTTCTGTATCATCTTCTCCCTCTCACTTCCCACCTGCCTTCACCAGGTAAAGGGTGTGGCCATCCAGCCGGATCCAGCTGGCTCATTTCTATGAATTTGAATCAGCCTGTCAGCTACACTGCCGCTTAGATCTGAGTGCTGAAATTTAGGCCAGGCCATTGACACCCAGATGCTCCTGAGTTCAGATGGAGAGATCTAGGACTTGCAAGCCTTTTAAAACTTCAACCGTGTGACAGAAATAGTGTGAATAGGTTTTCCAGGGTTGTGCACGAGGTTCATTGGCTCTAACGTAATCTTATTATAGAACTTACACATGGAGACTACGTTAAAAGAATATTAGGCTTGTGTCCCCAGCACTTCACATTGAGGGACGTCGGTAGAAATTTCATTGAGTATTCACTGTGTCCAAGGCTGGGGTGGGGGTGGGGGGTTGGTGGCAGACTGAACTGGAGGGAGGGAGGGAAGGAGTTCCCCAGAACAGATAGCAGGAATTCATGTTTATCTGAAAGAAAGTGGAGTCTCTTTATCACTATTCAGATGTGTTTTGAGGGAGCAGGAGGTTGGCTTTTTGGGCTACACTTGGCAGAGGTGACCTTGATCCCACTGTTAGGCCAAGGAATGCATTGGTGTGCACGTGTGCATGGATGTGCCTCCTCAGGAGGTGGTGGCAAACCCTTTCTCTGAAAGCTCCAGAGTGTATCATTTCCAACAAGGTAGTGAGAAATGATCAGGACTACTTCATAGATGTTTATGAAGCCCAACAAGCAATTTTCTCTCTTTGTTCCTTTCAGTGCATAGTTTGACTTTTCCTACTCGTGATATTTGTCATTGTAAAAATGAACAGGAAAACATACGTCAGAAAGTAAACATGATTGCAGAAAGTTATCCTCCAGGATCACAACTTGGACCACTTTGGAGTCAATCCTTCTAAATATCACTCTCTCTGCCCATCTGTTATGGAGTTGACCTGGGCTGGCCAGTGTGGTAACCAGTTGCCAAGCAGCTCTTGAGCAGTTGGAACATGGCTAGTCTGAATTGACATGTGCTGTAAGTGTCAAATCCCCACCAGATTTTGAAAAAAATGGGATTGAAAAATAGATATTGAGTTTAGATGTTGGTTACAGGTTCAAATGATAATATTTAGATATATGGGGTTAAATAAAATGTACAATTAAATGTAATTCCATTTCTGGCTTACCTTATATTTTTTTCTTGAAGATTTTAAGTATTCTCTACACCTGATGTGGGGCTTGAACTTAAACTCGGAAATGCAGAGCTGAGCCACCAAGAGAGCCCCTCACATTATATTTTTATTCTGCAATTGGGTATAGATATACATCACAGTTTTAACAGGATCATGCTTTTTTTCTTTCTTTCTTTTTTTTTTTTTTTTTTTACTTTTGAAAGTTTGGAGCACATATTTTTTTTTTAATTTAAAAATATATTGCCAGTATCTTTCTCTCACGATTAATATATAGCAGCATCATTATTACTTTCTGGTTGTGTATAGATATATCACAATTTATTTAACCAGTCCCACTGTGTTGGATATATAAAGATGTATACAGTAATGCCAGTGAACAAGCTTGTATTTTCAACTTTAAAAGGCTGTCTTTATGAAAAAATAAATAAATAAATAAAAGGCTGTCTGGTTATTTCCTTAGGATAGGGTTTCTCACCTGGAGCATGATGGACATTTTGGGTTGGAAAATTTTTGTTGTGGGCTTGTTGGATGTTTAGGAGTGTCCCTAGCTTCTACACAATAGATGCCGGTAGCACATCCTCCTCAGTCTCATCTCTAGTACAGGAAAACAGAAACCATCCCCAAGACATTGCCATGCGTCCCCTGCAAAATTGTTTTGCTTGAGAGGTACTGACTTAGAGTAGATGATCGGAATGGGACTTGTTGGATGAAAAGCCATGTGTATTTAAAATTTAGAGGGGATCCCTGGGTGGCTCAGCAGTTTGGCACCTGCCTTCGGCCCAGAGTGTGATCCTGGAGTCCCGGAATCAAGTCCTGCATCAGACTCCCTGCATGGAGCCTGCTTCTCCCTCTGCCTGTGTCTTTGCCCCTCTACCTCATGAATAAATAAATAAAATCTTTAAAATTTATATAGATAGGAGCTAGCTTGCTAGCTAGATATTGATATATAGGGACAATTTTGTATATATTTCCAAACTATTTTCTAGAAAAATGGTACCAATTCATGTATGTATTGAGAACAACAAAGATCCTCATTAAATGTGCCCAATAGGCTTAAGAAGCAAGGGTTGGGGGATGCCTGGGGGCTCAGCAGTTGAGTGTCTGCCTTTGGCTCAGGTCGTGATCCCGTGGTTCTGGGATTGAGTTCCTCATGAGACTCCCTGAGGGGAGCCTGCTTCTCCCTCTGCCTCTCTTTCTATGACTCTCATGAATAAATAAATAGAATCTTTTTAAAAAAAGTTATTTTTTAAAAAAGAAGGAAGGGTTGGATATCTGTTATTTTATTTTGAGGGAATTTGTTTGATCCTATTGCTTCCTGAGATCACATCTTTAAGGATTGTGATGGAGGCACTATGGGTATTTTCTTTGGGAGGCCAGGCTGGGTTGGCAAAGAGGTGCAATGGGCCATCTTTACTTTAGCATCTTGTACAGGGCTTCTGGACTCTTAAAAGGAACCACAACAAAAGACAATAGAATATCAGAGAAAAGATCTATTCACAATTTGAGACTTTTCCTATAGTGAGAAAAAAGAATACCAATAAATGATTGTAATGATGGTTAATTATTGCATGTTTGCTCTGTATCAGGCACTGGGCTAAGTGTTGCGATGTGTAATTTCATTTAAACTTCAGAAACACTTTGTTGTTAGGTCAGAACTGCCGGTTTCCCGAAGTGGAGGAAGACAACACCAGTTATTCATCCAGAGTGTCCAGGGTTCCATCTACAGTGTGTAGGGTGGCCAGGATGTGAAGTGGGCTCATGGTTGAGACCTCATGGCAGCTCGCAGACCATTGGGAGCTGAAAAAAGGCTGATCTAATGAGGACTAAGAAATGGAGGTACATGGGACCTTTTCAGAGCCTGCAGTTGAGGGTTTTGCCCTGGTCTGAGATGTCAGGGAAAAGCTTCCAGGAGAAATGATGGTTAAAATGAGATCTGGAGCAGGAGAGAAGGGTGGATGTGCAGTGTGGAAGCCACAGAGGAGGAACAGTGTGTTCCCTGTGCTGGGATGGATTATGATGTGTTGAAGCATGGACTCCTGGAGAAGGTGCCAGGATGAGTATGAGGGGGAGGATGCAGGTTGTGGGTAGAATAGACATAGATTTGGGTCTGTGCTTCCAAACCAGTTGTTTTTGTTTGTTTTTATAGTGAGGGATAGTGTAGGGTTGGAGGAGGGAGAAGCGGACCAGATTTGCATTTGGGGAGGATCACTCTGTGTAGTGTTAGGAATGCCGGGGGCAGTGGGCAGTAGACACAGAAACCCTAATAAGGGGGAGCAGTCATTGATTCTCAATAAATAATGATCACTTTGGCTTCACTTATTTATTGCTGCTTCACAAACTTAGATGGTTAAAACAATAATCATTGGTGCAGGATTCTTCCATTAGGGTAGGGTTTAGCAGGCGTCGTGACCTGGTTCTCTCCTTGGCCTTTCCATCATGATAGGCTTGGGTGTAAGACAGCACTTCCAGTTTCCTAAGGCCTAGGCCTAGGACTAGTCCAGTACCACCTCACTACTTTGTATTTGTCGGAGTATGTCATATGCCTGGCCCGCACTCAAGGGGAGGAGGAAAATATTCCACCTCTCAGTGGATTCCTGCATACAAGAATGGGAGGAATAATTGGTAGATGGCCTTGGAGGCAATCCGTGCAATCCAAGGCACTGAGAATAGAGCACTGCATTATACAGGATAAATTCTTACTCTTCTGACCTTATGAAGGGAGGCTAAATTCATACATAACAGAGTGGCTCCAGAGTGGCTCCAGAGGTGAGTGGCCACTTCAGATGGTTGGATTATCAGGGGAGGTGCCAGTGAAGAGGTAATGTTTAGATTGCCATGAAAAAAAGGAACCAGACACAGGCTAGGGAGCATGCTTGCCGTTTGGGCACATCAGCTCTGGTGCAGGGTCTGCATGTGAGTGAGCCAAAGTGGCTGCATAAAGATTGGAAGTGAAGGAGGGGGTGGAAGACACAGTGAGACAGGTGAACATGGCCAGCTCTTGCGGAAGACCAATCTGGAGAAGACTGATTTGGACTATGATGTTGATGATGGACAGCAAGAGAAGAACTTTAAGAGAGATTGAGGGGTGAATATTAGACAGTTGTCACTGATGGACTGAGGAAATGATAAGATAGAGGGTGTTGTTCAAATTGACGCCTCAATTGCTGATGTGAGCATCTCTTGATGGAAGTTACATTAGCTGAGTCAGTGGAATGATAGGAAAGCCCAGGTGTGGAATAGGACGATAATGAGTTTGGGTTGGACACATTTTGGGTTTTTTAGAATGCAGGCACTTTTTATATGCTACAGACAATGTTTAGGTTCACCTGAAGTTCATAGGTTGAATCCTAACCCCCAGCGTCATGGTATTTGGAGGTGGAGCCTCTGGGAGGGTACTGAGTCCTGAGGGTGGAGCCCTCTTGAATATGACTAATGCTCTTTAAAACAGGCCCCAGATTCTGCAGAAGCACCTGCTTCTGCCATGTGAGGACACAGAATAAGATGATGATGTCTGAGCCAGAAGGTGGGTCCTCACCGGATACCTAATCTACTGGCTCCTTGATCTTGGTCTTCTTAGCCTCCAGAACTGTGAGAAATGAATTTCTGTTTGTAAGCCGCCCTGTCTATGGCATTCCGTTACAGAAGCCCTAATGCACTATGATGATGTATTCGTTTCTTCCCTGTAACCAGACAGCCCAGAAATTCTTAGCACAGCAAAACTGAGCTTATAAGACGGCTTTTTAAACCTCATAGTTACTGAGAAAGACTTAGTCTTACCATGTGCTGTGATACTTTGTTTCAGAGACCATGGAAAGGAAATAACCCTGTAGCTTAGAAAAGAGAAAATTCGAAACCAGCCAAGTGTCCATACTTGGTTGCGAGCCTGCGGAATTTGCTTATACGAATAAATGTGTAATTCATAATGCCGCAGTTTGATTTCTTTTTAATCATTGGCTTTTTTGTGTTTGCTGATTTTTCAGGCTTTTTAATTTGTGCTGTGTCTACCCATCATTTGTGCAAATTAGCAGGGTTTAACTATAAATGAAAATGTCAAAGTTATTACATTATTTAAAATTAAAGAATAATTAGATGGGAGGGAAACAGGCTGAAAGAATGCTCCAGGATATGTTGAAGGTGGGAAGGGACAGGAAAAACATGCAGAAAGGATAAACGTTAGAGAATGGGGAACCATTCCAACTTCCAGAAAAATGCGTGTGTGATTACCATACCACTTGTAACTAACTCTGAAGATGTGTGACGTACCCAGAAGCCTCAGGTGTGCCATTGGATGTAGACATGTAAGATTTTCTAATAGGACTATGAATTGTATTAATTTTACAGAGGGTGTTGTGGGAGGATATTTGACCAGGCTGTTGGGATCAGCTATGGTGGATATCAGCTGATAATCCAGAATTGTGCCTCTCTTTGTGTTGTTTCCAGTGTCCATCAAGGGCACCTGGTCATTTGATCTTATCAGAAAGATGCCAGTAAAAGGGAAGCCCAAGTACAGGGAATGTAAGAAGGTAGTGGGGATTTATGTTCCCGGCTGGCAAGATTGTTGACTCTTAGTTCTTCACAAATGCAGCAGCAAAATACAACAACTCTTGTTTCTAAGGATTTATAGTCACTCAGCCAAAAAAAGGCCAGTGTATTAGGGATCTAACTTGTAGCAGTGCTTGTGGGGGCAAAAGCAATGAAATTCCCTAAATGTTTGCCGGAAGGGAATGGTGCAATTATGCTTTATCCCTAGGGTGGGAGTGGGACACACAAGGGGACACTGCTACACAGCAATTAAAGAAGAGTGTAGAGACCCATAGGTGCTGACGCAGAAATCTCTCCCAGATGACTTAAGTGACCAAGTGAGTCATTATGCTCTAAGTTGAAGGGGGAAAAAAGAATTATACATCTATCTACAAAGCATGTATGATCGCATATATGTAGAATATTTTTGGAAGATAGAGACAAGACACTGGTGACAAATGGTCCACCTTTGGAAGGGAAAACTGGTGGCTAGGGGTCTGTAGTTTAATGCCTCTTTGAGCACACCTGTTCTGGGATGCCAAAGAGTGAAGTGTTTTACCTAAAGGGCCGCAAGCCCTGCTGGAAAAGATCAGATAACTGGATTTTGATGATCTCTCTTTTAAATCCTTGCTTTTAGTACATGTGAGAATCAGGTGAGATTGCCGATTGATCTCAAAACCCAGTGATAACCAACAGTTGATTGAGCCCTGATCAATCACATCCTCACTCCGGAATCTGTAGGGCTTGCCTCCTGTGTAATACTAATTTATTTGATCTACTTTGATTTTCTGTATATCATCTAGAACAATTTTTTTAGTTGCATGTCATTGAGATTCCACCCATATGGACTTAAAGAAAAAGAGACTGTATTTGATCGATTATGTAACTGAATCAGTCAGGTCTAAGCCTGGCTAGACCCATCTAAGCCCTGAAGACCCCGTCTCTACCTTTCTCCCCTCTATTTTATGCTGTGCTGACCCCATTTCTAGTGGGACTCTCTTCTGGGTGGTCAGTAGCCCCAGCAGTTCCATCCTTGCAACTTCTCAGCTTCAAGGGCAGCAGGGAAGGTCTCGTTTTGTGTTCAGCCCCCTTCCAGCATTTGTTCTCAGGTTTGCCTGTGTCGCATGCTTCTTGGGGGACCCGGAGGGCCAGCTGTCACTTTCTTCTTCTTTCTCTTTCTGTCACTTTCTCACTTTCTTTCTTCTGTGTTTCGTTCACAAAGCAATTAAATCCAACAAGCCTCAAAATGTCTATATTCTGGGTTTTCTAGGAATCATCAAGATAAATAAAACATTTCTGTAGATCTTGGGGAGCTCCTGGCATGGTAGAGAAGATGTGGAAGCTAATATGGAAATCAGTTTTAGTGTGAAATTCTAGATTCTCAGGAATTCTAGGGAGGACTCTCCTCTACCAGGAGAGAAATGACACCAGAGATATGGCTTTTGTGAGCTGTACATCTACTTCATGCAGACAATGCAGAGGAATAAGGTAGAGGCATTTGATGATGCAAAGAGCATGAGCAGACAATTTTAATTTTCATCAAGCTCTGTTTATCGAGGCTTCAGAATGGCCCATGCACCATCTTCTCCTTGGGTAGCCACTGACCGTATCCACTCAGTTCTCAGGATGTAAGTGCATTTTATCTCCTTGCACTATTGGCAGAGGCATTTATTTCTTTGTATTGTTATTTACTTCTCTCCCTTCCTCGCTCCTTTTTTGGCCCATTGTCTCGGCTGTACAATTAGTGCCCTATTATCATGCTGTAGTCCCCCCATCAGCAGAGGGGTTGTGCTCCAAGGACACACTTTGTCATCAGAAACTTTGTTCCAGCTACTGAAATAATGGAAGCAGCCTAAGGCTGCATTCAAGGAAGACTGAAGAGGGGCAGGTACAGCATGAAAATATCAACTTTTGTACTGGAAAACACAATAGAGTAGTCTTCAACCTGACAAAGACAGGAGGTTAGGGAGGAAAGCGGCTTGATTTATGGCTATGGTGGTAAGAAGGAGGGAGGGCATGTATTTAAAGTTGGACTCACAGTTGGTTACAATGGTATTAGGGTCAGGTGACACTGCTTCCTCACATAGGCTAGACGTGTTGGAAGGTAGGACAGAGGCGAGTGGAAAGCAGATCATTATTTGTTTGTCTGACTTGTCTCTTCCCAGCACCTTGTGGCAGGTAATTCTTGAAATCTGAGCTTGAGTACTTGGTCCATTTCTGCATCTAAGGGGCATCTAAGGGGCTCTTATCCTTCTCATATACCTGAATCAGGCCATTCTCAGGTGAGCCATGGGGGCCACAAGACCAGGACTGCTCCTGCAACCGACCACCTCTGCTCATTGTACAACACAAGAGATTGACTATGAGGCAGGGAGGGGACTTGCCTCCTGTAGGTGTGAGGGCTCTCATTAATTCTCATTTTCATTTAAAGAGAAGGGAGGGACTGCTCTGGGTGCAGAGTGATTTCCTTACTGCAGATGGAGCTGCATCCAGCAAACCAAGGAAGACTGTGGCTGCAGGACCGTTGTCTCCACATCTGGAAATTAGATAGAACAGAGTTCTTCCTTAGCAGTTCTGGAAGATGTTACCTTTCGAAGGGTATCAGCAAGAAGTGCCCTCCAGTGATTCTCAGCTCTAGTACCAAAGTGCCCCTTTAACAAAGGGCAGAGCTTTTCATCCCAACTAGGTATCAGAGGCTGACCATATAGATGTCTTTTCTTTGACATAACATTTTGGTGGAGCTCACTGACATGCAAGGTTGTCAGTCAACGAGAATGGAGGACAGCGCGGGCCGGGAGGATTCTCTTATTGAAGAGAACAGGCCCCAGAGACCTGTGTGCGAAGACTAGAGAAGGGTGGTGGGGGTAAGTGTGGGACACAGCATGGAAGCTTCCAGGTCTTCTTTACTGAGTTTAAGGTCAGCTTCTGTTACTTGCCCCACCCCTAACTTATAGTGACACTCCTGGGGGCAAGGACCATATTGGTTTTGCTCATGGCTGTGTAGGACATTTCAGCTGACCTATTCATGATGCTGAGCATACTGTCCAGAGCAAATTACACATATTATTTTTCATTTTCATTTTCATTGTTACATAAATTTCCTCCAGTGTTGTTGTATTTATCAAGGTTTTACTCTTTACTGTCTGGGAATTGAAGACTGTGTGTATATGTACACATGTGCACATGCACACATACATACACACAAACCCCAGTATTGTGTGTGTATAGAATGTTGATAGATATAATATTGCCTTCTTCAGGGGTTATTTTTTGGGTGTATGCCTTATCTTAAAGTCACTCTAAAATCCCAATGGGTAGAGAAACCTGCCTTCTAAGAATCTTTTGATTCCTGATTTGGAATATATAATAGGTGCTTTATAATTGATTATTTCCCCAGAGAAACTCTTAAGCTTTCTTGAGTACAAGAATGTCTTATAGTTATTAATCTCCCCTGCTGGTGTTCTACACATAGTAGGTCTTGTCTTAATGGTAGAGCATTTGGAACAGCAGTGTTAACAATTCAGATGCCCTGTAAAATGTTGTTCCTATGACAATGCATGGTTTTGGACTTAAGCCCAGAGAAAGCATATTAATGAATATGAGTTTCTATCTGTAAGGTTTTTCCTCTTTGTCTCCTCTCTTATTTTTTGGTACATGAGCAGGCTCTGTCTCTCTGTGGGGAAGCAGCAGACAGCTTCAGTGAGTACAAATGTTATATCCACATGTGGAACATAGCCCCAGAGATAATCATATGTACCAGTGATCCGTCAGTAGATTCTATTACGCATGTGATTCTTTTATCAAAGGAATTAAGTTTTCTTGATATGTTAGAAAATAGTACTTTTTTTTTGGCCAACTCTGGAATGGATGAATAGATATTTTGGCTATTTGTCTAGACTGGTCCCTTTGGATTACTTTTCTTCCTGAATTTTGGTAATTCTCAAGTACATTTTCTCTTAAATTGTGTTTTCAAGTGATCACACTATATTGGTTGACAGTATTTCTTTCTTTAAAAAAAAGTGAAATATATTCTCATTCTTTTTTTTAAAGAAAATTTTAAGTCTTTATGCAGCACTCATTAATATTTTTTCTTTCTCTCTCTTGCATTTGTATCTGCCTAGCAAAGATCCTGAGATGCATTTCTGTTGGAACAAAGTATTCTTTAAATAGATGGGTGCAGTAGAATTACTACTTCATGTCTTGCACTTGGGAGGGTATCACTTGCCTAATGGCATAATAATTGATTTTTTTCTTACCCCTTGTCATTTTAGAATTACACTTTATAAACCCCCAGAAAGAGTTGAAAATGAAACATGACAATCCAGGGAAATTTACTGGCTATTTCACCAATGCACTTAGCCCCACTTGATAACTTTTTGGGGGCCCTGATCTGGGATTGTGTACTCTATGGGAAAGCCAAGATCGACCCAGTTACAACACATTGGGCCCCCCTAAGACCAGGTTACAAGGTAAAATTCTCATCCCTCTTAGTTGTTAAGATGAAATTTCCATTCATTGAAAGCATAAATCCTTTGCATAATATTTTTACGCTTGTTTTCCTCCTGTGCGTAAACCTTATTTGGTGCCTTGTGTCTTCTGTGGTGGGATTGACTTCTCAGGGCAGATGAGAATTTTGGAGATAATTACTCTCCTCCTCCATTCCTGTGGCTATAACAACTGCCAAGTCCCAGTGCCACTTTGATAAAAAAAAAAAAAAAAAAAAAAAAAAAAATTCAGAGCTGTTCGGCTGTATTGCCTCGGTCTGCCTTGTCTTAGAGGCACATCATTTTTGCACATCAGTATTAACAATTCAAACACCCTGAAATGCTAATAGCACTAGTAAGCTTTTAATTCCATGGAATTTATTGCTTGCTGTATTTCCATGAATTTATAACGCTTTGATTCTTAAGAGCCCCATTTAATCAGTTTTGCCTGGCACGGAACATAATAAACAACTTGCCGGTGAAAAAGTGCCACTTGGGGGAGGCTGCTAACAAGGAAGTTAAATGCTTCTGCCACTAGCAGTTTCTTCGCTGTATTTTTCATGAGCTGTAATGTACTTTGCTGGCTTCAGAACGGTGGTTAAACACAGGGACAAACTGAGCCCCACTCCAGCCCTCCGCAGCTCAGACTTTGCTGGAAGTCTTTGCAAAAAAGCACAGAAGAAATCAACGCGTTTAGCCTTATTTTTTTCCTCCTCTAGCTTAATGGCTTCTACTACTTTTTCATTATCTTTACCTTAATCTTGTAGCATATGATTTATGGACTGGAATGGTGAGTGATATCAGTGGGCAAAAACAATCATTAGAGGCTGTTAAGGAACATTTATTGTTTATTTGGCTGCCTGTCTATAAAAGTACACATGATGGCCCTAATAGCAAAATATCAAATTATCAAGTGCTTTAAAGCAGAAAATGTCATTTGTTTCTCAAAACTGCACCAACTTTATATAATTGCCCTTTTAATTATCCCTAGTGGCCCATGAAATTTGCAAAATAGAGCATCAAAGCTTTGATTTACTTACATGTTGCACTTTGGCGGGATTCTTAATGAATATTGTTTAGTACTAACGCTGTGTTGAAATTTGTAAATGTTTATAGCGAGGGGCTTAAAAGCAGGGGGAGTCTAGTAATAAAAGGGAATCAACCCGGTTCCTCAGGATGGAACAATATGGCCACATTCTCAGACCTCACATTTTAAAAAACCCTTTTTGTATGGAATCTTATTTTTAGTGTAGGTCTTCATGAATGCACATTAAGTTTAGTTTTGTGGTTCCTTTTATTCTGTGTAATTAAGTGATCTTATCATGGTTTTCCTAGAGCCTTTGCAGGGTGATGTTTGTTTCCTGGCACTTTTGGGTTGGGGTCAGCTGCTGCTTCAGAAATCACAGTCTACAGGATTACATGCCCAGCTGGATCTCGAAAAGCTAGCATTTTGGAGAGGATTTCTGCAGGGGAAGGCCTGCGGGCTGGGTAGCCTCCCTGGAGCCCACTTTGAGTTTGAGGCCCCCCGGGTCTATTCTGTGTCACCTTCCTGGAGATGTATGTGCACAGTCATGTGCCACTGAGCGAAACCAAAAGCCATTCGAAGTCGCTGTGCGCTCGGGCGGGGTCTGCATGGATAGTACCACAGCAGAGTGACTTCTCGTCTCTCTGGACTCAGGTGCCTTTCCAGATTCTTGTCTTCACTCTGCAGAGATGAAGCATGGTGCTGCATCTCGGGTAATAAGAGAAGTAGTGATACAGAACGGTGATAGGGAGACCCTGGGATTTGATTGCAGCCTGGTCCGCTGGGCACAGGAAGCTCTACTGGTTCTCATTGATAGAGATATTAAATAATCCTGGTGGGAAGGTGGACACCTGTGGAACATCACTTGTTAGGCGGCCCCAGGTTGACAGCACACCAGCGATAGCTGCCCAGTGGGTGTGGCCTGCCTCCTCGCATCTTCGTTGCCCGCTGATGAGATGTCACAAGGGACAGAATCAGGAGACTAACAGGAGTCTACAAGATTACATCTCTTATTTTCCCTTTATCTACCTGACTTGTCACTCGGTCGGAGGGGCCCGACGGCGTGTCTCCAGAAAGCCCATGTTAGTAGTTGCCGCGTAACTTGCGCTTCTCACACTGGTGGCAGGAAGATTGCTTCCTCTCAGTATCTCCCGCCGTGGGGAAGGGAAGAAGATCTGCTTTAATTCCTCTGCTCCTCATTTTGTGAGGGGTGCTTCGTTACCCTCTCCACCATTCCCCGGTCCTCTGGGGCTTTCCTGCCCCCGGGAATCTCGGAAATCACATCTGTCACTTCTCAAACACCTTGGGAGACTTAGTCTCACATCCTTGTGATACGACCATATCTGACTTGTACGGTTATTTTCTGCCTCCTTCATCTAACTGATGGCGATTTTGAAGCTGAAATCACTTCAAAATTATTAACTTGGGCAGCCCGGGTGGCTCAGTGGTTTAGTGCTGCCTTCAGCCCAGGGCATGATCTTGGAGTCCCACGACTGAGTCCCACATCAGGCTCCATGTGTGGAGCCTGCTTCTCCCTCTGCCTGTGTCTCTGCCTCTCTCTCTGCATCTCTCTGTGTCTGTCATGGATAAATAAATAAAAAAATCTTTTAAAAAATATTAACTGGCAAGCCTTTTTCAAGCAGTCTGTTAGCTCTCCCTACCAGGAAGGGTAATATTTGCCTGGTGCAACGTGTTTGGTCTTAGACAGGTGCATTCTCCACCCTTATGTTGTCTCTTGCAAATTGTAGCTCAGTTTCTGCTTTCAGCTCCACAACTTTATCCTTCCTTCTGCAACAGCTGTTATTTTCGGGGGTTCACATCAGCAAAATGAATTCCACCCGTCTGACATTTCCATTTACATGGCAGATTGGTGCTCAGTCTGCCACCTCTTGGCCCTCTTGGCACACCTCTTCTCTCTTTCCCTGACCTTGCTTTGAGAGCATATAGATGTTGGTCTTGTCTGTTTGATATTCCTTTGGGATTCTCTTCCACGTGGACCTACTGTAACTTCTATAAACTTTCCCAATATTGTCTTTCTTGTGTACATTTGTGAAAGGGGAAGGGCTCTTAGAGGCCAAGAGAGACCTGAGCTGCTTCTAATATTACTTCAGGGCTCATAATGTTCTAATGTGTAATATAAACAGAAAACAGAGTAAGGAAATTTGTTGTAGCATCTTCTCAACAATTACCTTAAACACATTAATGCCCCCCTTCCCCCCCCCCACATAATGCACTGTAACAGTGAGACTTCCATGATTTATCCAAAATACTGCTTGTGATGTGTTTAGGTGATGTGATCCATTAACAGAGCTAAAGGTTAAAGTTCTAAGATGAAAAATTACATGCAGTCCTGTCACCATATGTCTGTGCCCAGAGGTTAAATCTGATTTGGGGAGAGCATAGAAAGTCTCAATTTGTGATGCTTTGTGGATGTGAAGTCATGACCTTGGTGACTTTCTTAGCTTCCTCCAATGATTGCACATTTCTAGGCACCTTAAACTTTCTTTCTGCCTCCCTTGCTTACTCTTCGGGCTCTGCATCTGTCCTTACTACCTTAATGAATTCTTTCCTGTTCTAAGAATTGAACCCACCACTCGGTGGGCTTCAGAGCCAGCGCTGTCCCCTGCTTTGTGCCTCGTTGTTTCAGATGGTTCCCCAGGTCATTCCAACTACATAACTTCTTACACTCTGGAGCCTGGGTCTCAGCTTTGGGTGCTCTCATCTGTCCCCTGAGCTGTGAAATGAGCTCCTATCTTTCGACAGCCGAAAGGCGACCTTCACTCTCCCTCCTGCTCCCCTCCCCCCGTGATTCAGATGAGGTTTATCTTCATGTGTTTGTCACTTTGTTCTCAGTCTCCTTCATACTCTATGCATTCTTTTGGAGTTGGTCCAGCTGTTCATGTGCTCGTGTATGCCACTGGAAAACGTCATTGAGTCACTAACAAGCTCCTGGGTTACTGCAATGGTAGCCAGCCGAGGGAACCTGAGTCTGCTCCTTTTCTGAAGTGTTCTGCATTTTCTCTTCTATGCCTCCTTGAGAGAGAGACAGACAGACATAGACAGATACATATTTGTCCAGTCACCTAGTTGTTTAGATATCTGCTCACATGGGACTGTTTCTTCCTGGGGCAAAACCTTCTACTTGGCTTCTAGGGGCTGGACATGAGCTAATGGTTGAGTGACTATTAGCACCTGGTACTGTCCATCTGGTCGTGGATTTGCCTTAGGGCTTACTACCAAAAGATTTCTGGAACTCAGAGTCATTCTTGTGTTCAGTTCTTGTGTCTTCTTTGATAACAGGGAGACAAAATGATCCCCTCCTTTTTCTTTCATGTACCCTGTGCTTTGTCTCCCAACCGATTTCTCACTGGGGCAATCGTGGCAGGTATATAGAACAGTGCTGACACAGTTCTCAGCACATTGGGCTGATGGTATTGCTTTGAGCTAGATTATGGTGGTGGTGGTTGTGAAAACAGAGATAAGTACTTTAGCAACTTCTTGAGAGAGAAAAGGAGTCGGAATTTTTGTTTTCTTATTCTCTGTGTCCTTGCTCGCAACTTCCAGGGTTCCTGGAGTTAGAGCTGGTACATCACAGAGTAGAGACAATCTTGCCCTGAAGCTTAGGGAGGGAGCTTCTAATGTGTAGGTGGTGAGGAGGGCAGTCTCTATCTAGAATCAGGTCAGGTGGATGTTGCATCCCAGCTCACTAGCCTGCTTGCTGTGTGATCTTGCCCACAGCTCTCTGAGCCTCTCTTTCCTCAGCTGTAAAGTAGGGGAAATTGTACTAAGTTTAAAGAAGTTGCTCCAAAAACTACATGCAGTAATACATATAGAAGCAATAGAGCAGAGCTTGGTAAATAGTGAGCGCTCAGATGGTACGGTTACTTTTCGTATTGTTCAATGTACCTAGTAAAGATCTATTATCAGTTGCATAGTCCTCTATATCCAGCTATATTACGGTGGGATAGCTATTAAATGGACACTTTTGTGCTTGGAAATCTAGAGTAGAAGGCTCATGGTGAGAACAGCAAAGAGCTCCTTGTCCCTCAAAGACTGTGTTCAGCAAACTAGTGGAAAATCGGGGACAGGTGAGAAAGCAGTTCGAGAATCCAGTCGGATCCCTTCTAAATGGCAAAGTTTTCAAATGTACTGGGACTTAAGGATTGAACTAATTTCCCTAAAAGGCCATTCATGGCTTTCTGTTCCTGATGTCAAGATTTTATGGATCTTACATTTCTTATCCTCATTTGTCTACATTCTGGAATTTCAAATTTTATACAGATTTTATTTGTTGGCAGTTTACCATCAATGCTCCATGGGTTTTTGAGTTGATGTGTCATGGAAAACATCACTTTTGTTTAGCTTTCCTGTCAGTACAATGCCCTCTTCTCTCTAGAAGTCGCTCCAGGGCAGGTCTCCAGGACTCTTTGGTGTCCATGATAAGGTGGTAGGCACAAGTGACTTGATCTTGGGGAGACCAATGCAGAAATTACCTTGAGGATTAGATTATCCTCTGGGTATAGATAGATACCCATATGTGTTTTCCCCCTCAAAACATTGTTTGGAAGTAGCATTCATAATCACATAGAAGAGTTAAAGTAACTGAATGAGATTGTTTTAGACAAATAGCTTCCAAAGTCTGAGTTTTCTTTGAGTGTGTTCAAGCTGATTATTAAACAGTTGTGCAATGGAGCTTTGAAAATGAACTAAATTTCCACCAAGGATTAGCTTATGGATGGCCAGCAGCTGGGTAGATGGGGCAGGTTTATGTAGAAACAGGTAACTATCACTTTTTCAGAGATGATTTTTCTCTTTTCAATTAGGTTAGGCTCCCTGATTGTTTATATTAGCATGCCTATATTTTTCCCTAGCACTTAAAATTACAGATTTTTTTCTGAAGCTCATCTTTAAGCATATGGCGGTCTACAAAGATTACAGGTTGTTGAAGGGTCAGAAACATATTCACGTCTTTAGATCTAGCATATCACAAAGGATCTGGGACATAGTAGGACTTGATAGACATATGTATTGAAGATTGATTGAGTAGGTAGAGCAAACATTTTTATTTTTCACTTACTGGGAATTTTCTGTGACTGGCTGTGTTTCAGTTAGGATTGCATTTGGGTGTGCTGAGCAGAAACCTGACTACAGCAACTTAGTGCAGAGGTTGAAAAGAGCCTTTTGGGCTTTTGCAGGCTGTACAGTCTCTATCATTAAGGACTCAACTCTGCTCTGGTAGCGTGAGAGCAGACATAAACAATGCTTAAATCAATAGGCACGGCTATGTTGCAATAAAACTTTATGCACATAGCCTCCAAGTTTGGCCTGGGGATCACAGTTTGCATCATCTGCTTTAATCAAATGGGGATGCAGGGTAATTCTGTTTGACCAAATCAGAAGTCTAGGAGTAGGCCTTCCAGGGCTAATGCCCCTGCTCAAGGCAGTCCTCCAAGACTGAGCTCCTTAACTGTTTGTCAGTCTACCATCTTTACCATTTGACTTTTGTTCTCATGGTCACACAATGGCCCCTGTACCTTGAGATATCAAAAGTGTGTTTCTAGGCTCAGGAAGGAGGTGAAAGAGCAGAGGACAAAGAAGTGGCTTCTCTTCAGATTTTGCTTCTTGTTAAAATGGAATGTATCTTCCTGGATTTGCCCTCCCACTTTAGAAGGAATGCTCTACCTTTGGGGGTGTCTAGCTCATTGGCCAGGACTGTGTTTTAGGGCTAATCTCAGGGATAAGAGAGTGTGAAATTGCAAATATGTTAATTGAGCACACTGGGGCCCAAACAAAACTGGGACTCTGGAGTTGAGGAAGGTACCTAGAGATTACATAAACAACTAGCAGAGTCTACTGTGCTGAGGGTTTGAAACTGTCTTCCAACCCCCCATCCCCCAACTGTACTTCCCTTCCTCTCCAACTACTTGGTGTTCATGGTGAGTTATGTTATCTATTAAGCATCAGAAGCACTGCTTAAGCATCCACTGGGTGTGTTCAGATATCAGCTCTTCTACTATAGTCCCTATCACTTTGGCCTCAGTTGTCTTGACTTTTTTTTTTTTTTTTTTAAGATTTTATTTATTTATTCATGAGGGACAGACAGAGGCACAGGCAGAGGGAGGAACAGGCTCCATGCACGGAGCCCGACATGGGATTCGATCCTGGGACCCCAAGATAAATGGGGAACAAGAATAATACCTACTCTGGAATTGAGAGGGGTCAGTTTGAGAAGGTGGAGGAAGCCTTTAGCCCTGTGCCAGCATGTGGTAAACGCTCAGTGAGTAGTGTGTGCCACTGTTATCGCTACTGTAAATGTACAGATTATGTTTTTATTCCTTGCTCTTTCCATCAGAGCTGTATTTATATATATTAAAAAAAAAAAACGCAGGAGAAAAAAAATGGAGGAGAAGTGAATGTAAGCTTCCCAACTAATAAAAATGTGAGGGTAGGATTAGTGGGGGTGGAGGGGGTGGTTCTCGTAGCCATAGTCAGTCCAGAGGATTGTGAGCTTTTGAGAACAGGCCACACAGCCTAATTGGACAGCAAAGTTTGGGATAAACAATAGAACAATAAAATCCCAGTTTCCTAACTATGGTTACACCCTCCCAGCAGCTATTGAAATTCCCAGCTTTCATGGGATTGCATAGACTATGTTTTGTTGTTTTATTTTAGGTTTTAAACATATTTAAATCCCTCTGGGCTGGCATTCCACGAATGGACGGGAAGTCTGGCTCTGTCAAAGGCTGAGTTCCTTCTGTGCTGTGTACATGGCAGAAAACTCCTTGCTTTATGTCCCTGTTCCTTGACCTGCTCTAACCATTGCTGCTGGTGTGAAGAGGAGAGGGTCAGGGAACACTGACCCTCAGAGCTCCTTGCTGGGATAGTCCTGATTCTTTTGGGGATTTCCGTAACTCTTCCAGCCACTGTGTGAGAGGCCCTTTCTCCTGTGCTTTGAGCATGCTTTACATTTGCTTTACAAGGGCTGGCCATTCTGCGGATGGAGTCCTGAGGCCACCCAAAGAATCAGGCCTGTGGCTCATTAACAGAGCACCTTTGCAGTGGCTCAAGATTTATTAGGTCACCTCACAAAAGCGAGAACCTTACTGAGAGAAACCTTGGAAGGTTTATTTCTAAAACCAGTCACAATACTAGAGTAACCACCTAAGTGTCATTTTTAAAAAGCAAAAGCCAAGCCTCAAATTAGCAGAGCCCCAGCGGAAATCTCTTCTCCAAATCCATTACGCAGGAGATGAGCTGGGTAAATACCCAGGACTCTCCCATTTAGACTCTGACCCTCACTCAGCAAGGGGAGTGATTTGTTTCCCACGTTGGTTCCATGCCCACCTTTTTGCGAACCTTTTAATTTAAAAGAGACAGTGATTAATGATGCTTTTGATCCGCTGACTTTTTTTCTCTTTTAAAGGGCAGCCTCTTTCTTTTCTACATAAATTTGATGTTAGAAGTAAACCACGAGTATAAAAATTATATTGCTTATTTATTTCTGGGTGTGTTGGTCATATACTGACCCTCTCTCCCCCGCCCTAAAACTTTGATACTCGTGGTGCAGGCTGGGTTCATATCTCTTTTGTAGTCGTAGAATTCAGTGTCTGGTGTGCAGTAGGGATTTGACAAATATTTATTGAGTGAACTAAACAGAAGAATGAATTAATGGGTGGTGCTTAATAATCAGGACTTATATAGAGGGCAGTTCCACAAGTATATTTCCAGATAGCTGATGTGCCTTCTCATAGAGAAATGATGAATAATCTACATGCTGTGCTATTGGGCTTTGTTTTGAATTTGGGATGATCCAAATTAAGGTAGTTCATGATGGAAAATCTTCTGCCTAAGTCCCCTTGGTGTTAACATTGGTGTCCCTTGCCTGAGCAGGAGATAAAGTCATTTTGAAGTCTGTGAGTATTTTTACAGTCATCCGAGACTACCTCCTAGCAACACCGCTTTAGTCTACAGAGCTTGATAACCTGGCTCGCTATTCTGTGCTGCTTTTATTGTGGAGATGTAGATGTGGGTAACTAAGGGGAAAAAATATCTTGTTAATCATAGCATTACATTGGATTTTAACAAATGTAAGTTGTTAGAACACTTGGATCTAGCTTTTTCAGAAATAAGAGTCTTTTTCTCTGGGCTTTCCCATTCTGCTCAGTTTTATGTTTTCCTACGTAAGTATGCGAAAGTACAAGAATTGGTCTTATTTTCAGATTGCAAAACTGGAAACTTAAGTTTAAAGAAAACTAAGATTTTAAAAATAATGTGTTTTTATATTGTGTTGAGAACTTACTGATAAGTTATAAGAGGTGACATTATTTATATAGACTTCTTAAATATGGAATACAGTCTACAACTTAATGTGCTATAAGGTAGTTACTTTGACTACAAGGGCAGCTTTGCAACGGACCTATACTCCTGTAAAAGGTATAAATGATAGGTTGTATACTCTTCTACCTTCTTTCTTATCTTAAACTGTATTACCAGGGGCTCTCTCTGTTTCACCTGAATGTGCCTAGGGAACTCCTAGTTCGCTTAAGAGAACACCTGAAAGAAGGAAATGCAATTAATGGTTTAATATATTCCAAACTTTATTAGCAATTTGTGCTTAGGAGCAAGGCAGGTGGCATATGGTGGGAAGCTCATGGGCCTGAGAGTTGATGTACCTAAAATCTGATGTATGTTTTGCCCCTACCTTCTGAACCCCTTCTGTTGTTTAATAAATAGGAAGGTGGAAGCTTCTTGCACTGGATCCTCTTAAAGAGTCCTTTACTACCTCTGGCCACCTGAAAATGGGAACGATGCCATACTTGCCCACTTCACTCCTTCTCTATGATGCACGCTTGCGCTGAGAGAGACAGATTTCATTTTAAATTTAGTGTGACCCAAAGAAGCTACTTGGTGTCAGTTGCCTATGTTAAGGCACCTTCTGGCTTATATTTCCAACATGGAGATAAAGGATACTGGCTGAATTGTACATTTGGATTTTCAGTAATTTTTTTTTTCATCCTTTGTAACCACACATGCAGGTCACAACCAAACCTCGTGTCATCTTTTCATTATGTTTGCCTTGCATTTGTGCTTTTAAACTGTCCTTGGAATTTCAGTCTTACGAAGACAACCAAATTGTGGGTTAAAAAATTAGCTAAATAAATGAGTTAACATTGCATACTGTACTTAAGAACGTGCAAATGCTCACCAGATTCAACCAAAAGTGTAAAACACAAACATGTAGAGTAGTGGCAGAAATGAACTATTGCAGAAATTCCTTGATGAAACATGACCAAAAAGGTCCTCTGTTTAAAACAGCAACAATAACAGAAAGCATGGTGTGCCGATTCCTTCTCTGCCTCCCTTCCCTTTTCCCTAAATCTTTGCAAATGGCCCTCATTCTCTGCTGCCCCTTCCTCACCTTGTCCTTCACCTCCCCTGGCATCTGGTGTTATTGCCCTTATTGCCCACGCCCACCCCCCAAAAAGTTGCTTACCTCTGAGGTGATCTGGGCTCCCTTTTCCTGAGGGATGTGGACATAACTCACTGGCTGCGTCCACACAGGGAAACACTCCCCAAGAGGCATCTGTTGGTTAATGTGTAGTTCGCAGTGATTGACGCCATCTTGAATTGACCTTTTATTAATTTGTAGGCATTTTTGTTGCATCTCAAACCTCTGTTAGTTTTTCTTCTTAACATCCTTCACTACAAACCTCCTAGTTTTTCTGAAGGAAATTCGCAGCTAAAAAAAAAAAAAAAAAGGAAATTCGCAGCTGACTGGAGTCAGCCCCATACCTGATGCCATGGGGCTCACTTTTCTTCCAATGTTAAGCATCATAAACCTGGGATCTCAGTCATCTGGACCCCAGGACTCAGTCTTCACCATCCTTAGTAGATAAGAGAAAAACAATAGGAATAATAGCCAGTGACATTTATGGAGCATTTAGTAGGTGCCGGGAGGCATTCTGAATCCTTTGTGTAGATCTTCTTTTAGTCTTCTAACGACCTTATGGAGATATACTGCTATTGACTCCATTTTATAGGTAGTAAAATTAAGACACAAAGAGGTGATGAAGTCACCTCTGTAAGGTCATGCAGTGTGTTTGGCTTGAAACCTGGGATATTTTTGCTTCTGATGGAAGGCTTTGAAAGAAATGCTCACTCCCTCATAGGCAGCTCATTCCATTCCCAGGTCTGTGGACAGAAAGTTCTCCCTGTGGTCATAATCCACTTTGTGGATAGTATGATTGATAGTTCTGGACACAGAAACATTTTAGTTAAAAAAAAAAATTAGTTCCCACCCTTAAAGCCTACTTAGAGCTTTCCTGTCTTCTTCATTCCCCTCCCCATCCTTCGAAGCGCCAAGCCCTGTTTATTTCACCTCTGAAGTCTCCCTTCTATTTTCTGTTATCATTGCCATCCCAACTGTAGAATTGAGAACACTTGGCTCCTTAGCATGGCCTTCAAGGCTCTTTCTACCTTAGCCTCATGTTGTCTGCCTTTTGTTCTTCTAGCCCAGCCTTCCACAGAATAACCGGGTGTCTCTTGTGGGCCTTGGCCCTCCTCTAGAAGTTAAAGATGATCACAAGAATGACAGATTCCAACTTGGTGCCTGGCTTGGTGGAGGTTGCATCAGACTGCTTATTCTACTCGTTGTTTTTGCCCTACCCTTGAACTTGTGCAGCTCATGTTATTGCTTCCTTCAAGTTTGGATGCCAACCTTCCTCTTTTTTTTTTTTTCCTTCCTCCCTTACCTATTAACGTCCTACTCATCCTTTAAGGCTTGGCTCAGATATCACCTCTATGGAGCCTTTCAACTTAACCCAGCCTGTGTGACTCACTCCTTTGTCTGGACTCCCACAAGTGTATGTTTGTATTTCATTATAACCTTTGTTCAGGTCTGCTCTGTATTTTAGTGTGTTCTGTTCAGATTTGAAAGCTGCACTCTTGCCTAAAGGTAAGAACCTAGGTAACTTATTTTTGTATGCCCCAGAGCATACTAGGTAGATAGGTGCTCCACGGATGTTATGAAGCATAGTAATAATACCATTTTGTTGAGGGCCTGCTGTGCATCAGGACAGCTAGGTCTTGCCTGTTTATTATCACATTTGCTCCTGCCAACTAGCTTATGAGTTATAGGTGTGATTACTATCCATTTTACAGATGAGAAAACTGAAGTGCAGAAAGATTATAAAACTTACTCCAAGTCAGCTGCTAAAAGGAAGGACCAACATGTTCACTCAGGGCTGCCTGATTGTGAAGTCCTTGTGATTGTCACCATGGTACCTAAGGAATATGTCCTAATGGTTGCTACGGTTCCCAGACATCCAGGTTAAAAATCTACATCCCTTCAGGAAATGCTCATGGGGCTAGATTTCTCCATTTCTTCATTTTTCCATCAGGCCTTCAACAAAATAGTATTCATTTTTCCACATCCTGCAAACTTCCTCTGATCACTCACCTCCTCTCTGTGCCCATTCTATAAGTTTTTCGTTATCTGTAACACTGGGCTGCAAAAAATAGGAAAGAAGTTTCCTGGTTTGCAGATTTGGATACTGGTCTTTAATGACTTTAATGACTGTTGGCTGGAATTTGATGTTGAATTTAGGAGCAGCCAGATAGAACCTAGGAGCACAGTATCACATATGGTGAATTATAATGAGCATGGCTTTTGTGAGCTCACTCTCTTCCTGTGAGCCAGTGTCAAGCAGGGCTCTTCCCATCATACTGGTTGATTCTTTGGTTGCAAGCAACAGAGATTACCTCTGGCCAACCTAAAAGAGTTTATTGGAGGAATAGCCAGCTTTCAGAATGAACTGAAATTTGAGGAAGGCTAGGACAATTCCAGCATCCAGGGAGCTTGAATGACTTGACCAGCTCACCACTGTCACTGCTTGAAACCAGTGCTCCCTGCATGTTTCTCTGTCTTCACATCAGTCTGCCTAAACAAATCCGATGGGCCTAGTTGGCATCATGTAGCTACCTGATGGCTATGAGAGGGCAGGGGACTTTGAGGATTCCCACCCTGCTTGGAACAGTGAGAGAGGGTGGTGATTCCCCAAAAAGAAATTGAACTAAGAATGGATTCTGGATAGCCCCCAAAATGCAACAAATACCAGCTGTCCCTGAATTTTACATGAATAGTAGAGTTTATTGAAGAGAGGTGCACAGTTTTTCTCTATAAATAAAGTCCCATCTACTGTAGCTTTAAATCTCCCTTCTGATGAGGATCTGGATTTGTTCATCAGTGGTATCAGGGAACCTTCCAGCTTTGCATCATGGTGAGCCTGACAAGGCCACCTCTACCCTGTATGGCTTCATCTAGTGGTTAAGTCATTGGGAAAGATGTAATGACACATATCCAGACCTGTAGTCAGCTTCCTACTGAAGACCTTCCTCCAGCAAGTCCTCATAAAACCCAAGCTCTAAAAACCCATCATCAAATAATAAAAGAGAAATAGAGTAAACGCACAATTCATGAGATTAATATAGAGGAGGAAGACAATTTTTTTTCTAATAATCTTGACTTTTATATCCTACTTTATGGGGGTGCTGTTTTAATTTCATGTTCATTTACTTTAATTACTTCTTGCATGTAGTTTGCAGGGAAGTTTGCCATTTTCCAACATCTAAAAGATGGCTTACTTGAGTTTCGTTTCAGTCCCTGTTAGAATTAATATATAATAAAACCCAGTGTGTATATTTCTCATTTTTCACCTCAAAGGATTATTCATCATAATAGAATCAGTTTTTTCCAGGGAGATTTTATCAGACTTACAAGTCAAATTAGTTGAATGCATTTCTTCTGCTAATAAACAGAGAACCTTTACCCTGGAAGCATCTCTACACTGAATTCCAATAATTCAATGTTTCTTTGCCTCAAGAGATCAACCTATAAACGACCTAGGAATAAAAACATAAATTTATTAGCCTAAAAGGAGATTGTTAAGATGGGAGAATTTAAGAGGATAAAAGTGAAGAAAGGTCATAAAATAAAAATATAAATACTGAGTGTATGTTGGGTTGTATTAAAAGAAAAAGAATTTTAGAGGGATAGGCTTCATTTTCCTGTACCCCATACTGAGCATTTTGGGGGACAGATTTTTATGTGTTAGTAGTTGCATTGATTTGTGTGTTGCATCTGAGGGCAGTGCAGGATGAGTAAGGGGCTACTGTGTTGGTACCTAACAAAGGTCTTGGATTTCTAGCTTAGAGGGTAATTGGAGTTTTTGTGGGATCAAGCCAAGTTGCACGGGGACTGATTTGATCCCTGCCTCCATTTTAATTCGTCTTATGGTCTATAGGTCCAAGGTCAGTTGTGGGAAGGTTTTGGCCCTGAAACTATGACAAGCCCTTACATGAATGGAAAGGAGGTGTAGTTTCTTTCAAGTGCATTTATGAGAGGTCGCTGTGATCACTGCTCATTGCTTGACAGTGGTGGGCTCAATGGTTCTTGGTGCAAGTTAGTTCTAAATCTTGCTTTATGTTAAGTTCGAATCATCCTGACCTTCCCAGACTGCTCGCTTATAGATGTTTCAGATGTTGAGATGCCGGCCATTTTCTCTACTTCATAACTGAGACATGCTTTCCTCTCTCTGTAAGAAGAGGAAGATTTGACCCTATAGAAGAGAGATGAACGTGGATTTCCTTTTACTCTGTAGATAAGATCTGCTGTCGTGAAAGGTGCAGGTGAACAGATTGCTTTGGCAGGAACTCTGGGAATCCAGTTGTAAATGACAAGAGAGAAATTTCTGAGGGCTCATAGGAAAGCCCTCTTCAGTATGTAGTTGAAATTCACCTTCTCTAGTATTTTGCACAAGATTGAGAATAAAAATGGTTGTGATTGATGAAGCATTCAGTGTATATCTAACTGTAAGTCGGACTAGAGGGACTTTTAAATCACCCAAATGAAAGATTGCATTATCATGAACATTAATATGTAACAGTTAAGTGTGTCGTTGCTTATCATAAGTCCTGGCATTCACAGGGCTCTATGAAGCCAGTCAACCAAAAAGGAAAAACTTTTAGCAAACGCCAGTCCACGAAACCTCCATGAATGAGGCCAGCCCAGTGGTCATGACTCTTAATAAGTTATTTATTTTTGTGTTCCCAGTCCATCTGTACGTTTTAGTCACACCATGAGTGGTGGGGAGAGGGGGTTGAAGATGTCCCCTGAGATATTTTTGGAAAGAGAAACGTAGAGTTGAAACTGGGGGACAAATTTATTCCTGGTGAGAAGAGGAAGTTTTAGGGAGGAGGAAAAATAGTGAACGGTAACTTATTAAGGGCATAGAGGTTAGGCTAGTTAAATGTTTAGAAAATTATTTATTTCTTATAGATTTGTTGCCATTCATGTGGCTGACAAATTAGCAGCTGTTAGAAAACCAATTCAAGAGGGTAGAAGTTGGATCATTCTTATGTTTTATCTTTTGAAAAGCAATGTCTTCCTCCAAATTCTATAAGCAGTACACTTTTATAGCAGAAAATTTGAACTGTTAAAAAACATTTTAAAAATTAAAATTAACTCCTCAGCACACAGAGTTTAGTAAATAGGGGTATCCTTATGTGTGTAATATTTGAAAATATGTAAATTCATATCTATTTAATTGCACGGCGTTGTCTTTTTTATTTGTCATATTTATCATGGAACCATGTGGCCATAGATACTTTGTTGGTCTTTGAATTTACCATATTATCAAACCCAGAACCATTTTAATGTGATAAATTCATTAATGTTTTTCAAAATGGCAATAGGCACATCACATCAAAATTAAATCTTTGAATTGTTTGAGGGAAGAGAGATGGAAAGACAAAGGAATGAGCATTTATTGAGCACCTAGTGCATACTGTGTGCTGTGGTAGGTGCTTTATGGTAATTTTGCAATTCGTTATCATTCAGTACTGATGAGGAGGGAGGATCGTTAACAATCAGTGATTATTAATGCACTTATTTTGCACTTAGGTGAGAACTTTGACCTGTATCATTTTATTTGATTTTCCCCACAACCCAAAAGATTAGCTACTTCTCCTGTATGGAGAGGAAACCTGAGGCTCAGAAAAGTCAAGATAGTTACTTAAGGTCACACAGCTAGTAAGTATAAAGCCAGTCTGGCTGATGGTTCTTAACTACCCCAAGCTGCATGCCGCCCTGCTGTGCCCTCCTGCTCACACCGGCATATATTCTACTCATATCCACTCTGCTAACTTGCCTTCCAGTATTTCCAAGTTTTTTTTTTTTTTTTTCCTAGCCTACATGACCTTCTTTATAACTTCCCTGAAAGCTTATTTGTACCTTTTTTGTTCCTTTGGTGCGAAAATGCTGGGGGAACCAGCAAGTATGCATGTTTTACAGGCCTTGCCCCATTCCATCCAGGTTGCATGCAACAGGCAACACTGAAGTGACACTTGTGCCTGTTTGTGATGGTGATTTCAGGGTGCCTGCTGCTGTCAGCTCTCAGAGAGCGTCCACAGGTCTTGCAGGACGAGCCAAAGAATCCTTTTTCCAGTCACCACTGCAGTGACTACACCGCAGGCACAATTCATATGACTGTGGGTCCTGTGATCTGAGCCCAGGCTTCTTTCATGCTGTCTTAGAACAAGAAATGTTTATCACTTGGTTGCAGTTGTCCATGTTTTGTAGCTGGGGCCATGCACGTAACCATTTTCGTACAATGCGACCAGGTTTCAGTAACAGCTGTTGGCCTGGAGCATTCTGTTTTACCTCGCTCTGCTTCTGTTTCTTCTCCTCAAAATTTTGAATAATTATTATACCTACCGCATAGAGTTGTTGGAAGACTGAAGGACGTAGTGTAAGCTTTTATTTTAGTAAAAGCCTCGTAGAGAATTGGCACACAGTAGGTATGAAGTGGTGGTGGTTTTCTTCAGGGAGCCTCTAAAGACTAAGAAGATTTTCTTCAGTGATAAGCTCTCAAGTGACAAGGGAACCACCTTAGATACCAGGAGAATTGGCTAATTACACTTTGATTAGTCAAGTTCCCCTCCAGGAGGTGATTTTTCTCTAGGATTTAGGATCTATCAATTAACATGTGTTCACCTGTTAATAACAGAAAACCTCATTAACAGTGGCTGAAAACATAAGGATATTTATCATTTACTTGCCCAGAAGTCTAAAGGTAGGGAGTTTCAAGACTGGTTCAGCACCTGAATAGTATCTGACTGCTGAGTTGGTTGATCTCTCATCCTTTTAGCTTTTTCCTCATGGCCACAAAATGGCTGCTACAGCTCCAGGCATTTTCTGCCTACGTAGTTGCTTTCAAAGGCACAAAATGGGAGAAGAGGGCAAGGCAGAAAGAGCAAGAGAAAGATATCTTTGTGTGACTTTCCTCCAGTCAAGGAGGAAAAATATCTTTATGCTCCTTGTATCTTTTGCCTAGAACTTCATTTAATGTCAGTCCCTAATTGCAGAGAAAGTTGGATAGGGGACAATGCCTCCCCCCACCCTCCACCCCGGCTTGAGGAGTAGGAGGGGGAGTGAAGGAGTTGGGATTGGCTCTTGAATAGCCATCCAGCACTGTCTACATATGGAATAAAGTTTCCTACTTGACCAGCTAAGACCAACACAAAAATCTAGATTGTGCCTGGCAAAGGGTTATGAAGTTGTTATTTTGAGTGTTTTTTTGTTTTGTTTTGTTTTTTGTTTTTTGTTTTTTTTTAAATTTTTGATACTGTTTAGAATGACAAGGCAGTTTTGGATTCCCACATTATAGCTGAAGCTGAAATTTCTTGGTATCCAGAGAGGATGAGTAAGTCTAACACTTTGTTTATTTTATTCATCATTAGGCTTTATCCCATCTCCAGCTCTCTGTATATCACCCAAGAAATACTTTGTAGATGGCTCAGCTTCCCGCTCAAAGCCATAGTCTGGATGTTTTACACCCTGCACATGGTGTTGGGTATGACTACTGTCCCCCACCCCAAAAATGTTCTTTGCTTCTGTATTTACCCATTGTGAAAGAAACATCCTGACAGCTGTGATGTATTTATAATGTCATGTGGCTGTTTTTACAGTCACTTTGTTACATTAGTACTAATCTTTCTCCCTAAGCTGAAAAATTCATCACACTTTGTGCGACAGGGAAAAGTTCCACCTGAATGTGTGTAGTTTGGAGTTTTCAGGAGAGAAACAGAGTAGAGAGATCTTACTGGGTAAGAAATCCTCCATAATGTCATTCTTGTTCTAAGTGGCTTGAGTGATTTGAACTGGTAGAGCAGAGGACTTCCTCCAGGAGAGCTAATGTCCCTGAAGACCCAGTTTACAGGCAATGTGTCCTAAAGAGTACTAAGAATGTTTTCCAAACAGTGAAAAAGATTACCTTGCTACTGGCTTCTTCTAGAATGCACTTGGTTTTAATCCACAAGTATATATCACTTGCCCGAACTCGTCAACTAAATATTAAGTCTACAATTCTACACAAAGTTGTGATTAGAATTCATAGAAAAATTAGATGAAAATTATTGGAAAAATTAGGAGATTTAGAAAAAGAATGGATTTTTTTAAAAGTCATGACCAAAACCATTTCCACTGAGAATAAAATACAAATTTTAATTAATATATAGAATCTCAAACTGGGAACCAAATATCCATCTGCTGAGGATCGGATTCTCATGAATATGGAGAATTTGCCACACTTCTAAAACTGCACACAGTCCAAGATATAGTAGCCCTTAGATGTGTGTGGCTATTTAAATTTAAATTAATTAAATTTACATAAATTTAAGAATGTAGTTCCCTAGTGCACTAGCCATGTTTCAAGTGCTCAGTAGCCTCAAGTTGGAGAGCCTAGATCTGAACCCAGCTCAGAATGAAACACCTGATTGCTGGTATATTATAATGGTATCTACCTGCTGCCAAGAATGGTGGTCATTGGGAGCCCAGGTTGCTCACTCTGATGTCCTGGCTAATGATGCAGGCCTAGGGTGATGACATTCATCCCTTGGTTGGGAAGAATGTCATTCCATCCCATCTAAGACATGATTTAGATGGTTGGCTCCACTTAGTTTGTAGGAAGAGGGATAGTGAGGAAGGAGAAAGCTGAGGAAAGAGGACAACCAATAGCATGGCCCCCTTAGTTCTCTCAGCTCAGCTACATTAATGTCAACTGGGCTCCCAAGGGAGCTCTTTGGGTCCTTCCCTGCCTATAATTAGGACTATGGAACTTGGGGCAAGTCTTTTCTAGACTTAGCCTCAGACTTTAACCCTATTCCACATCAGTATTATATCCACACACAGGCTACCTGCAATCTTGGTCTTAGAAGTCAAGTCACTTTAAAACTCTAAGCTAAGGGACACCTAGGTGTCTCAGTGGTTGAGTGTCTGCCTTCGGCTCAGGTTGTGATCCCTGGGGTCCTGGGATCAAGTTCTGCCTCAGGCTCCTCATAGGGGATCCTGCTTCTCCCTTTGCCTTATGTCTCTGACTCTCTCTGTGTGTCTCTCATGAATACATAAATAAAATCTTTAAAAAAAAAAAAAAAAAAAAAGGAAAAGGAAAAGACCCTAGCTGAGGAGCTGCAGATCATCAGGATCCACCCACCTGGGAGGGTAGACTTTCTCAACCTCAGCACTTACTGACATGTTGAGCCAGTAATTCTTCACTGTGGGAACTGTCTTGTGCATGGTAGGGTGTTTACAAGTACTCCCAGTTAGCATCACCACCCCTCTAGTTGTGAAAGTTAAAAATGTCTCCAGATTTTGCCAAATATTCTGTGGTTGACAGAATACCTCCTAGATGAGAATTACACATCTATTTAAACACTGCCCAATTGGGCTTTCTGTGGACAACCTCCACTGTCCAATGGAATAGCCACCAGGCATTTGAGGCTCTACCACTTACCTGCTCTGTGGCTAAAAACAGGTCACTAATCGGCTTTTTACCTAAATGAATGGGTTGGTCCATCCCTGACCTGAACCACCGCCACCAGGGTCCTAGAGGAGAGAGTTATAGTCCGTATTAGACTTCACACTGGATTTATTTTAGATCTCTAGTTTACTTTGCTTTGAGATCATCTTGAGTTCTTGACTGTGGGTCCTGACTCACTCTTCTAGCTCTTTCTTTCCATTGGTAGCAGAGAACATGGCGGATGATCAGGTTACATAGCATATGTGAAATCTACAGATTTTGAGTATTAGCTGTGGGAGATTGTTGATTTGTGTGTTTTTATTTGGTTTGCTTTCTCATCAGGGCTAACATACATTGCAGAGTTGAAGAACTACATATAGA